>NC_138555.1:16327286-16926286 GCF_964273705.1 Natrix helvetica
CTGGAACAGTGCAACCAGTTGTAAAGGTAAACTGATTGCCAAGCACATGAAATGCAGTCACATGACCCTACGTGTATTGGAGCAACATCTTTTGACAATCAGAAGTGCTTTACAAACTTATAATTTCAAATGGTCATTCAGCAACTGGTTGTAAGTGGAATACTACCTATATATCCAAGACCTAAGAAATAACCTTCTGCTAGAGTCAACTCGTGCACTTTTTCAAATCTTCCCAGTATATTTAATCATTCAGGGAAACTTTGAAAATGCCTTCCAATTACAAAGCATCATCCTGGAGCATTAGACAACCATTGGAATCGGAGCGTTACATGCATTCAGATTTCCTTCAAAATCATAAAATAGTACTTCACAAAGCATCCCTCCTTGAAACAGGCCTACTGTTTGAGGCTGTTCCAGAAGTACCATGAAGTTCGCAGATACACAGGGAAAGACTCTGATATAGTTTCCTTCCTCCCCCCACCCCCCACCCCCACCCCCCCCACCCCCCCCCCCGCACTGGCTGCTGCATGACCTGAAGACTTCTGCCTTCCTCCTTTCCTGTGTGTTGCTTCAAACAAGGTGGATGCAAAGCATCAGAGAGTGAGCCAGATCAGGAGAAGCAAGCATTAGTCCTTGACTTACAACCATTTGTTTAGTGACTGTTCAGTTATAATGGCACTGAAAAAAGTGACTTATGACCAGTTTTCACATCACTATTGCAACATCCCCATCATCAAATGATCACAATTTGGACGCTTGGCAACTGGCAGGTATTTATGAGGGTCCTGTGATCCCCTTTTGTGACAGTGACCATCAAAGTCAATGGTGATGGGCTGGCTGCTAAAGCAAAGTCATGGCACACACTTGAAAGTAAATCAGGAAGACTGTAATTGGGGTGTGTGGGTCTGTCTGTCTCACAAGAACAAAGAATGTTTATCAACAGGAAATATGCATGTGTAAAGCTTGTAGCAATTATGGGTAGCTAGAAAGCTGATAAAAGTAACAAGAATTAGAAAACTTACAGACCTCAGCTAAAAGTTAGGAATAGAGATGGGCGGCAGCAAATGAAATGTCTATTAGACAACTCCTGGGGCATTCATTAGCCAAGGCTTAGGAATGGGACAGCTATAGACCAATAGAACAAATTGTAGAATTATTGCTAAAATGTTTATTAGAGGTTATTTCTTATTATTTCACCTTATCCCACCTTCTCCTTTAGTGAAAATGTATAAAGCTGGCTTAATCCTTTGTTCTTGGTTCTTGGCCTTTTGACCAGGAACCCTTTTCCTTGGAGTACTCCAATAAAAAGCAATCAGAAAACCTGCACCTCGTGTCTGGCGTCCATCATTGGCTTCAGCACCAGGCTCAGACCCCAATTGGGGACAACAATGGGGAAGCCAGATTCACTTAGCAACCATGTTAGTTACTTAACTGCAGTGATTCACTTAACAGATGTGGCAAGAAAGGTCATAAAATGGGGCAAAACTCACTTAACAACTGTCTCGCTTAGCAAGGGAAATTTTGGGCTCAATTGTGGTCATAAGTCAAGGACTAACTGTACACTTAGAAACCAAAAGTGCTAGTGCAGAAGAGTAAGTAATGAGCAAAAGCACAAATTCAGCTCAAATTAAGTCTTTTAAAAAGTGGTCATCATTTTGAACCACCATATGTCTTTGAAAATCAGAGACAAAATAGGTAAGAGCAAAATGGACAGAAGAAAACCTAATGGTCTAGAATACTCACTTAGTGTGGCTGTGGGGGGTGCCAGGAGCCTTGCCAAAATGCCGATAAACTTGGCGGGCCTTTCTGGGTCCTGCAGAAGGCAAGTTCAGAGAGATCTTTCAGTCAGGCTGAGATATCAGAAACACTAAGACCAATAAAAACTTCACAACTCAGGAAAGTGTAATGTCCTCTTCTGACTCACCAGAAAGTAAAACAGTTCCCTGGCCCTTAGGGGCAGCCATGGCTAACTGGTCAAAAGTCATGATCTGGCCTCCAGCTTTCAGGATGCGTCGGCGGGCTCCCTGTGTGACTCTGAGGGCACAAATCTGGGGAAGAGAAAAAAACCAGTTTGCAACGTGAGAATCTTCAAAAATAAAAAAGCAAGCACAGGCAGTCCTCATTAGCCATGGGGGTCATTATTTTGATTTTTGTCCCAACTCTTACTTTAATAATAACTCAAGGCACGAATATACCTAATACTCCTTCCTCCTCCGATTTTCCCAACAACAACTATGTGAGCTGGACTGAGAGTGAGTGACTCGCTCAAAGTGACCCAGCTGGTTTTCATGCCTAAAGCAGGACTAAAACTCAGTCCTCTGGTTTCTAGCCTGGTGTCTAACTGCTATACCAAACTAGCTAATCCACATTTGGAAACTATGAATGAGACCATGTTGCCTGCAGGAAAGTATTTTATGCATACATAAATTTAATTATTTTGCATATGGATAAAATGGCAGACAAGCTTGTGAACATGTGTAGCAACATTTTTTGACTGTTTCCATTGTAGTAACAGATAAGAATTGAACCCACACAAATGAGAAAAGACATTTCTATTTACAATCTCACCTACATCTCAATTATTGTAACTAGGAATCAAATATACCTTTAAATCAATTGACTACAATGAGACATGATTAGTCAGGAAGCTAAGGTTCAGAATATTAAAAATATTTTTAGAAGTACTCATAAAAATTGCATTTCTCCTGCAGCAAAGCAGTTTATCTAAAAAAACCCCAAGCATTCTCTTTCTCAAGCACAAAGCTTTGATCAATGATTCATCGAACTCAATTCAGGTGTTCTTATGATTGGATAATGGATACTGTAAATATTTAATGAAGAGACACACATTTTTGCATACAGTTCTGTACTTACTGTACACTCTTATATATAGTATTTTCCTCTAATTTATGAAATCCAAACTGTCAAGAAATCTGTCCCCTTGCTCTCATCTCCCATCTGAATTCCACCAGTCAGGATACCTTCAGTTTGGGAATTTCCTGGATGCGAACATCATCCGTCACTGTGCCCACCACAACAGCAGTTTTGTTTTCCCGCCCTTGGAGCTTCATTTTACGGATCTAGAGAGTAAAAGATTGATCAAGTTAGCATACAAGTCCTGACCAATTTGCCTTTATCAACAGAGGTTTCATTGGTCCTTTAGCAGCATTGCTTTTAGCTACAATCTACCCTAATCAGGAAGGGAATATCACTGTGCTCTCTGAGCTTCGTTATTTTCCTGCAGACATTTCTAGTTGGATAGTGAAACGTCTGTAGGAAAACTGAGCTCAGAGATCACCAAGGACTCTTGAGTTACTAATATTCTCTTCTGTTGGAATATTACTACGGTTCTGCTCTTGAGCTCATCACTGATACCAACTTCCACCCTTCTTTTCTTTTTTCTCCATCTGGTCAAAGCCACAGCAGAGGTGGCACCACCTGTTCTTTTAACAGGAAAAGAACAATGGCAACAGCAAAGCAAATAGAAAAAAAACTAAAACTGAGGGGTAACTGAAGGACCAAGAAGAAAGAGAAAAGCAATAAGAGAATTGAAGACTCTACACTTGCCAAGCGAGACACGGACAATGGAGGCCTGTTGGTGCGGCTCATGAACAGCCGTTTGAGTATCACCTTGTTGAATTTGGCATTGGTCCGGCGAGCCAGGAATCTGTAGAGCTGAGAAAGTGGAAATTAAACCTCCAAATATATGCCGATATTCTCTCTCCCTGTCCCAAGGCACCTGGAAATTAGCCTCAAATCCAGAGCATTTTATAGCTCACCTTATTCAATATAAGACCTTTGCAAATGAAGCCCACCCTTTCCTTAAATATCACCACAAAGAACAGCCCACTATCTCCTAATATCGCCTGGATCATTATGAAAGAGGTCGCTGCCCAGGCTACTCAGTGGAATCAGAGGCAAAATGCTGGACTGTGTAGAGATAAAGCTGAATTACTTAATTGCATAAACATACCCTTGGTTATCCTGTATATACCAATATACCATATTTTTCGGACTATAAGACACACCTAGCTTTTGGGGAGGAAAACAAGAAAAAAAATCTGCCTCTACCTCTCAGCAATTTGCCTCCTTGCAGCAAACAGCAAGCAGCCTGATTTAGCATCAGCAGCTGATTTGTGGTTGGATCTGCCTCCCGGAATAATGCCTATCAGCTGTTCCAGGCTGTGGGGATCACCACTGCCCATCGCCACTGTCACCGCCCATCGCCGCTGCCACCTATTGCCACCTCCGCACGTCCCGTTTTTGGCCTCTGCGCCACCTGTTTTTGGCCTGTTCCAGGTGGCAGGGATAGGCAGCGGCGGCAATCCCCGCCACCTGGAACGGGCCAAAAATGGGGCATGTGGAGGCCAAAAACAGGATGCGCAGAGGTGGCGATATGCAGCAGCGGCGATGGCAATCCCTGCAGCCTGGAACCGCTGATAGGCGGTATTCTGGGACAAACAACAAATCAGCTGCTAAAGCTGACCAGGCTGTTTGCTGCAAGGAGGCAAATTGCTGGGAGGCAGAGGCCGAAGGGTGGGGGGGGGGGGCAGCGAGTGGGCAGGGCTTCGGCAACATTTGCTGTATAAGATGTACAGACATTTCCGCCCACTTTTTTTGGGGGAGGGGTAGGTGAGTGGTGGAGTGTGTCTTATACAAGGTACATTCAAGAAATGAATGGTCTAAAATTAAATCTAAATACTGCTAATGGATTCCCAGCAACTGAGAATCCTATCGTGCAAAAGTGATCAATGACACCTAGAACCTTTATATATACAGCACACTGCTGTCAAGTATAACTCCCTCCCCCAATACCTGTATGTCTTTACATTTCTTCATGGAAATGCAAAAGTTGGCTCTCACCTTGACTAAGACACGAAGGTAAATATCCTGACTCTTGGGCTCCTTACGACGAACCTTACGGTCCTTGTTGTGGCGAATATCAATTCCCTGGTGACAAACAAGGGAAATATTCAGGTTAGTGGAAATATCTCATATATGCCCTTTCCCTGACAAATAAAAAAATATCTTGTTTCTTTATACAGGTAGTATAAAGGACTTACAACTGTTCATTTAGTGACTGTTCAGAGTTACAATGGCACTGAAAGTGACTTATGACCATTTTTCACACTTACGACCTTTGTATCATCCCCATGATCATGTGTTCAAAATTCAGATGCTTGGCACCTGGCTCAAATTTATGACTGTTGCTGTGTCCCACGGTCATATGATCCCCTTTTGTGACCTTCTCATGAGCAAAGTCAATGAGGAAGCCAGCTTCAATTAACAACTGTGTTACTAGCTTATCAACTGCAATTATTCACTTAACAACCATGGCAAGAAAAGTCATAAAATGGGGCAAAACTCACTTAACAAAGGTCTCACTTAACAGAAATTTTGGGCTCAATTGTAGTCGTAAGTCGAGGCCTAGCTGTATTTTGGCATTATATTATATAAACTTCTGGTATCAAATAAGAGTTTAGCTTGGTCAAAATCAAAGTGCTCTAATTAAACTCGAAACAGAATCTGCAAAAAATCAGGGCCTGCTCCCAAAACAGGCATACCCCAAAACCTCTGATATGTTTGTATCAAAATCTAATCTCCAGTACAATAACATCTAGTCCAAAGGTTCCCAATCTTTTTCGGTTTGCGGCTCCCATAACACTTCGGATTTTTTCCGCGGCTCCCTTAATAGGTACATCCGATTTTTTTTAATTTTTGACTTTTTAAGGATTTGGAAATCTACTTTTTAGTTCGTTAAGGTTAGGTTAATTGAAAAATAAATTAAACACGAGCTTTAAATTCACAATTTATTGAACATCGTTTAATGATTTAAAATTATTAATGGGATGGATGGGCTTGTTGTTCGCTGCACAACTTCTCAAATCTTGGAATAAAATTGGAAATGGCGACTCTCATTTCTTGCTCGACGTTAATTTTCGAGCGATATTTACTTTTTATTACCGCAACTGCCAAAAACCCAGCTTCACACAAATAGGATGTTGCAAAAGGAATTAATATTCTTAGGGCTTTGCAACTAAGCAGTGGGTATTCCTCTTTTACTGATATCCAAAAATCAGAAAGTTCCATGCTAACAAATTTTAACTTCAATGTTGTGTCGCAAGACAACTCAATAAGAGATTCTTCTTCTGTAGAGGTAAATCCTGATGGAGCCTTGGCTCTAAATGGGTCTTGAATCCAAGTAAATTTTTCAATGTTATCTGCTTCAAAGTATTTTTCGAACCATTTGATAAGCTGAGATAGGTGATCTTCAAAAAGAGATTTTAAATTGCAAGACAAACTGATTTCATTGGAGGTTAAAAACTGGTGCAACAAGGGAAAGCAATCATTAAGATCATCTTCATTAATTTTTAGTTTCCATAGCTGTAATTTTTTTCTGAAAGCTGAAATCTTTTCTGTTAACTTTAAAATGTGCATATTGCGTCCTTGTAAAGAGAGATTCAACGCATTCAACTTTTCAAAGATATAATAATAATAATAATAATAATAATAATAATAATAATAATAATAATAATAATAATAATATATTTATTTCTTAGCCGCACCCTCTCCCGGAGGACTCGGGGCGCCGTACAACGAAACATACGAAATAAATATGTGGACAAAACAAACATATAAGAAAGACATATACTAAGACATACACAAGGAGGAGGTCGGCTAAAAATAAAACAATTAAAATACAGTATTAAAACCCCTAGAAATATAATTAAAATACCCAGTTAAAAACCCGTCAGGAGCGATATGGTTAGATCAAAGTTGAGCCAGGCCAGCTGCTTGGAATAGGTGGGCCTTAAGCTTAATACGGAAGGAGCGGAGGTCAGAGGTAATCCTAATATCCGGAGGGAGGTCATTCCACAGGGCTGGGCCCGCCACAGAGAAGGCTCTACTCCTAGGCGCCGCCCCACGACATTGTCTAGCGGACGGCACCTGGAGGAGGCCCTCTCTGTGCGAGCGGATTGGTCGCAGGGATGTATGGGGCAGAATACGATCCCGCAAGTAACTAGGTCCTAAGCCATGGAGCGCTTTAAAGATAGTTATCAAAACCTTGAAACGCACCCGATAGACCACAGGAAGCCAGTGCAGCTCGCGCAGGAACGGTGTCACATGGGAGTACCTAGTACTCCCCATAATTACCCGCGCGGCTGCGTTCTGGACCAACTGTAGCCTCCGGGTGCATTTCAAGGGAAGCCCCATGTAGAGAGCGTTACAGTAGTCCAAGCGAGACGTCACCAGCGCATGAGTGACTGTGCGTAAGGCGTATATATATAGGCGTATATATATATATATATAACTGTATCACATAGGTATGCGAGTTTAATCAAAAAGTCTGTTTCTACAAAGTGTTTGGCATACTCATGTTTTTCTTCTTCAAGGAAAGTGTATATTTCTTGCTGTAATTGGAACGTACGAGACAATACACCCCCGCGAGAGAGCCATCGTGAGTGGCAGTAGTACAACAAAGATGTGTATTCACCTCCCATATCTTCACACATTCTTTTAAAAAATCTTGCTTTCAGTGGCTGAGTTTTTATATAGTTTACTATATTTACCACACGTTCTAAAACTATATTTAGTGGAGGACTTATATACTTTGATGCAAGTGCTTCTTTGTGAATGATGCAATGGGTCCAAACTGAATCTGGAGCTTTGTTTCGAATAAGCGCCTGCAATCCTCCATAAGAGCCGGACATCGAACGACCACCGTCAGTACAGACGCCAACGCACTTTGTCCAGTCTAAATTATTTTCAACCATAAATATATTCAGGATCTTGAACAAATCCTGAGCCTTTGTACTTCCAGTAATACTTTTACAAAAGAGAAGGTCCTCAACGATTGAATTACCATCTAAGAACCGTACGTAACAAATCAAGTGTGCGTCCTTATTATTGTCTGTGGCCTCATTGAGTTGCAGTCCATATTCACTTCCTTTTAATTTTTCAATTAATTGTGCATTGAGATCCTCCCCCATGTGCTCAATTCTGCGACTGATTGTATTGTTAGACAAAGGGACATTTGAAAGCAGTTTCCCCGCTGACTCACCAATCATAATGTTCACTAAATCTACAGCAGCCGGTAGAATGAGTTGCTCTGCAATAGTATGGGCCTTTTTACACTTAGCAACTCTATATGCAACTTTGTATGATGCTAGCAAAGCCTTATTTGGTATTGACATATGTTTATAAATGCTGCCTTTTTGTTGTTTTAATTCAATTAACTTTCTTTTAAAAAAGTTGCGAGGTTTACCAACAAAGTTAGAATGGTTGGTTTCTAAATGTCGTTTTAACTTACTTGGAAGCATACATTCCGGTGCCAAAACTTTCATGCACAATACACACTGTGGTCTCTCTTTATCATTTTCGTTTATTGATGTAAAGCCAAAATCCAAGTAACTGTCGTCATATTTACGACGTTTTCGCTTCTCGGAACCCTTGCCACTAGTTTGTGGAACTTCGTCTATAGATTTAGCACTATCTTGATTATTCAAGTTTAATAAGAATTTGTCCATTTTAGGGTGATCAGAAAAATAGCTTTTGAAAAGTAACTTAACCACCACACTATTAAGTTAGCCCAACAAACAAAAACTTATGCGAGCACTGAGGTGATAACAAACGAATAGAAATCCGACTTGTAACTGCGCATGCGCACTAGACGTTTCAGAAATGGCGCATCAGCGTTAGACCCAGCGGGCGCAGGTATTAATTGAATATTTCGCGGCGCCCTTATGACGATAGCGCGGCTCCCCAGGGAGCCGCGGCTCACACTTTGGGAATCACTGATCTAGTCTATAAGGAACGCATTGGCTCACATGGTAAAGAGGCTGGGTTGAGAAATTTGAAGGCTCATATTTGAAGCCCAAGTGTTGCTGTGTGACAAGGTAAGCCAACCATCATTCACTCTAGCTCCTGCCAACCTAGCAGTTTGAAAGCATGAAAACACAAGTAAATAAATAGGTACCACTTTGGTGAGCTCATTATCAGGGACATGAAAGAAGTCCCAATTGGGCATCCCCCCAGGCAATGGTGACGTCACTGGCTGATCCTGATCCAAAGCACAGAAGCACTTTGGTGCTTCTGACAGGTTAGTATAGTATCTATCCTATGAAAAAACTCAAGACTTTGAGAGCATTAGTTTGCTTCTCTATACAGGTAGGTGTCAACGTATGACCATAACTGATCCCAACATTTCTGTGGCAAAGTGAGATAGTTGTTAAGTTTTTCTCTATTTTATGACCTTTCTTGCCATTGCTGTTAAGTGAATCACTGCTGTTAGGTTAGTAACACAGTTGTAAGTGAATGTGACTTCCCCATTGTCTTTGTTTGTCAGAAGGTGACCCCAGGACATTGCAACTGTCATAAATATGAATCAGTTGCCAAGCGTCTGAATTTTGATCACTTGGCCACAGGATGCTGCAACAGTTGTTAAGTGTGAAAAATAGTCATAAGTCACACAAGTCACATGCTGTAACTTTGAAGTCACTAAATGAACTGTTATAAGTCGAAAACTATCTGTAATTATAAGATCTTCTGTGTAAGCATTTATAAAATTGCACTGTGAATGACAATATATCTCTCAAATAGTTTTCTACCTGTAAGGGTTAGAGTCAGATATGTATGTAAAAACCATGTGAACAAAATGTAAAATACATTAGAATTATATATGGCACAACAGCAACAGACATACAGTCATGTTGCACCATACTATTATGCTGTTTCACATAAGTAGCAGTTATTCTCCTTTTTAGACAAATGTCACGGTTATTCAGACTTATCTATATCCATTACTATCTGACCCAGTCTTTCTCAACCTCAAGAACTTTTCAGATGCAGGGACTTCAACTTCCAAAATTCCCTAGTCAAAAGCTGGCTGGGGAATTCTGGGAGTTGAAGTTCACCCATCTTAAAATTGTTGAGCTTGAGAAACACTGATTTCACTCATCTGCTATGTCTCAATGAATACAGCCAGGTACCACAACATACCAATAAGTAAAGGACTTTTTTTTTCACAGACAAGCTAGTCAGTTTTATTTCAATTTTTAAATAAGTTGTTCACATTTAGGTTTCGCAGTTCCATTTAGTATTGTTAGATTTCAATAGTTTAATAATTGCATTTTTAAAAAATTACTCTGAATTTAGTGTAGTGGTTCATGCATTAGGATAGAAATCTGGAAAATCAGGAGATCCAGTCTTGCTTTAGGTACAAAGTGATTTAGCCTTGTCATTCTTCAGCCTAGGAAGCACACAGAGGTAAGTAGGTGACTGCAATAAAGTAAACTGAATTACAGGTAGTCCTCAACTTACAACAGTTTGCTTAGTGACCATTCGAAGTTACAACAGCACAGAAAAAGTGACTTATGACCATTGCAGCATCCCCATGCTCATGTGATGTACATTCAGATGCTTGACAACTGACTCACATTTATGATAGTTGTAGTGTCCCGGGTCACCTTTTTGCAACCTGACAAGCGAAGTCAATGGGGAAACCAGATTCATTAAAAAAATTACTAATTTAACAACTGCAGTGATTCACTTAACGAATGTGGCAAGAAAAGTCATAAAATGGAGCAAAACTCACTTTAGAAATTTCTCACTTAACAACATACATTTTGGACACAATTGTGGTCATACCTGTACACTAGAATTATATTACTACTGTTCCTATAGGCTTTGCATCAACTGATTAATTCATAAGGGAAAATGTGCTATGTCTAAAACAGTGTTTGAGGCATCTTGTAAGCAATGGTTTGAGTACATTTCTTCCCAAATCAATGTAGTCCATATCAAAATACAAGTTCATCTTCCAAGCCCTCCAAGTCATTCAACCGAGAATCTTTTCCCTTTAACTGTGTGTTCCTCTCAAATTATACTGTCTTCTCTTTGTGCATCACTGCCCTTCGCGTTTATCTACATTTCATGAGGAAATGACCTATCCCCTATCTTTGTTTTCTCTTTAGTACCAATATCAGGTTCACCAACTCATTTTCAACGAGTTTTCTCTTGTTTTGTACTGTTATTTATTCCCATATCCAGAAAAAGTGTCTTGATACCTACTGCTACTATGCTGTGTATATCAGATCTCGTTGGATGACATCTATGGATCCTATGCCTCTCAATCAGTTTGCTCAAACAACAATAGACAAATAACAAAAAAAAGCAGAAGCCCTTTATCACTATTTTATAATAGTCACATGGCACCAAAACTACTTTTCCAAAATAACGTCGTGCTTTAGAGGATATCTGAAGCAACTTTTGTGACAATAGACTCCGCGTTTTTCACCAAACATTATTTTATTACAACCAAAATAATTAAATTTAAGAATTCGACCCGGGCTTGTCGTGCACACGCGTGTTCGGGCCTCTTTCCCCCCCGATCTTTAGGAGCGCCCGCAAACTGGGAGCTTTCTTAGGCCCGAACCCCATCCTGCAACAACCACCGCCCTCTGCGGGCAGGCCTCCCTACTATCGGGGTTCAATCCTGGGCCTCCAGGACTTTTATGTTTCCCTCTTTACCAGCACAATACAACCTGCTCTCCAGGTTGCTTCCCCGGAGATGATTATAACCGATTCAACAGCTCCGCGCCCTCCCCTTTCAATCCTTACCATGGTGGCGTTGGCACCGCCGGGAAAAAAGAGACCGGAAGAGGCTGCCGACGTGCAAAGAACTATGGGAAGGAAAGGATGAGCCCGGGAAAGGGAAACCCGGGTAATTCTACCTCTCTATGGTGATGTTAAGACCGCGCACGTAACGTAAGACAGATGTAGAGCGACGTTCTTTGTCAAGAAACCAAACTTCCGGGTTAATCATTATTTACATCTCGTTAGAGAGGTAAGTAACCGTTCGATACAGATGAAACTTAGTTATGACTGATCAGCCTGATTATGATAGTGTTGCTTTCACTGAAACTTTGTGGGATGAACCTACATGCATATCACGCTTCTGGGAAAAGCAACTTAATCAAAAAAGCAGAAAAGGTGTAAGATATAGTAACCCACCATTCTTCTAAGAAGGGTGAGTGCTAATTTTCTTCAATAGTTAAAATCTATTTTTCTGTGTTCTATATTTTCATTGTAAGAGAACAACTATGTTAGTCTACTATAGCAAAAATCAAAATGGATTTTCAGACAAATTTTCTAAAAAGATGTGTTGGGAGGAAACGCTCCCCAGTTGGGCTCTTCCAGCCGGGATACCTCGGTTGGTGGTCGAAGAACAAAATTGAACAGAGAAGTGAGGGGACATATTAATAATAATACAATAGGTAGAATTAGTGGAACATAATAGTAGAGTCAGTAGAATTGATTTGACTTGCTGTTTTGCTTCTGTAAGAATTGCTTTGCTAAGAATTGGAATTGCCTCTGCCATTTCTTCTTACCAGTGGTCTAACTTCTGTTATCTTGGGGTTTTTTTATAACTTGGTGCCTGGTGCGTATCTCAAGAAGCAGGGTATGTCATGGATTGCCAGGGTTACATTGGGCAAATACCTGTGTTGCTAAGCACTCAACTCCCCTGTTCTTTGCTGCACTGCCAAAGGAAGGTGTGGGCCAGGGGGGCAGAATTGGGTACTAAGCTGATGTCTCTGAAGGTATAAAAGGATGCCACACCTTCCCTAAGGTGTGCATGATCTTTGTATGTTGTGGAATGTCTACCCAGTTCTTCTTTGTACAAATAAAAGCTGATATTTTTTCCAAGCCTCTTCTTTAGTCTCTCTCTTTGGCATTCTGGTGACTCAAGTACATTTTGGGACCTTACAGAAGCAAGCTGCAGGAAAGTGTTGGAAGAAATGTCCATCTGGGTTCAGTTCCAAGTGGAAAGAAAGATACTGGAAACATAGAGACTGCTTGGAAAGATGGTTTAATGGTGGACAGGATCACATGGTTTGAGGTCCTGGGCAAAAAGGGAAGAGATGCTGAGAGTGCCTGGGTTTTATGCCGTCTCTGGGCTTTTGAATTTGAGCTTGTATTCTGATCAGGGGTAACTTTGTAGGTTGAGTTTTGAGTCCCAAGCTTGGTTGATCCTTGCTGGGTGATGTAATCTTTCTAGGTGCCATGTGGTGAGTTCTGTTGCTAGATGGGTAGAGGGCTAATCCTACCTTTTTTGGAACTTGGGTTAGGACATTTGTGTCACTGCGTTAATTGGTTTGTCAACTTGTGCTTATATTCTGAGTTATACAGTAGACTGGATTGTTTCTTATCTGACAATGATTAATGGCATGTCTCATAATACGACACACATTCTTTACTTTCCTTCTGATCTTCCGTTCGCCTGCCAAAGGAGGTGGGCAACATAGCTCTTGCCAAAATGTAAGATTTAGATAGTAAGATTTGTATTTTTACTTTCTTTTATATTAAAGTGTTTTTATTAGAACATGCCCCGGTTTTATTTTCTGCTTATTCGGAAATATGCTGCTTGGAAAGTCGACGATCCATACCTCATTAGTTCAGGGTGGAACTTCCCCTGACAATTTGCCTACGAATAGACTTAGCTATCTCTTTACCTCTTAATGGCTGACATCTGCTGTGGGCTGTTGAGGAGGGTGAGGGCTATTAACAGTGAGTCTGCTTCTTGCCTAAAAAACATGTTTTTCCATTTCTCATCCAGGGAAATATAATATTCTGCCTTTTTAATATTTCCTAGAATATTTCATTCTTCTAGGAGAGAGGTGGGTGCTAACTTCCTACAATCCCCTCCCCTTTTTGTCAAAACACGTGAGTGGGACACACATGTTCTTCGCAAAATATTAAAAATTGTTCAGATCAGGGAGACTTGATGGGTGCTTTTAATTTTTCTGATGCAAAGGGGAAGGCATTGATAGAGGCAGCAGAAGAAGGAGAGCTTTCAACCATGAATGTCTAGCAGCCAGGGCAAACTTTCTGGAAAGAAATTTACAGTATCCACTTTTCCATGCCAATTAATTTCAGATGTCAGACATCACTTTCTGTGAGCTTCCAGTCAGGTTTGCCCCCAAATTCTTCACAGCCATGGTTTTGCTTTAAATATCTACATGCTGCCCATTTCAAGGGTTGTTTCTTGAATCTGCCCAAATTGAGGTTAACCAATCCAGGCTTTTTAGTATTTTTTAAATTACACACAATGAGCCCTGGGACTCCAACTCATGAGACCACCAGTGCAACATATCCTGCTTTACTGGGCAGCTGGGCAGCATCATTTGTGAGTCACAGGGCTTGGGATTTGGAGATCTCTTTTCTGCTACTTCTTCAGTGAGGGAATTGCTTGAGGGGGATGCCCCTCCCCCATGAAATTGGCTGTGAGGTATGACTGCTTGGGCCTTAGTGCCACAGAGCAAAAAGGAGAAGCTTTGTGAGGAGGTAGGTGAAAAGAATAAATTTAACATGATTCCGAATATGATTCTGAATATTCTCTCTCTCTCTCTCCATACATACGCATGCACGCACTAATAATAATAATAATAATAATAAATATTTATTTCTTAGCCGCACCCTCTCCCGAAGGACTCGGGGCGGCGTACAATGAAACATATGAAATAAATATGGACAAAACAAACATATAACAGAGACATATACCGAGACATACACAAGGAGGAGGTCGGCTGATAAATAAAACAATTAAAATACAATATTTAAAAACCCCTAGATAATTAAATATAATTAAAATACCCAGTAAAAGCCCGTCAGGAGCGATATGGTTAGATCAAAGTTGAGCCAGGCCAGCTGCTTGGAATAGGTGGGTTACTAGCTGGTAACCTGGCGTTGCCTGGGTATTTATAGATGTAGAAGCATTTGTCTGACAGGGAGCCATTGAGAGGGGCCTTTCTTCCCCCTACTCCCATGCCCATCATCCCTGCCCTCTCCCTTCCCCCTCCCATGCGCTCCTCTGGTAGATTTCTTTAGAAGAGATTCGGGATAATGTCAGTGTTCCAAGTAACACCCCTAATGAGAGAAGACTCGGAGGTTTGAGTTTCCTCAAAGTTCCATTTTACAATACAATACAATAGTAGAGTCGGAAGGGACCTTGGAGGTCTTCTAGTCCAACCCCCTGCCTAGGCAGGAAACCCTATACCGTTCTAGACAAATGGCTATCCAACATCTTCTTAAAGACTTCCAGGGTTGGGGCATTCACAACTCTAAAATTTTATTAGAGATGTCATATTGGCACATCTGGGGAAACCCGAATCTGAAAGTTTCCAGGTTTTCCCCATCCAAGTGAAAGTTCAAGACCCTGCCCAGCACCCACATGTCCATCACATGATCCAATCAGGTATCATCCAAACCAGGAGTTACCTCCCAGTCATCTCATCACAGCTGCAGGGCCAGTCGTCCTTGACTTTCTGAGAAAGAATGTTATTATGGATACATGTCACCCACTGTTAAGTAATTAAGCTCCCCGTTAGGAGAGCGAGTATGCAGAGAAGCGTAACGAGACTGATATGGAATAACATGCACAAACCAGCATACAGAGACACTGAATAGTATAAAAATATAGTAGTTTACTATGTAGAAATATAGAAGTATTCAGAGTCTGGTTAACAGTCCAAGTCATACATGGTTCAGTAATTCAGTTATCAAAATAGTCAGTCTAGCACACAAAATATTGCTAACAGTAGCAAACTGTTAGGGGGCAGTTCCACCCTGAATTAACGAAGCGTGGACCGTGGCTTTTCCTGGTAGCATACTTTTGAAGACAAGCAAAAATAAACCCGAAGCAAGATCTAATAAAAAACATTTTTAATATAAAATAAAAATACAAAAACTTGCTATCTAAATTAATTACATCTCTGCAGAGTTATGTGCCTGCCACCTTCGGCAGGCGAACGGAAGATCAGAAGAGAAAGTTAAGGAATGTGAATGAGCAGGCGCACTAAATCACTTGCAGATAAGAACTGGAGCATGCTCAATAAATTTTCAGCACAGCTAAGCAAAACAATTAACGCAGTGACACCCCTTCTTTTGCTAGTTGGGCTGCTGTCATCAAAACATCAAATAAGGGGGGGGCGGAGCTTGCTGCCAGCATGAATGGCTGCCTAGACAGAGAGCTCTGTTAACAGCAGCCAGATCTAACGTCCGGAGGGGGTTTGCTGAAAAGATTTTGATAAGCCAAGCCTTCCTGGAGGGAAGACTGAAGAGAGAAGGTTGGTTTGACACGGCCATAGGATGGCAATCCATGGTATGTGCTTGAAATCTCCTTCATATCCCCGGACGTGGAAGAGGGCGACAGCAATGGACGTCCCAAAATGCTGACAAGAGTTCAAAGCAAGCGAGGATTTATTACAGAAAGCTGTCGGAGTTGCGAGTGATCTAACAGCTTCCAATCTTGGAGAAGGTAATTCTATCCCAAAACAGCTCAAGAGATCAAGGGCTCCAGGGAGATTACAGCGGCGAAAAGTAATATACTGAGTGAAAAATGGCGGCTTTATCTTTTTACTCTCTGAACTGTCTGATAAGTTGAACCTAAACCTAATCTGTTAACATAACAAAGCCGGCTGTAAATAACTTTGACTATACAGACTCCTTCAGGGGGTTTTGAGTTAATTATACAAGTCTGGAAGGCTCGAAGGGAAAAACTTATTTTAGCAATTTATATGTAGAGTGATAGCAGTTGGTCAGCGCTTGGACAAGTGGAAGAGAGACATCTACTGGCGAAACCTGGAACTTTCCCCCCCTCTTAATACCCTAAGAGAAAACAGGATCTTTCTTTGCTGACTATATTCTCTGGACAGCCTGTGGATTCTACTATCTGGAGAGAGAGAAAGAAGATCTATTGGAGCAGGGGAACCCAGAACATTTTCATATAATTATCCAATACAGGAGGGACGCACCTAAGGTTGAACTTAAAACCTAGGAATTAATGTGATAATATTACCATCAAAGGAATATATTGTTTTTGCTATTGTTATTGTTGTAAGATTACTAACCCTAACTTCTTTCAATATTAGTGGCACTAGTACTGATTAATCTAGGATAATATAAGCAATAACTATAAACATTCTATCCTTAGATTTTATTAAGTAATCAAAATAGATTAATAGATTAATAGAAAGTTAGGAGTATTATAAATGTGACATACACACACACACACATATATATACAGTGATAAACCGATAAGTCTCCCACACTATCCTACTATCCTGTGACAGCTGTTCCTATATAACACATGAACTAATCGATATATAGAGTTTACTACCCCCTATCACTATTTAAAATTGAAATTTGAGTAGAGGTAGAGGGAAGAGGAGAGGGAGAAGAAGGAAGGTAGGTAGGCAGGAAGGAAGGAAGGAAGAAGGGAGGGAGGTAGGAAAGAGGGAGGGAGGAAGGAAGGAAGAAGAGAAAGAAAGAAAGAAAGAAAGAAAGAAAGAAAGAAAGAAAGAAAGAAAGAAAGAAGGGGGACTGGAGAAAGTTACGAGGGAAAGAAGTAAGTGGGAGTTCTGGGGGAAAATTAAAGTAGGGATCCAACTCCTCCAAAAAATGACAAGTAGTACAAATTTTACGAAAATTGGCACGAGGAGAAAGCCAGTATCCCAGCCATCCCTAGCGGCTGCCAGTCCCTCGAACCAAAGATCTTCGGAGGATATGCCTCAGAGAGAAAGATCCAATTCAACTAAGGAATTGCAGATGATGCTACAGTCAATGCATGAGGCAATGGCTAAAAATCACGAAGAACTTAAAAAGGACATCAAAGAAATAAGGAGTGATACAGTAGAATTAAAGGAGAGAATGCAGAAGATGGACGATAAATTTGAGAAGTTCCAGGAACAGATCAATAAACACGAACAAAGAATAAATGTAATAGAAGGAAGGTTGGAAAAGGAGGTTGAAAAAATGGAGCAGCTGAGTGCTAGGCTGATCCAGGCAAACAAGGAACTTGAGTTAACGGTCCTCACGTTAGAATCGGAGAAAGCAGCCCAATTCCTACGGTTCCAGAACGTAAAGGAAGAAAAAGGCGAGGATTTACCAGACATGATGGCAGACCTAATGGCAAAGGCTTTGGGAATAGAAAAGGACGAGATGGCAAGTGAGATCGACGAGACGTATAGAATACAGACAAACTACGCAAAAAAGAATAATCTCCCAAGAGAAGTCCATGTAAAGTTTGTTAAAAAATCAATACGTGACGAGGTGCTGAATAGAACTAGAGACGACCCGATAATTTACAACCAACGACAATTAATAGTTCTAAAACAGGTACCAAGGAGAATCAGAGAATTAAGAAGGCCCTACCAATTTTTAACATCTGTCCTGAACAAATATGAAATTAACTTTAGATGGCTGATGCCGGAGGGCGTACTGGTAACCTGAAGAGATAGAAGATTTAGAATAGACACAATAGAACAAGCGGAAGACTTTTACAACACCCTAGTTGGACAGGAGGAGGAGAAAGACGAAGGAGAACAGGCGGGAGCAAGGAGGCAAGGATCCAGGGTACAGATAAGAAGAGAGAAGGAACCAGTGGAGATACGAAAGGAAAAAGAAGTCGTTCTAGACGAAAAAGGGGAAGAACCAAAGGAAGTGAGAGAAATAAGGGCAACAAGAAGCACACGACCCAAATACACATAGAAATATGTCGGGAGAAATCAAGATCCTATCATTGAATATTAATGGTCTAAACTCACCCCAGAAGAGGAAAACAATATTTAATAAATTAAAACATTTGAACTACGATATAATTGCAATGCAAGAGGTCCATATGACTAAAAGACAGATCCAGATATTAGAATGTCCTAGATTGGGCAAAATCTACGCAGCACTGGCTGACCAAAAGAAAAGAGGAATAGCATTATATGTCAAAGACACAATTCAGACTAAACTAATTTACCATGATGAGGAAGGGAGGATACTAATCGTGGAAATAATGTTAAATCAAAAAAAGGTGTCACTGGTTGTAATATATGCACCCAATGAAGGCCAGGAAAATTTCTATCACAAACTACATGGCATTATTTGAGAGATGGGAACTGAAAATGTCTGTTTACTGGGCGACTTCAATGCTATAGTTGACCCGAAACGGGACTATAAAAGTGGAAAGAAGAGAAAAGGAGCTAGGAGAACTTTGCCAAGGTCATTCTTCCAAATGGCTGAAGAACTAAATTTGTTTGATGTATGGAGAGAAAGATATCCAGAGGCTAAGCAATATACCTTCTACTCGAACCGACACGAATCCTGGTCAAGGATAGATATGGTCTGGCTGCCAATGGAGTTAATCTCAGAAGTGAAGGAGATAGATATAGAACCCAATCTATGGGCTGACCACAATCCCATGAAGATTATTTGGAAGAAACAAAAGGGCAGTTACCGTTGGTCACTCAATAGGTCAATTCTAAAAGACCAGGAATATATTAATAGAGTCAACCAAGAATTAAGATTCTTCTTTAAAGAAAATGGACCAGGAGACACATCCATACAAAACCTATGGGATACGACTAAGGCATTTATAAGAGGGGTCACAATATCAGCTACAGCCAGGAAGAAAAAAACTGAGAATCTAAAAATAAGAGAGCTGAAAGAAAGGTATAGAAATTTAGAGAGTGAATTACAAAAGAAACCGCAGAACAGAAGTATAAAAGGAAATATGGAACTGATTAAACATGAATTGGCTATATTTGAAAAAGCAAAATTGGCACAATCTATAAAAAAAGCAAAACAAAACTTCTTTGAGAATGCAAATAAACCGGGGCGATGGCTATCCTATAGGCTGAGGAAGCAAAAACAAAAGAACTGGATCAATAAACTACAAGATGAAAAAGGTGAGATCTGCTACCAACTAGAGGAAAAGAAAAAGATTATCCAAGAGTTTTATGATCAATTATACAAAGAAAACCGAGACTATACAAAGGAAGGAATATTACAGTATCTGGAAAAGTCAGATCTGCCAAAGGTACCAGAGGAGATTAAGGACATGTTCAATGAAGACATTAAAACATCAGAGATAACCGAGGCCATACAAAGACAAAAGAATAATAAAGCTGCAGGGCCGGATGGGTTGCCAGCGGAAATTTATAAAGAATTTCAAGTATCCCAACGTTGTTAGAAGTCTACAACGCTGTGTTGAAAGAGGCGAAGACACCGTTGTCATGGACGGAGGCTAACATTGTACTATTACCTAAGGCGGATACAGACCAGGTGCTTATACAAAACTACAGACCAATATCACTGCTAAATGCAGATTATAAAATCTTTGCCTCAATAATAGCAGAAAGGCTGAAAAAATTTCTTACATCGTTCATCCATACAGACCAAAACGGATTCCTCCCCAGAAGACAAATTAAAAACAATATGAGAATTATGTTGGACATTTTTGAATATTATGAAGTGCACAATGATAAACAGGTTGCACTAATATTTCTCGATGCCCAAAAGGCATTTGATAATGTCAACTGGGAATTTTTGCACCAACAATTAGATTATATGGATTGTGGGGACAAATTTATAAACACGATCAGAGCAATTTATACAAACCAAAAAGCCAAAATAATAATCAATGGTGAACTAACACAAAGTATTGTAATGCAGAAGGGTACAAGACAAGGTTGCCCCCTATCCCCCCTGTTGTTTATACTAACCCTAGAAGTACTAGCCAGGAATATACGTAAAGAGGTACAGATAAAGGGACTAGAAATTAAAAAGGAGCAATTTAAATTACAGGCCTTTGCGGATGATTTAGTGTTTGTGCTAGAAGATCCTATGGAATCTGGTACAAAACTCATTGAGAAACTGACAGAGTATGGGAAAATAGCGGGTCTGAAGATAAATATGACAAAGACCAAAATGCTGACTAAAAATATGAAATCAAAAGCAAAAGAGGAGTTAACGAAGAAATTGGGTATCCAAATTGTCAAAAAAGTCAAATATCTTGGTATACATTTATCTGCGAGGTGTGTGACCATCAAAGAAGACAACTATACCAATCTGATTAATAAAACTAAGAAGGACCTAGAAAGATGGAAAAACCTACAACTGTCCCTGATGGGCAGGATTGCAGTTATAAAAATGAATATACTACCCAAATTTCTTTTCCTATTTCAGAACATACCCATTAAACTAGAAAAAGGTGTCTTTAAAGATCTGAATCAATTGGTTTCGAAATTTATCTGGCAGGGAAGAAAACCAAGAATAAAACTTAAGGCTATGCAAGACACTAAGGAAAAGGGAGGATTTGGTGTACCAGATTGGGAACTCTATTATACTGCGGCTATATTAACATGGCTAAGGGAATGGATAATGCTGAGAAATAAAAGATTACTCAAATTGGAAGGTCATGACCTCCAAGCAGGCTGGCATGCCTTCCTCTGGTATGAAAAAGGATCTGCACACAAATATTTTAGTAGACATTACATTAGACAATCTCTGTTAATCATATGGAATAAAATTAAACATGACCACTATACTAAAATACCTATTTGGCTATCTACGATGGAAGCATACATACACCCAAATTTAATTAACATGGAAACTATAGTCACATATAAAGAGCTATTGAACAGGCAGGGGGAGATCAAAACTAGAGCAGAATTGACATCACAAGGAATACAAGTAGAATGGTGGTCTTATTTACAGATACAATCAAGGTATGCACAGGATAGGAAGAACGAAGGTATTGCCAAAGACTACACAATATTAGATAAACTGTTGATACAGACAGAAAACAGACTGATCAAAGTGCTGTATAGATTTTTGTTGGAATATTTATTTATTTATTTTATTTATTTATTTATTTATTAAATTTGTTAGCTGCTCCCTCTCCACAAAGGGACTCGGGGCGGCGTACAATAAATAAAAACACATATTACAAAATTACACATTGTACGGAGGAGGTATAAAAACACAATACAATCATTATAGTAACATAGAAATATTAAAATAAGTTAAAATTAAATACCCCAATGGAGATTGCAAGTTTAAAAATTGCCAGGAGGAGTAAAATGGAACTATGGTTGAGCCAGGCCTGCTAGTTGAAAAAGGTGGGTCTTGAGTTTTGAACGGAAGGAGCGGAGGTCGGTGGTAATCCTAATATCCGGGGGGAGGTCATTCCAGAGGGCTGGGCCCATCACAGAGAAGGCCCTACTCCTGGGCGCCGCCCTTTGGCACTGCTTAGTGGACGGCACCCGGAGAAGTCCCTCTCTGTGAGAGCGAATTGGTCGTAGGGATCTATGGGGCAGGATGCGATCCCGCAGGTAGCTAGTTCCTGTGCCATGGAGCGCTTTGAAGATGGTAATCAACACCTTGAAACGCACCCGATAGACCACAGGGAGCCAGTGCAGCTCGCGCCGGAGAGGTGTTATATGGGAGTATCTCGTACTCCCCATAATCACCCGCGCGGCCGTGTTCTGGACCAGCTGCAGTCTCGAGTGCATCTCAAGGGAAGCCCCATGTAGAGAGCATTACAGTAGTCTAGGCGGGACGTCACCAGCGCGTGAATGACTGTGCGAAGGGCATCCCGGTCCAATAGGGGGCGCAATTGGCGCACCAGGCGAACCTGGTGGAACGCCCCCCTCGCCATGGCTGCCACATGGTCATCCATGGACAGCCGGGCATCCAGGAGGACGCCCAAATTGCGCGCCCGTTCCATGGGGGCCAGTTGTTCGCCCCCAATGGCCAGTGTTGGAATTAGCTGGTTGAACCGGGGGGCCGGAAGCCACAGCCACTCCGTCTTGGAGGGGTTGAGGTTGAGTCGGTTGTCACCCATCCAGACCCGTACGGCTTCCAAACACCGGGACATCATTTCAACGGCCTCGTTGGGGTGGAGATGTACAGCTGTGTATCATCAGCGTACAGATGATATCCCACCCCAAAACCACGGATGATCTCACCCAGCGGTTTCATATATGTGTTGAACAGGAGAGGCGAGAGGACTGACCCCTGCGGCACCCCACAAGTGAGAGGCCTCAGGGACGACCTCTGCTCCCTTGCCAACACACGCTGCGTCCGGTCAGAGAGGTAGGAGCAAAACCACCATAGAACGGTGCCCCTTACCCCCAGCCCCTCTAACCGGTGCAGGAGGATACCATGGTCGATGGTATCAAAAGCCGCTGAGAGATCTAATAGGACCAGGATAGAGGAACAACCCCTATCCCTGGCCCTCCAGAGATCATCAACCAACGCGACCAAGGCCGTCTCTGTGCTGTGCCCGGGTCGGAAGCCGGACTGGCGCGGGTCTAGATAATCATTCTCCTCCAGGTGACGTGGGAACTGTTGGGCCACCACACTCTCTACAACCTTCGCTAAGAAAGGAAGGTTGGAGACAGGACGGTAATTGGCTAGCTCCGTTGGGTCCAGGGAAGGCTTCTTGAGCAAGGGTCTCACAACCGCCTCTTTCAAGGCGGCTGGTAAGAACCCCTCGCCCAATGAAGCGTTCACTAGCACCAAGAGCCAGTCTCGTGTAACCTCCCAGGATGCCAGTAGAAGCCAGGAGGGACACGGGTCCAATGAACATGTGGTGGCTCGTAGTCGCCCGCGTAACCTGTCCAAATCCTCGATGGCAACCGAATCAAACTCCTCCCAGAATGGTCTCTCAAGACTCGCCTGGGGCATCCCTTCTAGCCCACTGAGGGGGACCCATTCCCTCCGGATTTGAGCGATTTTATCCTGCAGATATTTCCCAAATTCCTCTGCCCTGCCCTGTAAAGGGGCTTCCCGCGGTCTCTGCGAAAGAAGAGAGCGGGTCACCCGAAACAGGGCGGCAGGACGGTTATCTGCGGACGCAATAAGGGCGGCACAATGTCGACGTTTGGCCGCTCTTATTGCCACAAGGTATGTCCTTAAGTAGGTTCGTACCTGTGTTCGGTCAAGTTCGGAACGGGAGGATCTCCATCGG
Organism: Natrix helvetica; assembly: GCF_964273705.1. Classification (NCBI taxonomy): domain Eukaryota; kingdom Metazoa; phylum Chordata; class Lepidosauria; order Squamata; family Natricidae; genus Natrix; species Natrix helvetica. Next base: position 16,351,087 of record NC_138555.1, read on the forward strand.
CTCTCTAGGCGTCTCTTGTGGCGTTTCATCACCCTTAGCTCCTCGGTGAACCAAGGGGCTAGGGTGGTTCGTTGCCGCAGGAGAGGCCGCAAAGGCGCCACCCGGTCTAAGGCCCCGGCAGCCGCATTATTCCATGCGGCTACTAGGTCCTCTATCTGGGGGCGGGTCAGGTCTACAGGAGGTGGCCCAAGCTCCGTCTGGAACCTATCCGGTTCCATCAGGTGCCTGGGGCGGAACCACCTAGGATATTCCGGTTCCGCCTCCCCGCGGCGGGGGGTAGCACCAGGGAAGTCAAGTCGGAGAAGTGAGTGGTCTGACCATGACAGGGGAGTAATAGCTATGTCCCCTATTCCCAGATCACTCGTCCACTGGTCAGAGACAAAAATAAGATCCAGTGTGTGGCCTCCCTCGTGTGTGGGACCCTGAATTAACTGAGTCAGGTCCATGGCTGTCATGGAAGCCATGAACTCCTGAACCACCTCAGATGCTTCTCCCACCGATGGCAAGTTGAAGTCCCCCATGACCAAAAGTTTGGGGGTCTCAACTGCCATCGTTGCGATCAGCTTTGGAGAAGAAGGCAAGATGGCGTTTTCAGAAGTTTGAAAGATAGGAAAACCCTTCTTATTTGCCTCTAGCGCTGCGTAATCTATTTTGGCCTGAAAAAGCTGGCGTTCAAAAAATTCTATGTGATTACGATAGCTTTCCATATCTTGCTCAGACGTCTGGGACGATTCATACATATCTCCTTGTGTGTGGGAGTGAAATCCCTGCAGCTGTGAGATTTTGGGAGCATGCATAATCAGAAGGGAGTATCACTGACCTCGGTCTGGATGCCTCTTTTTCTGGAGCAGTCCCATCTTGTTGAGATCTGGGTGAGATCTGTCCCACAGCAGATTCTCCATCCAGTCTGGTTGCTGAAGCTATCGGCATTTTAAAGCTTGGAAGCCAGCGTAAAATGCTTTTCGCTTCTCCATCAGAGGGGAGAAAGCCTTTGAAATGTCTTGAAGAGAAATCTCTCTGTTTCTTTTTCTTTTTCTTAGGCATCTTAGGAAATGATTTAAAACGTTCCTCAGTCGTTAAATCATCCTGTCTAATTAGCCTATTACGCTTATCTCTTGGAAGTAGCTAATAAGGAGAAAGCCATAAATTATATAACCAACCTCTGTTACCATTTGTTAGGGGGGAGTTCCACCCTGAATTAATGAAGCGTGGACCGTGGCTTTTCCTGGTAGCATACTTTTGAAGACAAGCAAAAATAAACCCGAAGCAAGATCTAATAAAAAACATTTTTAATATAAAATAAAAGTACAAAAACTTGCTATCTAAATTAATTACATCTCTGCAGAGTTATGTGCCTGCCACCTTCGGCAGGCGAACGGAAGATCAGAAGAGAAAGTTAACCTTTACCTTTACCTTTATTTTCGATTTTTATACCGCCCCCTCTCCCCAAAGGGACTCGGGGCGGTGTACAGTAAAAAACAGATAAAATAGAATACAAACATACAAACATAGAAGAGGAGGCAATACGACACTGTACAGGTAAAGCAAATAAAAACAGTATATCAGCAATCCTAAAAAATACCCAATTAAAATTACCCAGTTAAAATATATCTGCCAGGAGGTATAATAAGGTTATGAATGGTCCAGGCCGGCTAAACGGAACAGGTGAGTCTTCAGTTTTCGTCGAAAGGAGGGAAGGTCGGTGGTGGTTCTGATATCGGGGGGGAGGTCGTTCCAGAGGGTTGGGCCCATCACAGAGAAGGCTCTACTCCTAGGTGCCGCCCGTTGGCACTGCTTAGTGGACGGCACCCGGAGACACCCCTCCCTGTGAGAGCGAATCAGTCGTAGGGAAGTGTGTGGTAGGATGCAATCCCGCAAGTACCTAGGTCCTGAGCCATGGAGCGCTTTAAAGATGGTAATCAGGACCTTGAAACGCACCCGAAAAACCACAGGTAGCCAGTGCAGCTCGCGCAGGAGTGGTGTTACATGGGAGTATCTAGAGCTCCCCATGACAACCCGTGCGGCCGCGTTCTGGACTAGCTGCAGTCTCCGGGCGCGTCCCAAGGGAAGCCCCATGTAGAGAGCGTTACAGTAGTCTAGGCGAGACGTCACCAGCGCATGAGTGACCGTGCGTAGGGCATCCCGATCCAGAAGGGGGCGCAATTGGCGCACCAAGCGAACCTGGTGGAACGCCCCCCTTGCCACGGCTGCCACATGGTCATCCATTGACAGCCGGGCATCTAGGAGGACGCCCAAATTGCGCGCCCGTTCCACAGGGGGCAATTGCTCGCCCCCTATGCCCAGCGATGGGATCAGCTGGCTGAACCGAGGCGCCGGTAGCCACAGCCACTCAGTCTTGGAGGGGTTGAGTTTGAGTCTGTTGTCCCCCATCCAGACCCCGACGGCTTCCAAACACTGGGTCATCACCTCGACAGCCTCGTTGGGGTGGTCTGGGGTGGAAATGTACAGCTGCGTATCGTCAGCGTACAGATGATACTCCACCCCGAAACCACGGATGATCTCCCCCAGCGGCTTCACATATGCGTTGAACAGAAGGGGCGAGAGGACCGACCCCTGAGGCACCCCACAAGTGAGTTGCCTCAGAGTCGACCTCTGCCCCCCTGCCAACACACATTGCGTCCGGTCGGAGAGGTAGGAGCCGAACCACCGCAAAATGGTGCCTCCAACTCCCATCCCCCCCAGCCGGCGCAATAGGATACCATGGTCGATGGTATCAAAAGCCACCGAGAGATCTAATAGGACCAGGATAGAGGAACAACCCCTATCTCTGGCCCTCCAGAGATCATCGACCAATGCGACCAAGGCCGTCTCCGTGCTGTGTCCGGGCCGGAAGCCGGACTGGCGTGGGTCTAGATATTCGGATTTCTCAAGGTGTCGTGGAAACTGCTGTGCCACCACATTCTCTACAACCTTCGCTAAAAAGGGAAGGTTGGAGACTGGACGATAATTAGCTAGCTCCATCGGGTCAAGGGAAGGCCTCTTGAGTAAGGGCCTCACCACCGCCTCTTTCAAGGCGGCAGGAAAGGACCCCTTGCTCAAAGAGGCGTTCACCAGGCCCAGTAGCCAGCCTCGTGTCACTTCCCAGGATGCCAGTACCAACCAGGAGGGACACGGGTCCATTAAACATGTGGTCGGTCGCAGCCGTCCACGCAACCTATCCAAATCCTCGGGGGCAACAGACGCAAACTCCTCCCAGAGTGGTCTCACAAGACTCACTGTTGGCGGCTCCTCTGGTTCACTGAAGGGGGCCCATCCGCTCCGGATCTGAGCGATTTTGTCCTGCAGATATTCCCCAAACTGCCTACGTTTGGCCACTCTTAATGCCACAAGGTAAGTCCGTAAATAGGCTCTTACTTGTGTTCGGTCAGATTCGGAGCGTGAGGACCTCCACCTGCTCTCTAGACGTCTTCTATGGTGCTTCATCACCCTGAGCTCCTCGGTAAACCAAGGAGCCCGGGTGGGTTGTCGCCGCAGGAGAGGCCGCAAAGGCGCAACTCGGTCCAGGGCCCCGGCGGCCCCCCTATTCCAGGCGGCCACTAGGTTCTCGGAGCGAGAGCGGGTCAGGGCTACAGGTAATGGCCCAAGCTCCGTCTGGAACCTATCCGGTTCCATCAGGCGCCTGGGGCGATACCAACTTGAACAGTTTGGTTCCGCCTCCTCGCGGTGGGGGGTAGCACCAGGGAAGTCTAGCCGGAGACATGAGTGATCTGACCATGACAGGGGGGTAATATCTAAATCCCCTATTCCCAGATCACTCGTCCACTGCTCAGATACAAAGACAAGGTCCAGTGTGTGGCCGCCTTCGTGTGTGGGGCCCTGAATTAGTTGGCTCAGGCCCATGGCTGTCATGGAAGCCATGAACTCCCGAGCTACCTCGGATGCTGCTCCCGTCGACGGCAGGTTGAAGTCCCCCATAACTAAAAGTTTGGGGATCTCCACCGCCGTCTCCGAGATCAGCTCGAGGAGCCCGGGCAGGGCTGCTGACGTATAGCGAGGAGCCAAGTATACAATCAGCAAACCCCACTGCCTCCCTGGGCCCCACTTCACACCAAGTGACTCACACCCGGATATCTGAGGAACAGTGAACTCCCTCGGCTCTAGACCATCCCGTATAACTACCGCCACCCCTCCACCCTTACCCAGGGCCCGAGGCTGATGGAATGCATGGAAACCTGGTGGGCACATTTCCACGAGGGGTAAACCACCCTCGTGACCCAACCAGGTCTCCGTTATTCCTGCAAGGTCCTGCTCCCCCTCAGAGATCAACTCATTAATGAGGGGGGCCTTATTGGTCACGGACCTTGCATTGCAAAGCATCAGCCGCAGGCCCTGTCTCTGTAGTTCCCGACCACCTAGGTTGCGGGGGTTGGTACAAACGACCGGGCGTAGCCAGCAGCCACGGTCTCCCAACCGACCTTGGGATCTTCTCTTGTCCTCGCATCCCCCCCTCCCCGCGACCGTTGCAATAGAACAACCCTCTACTGGAATAGCTTGTTCCCTCACCCCCCCGACTCCGCTCACTTCCCTCCTGGACTCACCTGTTCGACTGGCACTGGCTTCCCTCCTGGCCTGGTTATCCCTTCCCAGAACCCCCTAAAAGCAATATAAAACATTTAGCTAAAAAGCCCCTCAGCTTCCTCTTCTTCCACCTCTCGGGGTTCACAAACCCGTCATCAAGGCTGGCCCTTGAGAGAGCCAAGGGCCATACCTGCGAGAGAGGGGCCTCCCGCAGGCGGAGCAGGTCTGACCTCGGATAAATTGATAGGTTGTAATAGTCCCAATAGGGTAGGGGTTTTAATGGAAGCAAAAAGAATCCAGGCCTGATTATGCCTAGAACACATGCTCCACACCAATTCTTAGGTAGGTATCCATATGCCATTTTCCCACAGGTCCAGTATAGTCCATCGGGCGCTAGCCATACGAGGGTTTGATTATCAGGGTCGTTTAAAAATTCTAGCCCCTTGATTTGAAACGGCCTGTTCATCAACTCCCTCTGTGACATTACCTCCCGACCACCATACCCCACTTTCCCATTTTCCGATGCATATTAAGTTACCCACTTCTTTACATCCAGTTGTACTGATCCTCTTGAAACATACGTTTCCTACCAAATTGGTGGTAAGGGTCCAGTCTCCATCTTTCCCTTGATTATAAGAGAGATTACCTTGTTGCTCCATTTCTAATACTTTAGAGTAGTTGAGTTCCTGGGCCTCCCATGGCCATTTCTCTCCTATATTAGTTCCTCCACACACAAAACAGTTAGATACATTCAAAGTGTGAGCTATGTCTTCAGCTAATTTAACAAAGGTGTTAGTTACATATCGGGGAATCTCAGGTATGTTTAATTTCTCCATTTCTAGGTAAAATGACCAAAACAAGCCCTTGGTGTCTTGCAGTTTCCTTGTGATTTTGGTAATTTTCCATTTGAGTGTTACATGAGGGTCTGCTCCTTTTGCATAAATTCCCAAGCCATATAACCCTTCCCAGGTTTTTGTGGGGGTACAAATTAGCTTTACAGGGTTGCATCTATTTCTCTGACAGTTACTAGTTGCTACCCCTGTCTCCAATTTACACATTTGATTACCTCCTGGTGGGTCTCCGGACCACATAATTACACAAGACCAGTAGGGACAGTAGCTATAAGTATCTCGGTCAAAACATTCTCCCTTATTATGACACATATATTTTCATTCTAACATATAACTCCTTTCTCACTCTAAAGTCCCACATGTGGCTTTTAGGCAATTACGGTTAATAGCCATGCAGGCATCGAAGGTCAATTCCACTGGTTTGTTCAGAGACCTAAATTCAGTTTTGTTTAACAATTTCTCTCTCCCACATTCAGTTGTATATATAGACATTTCATATATAGTCATTGACTTAGCCTCAGCTGGATTGTAACATTGAACCTTGCCTTTCAAAGTACACATGTGATATATAGTAGTGTTTACTTGACATGTGGGTGGTGTGTGAGGTGAACATCCATCAGGTTTGCTAGTATGGTATATCAGGGTATTAGATATTAAAGTACCTCGGACTGTAACTTTGATACAGGGACTGCATTCTTCTTTCCTTTCTAATTTTGGTTTTACTATAGGTGTCACTAGAGGTTTTATTGTAGGGGAAGCCATTGTTATTGGAATATAAGCCCGTTCAGTATGACGTGTGGGCGCTAATGAGGTGGTCCTTTTAGTGCGTCCCCCAAGCGTTTCCTCCGGTGCGAACTTTCCCTTTCTTGGGGTATAACACAAGACTCCCTTAGTCCCATTACATCTATTAACCATCAGGGGGCGATCAGCGCCGAATACACACGTAGTGAGATCAAACTGTTCACACGTTTTAGGTACTCCTACCTTCATTCGGATAGCTTGGCCATCCTGACTGATACAGGGAGTACAAGGACCTAATCCCGTATATTTTGTGGCTTCCCTAGTCTTTCTCATCCTTCTTTGGTTCTTTATCGTCGCTCCGAATTCAATCGAAGTCACCTGTAAAACACATGTCCCCTGCCATCCAGATCGTAATTGGGATGGGGAAGTAACGCATTCCCATCCCCAATACCGAGGTGCCCCGCAATTTAGGGTGAGCGAAGAGCTCCCCCCTTTGGATGAGGTTTTTACACAAATTCCTTTTCTTAAGACATAATCCACATATTGACAAGCCCTAGGATTGGAATATCCTCGAGCTTGACAAGTGATTGCAGCTATTTTATCAAACACTTTGGGAGTTCTACAAGGATGTGGCAAAATACCATTCCAGCAGTCTGGGGTAAACACAATAGGTGGCGAACCATTACAGCTCCCTGTCCCGATATTAAATGCTTGCACTATGGAAGGCTGTTCTTCTGGCTTACTCCACTGACCCAAGTTGCTAACACATACTAGGTTACTTTTCACCCCTTGTACCATTACACTTACCCACATCCATACAGTACCATATTTTAGGAGCATGATTGTCGGCTTTACGTTCCCTTCAAGCTTCCTTGCGAGCCTCTTCCAGTGCTGTCCTGACGGTGGGGCAAGATTTGAGTGCTGTAATATGTCCTCTATAATTACCACATCACACTCCACATTACAATGTATGCAAATAACACAATCAATACAATGTGCACAGCAACAACATCCACATTTACACTTGCAAAACCAACACATATAAGCAGTAAAAGAAAATTCTTAATGATTATCAAGAAAATCAAAAACCTTTTCATCTACTCTTCCCCCGTGCGTAGAAAGTCAGCTTCCGGAGTGATTTAGCAAGGGTTTCTTCTCTCTTCAAGGAACTCACACCACGTGATCAGCTCTGGGGGAGGGATTGACTGGGCCGACGAACCCAGATATCAAAGGGTTTTGGCTTTGGTTTTCCCCAAAATATCAGTTTATAATGATAAAATAAAATTGAAGCTAATACTGCCACTAGCCAAAGCCCCCACATCCAGTTTTCCCACATAAGTCCTTACCAATCCTCTGCCATGCGCTGGGGACCAGCTTCCGGTGTGGTCCAACAGGGCAAATATTCAGCCTTCACAGCCCGCTTATATCAGTTTGCTCTATTAACAGCGTCCTATATACATACATGACACACATTGTTTAGGTACGTTTGAAAGTGAGTTTAGTTGGATTCTTCTGGTCCACGGACACCTTCCAGCTTGTGTCAGCTGTAGCTTTGACTCGTGTCCAATGGACCAAGGACTTAGATCCTGCAATCTTGATAGCAAGCAGGGAAGACATAACAACAGTAAATGGTCCCTTCCACCTCCCCTCTAACTGTTCTTTCTTCCAGTGTTTTACCCACACTTGATCTCCTGGTTTAAATGGATGACAGCGGGTAACTAACCTCGGGGGTACCTGTTCCATTGCATATTTCTGGAGTTTCTCAACCTGTTTACTCAGTTCCTGTACCATTTCCATATTCCAAACACCCCCCCCTTATGACCCAAATCAGGCCATCCTGCCAAACTCCTCCTCAGGAGGTTTGGAGGCCAACCAAACATCAGTTCATAAGGCGACAACTTATGCTGTCCTCTAGGAGAACTCCTAATTGCGTACAAGGCTAATGGTAGTGCGTCAGGTCACTTCAAGTGGCTCTCAGAACAAATTTTTGTTATTCTTTCTTTTAGGGTTCGATTCATGCGTTCAATAGAACCCCCACTTTCAGGGTGAAATGAGCTATGAAACCTCCACTTTATGCCTACTGCACCAGCTACCGCCTGATTGACATGATGGACAAACTCCGGACCATTGTCAGATGACATGTGACTAGGAATCCCAAATCTAGGGATTATTTCCTTCAACAGCAATCTTGACACTTCCCTAGCTTGTTTAGTTTTTGTAGGGAAAGCTTCTGGCCATCCAGTGTACATATCTATCATGACTAACATAGTTTTGAACAAGCCACATCTTGGCATGTCAGTAAAATCAATCATAACATAATCCATTGGGGTGTATGACCGAGGTATTGCTCCTGGGGGTAGCAAGGGTCCCTGCCTTAGATTCACTTTTGCACAAGTAACACACTTAGCCACCACCCCAGCAGCAATACCAGCCAGTCCATTGATATAGTAATCCCTCTTCAATGCGGCTTCTAACACTGTTTTTCCCATATGAGTAGTATCATGGGCCAATTGAGCTAATGTCCAAGCTATGGATGACGGCACAAAAACCCTGTTGTCAGGCAAAACATACCATCCATCTTCTACTCTAGCCTTCAAATCAGTCACAGCTTTCACACTTTCTTGCTGGGAATATGTAGGTTTAATCTCGGGTGGTATCACCCCCATGTCCATTGCCACACATACCGATAAGTCGGGTGTTGGTTCTGATCTCTTGGCTGCCTCCCTTACTTCCAAATCAGCTGCCCTATTCCCTAACGCCACTCTATCATCTCCTCTCTAGTGTCCTTTACAATGCATCACTGCTACTTTCTTGGGTTTCTGTACTGCATCAAGCAATCGACTTATTAGATGTCCATGCAAAATATACTTTCCTGCTGAGTCTCTAAATCCTCTTTCTTTGTACACTGCCCCATGTGCATGTAACGTAAGGAAAGCATACTTACTATCTGTCCATACATTCAAGCTCTCGCCCTGTGCTCTTTCTAATGCTCTTATTAGGGCCCATAATTCCGCCACCTGTGCACTATGCCCTTTTCCCAATGGACCACTCTCCACCACTTTCTCATCGTCCACAATTGCATATCCTGACACCCTGTTTCCCCCTATCATGTTGATGTAGGAAGAAGGAAGGACACAGCCAAGCACTCTAGTGTAGGAAACAGGTTTATTATGCATAAGGACCGAACAAAGAGAAAACAGCTTGTCCGGACCCCGAATGATTATCATAAACAGGGTTTTATACCCCACATTACGTATACAGTTGCTGATGGTTACATTTGACATATATGGTATGATAAGGAACTGGAAAATGCTTCATACAGATATTTGGTTACAGTTAATGACAGAAAAGAGAGTTACACACATCTCAAGAATTGTGCAAACCTTATCACATTCTAACTATTGCATTTGGGGAGGAAAGCAGAAGTGAACAACAGCCGTCTGGGTCAGCTTGCCTTACTGCAGATAAAAATAAACATTAGTCATGTCAGCAATTCTTACAAGAAAGGAAATAAAACTTTTGGACTTGATCAGACTTTTAACCTGATTTTTAGGCCTGAACCAAAGTTTTAGCCTATCTCACCCCGCCCTTTGTGACTCATCTGACATGTCCAGAAGAGTCACATATTCTGGATCTCCTCCAACCTCTTGTGGCTGAAGCTTTTCATATTCCCACATTGCCATTACTTGAGCAGTTGCTTTCCTTTCAGCTAATAAAGATAGACTATTAGTGATCGTTTTAACAAAGATGGGTAGCACACATGGGAGTAGCACACAGCCAGCAGCAATTAAGCCCACCAGACCCACAATGGCTTGCAGGCCAGGCAGTTTAGGCCACCAGCCTGAAAATATATCTTGTAGATTGAGACCTTTCCAAGTTTGTACTGGCACATGGGCTATTTTAACCATTTTATCAGTGATTTCTTTAATTCCTTACCACTTTCATCTATTTCGATACAACAATTAGTCAAATCGAACTTTCCACATACTCCTCCTTCCTTAGCTAATAGGTAATCTAAAGCTAATCTGTTTTGCATAATATAAGTTCTAGACTTTGCACTTTCCCTAGCTAATTGGGTAAGACCCTTAACTGTCTCATTAGTTATGATTTCCACAACTGCTTGCAAACGAATCAGACGATTTAGGATGTACACAGGGGTACGATAGCCATACATGCCATCTTCCGCCCATGCAGCTGGTCCATATACCTGTATGATTCGTTCTGCAGGCCATTCTTCATCTCCCCAACTATGATGATTACCTCCCACATTAACTTTCCCTATAAGGGATGTGTCTACGCCTCTCTTTTTCCTTTGTACATTTCCAACCTCATCATAAACCGGAACCCCCAAAATCTATCTGTTTCGTAATGGAAGTAGGAAGAATCCAGGTCTGATTATCCCAAGAACACATGTTCCACACCAATTAGCAGGTAATGATCCATATGCCATTTTTCCACAGATCCAGTATAGTCCATCAGGGGCTAACCGTATGAGGGTTTGATTATCAGGATCATTCAAGAACTCCAGTTCTACTTCTCCTTCTAAAACACACATTTCCTACCAAGTTGGTAGTGAGGGTCCAATCTCCATCTTTTCCCTGACAGGTTTCCTTGTTGCTCCATTTCTAATACCTTAGAGTGATTAAGTTCCTGAGCTTCCCAGGGCCACTTCTCTCCCATGTTAGTCCCTCCACACACAAAACAATTAGCTACACTCAGAGTATGGGCTATGTCCTCAGCTAATTTAACAAAAGTATTAGTTACATATTGAGGAATTTCTGGTATATGTAGTTTTTCCATTTCCAGATAAAATGACCAAAATAGGCCCTTAGTGTCCTGTACCTTTCTTGTTGTTTTGGTAATTTTCCATTTGAGTGTTACATGAGGGTCTGCTCCTTTTGCATAGATTCCTAATCCATGCAACCCTTCCCATGTTTTCGTAGGTGTACAAGTCAGTTTTACAGGGTTGCATCTGTTCTTTTGGCAATTACTAGTTGCTATCCCTGTCTCCATTTTACACTTCTGATTACCTCCTGGGGCATCTCCTGACCACATAATTACACAAGACCAATAAGGACAATAGCTTTAGGTGTCTCGGTCAAAACATTCCCCCTTATTGTGACACATGTATTTCTGTTCTAACATATAACTTCTTTCCCACTCTAATGATCCACATGTAGCTTTCAAGCAGTTGCGGTTAATAGCCATGCATGCATCAAATGTTCTTCCCTACCACATTCAGTTGTATATATGGACATCTCATATGTAGTAATAGACTTAGCCTCAGTTGGGTTGTAGCATTGGATTTTGCCCTTTAGAGTACACATGTGATATATGGTAGAATTTACTTGACAAGTAGATGGCATGTGAGGTGAACATCCATCAGGCTTACTAGTGTGATATATCAGGGTATTAGATATTAAAATATCTTGAACTGTAACCTTGATAAAGGGACTGCATTCTGTCTGTTTATCTATTGGTGATGTTCTAGGTGTCACTAGTGACTTTATAGTAGGGTATGCTTTAATCACTGAACCCTGATTTCCCCCAATGTATTGTGTAGGTGTTAATGAGGTAGCTCTCTTTGTGCATTCCCCAAGTGGTTCCTTTAGTGTCAACGTCCTTTTCCTTGGGGTGTAACACAGCACTTCTTGTGTCCCATTGCACCTATTAACTATTACAGGTTGATTAGTACCGAATACACATGTAGTTAGATCAAACTGCTCACACGTTTTAGGTATTCCCATCTCCATTTTGATGGCACGGCCATCCTGACTTACACATGGAGTACATGGGCCTAATCCTATATGATCTTTGGTGTCTCTAGTTCTTCTTCTTGGAGAAGAAGATTTTCGCGGATTTTTTATTGTCATACCAAATTCAACAGTTCCAGCTACTATTTGTAACATGCATGTTCCCTGCCAACCAGCTCTCAATTGGGAGGGGGACGTCACAGGTTTCCATCCCCAGTATTGAGGTGTTCCACAATCTAAGGTGAGTGAGTTGCTTCCTTCTTTTAAGGGGGTTCTCTCACAAATCCCTCTGCTTAAGAGATATCCTACATATTGACAAACCTTAGGGTTTGAGTACCCTCGGGCTTGGCAAGTGATTGCAGCTATTTTGTCAAACTATTTAGGAGTCGTACACGGGTGGGACAAAATACCATTCCAACATTCAGGGGTAAACAGGATAGGTGATGGACTATGACAATTCCCTGTTCCAATGTTAAATGCTTGTATTATACGAGGCTGTTCTTCTGGCTTACTCCACTGACCCAAGTTGCTAACACATACCAGGTTACTGTCCACTCCATGCACCATAGGACTTACCCATATCCACACAATACCATATTTTAGGAGCATGTTTATCAGCTTCACGTTCTCTTTGAATCTCCTTGCGAACATCTTCCAATGCTTTCCTGATGGTGGGGCAAGATTTGAGCGTGTAATAGGAGTGTGTACCTACACCTACTATTTTATAAAACTGTAATTTATCCTCTATGATTACCACATCACACTCCACAGTACAATATGTGCAGAGAACACAATCAATACAATGTGCACAACAACAACATCCACATTTACACTTACAAAACCAACACATATAAGTAATACAAAGAATTTCCTAATGAATATCAGCAAAATCAGAAACCTTTCATCCAGTCTTTCCCCATGCGTAGAAAGTCAGCGTCCGGAGTGACTTAGCAAGGGTCTTTTCTTTCTTCAAGGAACTCAGGCCACGTAATCAGTTCTGGAGTGGTCCAGCAGGGCAAATCTTCAACCTTTACATTTAGTCTGCTAACAGCATCCTATTACACACACAACATATATTATCTAGACACGTTTGAAAGTAAGTTTGGTTGGGTTCTTCTGATCCACAGACACCTTCCAACTTGCATCTGCTGCAGCCTTAATTCGTGTCCAGTGGATCCAGGACTTAGATCCTGCAACCTTTACTGCAAGCGGAGAAGACATAACAACAGTAAAAGGCCCTTTCCACCTTCCCTCAAGCTGTTCCTTCTTCCAATGTTTTACCCATACTTGATCTCCTGGTTTAAATGGGTGACAACGAGTCACCAACCTAGGGGGCACCCTTTCCATTACATAGTTTTGGAGTTTTTCAACTTGTTTATTCAATTCCTGCACCATTTCCATATTCCAAACACCCCCCTTATGACCCAAATCAGGCCATACCGATAAACTTCTTCTCAGGAGATTTGGAGGCCTACCAAACATCAGCTCATAAGGTGATAACTTGTGTTGCCCTTTAGGAGAGCTTCTAATTGCATACAAGGCTAACAGCAAAGCATCTGGCCACTTCAAATGGCTCTCTGAGCATATCTTTGTTATTCATTCCTTTAGGGTCCTGTTCATGCGTTCACAAGAACCCCCAGACTGTGGCCGAAACGCACTGTGAAACCTCCATTTTATGCCTACCGCACTTGATACAGCTTGATTAACCTGGTGTACAAACTCTGGCCCATTGTCAGATGACATATGACTAGGTATCCCAAACCTTGGGATTATTTCTTTCAACAACAATCTTGCCACCTCCCTAGCTTGTTTAGTCTTAGTAGGAAAGGCCTCTGGCCATCCTGTGTACATGTCTACCATAACTAACATGGCTTTGAACAATCCACACCTCGGCATGTCAGTAAAATCAACCATCACATAATCCATAGGGATATATGACCGTGGTATTGCCCCTGGGGGTAGCAGGGGTCCTTGCCTTGGGTTTACCCTTGCACAAGTGACACATTTAGCTACTACCCCAGCTGCAATGCCAGCCAGGCCATTGATGTAATAATCCCTCTGTAGAGCAGCTTCTAATACAGTTTTCCCCATATGAGTAGCCTCATGGGCTAACTGAGCTAGTGTCCAAGCTACAGACGACGGCACAAAAACCCTGTTGTCTGGTAAGACATACCACCCATCTTCCACTCTTGCCTTCAAATCAGTCACAGCTTTCACACTTTCCTGTTGGGAATATGTAGGTTTAATCTCAGGTGGGATCCCTCCCATGTCCACTGCCACACATACAGATAAGTCAGATAATGGTTCAGATCTCTTAGCTGCATCCCTTGCTTCTACATCTGCTGCCCTGTTGCCCAATGCCACTTTGTCATCTCCTCTCTGATGTCCTTTGCAATGCATCACTGCTACCTTTTTAGGTTTCTGTACCGCATCAAGCAACCGGCTTATTAAATGTCCATACAAAATGTACTTTCCTGCTGAATCTCTAAATCCCCTTTCTTTATATACAGCTCCATGTGCATGTAGTGTAAGAAATGCATACTTTCTGTCTGTCCACACATTCAAAGACTCTCCCTCAGCTCTTTCTAATGCTCCTATCAAAGCCTATAATTCTGCCACTTGTGCACTGTACCCTTGCCCTATGGGACCACTTTCTACCACTCCTTCATCATCAACAATTGCATATCCTGACACTCTTCTGCCTCCTATCATGTAGCTAGATCCATCAGTATACCAATTGAATTTAGCATCTGACCATGGTATGTCTGTTAAATCTGGGCGGCTTGAATACACCTTATCCAAAACCTCTAAGCGATTGTGTACTGCTGCTGTCTCTATTGGTAACAAGGTAGCAGGATTTAATCTATTTGAGGTTACTAATCTCACTTGTGGGTTTTCAATCATGATTGCTTGGTATTTGGCTAAACGCTGTCCACTAATCCACAGATGTCCCTTAGCATCCAAAACTGATTGCACTGCATATGGGGTGTGTACATTTATAGTACTTGAGAAAGTGAGCTTATTACAGTCTTGAATCAACTCAGCAATGGCAGCTAATACCTTTAGACAATGAGGCCAACCTTTTGCTACTCCATCTAATTGCTTAGAAAGATAAGCTACCGGCTGCTGCCAGCTTCCAAGGGGCTGAGTCAGCACCCCTAATGCTATGTTTCTATTTGTGTCTACATATAGATTGAAAGGTTTTTGTAAATTTGGTAATGTTAATGCAGGAGCCTGTGTTAAAGCTTCTTTAACATCATGAAATGCCTTCTTTTGTTCTCCTCCCCATTCAAGGGGTTCCAGGTTTGCACCTTTAGTTGCGGCATACAAAGGAGCTGCCATCAAAGCAAAATTTGGAATCCAAATACGACAGAAACTTGCCAATCCCAGAAAACTCCTCAACTGTCTTTTTGTCTTAGGCTCAGCCAGAGCCAAGATCGCATGCTTCCTTTCAGGTCCTAATGCACGACTGCCTTGTTCTATGACATACCCTAGATATCTGACACGCTTCATCACAAGCTGTGCTTTTTTCCTGGAAACTCTATACCCACACTCCAACAACAAATCCAACAATCTCTTGGTATTATCCCAACAAGTGTCTTCTGTCATGTATGTCAGTAACACATCATCCACATACTGTAAAATCGTATCTCCTTGTTGACAAGGTACATAGTATTGTAAATCCTTTGCTAAGGCAGTGCCAAACAGAGTAGGGGAATTTTTAAAACCCTTGGGGAAGCCTAGTCCAGGTATACTGTGATTTAGTGCCAGTATGAGGATGTTCCCATTCAAAAGCAAAAAGTGGTTGACTAATAGGATGTATCGGTATTGTAAAGAATGCATCTTTTAAATCTATAACAGAAAACCAAGCAGCTTTAGGTGGAATTAAACTAAGGAGGGTATAGGGGTTTGACACAGCTGGATGTAGGGTCACTGTTAGCAGATTTACGGGTCGAAGGTCCTGAACCGGCCTGTAAAACCCATCCTCCTTTTTGATAGGAATTATTGGGGTATTCCAGAGGGATTGAGCATCCACTAAAACTCCAGCCTCCAAATATCTCTGAATGCTTTCATACACAGCATAGACCGCTTCCCTCGAAACAGGTCGCTGCCCTATGCGCACAGGAACTGCCCCTGGCTTTACCTCTACCACCACTGGTGGATGATGGGCTGCAAAGCCCAGCGGGTTGTCCTCTGCCCACAACCCTGGCACATCAAAATGGTACCAGATACCATCTTGAATTGCCCCCCCAATCTGCCTACCTACCATCATCCTCCATGTCTCCCTCCGGTGAATGTCGTACTGTCACTCTCTGTCTGCCTTCATCAAAGGAAATGGTTGCCCCTAATTTACTAAGTAGATCCCTACCTAACAATGGAATTGGGCATTCAGGTATGTACAAAAACTCATGCTGTATTTTAGCTCCTTTAAAGTTACAAGAGACAGGCTTCAGAACCTTATGACCCAAAACCTGTCCTGAAACCCCCCTGGACCTGAATTGTATATGGTCCAGGTGCTGATATAGGCTCATTCACCACAGATCTCCAGTATCCACTAGAAAAGTTGTTTGTTGACCCCCGACATTTACGGTTACCAAGGGCTCGGATGGGGTCTCTTCCAAGCCTGGTCCCCGTCAATCTGTCCAATCTATTTCAGCCAACCCTACTGTCTCTGACACCTCTTGGAGCCGGCCGGGATTCCCAAAACCTCTATTAAATCAATCTGTCCAATCTATTTCAGCCAACCCTACTGTCTCTGACACCTCTTGGAGCCGGCTGGGATTCCCAAAACCTCTATTAAATCCCCTAGTACCTCTCCTTCCCCTAAATCCACCTCTGCCAATAAACCTACCAGCTCTCTGGCCTCCTCTGCTTTCTCCCTCAGGCTGCGGTCTTCCTTCTCCTCTCCAAGCCCCGCTTCCTCTCTCCATACGTCTCGGACATTCCCTCTGCCAAGCACGCCGGCTTGGCCCCAAGGATATCCCTCCTTGCAAAGCCACAACTAATAGTTCAGCCTATGCCCCTATCAATCTCTGCAGAAAACCTTCGCCTTTGCAGTAAACCTTCGCCTCAGATTTGGCTGCACGGGTCTGCACCCCCACTACTGCTTCCTCTATTCCCCCAGCTGCCATCTCCCATCTTCTTCCACATCACTCTGTTTCCTTATAGTATTTCGTATTTAATTTTAGATTGTGCCACACACAAACGCACTATCTCTGCCTGACTTTGCAACAAATCGTTAGCTATTTCAGTCCAAGCATTATAGCATGTACCCACTGAGCTATAATCCCCCACAGCTCATCAGCAAAGGATCCCTCTGGTGGCCACCCAATTCCTCTATGTGGCCACACATTTTTACACAAATGCTTTAATCTATCCTTCAGTACTTTAGGATATGAGGGGTCTCCACAATAGCTATCCAAGCCTTTCACCATGCATGCCAACAGTGTGTTGGGCACACTCTGGTTCCCCCCCATCCTAACACACTGTCACCGACTCGCAGCCCCGGTTCTCACGGCCACTAACGAAAACTGCGGTGACTTAACCTTCCCACACAATTACCTCACACGGACTTCATTAGGACAGCCGTCCTGAGTCCAGGGGAGAGATCAGGTCCCCTCTTCTGTCTGCACATGAGACAGGTACCAATTGTTACAGATACTCGCCTGAAACTGCACACGTCCTGGCCAGGAAACACACGAATCCTCTTTCCTACACCACAGGGTTCTTGGACTCGTTCACAGCACCGTCGGCCTCACAGGGAAGTCACTGCCGCCTCCCGGAAGTCAGGAAACTCCCGTGGCGCCTGGAGGATGTTCAGGAGCGGCTGCCCCAAGGGCCCGAGGGGTTGAACGGTCCTCAGTAAAATATTACCTCAGCCAGTCCCTTCGTGGGTCGCCACTTGATGTAGGAAGAGGGAAGGACACAGCCAAGCACTCTAGTGTAGGAAACAGTTTTATTATGCATAATAAAGGACCGAACAAAGAGAAAACAACTTGTCCGGACCCTGAATGATTATCATAAACAGGGTTTTATACCCCACATGACGTATACAGCTGCTGATTGCTACATTTGACATATATGGTCCTAAGAGGAACTGGAAAATGCTTCATACAGATATTTGGTTACAGTTAATGACAGAAAAGAGAGTTACACGCATCTCAAGAATTGTGCAAACCTTATCACATTCTAACTATTGCATTTGGGGAGGAAAGCAGAAGTGAATAACATCCGTCTGGGTCAGCTTGCCTTACTGCAGATAAAAATAAACATTAGTCATATCAGCAATTCTTACAAGAAAGGAAGTAAAGCTTTTGGACTTGATCAGACTTTTACAGGCCTGGGCCTGTAACCTGATATTTAGACCTGAACCAAGGTTTTAGCCTATCTCAACGTGGCAATTGTGACGTGTGCACATCTCTCTGTTCTGATTTCCCTGACACAATATCCTCCAGGGGGTGTGTCTTAGGCTTTGGAGAAGAAGGCAAGATGGTGTTTTCAGAAATTTGAAAAGCATGGGAATCTCTCTTCTCTGACTTGAGCATGGAATAAGCCCTTTTGGCTTGAAACAACTCATTTTCAAAGAATTCTATTTGATTACGATAGCTTTCCATATCTTGCTCAGAGGTGTGGAGAGAATCATACATATCTCCTTGTGTGTGGGAGTGAATTTGCTGCGGCTGCGAGAGCTTTGGCCAAGCGTTGAGCGTTTCAAACGCAATAAGATTTTGGGAGCATGCATAATCAGGGAGATACTCTACTAACCTCGGTTGTAGATTGGCATCTCCTGGAGCGGTCCCATCTTGTTGAGATCTGGGTGAGATCTGTCCCACAGCAGATTCTCCATCCAGTCTGGTTGCTGAAGCTATCGGCATTTGAAAACTTGGAAGCCAGCGTAAAATGCTTTTCGCTTCTCCATCAGAGGGGAGGGAGCCTTTGGAATGTGCTTCTGTTTTCTTTTTCTTTTTTTCGGCATGTTAGGAAAATGATTCAAACGTTCCTCAGTCGTTAAATCATCCTGTCTAATTAGCCTATACACTTATCTTTAAAGTAACTAATAAGGAAAAGCCATAAATCAACCATCCTCTGCTACTATCTGTTAGGGTGTGAATTCCGCCCTGAATTAAGGAGGTGTGAATCTTGGCATCCCTTGTAGCATACTTTTGAAATAAGCAAAAATAAACCCGAACCAAGATCTAATAAAAACATTTTTAATATAAAAGAAAATAAAAATACAAAACTTGCTAACTGAATTAATTACATTTTGGCAAAGCTATGTGCCTGTCTCCTTTGGCAGGCGAACGGAAGATCAGAAGAGAAAGTTAAGGAATGTGAAGGAGCATGCTCACTAAATCATTTGCAGATAAGAACTGTGACCTGTGCAGTAAATTTTCAGCGCAGCTAGCAAACCAATTAACGCAGTGACAAGGAAGACTGTAATTCTGGGGGTCTGTCTGGCAAGAACAAAGAATGCTTATCAACAGGAAATATGCATGTGTAAAGCTTGTAGCAATTATGGGTAGTTAGAAAACTTGCAGACCTCTGCTAAAAGTTAGGGATGGCCTACAGCAAATGAAATGTGTATTAGATAACTCCTGGGGCATTCATTAGCCAAGGTGTCAGCCTCTACTTTGCTTGCTTGCTATCAGCTGCCATAGTAACAGGAAGGGTGGGGGCTTGTGGCATTTGGGAGGGGAATTGCAGGTACTGGAGGAGATTCATGAAGGGAGTTTTGGTCTCACCATCTTCTGAGCATGCTGATGGCTTGTGTTTAGGTTTGGTCAAGGTCAACCATCTCTTCATACAAATGGAATGAGGCCACTTGAAGATGCACCCCACATAACACCTTTGGGAGTTGCAGATTTGACATTGGGCTGGGGTAATTGGGGGGAGGGCTCTGGGTAAATGTTTGATATGTACACATTCATGCCTGTTTGTCTCAGATCTTGCTTTTCTTTAGCTGCTTTCATTTCATGTCTAGTAAAAGTACCTTTATCTCTACTCAAATGGAGTTGGGGGTTTTCTTTCTTGGATACTGAATGAGGCAAGCCTGACATTAAGCAAGATCTCCCTTTGCACCCATCCCTGAGTTCAAAGCTTCTGTGGGGGTGCATCAACATGTCTAACCCCTGCAGTGACCAGGAGGACATGGGAGCTGCTGGATCCTCTTTTCCCTTGGAAACAGGACGGATGGCTGAACTGAATCTGGAAGAAAAATCAGTCCAGCCCAGATGGTCGCTGGGAGTGGGACAGATGAGTGAGCCTGAGGAAATGCTGGCAGGGGTTACAACCACCTGACGCCGGCAACCAGAGGCTGCCTGGCAGGAAGCCAAAAGAGAGGATCTCATGATGACCCTTTACAAGAATCCTGGGAAAAACGCCATTTCCGTGAAGGTCTCGCTGAAAGGGAGATTGGATTAGCCAAGCAGGCAGAGGGGGGAGCAGATGACCTGGCTAACCCTGAAAGAGCCCTGGGAGCTGCTACCGGAGTTGGTCAAGACGGAGGAGTCCCAGCCACAGCAGCCATAGCCATTCGGGCTCCTCCAAGGCAGGGGTGGGTGGGTGGGTAACCCCATGAAGGCATCAAATTCCAAAGATTCCTCCTCTTGGAGTAAAGTATGGAGGAGATCACAAAGAGCTGGGGGGTTTTTTAGTTCAAGTTTGGAATTACATGCAAGAGTATGGGGAGGATTTCCCATCGGAGGTTGCCAAAGTGAGAAGTGTTACTATGGCATTGGAGGGCAAAGCTGCTGCCTGGATGGTGGCCTTGCATAACGATGATTCCCCCCTGCTGAGGGATTACGTGTTTATGATGACCCTGAGGAAACGTTTTGATGACCCCCTTGCAAAACAGAAGGCAAGAACCAGGATGAAAACCTTAACCCAGGGGAGGTGGTCTGTGGCAGAGCACACTCAGGAGTTTCACAAGCTGTCTGTGCATATGTGGGGGTGGTCCCAGGAGGCGTTGATGGACAGCTACATGGATGGCCTTAACGACAATGTGTACCAGAGCTGTGTGAACGGGGGGGGGGGGGGGCGTGACCTGCCACACTGGTATGTGCTGGCAGCTGATGTGGAGATTGACCTATCCAGAAATCGATACCATGGCAACAGCGGCCGGAACAAAGACACCCCACACACACACCGAAAGAGGCACCAAGAGCAGGAAAAGGGGGATCTGCAACCAAGCCCAGATCAACTGCGTGTTTCTGATGTGGAAAAGAGGGGCATTGGGCTGCCGACTGCTACTCTAAGCTTGGCCCAAAACCGTCTTCGGCTGGAGGGAAGAAACCCAACCAGTAGCCAGGGAAATGCCGTGAAACTGCCCTGTAAGGCGTGGAAGTCTCTGATGTCCTTCCTCCAGGCCAGGAGGAGAAGGAACCCCCTCCTTCTTCGGGAGAAAGTGAAACCAACTCCGATGACGACCCCTTGGTATGTCCCCAATTGGGCCCCATGACCATCCCAGTAGAATTAAAAGTACCCTTGACGGGTGCCCAGGGGAAGATGCTGGCCCTTTTAGATTCTGGCTGCACCCGATGTGTAATTAGCCCTAAGGTGGTGGAAAAAATGGATTTAAGACTGAGAACTATGAAAGTACCCATTGCCTTTTGTCAGTTGGATGGGTCAGTTGCGGTGGCGGTGGGGTCACGACCCATTTTGTAACTGAACTGTTGGAGATGTGGATGGGAGACCACCAAGAATCCCTGAGTTTCATTGTGGCTCCGGGGATGGACTGGCCCCTCATACTGGGATTACCTTGGCTGTGGAAATGGAACCCTCAGGTGAACTGGTGGAAAAGGTGGCAACGCATCCATTCGGCAAAGCCGACAGAGGGGGAGGGAAAGACTTCCAACCTATCCAGAGTTGTAACGGACTTAGCAGCTTTTTCACATGAGAAAATTGAGGGAGAGGAAAGAATTCCGAAAGATTATTGGGACCTCAAAGAGGCTTTCAGCGAAAGGGCCTCTGACAAGCTCCCCACCACCACCACGCCACCAATTGCAGCATAGAAATCCTCCCAGGGGAGAAACTCCCTAAACCACATATTTACTCGATGATCCCATGCAACCTGGAGGAATTACGCAATTTCATTGATAAAAACTTAAAGAGGGGGTTCATCCAACCTGCTAGGCCATGTGTGGTCTTATTCCGAGAGAAAAAAAGATGGCTCTCTTCACTTGTGTGTCAACTACAAAAACCTGAATGCCATTTGCGTGGAAAACATGTACCCTTTACCCCTCATGAAGGACATGTTAGCTCATTTGGCAAAGGGGAAATTTTTCACTAAATTAGATCTAAGGGAGGCCTACTACAGAGTCCAAATAAAAGAAGGAGATGAGTGGAAGACTGCTTTCAACTGCCCTCTGGGGTGTTTCCAGTTTAGACTACTTCCATTCGGACTACAGGGGGTACCAGCTGTCTTTATGCAGTTGATTAATGATGTGCTGCATGAACACCTGTACAAGGGGGTGTTAGTTTACCTTGACATCCTCATCTACACGGAAACACTTGAACACGTAAAACCTGTGCTCTCAGTCCTGAAAAATCTCTGAGCCGCTGAACTTTATGCCAAATTGTCTAAGTGCGAATTTCACCAGGAGAAAATTGACTATTTGGGGTAACACATCTCTCATGAGGGTATCGAAATGCAACCTTGCGCCTATACCTCCCAAAAATTAACGGCAATGGAAAGAAGATGGGCAATCTGGGAAAAGGAAGCTTTTGCAGTCCGGTGGCCCTTGCTAACTTGGTGGCATTTCCTTGAGGGGGCTAAGTACCCATATGAGGTACGGACTGATCATAAAAACCTTGAAGCGTTAAAAACCCCACGGAAACTGTCGCCTAAACAAGTTCACTGGGCACAACATTTTAACCGATTTCACTTTACTCTAAAATACATACCTGGGGGAAAGAACTTTATGGCTGATGCCTTGTCCAGGCTACCCCAGTACAACAGTGCCAGATCAGTGGTGATTCATCCAGTCATTCCCGCCAGACATCTAGCTGCTCCAGTGGTCACCAGGAGCCAGGGGAAAGTGGATTTAGAGGTGCTCACTGATTTGACGTAAAGGCTCAGCGAAAGCCTTGCATCTGATGAATGGTTCAAGCTACACTCCGATGAGTGCACCATGCAGGATGGCCTTGTATGGGTAGGAACCAAGCTATATGTTCCTGCTAGTCTAAAAAGCATTGTCCTCCAACAGGCCCATGACTCAAAAATGGCTGGACATTTTGGGTTCGTGAAGACATTACATTTGGTTAAAAGACAGTTCTGGTGGCCTTCTCTGAAAAACGACATAGAATCCTACATTGCTAGTTGTCCCGTATGTGCAGTGGCAAAGAGACCACCAGGAAAACCTCAAGGACTACTTCAAAGTGTTGCCCAACCTGGTGCCCCATGGAAAGAGATATTGATGGATTTTATTGTCAAGTTATACAAAAGTAAGAGAGGAATAGCACAATTAATTAAAAAGACAATAGAATCCAAACAAATTTTTGCAGATGGGGAAGGAAGGATTTTGATGATTGAAGTAATATTGAACAATAAACAAATTCTTTTGGTGGCAATATATGCACCTAACAACAACCAGGAAGATTTTTATAAAATATTACACAGGAAAATAATTGAAATGGAATATGAGAACATTTATATGATTGGCGACTTTAATGCAATAACGGATGTGGATCTTGATTACAAAACCACAAAGAAAAATAAGAAAGTAAGAAAAACTCTTCCAAAGGCTTTTTTTGCAATTAAGCCTCCAAGATGCTTAGAGAGGAAGATACCCGAAAGAACAGCAGTATACGTTCTATTCAAATAGGCATATGTCATGGTCCAGAATAGATAAGATGTGGATGTCAACAGATTTACGTAGTAGCTAATATACAAGATATAGATATTGAAGTACGTACATGGGCAGACCATAATCCACTTACAATGACTTGGAGGGGAAGGGAAAAAAGATCAAGATGGACATTAAACCAAACAATATTAAATGAAAAGTAATTTCAACAATATATGGAAAAGGAACTGACTTTCTTTTTTAGAGAAAATAAAAAAGAAGACGCTTCATTACAAAATGTGTGGGATACAGCAAAAGTGTATATTTGAAGGTTGGCAATGACATACATGGGAAAAAGGAACAGAAAGAAAAGACAAAATCAGAAGGAACTGGAAGAAGAGTGCAAGAAATTAGAGGCAGAATTACAGAAAGATACACAAAACAAAGGGATCAAAAATCGAATGGACTTGATTAAACATAAATTGAACTTAATTGAAGAACAGGATTTGGCACTTAAAATAAAGACTTCTAGACAAAACTTTTTTTGAGAATGCAAATAAACCTGGAAGATGGTTGGCATATAAAATGAAAAAAGAGAGAGAGAAAAAGCTAATCAATCAACTGAGCGATGAGAAAGGAATATTATGCCATTGGAACGAGGAAAAGAAAAGAATTGTGCAGAAATATTATGAAAAACTATATAAACAATAAGAAGTTCCAGAAGAAAAGATAAAACAATATTTAGAAAAAGCTGAATTACCTAAAATACCAGAGACATTTAAAAAGGCATTTGAAGAAAGGATAACGATGATGGAAATAGAGGGAATTACAAAACAAAAAAATGGCAAAATACCAGGACCAGATGGACTCCCAGCAGAACTATATAAAACATTATAAGATGTGATAAGTAATATATTGTTAGAAGTATTTAATGATCTTTTGATAGAAGCAAAGATACCAGATTCATGGAGTGAGGCATATATTACGCTGATACTGAAAGAAGATACAGAGCTACAACAAATTAAGAATTACAGACCGATCTCTTTGTTGAATGTGGATTATAAAATACTTGCATCAATAATGGCAGAAAGAGAGACTGTTGAATGAATTTATACATACAGACCAAAATGGTTTCCTACCGAAGAGGCAGATCAGAGAAAACATGAGAATAGTGCTGAACACTTTGGAATATTACAAAACGCATCCGGGAAAACAAATGGTGTTGATGTTCCTAGACACGCAGAAGGCGTTTGACAATGTGAACTGACAGTTTATGATAAGTCAATTACAGGCTATGGATTTGGGGGAGAGATTTATAAATATGATTAAAACAATTTACAATAAACAAGTAGCAAAGGTAATGATAAATGGAGAAATGACAGAGAAGGTGAATATTATGAAAGGTACAAGACAGGGATGTCCGTTATCTCCATTATTAATTGTACTAAAATTAGAGCTATTAAATAGAAAGAAAAGACAAAATGAAGAGATAAAAGGGATGAGAATTAAGAAAGAATACAAATTACCAGCATTTGCAGATGATTTAGTTTTTATTTTGGAAGATCCACTAGAACTAGTAGAACAAAAGAAGAATATGGAGAAGTGGCAGGACTTAAAATAAACAAAGATAAAACGAAACTACTGATAAAAAACATTACAGATAAACAGAAAAGAGAATTGACACAAAAGTTAGACATTCAGATAGTTAAGAAGGTAAAATATTTAGGAATTCAATTACTGTATTTTTCGCCCTATAAGACGCACTTTTTAACTCCAAAAAAGAGGGTGAAAATCTGAGTGCGTCTTATAAGCCGAATGTAGCCACCTGGGTCCACTGTTCCCTCTAAGGTGCGCGGCAACAAAACACCGCGCGGCAGTTTCCAACTGCCGTGCGGTGTTTTGTACTGTCACAGGCGCCGGAGGCTGGGGGAGGTCCTTTGCAGACGGCTAGAACTGGCCACCCGCAAAGGACCTCCCCGGACTTGTTTTGGTGAGCGCGGGGTGACTGACTCTAGTTCAGCAAAGCAAGCCCGGGGAGGTCCTTTGTGGGCGGCCAATCCTAGCTGCTTGCGCCAGGCGCTGCGACTAAAATAAACCCTCAAAGCCCCTGCCGCTACTGGAATATCTGCTGCCGCCTCCTCCTCCTGTAACAGCACCACATTTGCTGCCCGACGCTGCGGCAGATTTCCTGACAGTGAGAAGTGAAGCCGCCAAAGCTCCCGCCAAAGCTCCCGCCGGCACCCCCACCCATGGCAGCAGCGCCTCCCCCTCTGTTCCGAGCATCTGAGCTGAGCCCCGTTACCCCTGCCCCCTCCTCCTCTGCTGTGCTTTTGAGGAGCCATGAGCCGCGGGAGCCAGTAGGAAGGCGGCGGAGGGCAGCAGGGGGAAAAAAAGCCTCATGGGTTCTCAAAAGCACGGCGGAGTAGGAGGGGGCAGCAGGGTAACGCGGTGCCCAGCTCAGATGCTCTGAGTGGAGGGGGACGCACCACCGCTGCTGCCACGGGCGGGAGCCAGTAGGAAGGCGGTGGAGGGCAGCAGGGGGGAAAAAGCCTCATGGCTTCTCAAAAGCACGGCGGAGTAGGAGGGGGCAGCAGAGTAACGCGGTGCCCAGCTCAGATGCTCCGAGTGGAGGGGGACGCGCCGCCGCCGCTGCCATGGGCGGGGGCGCCAGCGGGAGCTTTGGCGGCTTCACTCCAAATGTGGTGGTGCTGTTGGAGGAGGAAGAGGAGGCAGCTGTTATTCTGGTGGCGGCAAGGGCTCGTTGTCGGCATCTTCAGCAGCAGCCCTGCTCCCTGTGAAAAAAACCGAAGATGGAGCAGATCCACGCAGATGACGTCGCCGCAACATGACTGGAGGAGGAACTCTGGGAGTTGAAGTCCACAAGTCTTCAAGCTGTCAGGTTTGAAGACCCTGGGTTGTGTTTTTTTTCTAAAGGGTTAAGGGTGCAAGGGTCTTGTAACTTGACAGCTTTAAGACTTGCATGCTTCAATGCCAGAGTTCCTGACCCAACATTTTGGTTACTAAGCAGGAGCGTTGTTAAGTGATACTATATAACACTTTTAATTAAGCGGGTACCTTGAATAAACATAACTTTGAGTTTCAAATAATACTGATTTTGTTGTTGTCTTAGGTGACACCTGTGAAAAAAATTCAGGTGCTGCTCAGGCATAAAAATGTGCCGCTCAAATACTATACTTTTCTGCTCACACTGAAAAAAAATTAGAGGGAACATTGCCTGGGTCATCTAAAAATGGGGGACATAAAATTGTTCTTAAACTGCTGTTAACTTTATACAGTTGATATAAAATATTTTACTACAGTATT
Source organism: Natrix helvetica (assembly GCF_964273705.1). Classification (NCBI taxonomy): domain Eukaryota; kingdom Metazoa; phylum Chordata; class Lepidosauria; order Squamata; family Natricidae; genus Natrix; species Natrix helvetica. The sequence continues at coordinate 16,378,078 of NC_138555.1, forward strand.
TGGTTCAGAATCTTTTTTTTCTAGATTTTCCTCCTTTAAAATTGGGTGCGTCTTATATTCCGGAGCATGTTATAGGGCGAAAAATACGGTAACAGCTAGATGCACAACAATTAAAGAGGATAATTATTATAAATTGAAAAGACAAATTGAGTTAGACTTAGAGAAATGGAAAAATCTACAATTATCATTAATGGGTAAAATTGCGTCAATTAAGATGAATATATTACCAAGATTGTTGTTTCTATTTCAAACAATACCAATAAAGTTAGAGAAAAAATATTTTGAAACACTTAATAAAATAATAGCAAAATTTATATGGCAAGGGAAAAAAGGGAGAATTAACATAAAAATGCTACAGGATGCAAGAATTAGAGGAGGGGGCACTGTCGTGGATGAAAGACTGGATTACATTGAGGAAAACAAGGTTATTGACACTGGAGGGACATGATCTGCAACTAGGTTGGCATGAGTTTTTGTGGTATGGGAAAAACAAGATACATAGTTGTTCTGACCCCCCCTTCCTCCGTTGCCCACACAGTACACACACTCCGGAACAGTACAAGGGAACAAGGTTTATTACACCAACAGACAAGAGGCTTTGTGGCAGCAAGCCACCAAGACAGAACTCACAAAGACAGAACACACAAAAGCAGCAATCCAGCTTGCCAGGATCCCAGACTAGAGTTGCTGTCCAAAGTCCTTTGTTGATTGCTACGCAGAGCCTGTCCAGAGTCAACCCTTTTATAACCTAAAAAGGGCGTCTCCCAACAGCACCTGAGAGCTCTTTACTGCCTATAATTACGCCCACGCTCCTTGCGTTTGTGGGCGCGCCGGAAACGAGCATCCCGAAACGCCCTACTAAGTCCTGAGTCACTATCCTCTCCGCTGCTCCAAGGCAGGGCAACGGGAGTCCTCCTCCTCTCGCTCTCACCGCTGCTCCATGCCTCTGGCGCCACCTGGTGGCCGACCAGACTCTCGGATTCCTGCTCAGCCTCCGAATCCTGTCCAGGATCGCACATCTCTTCTGTAGCTGACTCGTATGGAGTATCACTCTCGGAGTCTGGTGACAGCGGCACCGGCTGGGCCACAACACATAGTTATTTTCAAAGGCATTACGTAAGAAACGCTCTATTACTAGTTTGGGAAAGAGTGAGAGGAAAACATTATTTGAACATTCCAATGTGGCGTTCGACAATGGAAGCATTGATACATCCAAACTTTATTGGGATGGAAAATATCATTAGATATAAATACATTTTATCAGAAAAGGGAGAATTAAAGAAGAAACAAGAGTTAGAAGAACAAAGGATAGATATGGTTTGGTATACAAAGTTGCAAATACAATCGAGATATGAAAAAGATGCAAAGCTTTATGGTTTTTATTTGGAGTTGACAGAATTGGATGAAATACAGGAACAGAAGAGCAAATGATTAAAAAAGGTATATAAGTAATTACTTCGTGTTAAGTTAGAAGAAGAAGTAAAAAAAAACAATGATAGCATGGGCAAATAATTTTGGATATACAATAGAACTTGAGAAGTGACAATAATTATGGGAAAGGAATTATAAATTAACAATGGCAACAGCATATAACAGTGATGGCGAACCTATGGCACGCGTGCCACAGGTGGCACGCAGAGCCATTTCTGAGGGCATGCGAGGCGCTGCCCTGTTAGCCACCTGAGTTCACCTTTTTTTAAAGCCATTTTAAAGGATTTAAGCTTTATAGGAGCCTGGGGAGGGTGAAAAGAGCCTCCCCTGCTCCTCCCCCCTCGGAGGCCCTCTGGAGGCTTCATGAGCTTCCCTGAAGCCTCCAGAGCACAAAAAACCAGCCCTACGGGCAAACCGAAAGTTCGGGAACGGACTTCTGGTTTGCTCGGAGGTTCATTCTGACTGCTCCGGAGGCTTCAGGGAAGCGTTTTGAAGGTCCATGAAGCCTTCAGAGCGCTCAAAACGACCCTCCGAGCCAACCAGAAGTGACTTCCGGTTTGCTCGGAGGGTCGTTTTGATTGCTCCGGGGGCTTCAGGGAAGCTTCCTGAAGGTCCCTGAAGCCTCCGGAGGGCTTCCGGGGGGCAGGGGAGGCTGTTTTCACCCTGGGGAGGGCAAAAAAAGCATGCAAAAAATGGGGGGTCGTGCCTGTAGTGTGTGCATGCACACTGGGGGGGTCGTGCATTGCATTATGGGTGCGGCACGCCTGCACATGACCCCCCTGAGCTCCCCCCACTTATGGCACGCGAGCCAAAAAAGGTTCGCTATCGCTGGCATATAAAGAGAATTTGTATAAAATGTTTTATAGATGGCATATGACACCAGAAAGATTGGCAAAAATGTTTAAAGATAAATCAACCAAGTATTGGAAGTGTCACCAGACGCCGGGATCATATTATCATATGTGGTGGACATGTACAGAGGCAAACAAATATTGGGCAAAAATTTGTATGTGGTTGGAAAGGATGATACAGCAACATATTGATTTAAAGCCAGAACTGTTTCTGTTGGGTATTTTACCAGAGAAATATAGTAAAAAAAAATGTATATTTAATTATTCATGTAACAACTGCAGCTAGATTTGTATTTGCACAAAACTGTAAAATGGAAAAAATTCCCAAAGAGGGGGAGGTAATTAAAAAAATATTAGACTGTGGAGATCACCTCCGGTCACTGAAGGCAACGGACGTTGTTGTCCACTGTTCGTCTCTCTGGTGGGCTCCTTTTAGGAGCACAGGGGGCCTCAGAGGGGCCACCTGCCGCAGGGCGGCTTGCTGGAACCCCCCGGATTCGGTGGCAGCCAGCGGGGGTGTTTCCAGCCTCGCCCCAGGAGCCGGGGAATGGAGGGGGGGGCATTTGGCTGTCTGCCCTTTCGCTGAATTTTATGGCAAAGATAGAACTTGAAAGAATGTCCCTTTTTCTCAGATTCCAGAACCTACCAGAGACAGAAAATGAAGAGCTTAAGGATATTATGAGTACAATTTTAGCAGAATATATTAAGAGAGACAAAGAACAGTTGTGGTGGGATATGGATCTGGTTTACAGGATTAATTCAGCATATGCTAGAACACATAATGTTCCAAGGGAGGTACATGTTAAATTTCTTAGGAGGACCACGAGGGATGAGGTGCTAGGGGCTCAAAGGGGGGGACCACTAAAATACAAAGACAAAGAAATTACCATTCTTAAGCAAATTCCGAAAAAATAAGAGAGAAAAGGAGGAAGTACTCCTCCTTATCAAAGAAATTATATAATAAAGGAGTTTGGTTTAGATGGTTATTGCCAGAGGGAATGTTGATCTTTTGGGAGGGAAACAGAATTAGAATTAATACAGTGGGGGAGGCAGAAGCCTTCATTAAAAAACACAGTTCTCTCCTAGAGGACAAAAATATGGGAGGTAGTGAAAAAGGTAGTAATGTGCAAGATATGAAGGAGGGAGGGGCTGTGGCTCCATCTGGGGACAGGGAGGAAGGAGCAATATCGAAAAGGCTCAGGTCACAAAAATAAATGCATTTGAAATATTATTGTAATTGTTGATATACTAGAAAGTGACAAAAAAGAGATGATTGAACACATGGTTGATATAATGTAGAACAAGATTCTGTTTTTGCTTATCTTTTATATGTTGTCTTTAACATTGTAAAAATTGTGAGATTTGGAGGGATTTCTACCACTAGCACGGGAGCTGCCAAAATTTTCTATGTACCCTTTTACCTTTCCCCATAAATGTTTAAAAACCAATAAAATTCTTTAAAAATAATATTAGACTGTGCAGAAATACAATACAATAATACAATAGTAGAGTTGGAAGGGACCTTGGAGGTCTTCTAGTCCAACCCCCTGCCTAGGCAGGAAACCCTATACCGTTTCAGACAAATAGCTATCCAACATCTTCTTAAAGACTTCCAGTGTTGGGGCATTCACAACTTCTGGAGGCAAGCTGTTCCACTGATTAATTGTTCTCACTGTCAGGAAATTTCTCCTCAGTTCTAAGTTGCTTCTCTCCTTGATTAGTTTCCACCCATTGCTTCTTGTTCTACCCTCAGGTGCTTTGGAGAATAGTTTGACTCCCTCTTCTTTGTGGCAACCTCTGAGATATTGGAATAATGCTATCATGTCTCCCCTAGTCCTTCTTTCTCTTAAGCTAAACATACCCAGTTCCTGCAACCGTTCTTCATATGTTTTAGTCTCCAGTCCCCTAATCATCTTTGTTGCTCTTCTCTGCACTCTTTCTAGAGTCTCCACATCTTTTTTACATCGTGGCGACCAGAACTGAATGCAGTATTCCAAGTGTGGCCTTACAAATGAACAGATTAATGTTGGCAATTAAAGAGAAGGAAGAATCAGAGTATGATAAGATATGGGGATGTTTTTATCACTGGATAGAAAATGAATATAGACAAAAAGAAACAGAAAATTGAATAATTTGGAAAGGAACGCAGAATTATAGGGGAGGAGTTGAATTAAAAGGCAATTGAAATGTAAAGTTAGGATAAAAATAGATTAAAATGATGTAACTGTTAAATATGATGATGCAAAGATTGTACCCAGATGACACACTGTAAGATTAATGATTTAATAGTGGTTACAGAAAAATAAAAAATAAATTAAAAAAAATTGATTATGCCAGCAGACTTGAGGACCCTAAAGAACAGGTGAATTAGTGGGGTGGCTGTTTTTATAGCTTTTAAATCTTATAATAATTGTTAACAATACTGATTTTAGATACTTGTTTTAGTTTTGTTATATACCCTGCCCAGAGTCACTTACTTATAACAGTTATATAAATTAGAAAAAGAAGATAAAAATTGAACAGCAATTTGTTGCTGCCTTTATCAGAGTTGACTTTGGAACTTCTTCTAGATGGGATGGTTGTTTGTATGGTTGCAGAGTCTCATCATGCATATTTGTTTGGTAAAAAAATATTTTTAAACTTTATTTAACAGGTAGATCTGGACTTCACATATCTTGAATTTTGAAGGCAATACTGGTGAAAACTACGCACCATAAAGAGCTCTTCTAAATGCAAGGAGAGTTTATTAGCTTTTACATGATTTACAATTTGCATTGAGAACTTGCTGATCTAGGCCATGTTATGCTAGCAAAAGGTCAAATATTGGCCCCAACTACTAATCATTAACTATATAGTCAAATTTTATAGAGATATAAATCTTCAGAAGCACAAATATGCACAACACATTAGGCAATTACATATTGGTATTTGCCAATATTTTATATAATCAGGTTTTGAAGATCATAGAGATAATTATTTATTCAATTTTAGCCGTTGCCCTCAGCTGAGATTTAATGGGTATAATCTGTAATAAAACCTTCAAAGTATAACTGATCAAATAAAAAATAAGTCCAAAAATAACATCACAAAAGAAATAAATAACTAGATGGATATATTCAAACGTCAAAAGTCCTCTTGAACAATTCTGGTTTTAATACTTTCCTAAAATCATACAATTTAACCCTATGGTCGATGCAGGAATGGACTGTCATAGAAAACATGACAGATGGCCATCCTATTTCTATAGTGGTGCCTAAACTGGTTTAACAAGGGCAACCTTGACTTGTGGATTTCAACTCTCAGAATTACCTAGCTAGCCACGACGAATTCTGTGAGTTAAAGTCCACACATCTTAAAGTTGCCAAGGTTGAAATCCACTGTTCTGGATGGAAGCTGATCCCAAATTTTAACTGTTTTATCATGCTGCCTAAGTGGAACATTCTGGCACAATTCAATTTAATTAAAAGCTCCATGCTCTGTAATGCACTGACAGCAAGTAAGGATACTTGCAGAATGCCACAAAGCATGGCATCTTATCATTCCCCCAAACTCCTGTCAGATGAGCCTTAGAGAAGGACAAAAGCTTTCTAGGATGATGATGGCTTGTGGAAAAAACTTCCCAATATTTATTTTGGATGCACAGAATTTAACAATAGGGGTGAGAACTGAACAGGTACTTAAGCCTTCGAGAAGCAAGCTTAGGTTGGTGCTTCAAACAAAGGGCAGGGGCAAGGCAAAGAAATTGGTGGGGCCATACATAATAATCTGACCTACAATTATTGATGTAATTGTAATATATAATTATTCTGTTTAATAAGTTTCCCCATTTCTAGAGTTAGGCAATCACTTCCGTGGTGGTTTGGCTCAAAACTCATAACCATAATTTGAAATGCAATTCTGTTTGCTTTCACACAGGAAATATGCAACATGGACTAGACACATTGTGTTCTACTTTGACTTTCATCAGAGTATAAAAGTGGAACAAACCTTTATCCAAGAAGCGCGAAGTGAAATCCACCATCTCCTTTCTACATGTGGCATCCTTCTGCCGTTTCTTTAAGGTGACTTTACCCAATTTCCTACCATCCAGATATACAGGCAGTCCTGGACTTACGACAATTGCGCCCAAAATTTCTGTTGTTAAATGAGACATTTCTTAAGTGAGTTTTAAAGGATATATATTCTCCTTTATTAGTACAGTTAAGTGAATCACTGCAACTGTTAAATTAATAACAAGGTTAAGTGAATCTGAATTCCCATTGACTTTGCTTATCAGAAGGTAACAAAGGTGATTGCGTGACCCAGGACACTGCAACCATCATAAATATGAATTCTTAAACAAATTCTGAAGAAAGTAAGAGATAAGAGGAAGAAATATTCCTTTTTATCAAAGAAATTATATAGTAAAGGAGTTTGGCTTAGATGGTTATTGCCAGAAGGAATGTTGATTTTTTGGGAGGGCAATAGAATTAGAATTAACACAGTTGTGGAGGCAGAGGCCTTCATTAAAAAACACACTGCCTTTCTAGATGGAACAGGGGACACTACACAAGATATGAAGGAGGGAGGGGCCGTGGCTCTGCCAGAAGACGGGGGGGAGGAAGCAATATTGAAAAGACTCAGGTCACAAAAACAAGTTTGAAACATTATTGCAATTGTTGCTATAATGTAATTGTTGGAAGTGACATATAAGATGATTGAATATATTGTTGATACAATGTAAAACAAAAAGCTGCCAATGTTTATCTCTTAATTTTTGATCTTTATTTTTTTTTTTAAAAGTTGTGAGATTTGGGGGGATTTCTACCTTTCGCACGATGTAGCTGTCAAAATTTTTTGTACCTATCTACCCTTTCCTATAAATATTTGTAAAAACCAATAAAATTCTTTTTAAAAAAGTTTTTAAAAAAGTTCACAGATGATTGTGACACAGCTGATCGTCGGAACCTTTTAAGAACTTCTTTAAAAAGTAAAAAAAATGTTCCAACAATCAGCTGTGTCTGAACTTTTTAAAACTTTTTAAAGCATTTTTTAACTAAATGACCACTAGATGGCAGCAAAGACTTAGGCTTTTTCAGCAGCTTTATCCCAGGCATATAGAAGAAGAGGTGTGTCTTCCATCACATTTGCATCTGCCATTTTGACATTTTTGACCTTACTGAGGACACCTTCTTATTGTGGTAAGGCTTGGGAACACACATCCTCAGTTTTGGCCCCTCTGACTTGGGATTGTAGTCCTACAGCTGGGGGAGTCCCCAAGCCCAGAGCTGCTCTGATTGAGATTTTAACAAAATGAGCCTTAATACATCAGCTTGATTGCTTGGGTGCGTGTGGGGCTCATTTGTGAATATTAACACGGGTGCTCCGAGCGGAGACAGACAGCCCAGAGAAGCTGAAGTGACCACCCCTCTTCCCTCTGGACAAACAAGGTGTTTGCTTGCTATAACTTTTAAATACTATGACCCAGCAGCTGCACGGAAGGCCGGCGTTGGGAAAGCCCTGCCTGCTTGGTCCGCTACAGAGCAGGAAGCTCCCACCCGCTCTACTGAAGCATGAGGCGGAGGGCTTCCCTCACCTAGGCTGGACAAGGCTCGAGTCCACCCATAGCAACTCCCTCACGCCCACTGCCAGCCCAGCAGGGAAAGGGAGGAGGAGGAGCCCAGCCCTTTGCACTTAATTTCTTTGGCTCATTGGCTGCCCTGGTGCGAAGCCGAGCAAAGTTGGGTGAGCGCCTCTCACCTTTGCAACCTGAAGGCTGGCATTACCCCTTTGTGGTGCGAATCAGGCCCCGAGACATGGCCCACCTGCCTCCCCTCATGCCTCTTGCAGCCACCGGCTGCTCAGGGAAGGCAAGAGGCTTCGGCTGGTGTGCCTGGCCAAAAGGGCGCCTTTTCGATCCCAGCGGGGCTTCTGGAAGAGAGCGGCCGAAGCAGCTTCTGCCTCCTCCTCCTGCCAGCCAAAGGAAAAGTCCCAGGGAGAAGACATCTGTGCACTGTTCCGTCGTCGTCGAATCACATCCAAGCTCCTCCTGTGCACGACCCCTTACAGCTATTCCACTCCCTCCTTTTCTCTCCCCCAAACAAAACATTTCTGCTGGCGAGAGTCAACCGTAAACCTAGCCGGGAAGGTCTGTTCGGCCCAGTCCGGCCATCGCAGATGCGGAAGGAAAACAGCCCCCCTCGCTCTTCAGGGCGAGACGCAACCAGGACCTCCGGGAGCCTCGAGACTGCCTGAACGTCCATTTCCTTCCTCCCCTGGCAGATGGAGCAAGATCCCAGGAACAAGCCCATCGGCCACAGCTGCCACTTTAAGAGCAGGTGTCAACGCCTAAGGCGTTTCCATGACTACTATCAACTTGAGAAGGGCGGGGGGAGGGTAAATGCCATGCATACTTTTGGCCAGAGTAAAAGTCTCATATTTCTGTACTGGGATGTGAATGTGCATGTCCAGAACCCTGCCATAACGTCCTGTTGGAGAATGTGACTGATGACCTCAGCCAGAGGGGAGGGGGCACAGGGGTAAAGGTCAGATGCCATTAAGTGTGATTTAGTTTCAGCTTCACAGAAATGACAAGATGTTAGTCCTAATAAATGAATGGGTTTTTTTTTAACCTTGTTTCGGGGCTCGTAAATTAATTAGGACCCATCATGCCGCCCAAAAGAGAGGGGAGGGACATCTGAGCTTGTTGAAGGGAAGAGATGCAGACTGGAGCGCAGCCCCCCTCCCCCTCCTGATAGAAGGAGAAGGAGCCCAGAATGGCAACCTGTGCCTCTCCCACACAGCAGGCAGGCTGCCAAGAGCAGGCAACCCCCTCCCTCCCTCCGAACTAGGGGTGAAGGAGATGACCAGCCATATCAGGCGCAAGCATACCAAGGCCGACAGGAGGCTGGGGGATTAGGGCTGGATGACCCACCCCAATTCAGGGGAAAGTTTGACGGAGACTCAGACCAGTTAGCCCTATTCCTTGATTCAGCTGATATCCACCTAGAACGCTATGGGCACCTCTACCCATCCCCCAGAGCCATGGTGAATACCATCGCAGAGGGTCTAGAGGGAGAAGCAAGGGAATGGCCAGCCACCCTCCACAAGAGGAGACCCCCCCCCAACTGCAAGACATAGATGACTTCCTGCAACTGCTAGAGGCCAGATTTGAGGAGGTGGGGGAGGACTGATATGCGGAAGAGGAACTCAGCAACCTAAAGCAGAGAGGCCGCCCCATCAAAGAGCACATCCGTGAATTTAGGAGGGTCATAGGAAGGGCTACCCCTTGTCAGAGGCATCTTGGGTGAAAAGTAGAAATATCCAGGCTGATCGCCTTATAGCAAAATTCCATGCAGAAAATCCAAGCAAGCCTGGGGGAGGGACACATCTCTAAGTTATACACCTGTACTCAAATTGCTTTGTTTTATACAGGTCGCATTCAGGAAGTGAGGGGAGCCGGATGTCAACGCCTAATGCGTTTCCATGACTACTATCAACTTGAGAAGGAGGGGGAAATGTCATGCATACTTTTGGCCAGAGTAAAAGTCTCATATTTCTGTACTGGGATGTGAATGCGCATGTCCGGAACCCTGCCATAATGTCCTGTTGGAGAATGTGACTGATGACCTCAGCAAGAGAGGAGGGGGCACAGGGGTAAAGGTCAGATGCCATTAAGTGTGATTTAGTTTCAGCTTCACAGAAGTCCGTGCCTAGATGTTAGTCCTAATAAATGAATGGGTTTTTTTTTAACCTTGTCTTGGAGCTCGTAAATTAATTAGGGCAACTCTTGGAAACTTCACAGCAGTCTGCTCAGCTCACCGCCAGCACCATGTGGGAGACAGTGAAGAGGCCCCCCACTTGTCAATTTTTTTCACCACTGTTTTGGTGGCCGTGGCTTGGGGAGGTCATATGACTGAGTGTGCCTGAGTGATGTCAAGTTGGCCACGCCCACTCAGTCACATGTCCCCTACCTAGCCATGCTCACTGAACCAGTTGTAAAACATTTTGAAACACATCCCTGGACAGCAGCCATTGGATCTGGATTGTAAGTATCTTTTGGGAGACCGTGTTTAACTTAAAATGTTTGCTGACTGACTGGTCATAAATCAAGGACCTCTCTTCTTTTGACTGTCCCTGCCCCTCTGCTATACATGAAATAAGCTGTTGTACAGTATATGGTGCTGATAAATAAGAATACTTAGTGAAGAACAGGGGTGGGTTTCAGCTGGTCCGGTCTGGTACATGCGTACTGGATGGTCAAATTTACCGTGCCTTTCTGTACCCATTGGCACTGTACCAGAAAGCTCCCTCTCCTGGCCTGCCCCCCCTCACTCCACCCGCCCCCCCGCCTGTCCAGTCGCTGCTCGCTTGCTTGCCCCGCCTGTCCGCACCATGCTTGCCCTGCCTGCCGCTCACTGATTGGCTGGCTCACTAATCGCCCTGCCTCTTAGAGCCCTATTTAAACCGTGGCGTGGACGGCCCACTTATCTCTTTTCCTGTTTGGCTCTCGCGTCGTCGCTAGCTAGCTAGCTGATCGAAACTTCACCTGCCTTCCCTGCTGCTATTGCTGCCTCCCTCAGGTAAGTAAGCTGCAACTAAACGTGGGGGTGGGGGCAGCGGCGGGAAGCCAGCTGGAGCGGCCTGCCACGGCTCAGCACTGTAGGCGAGTCCGTGGACCTCGCGAAGGCCTTTGCGAGGTCCACGGGCTCGCTTAGACCGTGTGGCTGTAAGTGCAAGGGGGGGGGAGAAGCCAGCTGGAGTGACCTGCCGTAGTTCTGCGCTCTGGGCGACTCCTGGGAACCCTTGCGGCCTTCGTTCCAGCAGATCCCTGAGCTCGCCTAGACCGTAGTACCACTTGGCGCTCGGCTGAGGCCTTTCTTGCCCCTCCAGTCCAGCTTACCTGCTGCCTGGTCGCCTGCCTGCTGCCTGCATCCATCGCATCGGAGAGCTACTGATTCTATAAACAATAAATTTAAACAATTCCCTAAAAACCATTAAAAAGAAAACATATTCTATAAACACTAAATAAAAATACCATTCCCTCCCTAAAAGCCATTTTTTAAAAAATTCTATAAACAATAAATAAAATATCCTTTATAAAAAATTAAAAGCATAAAGAAAAAATAATGAGTCACTTACCAGCAGGCAGAATATGTATTTTTAAAATGGTTTTTAGGGAGGGAATGGTATTTTTAATTATTGTTTATAGAATATCTTTTTTTAATGGTTTTTAGGGAATGTTTTAATTTATTGTTTATAGAATATGTTTATTACAAGAAATGTCATTGCTTTTTGCAAATGTTTTATTTGTGATGCAATATGTTGCTTTTAAGTGTGCAGGTTGGTCCATGGTTTTCAAGATTTCGTGTGTTTCTGTAGTGAATTCGCTACAGAAATAAACACAAAATCTCACAAAGCTGCCTTGCACCAACCTGCACATATAAAAGCAGCCATTTTGAGGGACATAAATTTAAAATTATATGTGCAGGTTGGTGGAAGGCAGCTTTGCAAGATTTTGTGTGTTTGTGTGTGATACATGGTTGTTGATGTAATTGTGAGGTGGTTGCTTCTTGCAGCAATCACCTTTTATGTGACTCCATGGCTGTTTTCATATGTTGAGTTGTGTGCTGCTTTGTGAGCTCCTGCAACTTGATGGGTTTTGATGGTTTCTGATTGCCCTGCTTTTGTTTTCCTGTTTTCCTGGGTTAATCTTGGTCCCAGGTCTTTTGTCTTTCCTATCCTGGGGGTTAGTTCTGCCAGGAAACAGGAAAAGGGGAGTTCCAGGTGAGCTATATTTAGCCTTTGTCTTAACGGGTGTATTTAAAATTTAGCTTTCAGGATGGTCACTTCCAGCATCGGACGACGACGGACGTGTTTGTCCACCGCTCGTCTCCCCGGTGGGTCCCTTAAGGGACACAGGAGGCCTTGTAGGGGGCTCCTGCCGAAGGGTGGCTGGCCGAGGCACCCCGCATGTGGCGGCAGCCAGCTGGGGTGCTTTTCGGCTTCGCCTAGGAGCTGGGGAGCGGAGGGGGGGCGAGAGACAGCTTCGCGCTGTCCGCCCTCTCGTCGGATGGCTCCAGAGGCTAAAAGAAGAGTCGGAAAAGTGCAGCTGGAGACTGAAGGTGGGGATCCTGACCGGTGCTCTTGGAGGATTTAGGAGAAAAGCAACAGTCACTTTGTGAGTTTTTTGTGTTTCTGTTCTTGAAGAGAGATTACAGGGGGGGGGGGCTTACCATTCCCCCCCCCCCCCCCGGACTAAGCAGCTTTGAAAATGGACCCTCGGGAAGAGAGAGGATAAAAGACTGATTTGTCTGACTTTTAATTGAAAATGACTTTCACAATTGCTGGAAACGACTCTGAACTGTTGTTTTAAAATAAAAAACTTTCGGCGACTTCTTTCCCTGCGAAAGGGAGGGCCAAGATGGCGCTCGCCCCTCTTTCTTTGTCTTTATGCAAATGAAGTCTGTCCTTTGAAGCTACTCCCAAAGAGAGAATAAAGAAAAGTGGATTGTTTGTTTACTCTCCCAAAGGGAAACTGGGACCTCCTCCTGTGTATGGCTCTTCTGATCTTTGGCTGACTTTTCTTCTCATTCATCTTGGTGTATTTTACTCTTGGAACTGCAAATTGGGCGCCTTTGCGATTGTTTTCCTTTGGAGACCAGCGTAGCTGAGAAACCCTCTGACACCACCTTTCTTGGCAAGGATTTGCATCTCTGAACTTAAACAAATGGCGGCAAGGAAACCCCCGACTGGCAAGGCGCATTCAGCCCCCTCATCGGCTGCCCCAAGTCCCACGATGCAACAGTCCAAGATATCGTCAATGTTGCAGAAAGCAGTGGCTGGTGAGGACCCAAAGGAATTATCTGTTACGGAAATGTTTAAAGAACTTATGAAGGGACAGAATGAAATGAGGGCTGAGATCAAAGAAGAACTCAGAGTGGTTAAAGAACATATAGCTGGAAATACACAGCGAATTTTGGTGTTAGAGGACGGAATGGCGGGGCTGGGGGAAGAAGTGAAAACAATGTGCAAGGGAAACATAGATATGGAAAATTTTCAGACAAAAGTAGAATTTGAAAGAATGTCCTTTTTTCTTACATTCCAGAACTTACCAGAAGCAGAGAACGAAAACCTTAAAGATATTATGAGTACAATTTTAGCAGATTATCTTAAGAGAGACAAAAAACAAGTATGGTGGGATATGGATCTAGTATATAGGATAAACTCAGCGTATGCTAGAAGACACAATGTTCCAAGGGAGATACATGTTAAGTTTGTCAGGAGATCCACAAGGGACGAGGTACTTGCGACCCAAAGGGAGGGACCATTGAAATACAAAGATGAAGAGATCACCATTCTCAAACAGATCCCGAAAAAAATAAGAGATAGAAGGAGGAAATTTTCCTCCCTAGCAAAAGAATTGTATGAAAAGGGATCTGGTTTAAATGGTTGATACCAGAGGGGATGTTAATCTTCTGGGAGGGAAATAGGATCAGAATCAATACAGTTCAGGAGGCGGAGGCCTTCACTAAAAAGAATTTTCCGCTCTCAGAGGAGGAATTGAGTGGGAGTAGTGAAAGAGACAGTAAAACACAACACAGTAAGACTCAAGACGGGAAGGAGGGGGGCACTGAGGCTCTCTCTGGCGACAGGGAGGAAGAAGCAATATCGAAAAGGCTCAGATCCCAAAAATAAAACTATTTGGAACAATAGCAGTTAGTGATATATTAGAAAACGACAAAGAGAAACATGTAGGAACACAAGACTAACAATATAGAGTAAGATTTGGTTTACTGTTTTCTTCTATAAATTTGTTGTACAATGTTATATAAGTGAGTATCGTGCTGGGAGCTCTACCAACAGTATGAAAGCTGCCAAAAAATTTTGTATACCTATTTACCCTCCCCTATATATTTGAAAACCAATAAAATTTTGTTTAAAAAAATAAAAATAAAATAAAATTTAGCTTTCAGCTGGTGCTTTTCTCTGGTGGTTTCTGGTTCTGTAAGCTTCCTGGCACTGTCCTTTATAATTTCCCACAATGCCTTGATGGTTTTTATTCCAGTGGCTTTGTCTTTCCGGTCCTTAGAGTTAGGGAAAAACTGGTTTCATCTGCAGTCTTTTGGGGGAAAACTGTTATTCTTTTGGTGTTTTCCTGGCGCTGTCATAGTTTGGGTGTTTGTGTGTGCGTAATGTCCTGCAGTTATCTACACATTAATAATGATCAAGCACTAATAATATTTCCTTATACATTTTAGTGACCTTTCCTTACACAATTGGTGTTTTCTTTCATACTTTTAGATTTCTAATTTCTGTTTCTGTTAGTTAGCAATTGATAAAACAAATCCCACGTGAAAAAGTATTCGAAGCCTTCTTGATTTTAATTGTCAATTTATTCATTCCTGCACATTCTAATATTTATTCATTTTCATATATTAGTTTTTCCACTGTTGTGCAAACACAATTCAAGCAGCTGTTAACATGTGTAAAATTAAATATGTATTGTATTCCCTTTGAAATACACAACAAAATATTACTGGCTTTAAATCCATATCTTGCTTTACCATTGCTTCTAACCATGACACCACTAACTCTTGAATAACTACTTGGACTGACCTAAGTACTGAACCTAATTCATATATTCCTGTTTTTTGAATTGAGGAATAAATTTCAGAAAAAGATCTGCATTGCTCTGTGAATCTACCCATGACATTCATTCTTGATCTAACTTCTTAGATGAAAAACTATATCTTTCCTGTTTGTTGGGGGACATCCTTCCTGAAAAGACTACATTGTTGGGTGAAAACAGAGGTCCCTTTCTGTTCCCTGTAGTCCTCAGCTTACAACCACAATCGAGTCCAATATTGTTTTATTTCTTTTGCAGTTAGTATTATTTAACAGGATGAAGAAGAGGCAACAGAGTATGACTGCTTTCTTCTCCAAAAAACCAAGAGAGGAGCAACCAGCTGATCCACAACAGTCACCAGCACCAACACCAACACCACCAACACCAACACCACCAGCACCACCACCAGCACCACCACTTGAAGTCGGAGAAAGCAGCAAGTCCATCTCCCCCACTGAAGTTCCACAACTTCCTGACTGCTGGAGTTTGCAACAATACAGAAACTTCCAGAAGTATGATGGACTGGCAGTATCCGACAAAAAGTTAGGTTGTGAGTACTGCGCGAAACCCATTTTCTCATTAGAGGAAGGTATTCATGTTTCTAGAGAGTGGAAAAATTTCCAGGTTGAGGCTGCAGGGACAACTAAGGAGAATCAGCAATCCTCTCTCAGAAAAAAATTGAAGGAACATTTTCAATCAAAAGCACACCATATTTGTAGAGAGAGCAGTAAACAATGGGAGCAGGATGCTTTAACCAAATCCATAGATAAGTCAACTGATAAAACATTTATCCAGTACTAGCAAAATATTTTTTACTGTTTATGATCTGGCACAAAGATGCAAACCATTCTCAGACATCGAAGGGCAGGTAAATTTGCTAACTACGCTTGGAGTAGATGTGGGAGTAGGCTTGCATTCATGGAGATCCGCAGTGAAAATAGTTGAATTCATTGCAAACGAAATTAAAACCATTGTGTTTTCCAGGATTATTGCAAAGAATCTAAAAGTGTGTTTAATAATCGATGAAGCCTCAACACCATCAATGAAAGCAGTTCTGATAGTTTTTGTTAAAGTTGAGGATTCAGAATGCCCAGCAACCATTTTTGTTGAGCTGTTGGAATTAGAGAAACAAGATGCAGAGACCATATGTTCTGCAGCTATGGGAAGCTTACGTAAAGTTGGGTTTACCACCGAATATCTGCAGAAGAATTTAATAGCTTTCTGCTCCGATGGTGCCAACGTTATGCTTGGGAGAAAATCTGGAGTCAGCACCAGAATAGCTCAAGACTTCCCAAACATCATAATCTGGCACTGCTTGAACCACCGCCTCCAACTTGTGCTGGATGATGCGATAAAAGAAATAAAGCAAGTTAACCAATTCAAGATATTCCTTGATAAGGTACACACCACTTTCCAGAAATCCTGGAAGAGCCAGAATGACCTTTTCCAAATCTCTGAACAACTGGGCATTGAAATTGTGAAGATTGGCACTGAGGGTAAGACAAGAAGCAATGGGTGGAAACAAATAAAGGAGAGAAGCAACTTAGAACTGAAAAGAAATTTCCTGACAGTTAGAACAATTAATCAGTGGAACAGCTTGCCTCCAGAAGTTGTGAATGCCCCAACACTGGAAGTCTTTTAAGAAGATGTTGGATAGCCATTTGTCTGAAACGATATAGGGTTTCCTGCCTAGGCAGGGGGTTGGACTAGAAGACCTCCAAGGTCCCTTCCAACTCTATTATTGTATTATTGTATTATTGTATTGTTGTATTGTTGCATTGCATTGCATTGCATTGCATTGCATTGCATTGCATTGCATTGCATTGCATTGCATTATTGTATTGTGTAAGGTGTAAGTGCATGCAATTAAACTCTTCCTTTCTGTGTCTCTTCTTTGTGCAGGTTATTAGAGCAAGGTGGTGAGGTAGTGGTGTACAAGACCGGCAAGGCAATCATCTTTCCTCTGTAAGTAGCTGTTTTATTGCTTTTTAAAAAAAGTTTTTATTTTTAGGCAAACATAAACAAACAAAACGAAAAACATAAAGCCATCTTCAATACAAACAGTGTGTCGGTTGGTTACAAGGTTTCTGTGCATCCCTTCCATAGACATCACTTACAATTCATATATAATCACATATTATCAAATCAAGAATATTTATATACATTATTATTATTATACCTCTTTTATTTGACTATCACCATTTTTCATTTTCCACAAGCTATATTAAGTATTGGGATCATTTACACCATAGCAATTCAATGTATCATCTCAGATATCTCCAGTAGTAAAATATTTTTATGTTATATTCTATATCATTCAATTCTTATATTTACCACATTCTCTTGTAGCTTTCATTTCCATATTTTTTATCTAACCACTAATAAAATAAATCCCATATCCTATAAAATTGTTTATCTTCTTGTTCTCTAATTTCAAATGTCAATTTACTCATTTCAGTACATTCCATTATTTTATGAATAACTTCCTCCTGTATTGGTATTTTCTCATTTCTCCAATTTTTAGCAAATACAATTCTAGCTGCTGTTAGCACATTTACAATCAAATATTTCAGTTCTCTATTGTATGTTTCCAGTATAATTCCCAATAAAATGATCTCTGGTTTAAAGTCTACGTGTTTGTGTATCATTTTCTCCAACCAAGTGTGGATTTTAGTCCAATAACTTTTAGCTTCTATGCAAGTCCACCACATATGATAATATGAACCCGGTATCTAATGACATTTCCAGCACTTTTCTGATTTGTTCTTGAACATTCTTGCTATTCTTATCGGGGGTAGATGCCACCTGTAAAACATCTTATAAAATTTTCTTTGTATGCTGTTGACATTGTCATTTTATAATTTTGAGACCACAATTTCTGCCACTTATCTAATTCAATCCCATGTCCAAAGTTTTTTCCCCAAGCTATCAAAGGTTCTTTAACTTGTTCTTCTTCTAGCTTAACCTCTAATAAGTATCCATATAGTTTTCAATTACCTTTTCATCAGTACCTGTCAAAATTTTATCTAACTCAGTCATTTTATCATGGAAACCTTCCGTTTTAAGATCTTTATCGTATCTAGACTTTATTTGCACATATGAAAACCAATTCATCTTTATTCCTTCCTGTTCTAATTCTTGCATAGATTTAAGTTCACCCTCTGCATTCAATATTTCGCCATATCTAACTGTTTTTTTTTTATATATTACTGGATATGAAAATGCTTCAATAGTTGATAACCAGACTGTAATTTTTAAGTAATGTTGCCTTTTAATCTTCTCCCAATTTAATAGCAAAGCCTCCCATATGTAATGTCTTCTAAAAAACCCTGCGTTTTAGTTCCCTTGTACCATAAGGAAGCATGCCATCCCAACAACAAATCATGTCCTTCTACAGGCAATAATCTAGAATTTCTTAATGTTATCCACTCCTTGACCCACATTAAGCTTGTTGCCTGATAGTATAATACCCAGTTAGGCAGACCAAATCCTCCTCTTATTCTAGCATCTTGTAACAATTTTAGTTTTATTCTTGCTTTCTTTCCCTGCCAAATATATTTCAACACTATTTTATTTAAGTCACCAAAATAATATTTCCCAAGTCTAATTGGAATTGTGTGGAACAAATATAAAATTCTGGGCAATATATTCATTTTGATTGTAGATATTCTCCCTATCATTGATAGTTGTAAATTTTCCCATTTTGTCAAGTCTGTCGCAATCTGCTGTTTAAGCTTATAGTAATTGTTTTCTTTAAGTGTACCACATCTTGCTGTCAAGTATATTCCCAAATACTTGACCTTGTTCGTGATATGGATCTTCAAAGCTTCCACCAATTCTTCCTTTTGTCTTGAGGCTATATTTTTTGTCGAAATCTTCGTTTTATCTTTGTTTATTTTCAAACATGCTACTTTTCCATATTCCTCTATTTTATCTATCAATTTAGGTGCAGTTTCTAATGAATCATCTAGGATGAAGGCCAGGTCATCTGCAAATGCTTGCAATTTGTATTCTTCCTTTTTAATTTTCATTCCTTTTATGTCTTTTTCTTCTCTAATATTTCTGTTTAAAACTTCTAATGTTAAGACAAATAACAGAGGGGATAGTGGACAACCTTGCCTTGTCCCTTTCTGTATTTCAATAGAGTCTGTCAATTCTCAGTTTATCATTATTTTTGATGTTTGCTTATGGTATATAGTTTGTATGGCTTAAGTAAATTTCTTACCAAAGCCCATCTGTTCCAGCTGTAATGACATAAATCGCCAATTCACATTATCAAAGGGTTTCTGTGCATCTAAAAACATCAAAAGCCATTTGTTTTTCAGGATGTGCCTCATAATATTCCAAAGTGTCCAGAATTATTCTCATATTATCTTTAATTTGTCTCTTTGGTAGAAACCCATTTTGATCCAGATGAATGAAATTATTTAGATATTTTTAAAGTCGTTCTGCCAATATTGAAGCAAATAGCTTATAGTCTGAGTTTAGCAGGGAAATAGGTCTATAGTTCTTAATTTGAAGTGGGTCCACCTCCTCCTTTGGCACAAGTGTAATATATGCTTCTGACCATGATTTGGGTATCCTCCTCTCTAACATAACCTCATTCATTACTTCTAGTAATGGAAGACACAGCGATTTCTGCAATATCTTGTAAAATTCCACTGGCAGTCCATCCAGGCCTGGAGCCTTTCCATTATTTTGGTTTTTAAGTTCTTCAGTTAATTCCATCATTGTTATCTTGCCTTCTAGCATCGTTTCAGTTTCTTTTGATATTTGGGGTAAATTGGCTTTCTGTAAATATTGTTTAACTCCTTCCTCCTCTACATTCTCTTGTTCATAGTTTACCATAATAATCTTGCATAATTTTTTCTTCTCTTCATTTCCATGACAAATTTGCCCTTGATCATCTATTAATTGCTATATTTTCCTTGATTCTCTCTCTTTTTTCAATGTATACGCCAACCATCTACCTGGTTTATTTGCATTTTCAAAATAGTTCTGTTTAGCACCTCTAATTTTTTGTGCTAATTCCTCCTTTTCCATTAGCCCCATTTTATGTTTAATCACGTCCATTTTTATTTTAATGTCCTTTTTTGTGGAGATTTCTGTAAGTCTTTTTCAAGTCTCTTGCAGTCGTCGTCTAGTACTTTGAAGGCTCTTCTTTTCTTAATATTTCTCTTCCTTGTATAGTCTATTATCAAGTCTCTGGTGTAGGCCTTCATTGTGTCCTAGAGGTTCTGCATTGATGTGTCTTCTCTTCTGTTTTCTTTAAAAAAGAAAGCCAGTTCTTTCTCTATTTTCTGTACAAAGTCCTTCTCTTTTAATATAGTATTATTTAACGTCCATCTAGATCTTTTTCTTTGTTCTTTCCATTTGATTGTCATTGGATTATGGTCCGCCCAAGTACTTGTTTCAATGTCAATTTCTTGTATATTACAGATCAATTCCGTTGTAGCCCATATCATCTCTATTCTGGAGCATGATAAATGTCTATTTGAATAAAAGGTATATTGTTTTTTGTGGGATTTCTTTCTCTCCAAACATCTTTTACATCTATTTCATCAGTCATTTTAAAGAAGGATTTTGGAAGAGACTTTCTATTTAATTTTGTTGTTTTTTGTGTTTTATAGTCCATATTCTGATTTACAATTCCATTAAAGTCTCCCATCATACAAATATTAGCGTAGTCCAAATCAATTATTTTTGTTAAGTAAGTAAGCTCCCCGTTAGGAGAGCGAGTGTGCAGAGAAGCCTAATGAGAGTGGTATGGAAGAACACGGACAGACCAGCATACAGGGACACCAAATAGTATAAAATATAGTAGTTTACTATGTGGAAATATAGAGCTATTCAGAGTTCAATTTACAGTCCAAGTCATACACGGTTCAGTCAGTCAGTTATCAAGTTCTCAGTTAAGGAATTATCCTTTGAACACAGTCCAGTATCAAATAATCAGTTTAGCACACAAAGCAACTAACAGTAGCAAAAACACAGTACCTCACAATACACCGATCAGCGTCTAACAAACAGAGAGCTAACAGTCAATCTGGCTCCCTCTTATGGCTGCTTGAGGTAACAGCAACCAATCACATTACAGCAGTACTTAAAGCTACAGTGCTACCATCATGGTTTATATATTGCTGACCCAACTGTTAGCTTACATTCCTAACAATTTTCCTGTTTAGATTTCTATAGAATTCATCTTGGTTATCATTAGGAGCGTAAATTGCTATCAAAAGTATTTTCTTATTATTGTCCATAATTTCCACCATCAAAATTCTTCCATAGTCATCTGTTCTGACCCCCCTTCCTCCGTTGCCCACACAGAATACACACTCCGGAACAGTACAAGGGAACAAGGTTTATTGTACAAAACAAACAAGAGGTTCCGTGGTAGCAAGCCACCAAGACAAAACTCACAGGAACAGAACACAAAAGCAGCTATCCAGCTTGCTAGAATTCCAGACTAGAACTTCTGGCATAAGTCTTCTGTTGACTGCTGCAAAGGGCGTATGCACAGTCAACCCTTTTATAACCTGGAAAGGGAGCCTCCCAAACAGCAGCTGAGAGCTCTTTACCGCCTATAATTACGCCCACGCTCCTTGCGTCTATGGGCGCGGCGGTAACGGGCGTCCAGAAACTCCCTGCTGAGTTCTGACTCACTGTCTCGTGAGTCTTCCCCACTGCTCCAAGGCATGGCATTGGGAGCCCCCCTCCTCTGGCTCTCACCGCTGCTCCATGCCTCAGGCGCCTCCTGGTGGCCAACCAGACTCTTGGATCCCTGCTCAGCATCCGAATCCTGTCCAGGGTCGCCCATCTCCTCTGGAGCTGACTCGTAGGGACCCTCACTCTCGGAGTCTGGTGGCAGCGGCAACGGCACCTGCTGGGCCACAACAGTCATCTATATTTATTTTATTTCTTAGATTTTTAGACCGCCCCTCTCCCAAAAAGGGACTCGGGGCGGTGTACAGTCAATACAATAAAACCAGTCATAAAATTAAATACATTTAAGCTACATTTAAGATACATTTGGAGGGGAGATAGGCTGTACTAAGAAATAAATAATTCTAATCCTAAAAACATCACAATTAAAACCCCACACCCTAAAATAAAATAAATCCCTGGGAGGTGAAACTAAGAAAGTGCCAGGCCAGCTGATTGAAACAGGTGATATAAATTTGTTCCGCTGGAATTGTATCTTTAATGTAAAAAAAAACCACTCCTCTTTTCTGACATCTTGCCAATGTAGTAAATATTTTCCCCAACTTTGGCTGCACCAATATTTGTTCATGTTGCTTTTGAATATGTACTTCTTGAAGGCAGATTATGTCCAATTTTAATTTCTCTAATTTATGAAATATTTTCCTTCTTTTAATCGCTGAATTAAATCCATTTATGTTAATTGTAATCATTTTTTTCTCTTCCATATTTATATTTTATAAGTAGGATTTATTGCTCTAGTGGATCTTGGTTCTCATTCTATAATGTCAATGCCGCCTACTGCTCCTTCTTCTTTTTCTGTCTCAACTGTAGACACCTCTTGAAATTCTATCATTGATTCTTCTTTTCCTGCCTCCTCAGCCTTCCTTCTCAGATGCTCTGCAAAGAATGATTCTGCTTTCTCAATTGTGTCTATTCTATATCTTTGTCCTTGCCATACAAACATAAGACCTTCTGGTATCAGCCATCTGTAATTAACACCTTTTTAAAGTAGACTTTTAGTCAAAAATTGGTATTCTCTTCTCATTTCTCTCACTCTTCTTGGTATTTGTTTCAAAACTCAAACTCAAATCAAATCAAACTTTTATTTATAAACCGCGCCCTTTCCTAAACAGGACTCGGGGCGGTGTACAGTCATTATTAAAAACCATATACGTATCAAAATAGAATACATATACATAAACATAGACATAGACGGAGGAGGTAGAAAATATACTGTACCATATTTAATTAAAATACAAATAAGATTAAAATTCCCTACAATCTCCTTGCCTTTGTATTCCAATTTTTTGTCTCTTGCCTTCTGTAGTATTAGTGTCTTAGTTGCTTTCTTAGTAAATCTTACGTGGACTTCTCTTGGGAGACCATTTCTCGCTGCATATCTTGTATAGACTCGAAATGCCTCATCTATACTGTCCATCATCTTCTCTTGGGTTGTCTCCAAAACATCTGTCAAAATGTCTGTCATTATTTGTGCCAAATTCTCGCCTTTTTCTTCTATATTTTGGAATCTGAGAAAAAGTTCTGACCTTTCCATCTCCCATCCCAGTATTCCACTGTTGTCTTTTTCCACCACACATAATCTGCTGTCAATATCTCCAATTTTCTTCTCTCTTTGGTCATCTTTTTCAATTTTTGTAGTCTGTCCCCATATTTCATCATCATTTGTTGGATATTTTCAATTTTTTCATCTGTTTTTCCTGTTTGTTGTTCAATGTTTTCTGTTCTCTGTTCTATCTTCTCTATTCTATTTTCAATGCTCTCTGTTCTCTTTTCTATATTCTCTGTTCTTACTTGTAACTTTTGTATTCCTTGCATAATCATCTCTAATGTTACTCCCTTGTCTTTTTCCTGTTGCAACATCGTCTGTACTGAGCTGTTTTATTGCTTTGTGTGCTGGTTTCATCCTTAATGTGGTAGTGCATGCAATTAAAGTCTTCCTTTCTGTGTCTCTTTGTGCAGGCCATTCATTGGAGCAAGGGTGGTCAGTGATGTAGAAGACCGGCAAGGACAGTCATCTTTCCTTTATAAGTACTGTATTTTTTGGAGTTTAAGACACACCTTTTTCCCTCAAAAAAGAGGCTGAAAATCTGGGTGCGTCTTATACAATGAATACAGCACTTTTTGCTTCCCGAAGCCCCGCCCCTTCACCAAAATGGCTGTGCATACCCTTATGGAGGCTTTCAGAGAGCTCCTGGGGGCTGGGAAGGGCAGAAATGAGCAAAAAACAGCCCATTTTTGCCCCCCCCCCAGCCCCCAGCAGTACTCTATAAACCTCCATAAGGCTATCATGCATTTTTTTGGCAAAAAACGGCCCAGTTTTTCCAAAAAAATGGGCTGTTTTTTGCTCATTTTTGCCCCCCCCCCCGGACCACTCTGCAAGCCCCCCCCCCAAGGCTGTTCATGCCTTTTTGTTTGGAAAAAAACATTGTTGGGAGGTTTGCAGAGTGTAAAAACTTTTTTTTTCCTTTTGGAAAGCTCTTTAACTGATTGATGAGAATTACATTGATCAAGTGCTGTGCCAGCAGAAACAAAGTCTTAGGTGCTGCAGATTGTCAGCGATTTCCTTCTCCAGCCCATGGATAAATACACCTGGAAACATCTCCCTGCCTACCTACTCTCTCTCTCTCTCCCTACCTATCTACTGTATTTCTCTCTCTATTTCTCTCTCTGTATCCCTCTACCTACCTACTTACCTACACTCTCTCTCTCTCTCTCTCCCTACCTACCTACTGTATTTCTCTCTCTTTCTCTCCCTCTCTATCCCTCTATCTACCTACCTATTTTTTTTTTAATTTGCCTCTTCAAAACCTTGGTGCGTCTTATACTCCAAAAAATACGGTAGCTGTTTTATTGCTTTGTGTGCTGGTTTCATCCTTAATGTGGTAGTGCATGCAATTAAACTCTTCCTTTCTGTGTCTCTTTGTGCAGGCCATTCATTGGAGCAAGGTGGTCAGTTGGTGATGTTGAAGACACACAAAAGGACAGTCATCTTCCTTTTCTATTATTTTGTGTGCTTGTTTCATCCTAATGAAGTGCATGCAATTGAAGAGTTTATTTATGTGTCTCTTCTTTGTGCAGGCCATTCATTGGAGCAAGGTGGTCAGTGATATTGAAGACTGGCAAGGACAGTCATCTTCCTTCTGTAAGTAGCTCTTTTATTGTTTTGTGTACTTATTTTAATCTTATTTAAGTAGTAAGTGCACAAAATAATAAATTTCCTTTTTTTATATCTTCTTTTTGTAGATCATTCATTGGGGCAAAGAATTCAGTGACATCGACTTGGCCACTCCCACTCAGTCACATGACCGCCAAGCCTTTCCCACCCGGTCACATGACCACCGAGCCACTCCCACAAAACAGGCCACACCTACAGAATAGGTTCTAAAAAATTTGAAATCCACCACTGGTGAAGAATCTGATATTACTTAATTGAACACAATATATTCTGCATTCTTTAGAGTTGCTGTGCTGATTGGAAATTACAGAACTGAATTCAACACACTTGAATTCAGAGCTGCAACTTGTAAACAGGTTGTTCAACATAAATGGATCTTCTTCCATTTTCCATTTACATGAATTGCAAGTTAAACACATTTGAGTGTGGTATGTGTAGCCTGTCAGGCCTGTAATTCTGTTCCTTTTAGGATCTTTGGCCTGCCACATAATTAAAACATATATATATTATGCTGTTTCATTGGTATAGTAGTTGGGAGGGGGGAATAGAAAGGAGTAGGATTGTGGAATGTATTGTTATGAATTTCTTAGAAGCTCAAGGTCGTCTTTTGTCTCCGCACCTCGACACCTGGCCGGAAGAAGAGGGGTGTACATGCCAGCGTGGAAGATGAAGATTGGACCATGTGATGAATTATGGGGTGTGGGGAAAAATGATGGACTTTTAACTGGGTGAATTCACCGGATGTACATTAGAGTTGAAATTCACCAGCTTAATGCCAACATGCCTGTCTTATTAAATTGGAGTTTTAAGGACTACTTTGCCTTGGACAATGATTTAATTCTGCATGATATTTGGAACGCTGACATTATTTCAACTCTCCCTTAAAAAAAATTTTTTCTTTCATCGGGGTACTGAATCCCAGCTCTGACCCAACCTTGGGCAGGACGAAATTTCAGTGAAGATGGAGGAAGGAAAGAATGCAGCAGAGAAAGCTAAGGATGATGGATCGCTTATTTTTGTCGAAACCATCTATGCACCTTCTAAAGAAATGGTTCAACAAGCAGAGGCGAAGCAAAGGGAGCTTCAGCAGGGCGCCCGGCGAAAGGAACCGAAACCAAGATATCCCTCACAGACGGAGTTTGATCTGCGGGAGGAAGTTTCGGGATTTATTGCTTCTCAGGAATGCTTGCTAGAAGGAGAGGGGCCCCCCAAGGGGGCTCTGGCAGACGACTGGAGCATGGGGAGAAGAGCAAATGAATGGAGATCTCAGTCGCTCTCACGCAGCCAGTCTTTGATGGGCCTTCCGGACCAATTCTGACGCCTAAATGTGAGTGAACAAAAACCCCTGGGGCCCCCAGAACCACCCGGGTGGAGCCTAGCAAAGCCCACATTATCCTTTCCCAGCAGAGAAACTGCTGCGCAGTGGGTCTTTCCACACAGCCATCAGTGAATCAGCACCCCCCCCCTCCTGGAGTGAAAAAAAGTTGGGAAGTAAAACTTAACCAGCCGAAAGGGGCCTGGAACACTTTCACCTCCCCCCCTCTGCAAAGCGATGGCTCTGGACCCATCAATCAAGCCAATTCAGGTTGGGCTTTCTTCCCGGGTCATGGATGGGCTCAATGCCAGTGGACGCCTGCCCCTTCCCAACTAATGGCGCCACCCCAAATAGCTGCTCAGAGGCAGAGCCAGGGACTGGGACCACCACAGGGCCCAGCCCCCCCACCAATGCCTCAGCAGGCTTTTGCCCAACCGATGGGTGTGGCCCCACAAAGAAGCTTACCACCCCAAGCAGCAGGCCGACAGGTTGCTCCGGTTCAACCACCAGCACCCCCTCCTCCTCCCACACCCCCAAGGTTCCGTGCAACCTATGATGGCAGCCGAGACAAACTAGCTTACTTTATGAATCGAGTGTTGGCATACGTTGACCAAGTAGGCCCACAATACCTGATGGATTGAGAACTGATCCAAGAAATAGCAGAGGGGATGAATGAAGGAGAGGCAGCACAATGGATAGCGGAACTCCATGAAGAAGCAGCTCCTGAGTTAGATGACATAACGGGGTTCATCCAACTGATGCGGGCCCGATTTTACGATGTGGCCCAACAGGTAGATGCTGAAGACCAGATCCAGGAATTACGACAGGGGGGTCGGCCGGTCAAAGAATTAGTTTGGGAATTCCGGAGAATAGCTGGAAGACTACGTTACTGGCCAGAGAGACTATTGGTCTATACGTTCAAAAAGGCCTTAGATCCCAAACTGAAACAAGCTTGTGCCATAAGGGGGACCCCAGATCGTATCCAAGAATGGTACACCACTGCAATCATACTGGACCACGAGATTAACACCTATCCAAAGCCAGGTACCAGAACCCCTGAAAAAAAACCGTTAGCCCACCGAACGCAGAGGCAGCAAACTGAAAAGCTCCCGCCAACCCCGCGTTCCTGGGCCCCCAAAATAAAGTGCTACCGTTGTGGTCAGCTTGGCCACCGGGCATCTACATGCTGGGCTCCAGCCCCAGTTCCACAACCACGCCAACCACCTGCCAGCACAGTCAAGAAAACCCCCAGAAAACCACCAGAAAAAAGTCGTCTGGCACAACAGCCAGCAGGGGCAGAGAGCGGACCCACTGAAAACGCCCTGGCCACCTCAGAGGAGGAAGAGGAAGGAAACCCAGAAGACGACCCAATGGTGAGTGCACCTATCCGCCCCTTCCAAATAAAAGCCAAACTCCAAATACCGAAAATGGGGGTAGAAGGGGAAGTTGGGGTGATTATAGATACCGGCTGCACCCGATGCTTAATCAGCATGTCAATAGTGGAGCAACTAGGTATACGCACCAGACCCCTGAAACAACCCATTCCGTTTGAGCAAGTGGATGGAACCCTAATTGGGGGAGCTCCGGCTACAAAGATCACTGAGTTAGTAAAACTGGTGATAGGCCGCCACTATGAGTTCCTCAGATTCATCGTGGCCCCCGGAATGCAGGAGTCAGTTATCCTAGGGCTTGCATGGTTGGACAAGTGGGAACCTACCATAAAGTGGGAGGATGGTGTTAGAAAGGTGACTATTGGACTTGGGCCGTTACCACCGGTGGAACCAAAAGGCCACCCAGGAACATTGGAACCTAACAGCCCAACCCATCCAGAACCTGCAGCAACCGCAGCAGACACTAAACTTCCGGGAATCCAACGAGTCCCAAAGATCTATTGGGATCTGGCGGAGGTGTTCAGTGAGGAAGACGGAAACTACCTTCCACCTCACCGCGCCACAGATTGTGCCATAGAGTTCAAACCTGGGGTAACCTTACCAAAGCCCAAAATGTACTCTATGACGCCTAAAGAGATGATAGAATTGAGGAAGTACATCGACACCAATTTGAAAAGAGGGTTTATTGAACCAGCAAAATCAAAAGTAGCGGCCCCAGTGCTCTTCAGGGAAAAGAAAGATGGGGGGGTTCGCCTCTGTGTGGACTTACGAGCTTTGAATGCGGTATGCGAAAAGAATACCTATCCCCTCCCTCTCATGAAAGATATGTTGAACCACTTGGCTAAGGGCAAGATCTTCACCAAGCTGGATTTGAGAGAGGCGTATTACCGTATACGAATCCGGAAAGGGGATGAGTGGAAGACCGCTTTTAATACTCCCTTAGGCAGCTTCCAATATAAAGTCATGCCTTTCGGACTACAAGGATGGGGAGATCGAGGTTCTCCCATATAACACCCATCCTGCGCGAGCTGCACTGGCTTCCTGTGGCCTACCGGGTGCGCTTCAAGGTGCTGGTTACCACCTTCAAAGCGCTCCACGGCACAGGGCCTAGTTACCTGCGGGATCGCGTCCTGCCCCATACATCCCTGCGACCCGTCCGCTCACACAGAGAGGGACTACTCCGGGTGCCGTCCTCCAGAGAGTGCCAGAGGGCGGCGCCCAGGAGTAGGGCCTTCTCTGTAGTGGGCCCCACCCTTTGGAATGACCTCCCCCCAGACATCAGGACAACAACCGACCTTCGCTCCTTCCGTATGAAGCTGAAAACCTACCTGTTTCGACTAGCTGACCTGGCATAATACTACAACCTCTCCATCCCAGGGCATTTTTAATTGGTAATTTTAGTTTTAAGGGTTAATTTCACTGGGGTTTTAACTTTTTTAGGTATTGTAACTTATTTATTTATTTTTACCTCCTCTGTACGCTATATAATACTTTTGTACATCGCCCCGAGTCCCTGTGGGGAGAGGGGGCGACTAATAAGTTCAAGTAATAAATAAATAAATAAATAAGGAGCACCCGCAGTATTCATGCAGTACATAAATGAAGTGCTACACGACCACCTGTACCGCGGAGTACTCGTTTATTTAGATGACATCTTGATCTTCTCTGAGACCATGGAAGAACATGTGAAACTGGTACGGCAAGACCTGAAAAAACTTCTAGCTGCCAAGCTTTATGCAAAATTGTCAAAGTGTGAATTCCACAAGACCTCGCTAGATTACCTGGGATATCGTATCTCCAATGAAGGAGTAGAAATGGACCCAGGAAAAGTGAAAGCGGTGTTAGATTGGAAACCTCCAAGCACTCGCAAACAATTACAAAGCTTCCTTGGATTTGCAAACTTTTATAGGCAGTTTATTCCAACCTTTGCTGAAATTGCCCTACCATTGACTGACCTATTAAGAACGGGGCCTTCCCCTACTAAACCAAAAGCAAACCAACCATTAAAATGGACAATCGACTGTCAAAAGGCTTTTGAGAAATTAAAACGGCTCTTTGCCCAAGAACCCATATTGCAACACCCCGATCCAGAGCGACCTTTCGTAATCCAAACGGATGCCAGTGATGTCGCGATAGCCGCAGTGCTACTACAAAAGAATAAAGAAGGCCACCTCTTACCATGCGCTTACATCTCCAAGAAACTCACCACTACGGAAAGAAGGTGGCCCATTTGGGAGAAGGAGGCATTCGCGATCAGGTGGAGCATGCTCACCTGGAGGCATCTCCTGGAAGGGGGGGATATACCGTTCGAGGTATGGACTGATCATAAAAACCTCGAAACTCTCCTTGCCCATCGAAAGTTATCCCCCAAACAGGTCCGTTGGGCCCAATATTTCCAAAGGTTCAAATTTGAAATTAAACACATCCCCGCAGGGAAGAACTTGTTAGCAGATGCACTGTCGAGAAAACCCCAGTTTGACAGTAAGAAGGAAGAAATTTTCCACCCCATCATATCTCCTTCTCACCAAAAGGCAGCTCAAGTCACCAGTCGAAGCCAAGATAAACTGAGAACCGAACTGAAAGCAGCCCTCCAGACAGACCCATGGTTCAACAACAACAAAGACATCCTAACGATTAATGATGGCGTAGCCTGGAAGGGATCCAAACTGTACGTCCCTGCAGAAATGAGATTGCAAGTGCTACAGCGGAGTCATGATGCGAAACTAGGAGGTCATTTCGGATTCCTGAAAACTCTCCACCTCGCTAGACGTCAATTTTGGTGGCCGAAGATGAGGTCGGAGGTGGAAGATTATGTAAGAAGCTGTGCTACTTGTGCAACAATGAAAACCCGTCCGGGAAAGCCCCCTGGACTACTACAACAAGTGGCCAACCCTAGCCGACCATGGGAAGAGATAGCAATGGACTTCATTGTCGAACTTCCAGATAGCAGTGGTAATAAAGTAATCTGGACAGTTATTGATTTGTTTTCCAAGCAAGCACACTTTATTGCTTGTTCAAGCCTACCATCCGCAAAGAAATTAGCGAAAATGTTTGTGAAACACATTTATCGCCTACATGGAGTTCCAAAAAGGATCATTTCAGATCGCGGAGTTCAATTCACCGCCAAGTTCTGGAGAATTCCTAAAATCAATCGGGTCCACGCAGGGACTCAGCTCAGCATTTCATCCCAGCACAAATGGGGCAGCAGAGAGGGCCAATGCGATGGTGGAACAGTATATCCGGTGTTATGTGGACTATCAGCAAGACAATTGGTCGGACTTGCTACCTTTCGCTGAAGTAGCATATAATAATGCGGTTCACAGCAGTACAGGATTAACTCCTTTCCAGATTACCAGTGGCATGGAATTCGTTCCCATGCCTGAACTACCTAAGGAACCTCCCTCATCCATGTCCCTGAATGAATGGCTGGAGGCACTAAAGAAGGGATGGGAGAATACCAAAAAGGCGCTAACAGATGCGGCAGAAGCCTACAAGAAGCAAGCTGATAAACATCGTTCCCTACAACCCCCCTTTCGAGTGGGGGACAAAGTTTTTTTGTCTACTAAATACATAAGATTAAAGATGCCTAGTAAGAAATTAGGTCCAAAATTTCTAGGTCCTTTCACAATAGAAAAGATAATTAACCCAGTTACAGTCCGACTCAGCCTACCCAGACTCTTAGGGAAAATTTACCCGGTATTCCATTGTAGCTTATTGAAGCCGGTAAGGGAGTCTAGCACGAGACCATCCACCCAAACTCCACCTCCTCCCGTAGTGGTAGAAGGGGAAACACATTATGAAGTGAAAAAAATATTAGATTCCAGGCTGTATAGAGGTCGTTTACAATATTTAGTGCATTGGAAGGGATACCCTTTGTCAGAAGCTACGTGGGTGAAAAGTTGGGATCTGAAAGCAGATAAATTAGTGAAGCAATTCCATGAGAAATTCCCTGATAAGCCAAAGGGTCCCCCTGGGGGAGGAAGAGGTGGTTAAAATTTGATGGTTAACATTTATGTTATTCTCTTTTCAGGAAACGTTTTTCTCTTGAGGAGAGGCCGCCTGTCAGGCCTGTAATTCTGTTCCTTTTAGGATCTTTGGCCTGCCACATAATTAAAACATATATATATTATGCTGTTTCATTGGTATAGTAGTTGGGAGGGGGGAATAGAAAGGAGTAGGATTGTGGAATGTATTGTTATGAATTTCTTAGAAGCTCAAGGTCGTCTTTTGTCTCCGCACCTCGACACCTGGCCGGAAGAAGAGGGGTGTACATGCCAGCGTGGAAGATGAAGATTGGACCATGTGATGAATTATGGGGTGTGGGGAAAAATGATGGACTTTTAACTGGGTGAATTCACCGGATGTACATTAGAGTTGAAATTCACCAGCTTAATGCCAACATGCCTGTCTTATTAAATTGGAGTTTTAAGGACTACTTTGCCTTGGACAATGATTTAATTCTGCATGATATTTGGAACGCTGACATAGCCATTGCAACATTTGACTCCATACTTCCCAGGACATTTATGCTCACATGTTAAACAGAAAGTTCATTCAGTTGGCAAAACATGCCTTTAGGCCAGAGGTGGTTTGGGGAAACCGGTAGTGGTATGCCAGCCTGGCTCGCAGAACCGGCAGCAACCCAGGCTGCACACGCCTCCAAACTGGTTCCCCAGTTGCCACCGTAGCCATCTTGTTTTTGAGTTCTGCGCATACGCAGAACAATTTCCATTGAACTGTGCATGTGCGCACAGCACACATAGCATGCATCCAGCGCACGAGCACGAGCGAACCAGCAGTAATGCCAGCCAGAACCCACCCCTGCTTATGCTGTTTATATGATAAAAGGAAAAACAGAGGCATATATTCTCTTAGTCCTAGCAGATAACAGTAAGAATGGAAGGAGGTTTAAAAAAAACAATTGCTGACAAACATGACAATTTCAGCAGTCAAAACTGCTCAGGGAAAGACAGGTCTAAGACAATGTAATCTGAGGACAGTTCAGCTTCACCACCTTTGAATTCTGATGGGAGTTGCCTTCCATTATATAAAGGCAGGTCAACGCAGCAATAATTTTATTTAAATACACTGTACTTATTAGAAAAGCCACAACTTGCTTCCATCTCAATTACCAAACATTTCAAAAACTAGCAACACCCTGGAATGCAAATTTGCATCGTTCCAGGACAATCCAACATCATGGATTTGTAGATCAGGAGATTAATCTACTCTGTAATCCCAGCAATTTGAAAGTAAGATTATGGTAAGATTATAAAAAATATTTATAATTAATAATCTTGTGGCAAGTATGATGCAAAGATAATTTAGAAAGGAATTGAAGGGAAAGGGTTAGCAAAATGTTCTAAGACAACATAAATAGATTTATATTCTGTAGGTCATGAGAGCTTGTATTAATTAATTTTGGCTTCTTTAACTAAAGATGGACACATCTTCCAGCAGGCATACTCCAAGCTGGTGTTCAATTTTTCAGATATCTCATAAAATTATATGGCAGGCCTGCACAACAATACTGTATTTATTCAATTTATATGCCACCCATCTCACTGCTGAACCACTCTGAGGGCTCTCCTACATTTAAAACACACACACACCTTTATTCTTTATCATCCAGAAAATCATCTTATCAGGATAAGAACTTGTTATGAACTGCCTCCCAATAAGCTGATTGTTTTTGTTTTTTAAAAGACTGATAAACACACAAGCACACACAAGGCCTGCAGTCCACAATACAGTTTAAGGAATACCACGGCATAGAAACAGATAGCATCTGCCATCTGTCCAGGTGAGAAGCAATACTCCCCAATACAGGGCACACGCTTACCTGTTTCACTGGAAATTGGAATCCCCAGCACTAGGCACTTGATGGCAGCTGCCCATTTTTCGATCACGCTGGTTGTCCTTGTAGTGCTCTGCTCTGTCCACTTGAAAGATCTTTGCAATCCATTGCCAGGCCCATCCTGAGCCCACTGCTACATTTTTTTTTCTTCAGTGGGTAGGCACAGATGCAGAAGAATGCTGACTGGTTTGCTACTGAATGGCTGCGCAGCATGTAGCAACCCACCACATCAGCCATATCACAGTCCATTGATCAGTGTCCAGCTTGGGTATTAGGTGCTAGATATAAAATTCAGTCCAGGTGAGGCTGAAGGCACAGCGGATCCCCTTAGGGGTGGTAGGCTCCAAACTCCCCATGGAGGATGTCCTCGGAACCTTCTCGACAAGGCTTCAGTAGATTCATCTTGTCATGGAACTCCAGCTCTACAGTTGTGCTTTATATCTGTCAAACAGCTGGTTCCAACCAACTACTTAACCTCCTTTTTCATCACTCCTCCCAGCACCCTAGATTTGAAAAGCAGGATTTAAAAACTTTCCATTAGCGCAGATTTTCCTTAGGTCAGCTGGGCAGCCAATGCAACTTTTTTTCATCAAGAAACTTGCTTCCTCACTAGAGCTTAAGCATTTTCCAGAGTTAATTGCTCTTATTGAGCAAGAACCTTTGTGTCAAGGAAATGAAACCAGAGGAAAAATATAGGTATGCACTTATCTCAACTTTTCTGAAAAATGTTATCCAAATGCTAGAGGAACGACAGGTGCTTCTTCAGAAACATATGTAGAAAATCTTGTTTTTGGCATGATTTTACCTTTAGATAAGGTGTTTAAATATTTAACTAGGAAGCTGTCCAACCTGTAAGAATCTGATCAAACTAGCTGACCACAAAAACACACTGTTTTTAGTAAACTCTTTCCCTTCCCTTTAAGATTTTTTTAGACGTTTGCTTCCCCAAAACTTCAATTAAAAATTGAACAAAATATTGATCTATTTAGGAGACACTCAGAAATGAAAGAAGGAGCGCTAACGTTGCGACGGCACGACGTGTGATCTTGGTGCTCTGAGATCACAGTCAAATTTCTGCCGCTGGACGGTCAATTTGGACCTAAACTGTCCCGCAGAGACAGTGATTGAGAAGGGCACGTCCTGCTGATCTCAGGGACACCGCAAAGTCCCTGAAAGATCTAGGAATAGCCCTTTTTTTCCGGTGACAGAAACGCAGCTAATGAAGCTGCTGAAGTTGGGACAGCTCCGGAACAGGAAGAAAGCGGAAAAAGTAAGTGTGTCGAATTGGTGAGGAAATTTTATTATTGGAGGAAGAGACTACCCAAGAAAAAAATTTAAGTTAAGTTTGAAGACAGAAGACTGTAGGCGGCGAGATTGATCTGCATTGAACTTAGTGTGTTATCCAGTTTCTTTTTTTTTCACTAATGGAACTTTTGCAGGGGCTCCCTATTTTTTAAACTGAATGGATTAATTGTTTCTTCTTCTTTTTTCACTTTTGCTTATACCTATGGATTAAAATTCTCCTTTTTTTATAATGCTTGATTTGATTGATTGGATTGTTTTTGATCTTCATTTAAGGGTTTTTTTTCTTTCTTAAGCTTGGAATATAAAGGATATAATAAGAAGGATTATAAAGAGGGTTGTAACAACAGGAGGAAAAGCAGTTACACTGCCACTTAGAGGCTGGAGGCTGGATACATTGTTTTTTCTTCTTTCTCTTTGAACACTTGAGATTCAAGGTTCTTTCAGTTTGTTTACTGACAGTGATAGTAGGAAGAGCACAAGTTGTTTATACAGGTGCCTTTTGGAAGTTCTATCACTAGCTATTAGAGGGAAGACAATATTTTGACTTGAAAGATAATAAATGAACCTGTTTGAAGTTTATTAAAATAGCCTTGAACCCTATAGTGGCAGTGTCTGCAAAATTGAAAGAATGGCTCAGCAGGAAAAAGAAACTGTAACATTGCAAATGGTTATGTTTGAAATTCAAAATCTATTACTTGTGACAGAAGAGAATATGGAATACAAAACAGAAAAATCTGATGGAGAAACTGAGGATGTTTACCAAATGAAAAAAGTGGAGTACAGAGTTCAAAAGATGGAAGAAAAAAATGAGCAAAGAGATAAGAAAACTGTGGATACTGACAACAAAGTGAGCGTGGTTGGTAATGGCAAGAGCGGAATATGGAAAGGGGAGATAGATGGATTGGAACTCTACCCCAGACTTCAAAGCACAGAAGAAGAAAAGAGAGAAAAATTGACGGAGATAAGGAGAGAAATCTTGACAGAAGCACTAGTGATAACCAAAGATAAGCTGTGTTAGCGTTCTAAATACCATGTATGAAATAAATCATTGTCCAAGGCAGAATCTTCCCATTTATTCATAACAGGCATGTTAGCACGGCTATGGAATTCCAACTCTGATTTGCATCCTGGAATTCCACCCAGTTGAAAGTTCATGATCTATCCCCACACCCACAAATCCATCACATGTTCCAATCATCATCTTCCACGCTGGCATGTACACCCATCTTCTTCCGGCCAGGTGTCGAGGTGCGGAGACAAAAGACGACCTTGAGCTTCTAAGAAAATCCATAACAATACATTGTGGAAAACCGGGGCTCAATCTTCCCGGTTGGGCCAGAGGCCTTCTCCAGGGGCCGATTTCATGAGATGGAGAGTGAAAATACCACACAGGGTTCCTCGGGATGAAGCCGCACCCAGAGTTGCCTCTGGGGACCTCTTTTATTGGTAAACAAGGAAGGGCGGAGTAAAGGGTACATACATAGGTTTAACACTACCATATTTGGTCATGCTTCCTGTAATAGGTTTAACACTACCATATTTGGTCACGCTTCCTGTAATAGGTTTAACACTACCATATTTGGTCATGCTTCCTGTAATAGGTTTAACACTACCATACTTGGTCATGCTTCCTGTACTAGGTTTACTACCATATTTGGTCATGTTTACATTGGCTGCTCATCCTGGCATTGTGGTGATGAGATCCTTTTGTCTCCTTTGTTTTTCCTCCTAACGTGGTTCAGCCTCCTTCCAGAGGCCTACACGTAGTGGAAAATTACCAGAGATAGTTCTTCTGAGCACATGTTTTTTGTTTAGCCCTTAATGGTGGATCAGATACTACTGCAACATCTCCTCTGTTTTTTGTTTTAAAAGGCAGAATATTTAGAATTGTTGCTAAAAAGTGGGAGATGTTGAAATGGTCTCCTCATCACTACTGAAGGTGATGGGAGGTTTTTTATCATAGTTAATGGTGATGATATCATTGTCTATTTCTTCCTCGCTGCGTTTAAAGGCATCCGGGAGCTCGCTTTGGATAGATTCATCTTGAGGTATCAAGGAATATCCCTTGTTGTGCCATAATGCATTCACCTGAGCGACAGCACGCTTTTCAGCAATCAGTGATAGACTATTGGAAATAGTTTTTACAAAAATTGGTAAGACACAAGGCAATACAATACATCCTAAAGCAATCATACCAATGAGCGCAACAATGGCCTGAAGGCCAGGCAATTTGGGGAACCATGAACCAAACATATCTCTGAAATCTAACCCAGACCATGTCTGGACGGGAACATGGGCAATTTTTACCATATCCGATGTTATTTGTTCAATTACTTTTCCACTGTTGTCTATCTGGATACAACAATTGGATAGATTAAACTTTCCACATACTCCCCCTTCTTTGGCTAATAAATAGTCTAAGGCAAGATGATTTTGCATAATGTATGTGCGGGAAAGAGCACTTTCTTTGGCGAGTTGTTTTAAGGCAAGAGCTGTTTTGTTGGTAATGATTTCTACCACTGCTTGGAGTCTTATGATGCCATTAAGCATATAAATGGGTGTGTGATAGCCCCAAGTGCCATCTTGGGCCCATGTAGCAGGGTCATAATAATTGATAATGCGCTTGGGGGGCCAATCATTATCTTTCCAGTGACATCAATACCAAGGACAAATCCATAATAATGGGTTGAAGGGGAGTGCATGGTAGGGGCTGATAAACAAACAGTGTTACAGTGGCCGGTGGAACATGTGGTGGCAGCAGGGCCTAAGGTAAAGTTAAAAACCCTCAGGGCCAGATTGGATGGTTCCAATCGGGCCTGTGTACCAATAGTTATAAGCCTCTTGAAAACTAGCGTGCCCAGTGGATTGCACCTTGCGAAGAGTAAAAAGATATTTTTGTACAGTTAAGTATGATTGCTCCCATGAAAAGGAGCCACAGGTGACCCCCACAGCCCCATCACCCTGCCCCTTAGTTATGGCTGTGCAAGCGTCAAAACAAACAGAAACTGAGCCCTTTTGGTTATTTGAGGGGCGATTCCGGGAGGTATTGTGAGCAACATACCCTGATCGTTGTTGGGCAAGCGAAAAGAGAGTTGAGGGTATTTGAAATTTTGCATTCGGATGCCAACTACCCCCTTTATACCTGTATATGTGAATAGAAGCATAAACAGGGCCCAGGGCGTGCGGGTGATAACACTGAGTTCCTGATGAAGTGGTGCAGCGGGCATACACAGTGTTGTTTCGGGTGCAAGAGTCTAGGTCTTTCGTACAGTCTGGCTTCAGTGTGTGGTAGATTAATGTCTGACGAGTGCGAGTGCCTGATTTTGTGGCCTGGATACATTCCGCACAATCTTGAGAAAGGGTGGTTGCTCGCTTTCGTTTTGACAGGTAAGAAACTTAGCGTCAAGTGAAGAAATGACTTGGCGAGTGGGAAGGCAAGTACGAAGGAGCTGGCACCGATAAACACCAGAGTCTGAGAGTTGGGCATGTTGAAAGGTCAGCGTAGATGAGGTAGGGTTGACACGAGAGGTAATTGTAATGGTAGAAGAGCTGGACAGCTGATGTTCCTCCTCACCTTTCCGGGCCCACGTTAAAATCATTAGTCCAGGGCCACTCATGGTAAGGATACAGGTGAAATATGTGGTCCCATTAACTGGAGCGGTGGCAGTCCGCGGCATCAGCATCAGTGGAGGTGGTGGCTGGTCGATCGCAGCGGCTGTCACATGTTGATTGTGTTTTGCAGTCCAGATTGCCATCAGGGCGAGGATCATAAGCAATTAATCCCCAATAAAAGATAGTCTTATAGTTCGAACCAATGAAGTGTTGAATTACTGCAGGCAAGATTCAAACAGGATCCAAACATGTAGAAAGTAAATGTTCCATGTACAGTTCAGATAAGTGTGTGTAATGTTAGCTGCACCCATAGATTTTTACTTCAGTCACTGTTCAAATGAGTTTTTGGGTGAGATGACAGAACAAGTAAACATAAACAAATGATGACTAGGGAATTGGCAAAAATGGCAGCGCATTAGTTCCACGTGTCGTTGTTTTAGCACTGCTTTGGTGGTTTTTGGTTTTTCACATCACTGGACAGCTGTTTTGGCAAGATCGTATTGGCCACTGTGCTGTCTGTAAAGTCATCTTGATCATCTCTGGAACTGGATTTGGGAACTGGTACGACAATATTTTTGGCTGGACAAGCATCACATGCTAGAATCCACAAAGATCTGTAGAAGCAAGCACAGCATGTCCTTGTCCCCCTTGCGGGGGAGGCAAACAAACTTTTTAAATCTATTATGTTACCTATGCCAAATTAGCCAAATTGGGGTACACCAAATTGTTAGGTACCCCAAATCCCTCCTTTTTTATTTGTTTGAAAAGACAGTCCCTAAAGGACCAATTAACACGTTCCACAATGGCTTAACCTGTGGAATTGTAAGGGGAAAAAACCCCCTAAAATTAAAACAATGTTCCAATTAGTACAAGATTACAAAAAAGGCCAATGAAAAATAGGCCAGGCCATTATCAGTCTTTAAAAAGAAAAGTTTGCCCAAGGCAGTAAAGGCTGAAAAAAAGTGAGAAAAAAAAACATGATTAGCTGTTTCTTCTCATTAAAATGTGGCCAAAAAAATAAAAAATAGGTAAATGAATTTACTTCTAAGGAGCCAAAAAAAGGAAACATAGGTGACATCCATTTGCCATAGTGATTAGAGGCCAAATCATGGGGATTAACTTCCGTGTCCCCAAAGGGAAATGCCCCAGAACACTGGGGGCAAGATGAAACAATTTGCTTGACCTGGTTGAGTGGCATATGGCAAAATTGTGCCAGTCCCCAGGCATTTTGATGAAAAATTTATCAAAAAAAAAAAATCTGAAGAAAAAACGTAGTTAAAAAAATACCTAGAAAATTAAAAATAAATTGACACACATAATGAAAGTCAGAAATGTAGTTTAAAAGCTTGTTGAAAAAAGATGTGAAAAATTAAAGTAGCAACAGACAATTTTTAGTGTTGCAAGAACAACGGTATTGCAAGGTAGGAAAAGAAAAGTCATTAAACACGCAAGCCAAAGATCTTTAGGCAAATGATAAGAAATACAGACCACATAGTCAGTTAAAGCACACTGAAGAAAGAAGTTATTCTGAAAACAAAATTAAAAATCAGATTTTGGAATAGGAAAAATAATATTAATTAAATCAGTCCAATTTCTACAACAAACCCAAGGTTATTAATTCAACAACTGCCTAAAAAAAATAATGGCAAAACATTTTAAAACGGAGTCTTTTTATCTTAAAAAACATCAAAAGAATTAGCTGACAAGTTACGCAAACCACAAATGGAATGCTCAAAATCTCATTAATCTTTTCAACTGTGGCAAGGGCACGAAAAAGAAAAAGAAAATCAAATAAAAACTTTAAGTAGCGGCAGACAAGGACGGACGAATCCAAACAAAGGTTCCCCAATAGCTGCCATAAATTAATTAGCAAAATAACTCCGTGTTCATTTAAACAAAGAAATTTGGAGCAAAAAAGATTGTAACATTTCATGCAGTTATGCTTTTTTTTTGGAACAATCTGCAATACAATGCAATACAATAGTAGAGTTGGAAGGGACCCTGGAGGTCCTCTAGTCCAACCCCCTGCCTAGGCAGGAAACCCTATACCGTTTCAGACAAATAACTATTCAACATCATACCGGAGAGGGGGAGGTGGGAGAAGAGATAAGACGCAGACACACAGAAAATGGACTTTTCTTGCAAAGCAGGGTAAGGAAGGATAGAAAAAAAGCAATCCTTTAAACTAATTACTTCATGATCTTGTGGAATCAATTTAGGTGGAGAGACAGAAAATATATGTTTATTCCCCTCCTCTTTTGCTAATTGTTCCTCTAACCGTGGAGAAGCAGAAAAATTAACCTCTCCACCAGACCAATTGAAGATAATTTTGGAGAAATAATTTTTAATTCCTTCTTTTTTAATCGGGGAAGAGTTTTACCCCCTTGAGAAGCTATTTTTATAGAAGATTCGGTTAATTCCCTCAGCTCTTGCAAATGTTCAACTTGCTGCTGAGAGAATTTTCTACCCATACTCACGGAGTAACCACGTCGTGTTTCAGACAGGTCGAATGCGCAGGCCTCTTCCAGGCGGGTAAGCGTGGGCAGTCCGAGACGTATTCCGCGG
Source organism: Natrix helvetica (assembly GCF_964273705.1). Classification (NCBI taxonomy): domain Eukaryota; kingdom Metazoa; phylum Chordata; class Lepidosauria; order Squamata; family Natricidae; genus Natrix; species Natrix helvetica. The sequence goes on from NC_138555.1 coordinate 16,418,910, forward strand.
AATCACGTCGGGGTCACCAGTTGTGGAAAAACAGGGCTCAATCTTCCCGGTTGGGCCAGAGGCCTTCTCCGGGGGCCGATTTCATGAGATGGAGAGTGAAAATACCACACAGGGTTCCTCGGGATGAAGCCGCACCCAGAGTTGCCTCTGGGGACCTCTTTTATTGGTAAACAAGGAAGGGCGGAGTAAAGGGTACATACATAGGTTTAACACTACCATATTTGGTCACACTTCCTGTAATAGGTTTAACACTACCATATTTGGTCATACTTCCTGTAATAGGTTTACTACCATATTTGGTCATGCTTCCTGTAATAGGTTTAACACTACCATATTTGGTCATGTTTACATTGGCTGCTCATCCTGGCATTGTGGTGATGAGATCCTTTTGTCTCCTTTGTTTTTCCTCCTAACGTGGTTCAGCCTCCTTCCAGAGGCCTACACGTAGTGGAAAATTACCAGAGATAGTTCTTCTGAGCACACGTTTTTTGTTTAGCCCTTAATGGTGGATCAGATACTACTGCAACAATACATTCCACAAGCCTACTCCTTTCTATTCCCCCCTCCCAACTACTACACTAATGAAACAGCATAGAAAATTATAAGAAAGTGTGGCAGGCCAAAGATCCTAAAAAGAATATAACTACAGGCCTGACAGGCGGCCTCTCCTCAAAAGAAAAACGTTTCCTGCAAAGAGAATAATATAAAAGTTAACATAACAAAATTAACCACCTCTTCTCCACCCAGGGGAACCCTTTGACTTCTCGGGAAACTTCCCATTGAATTGCTTTACTAACTTCTCCACTTTTAGGTTCCCACTTTTCACCCAAGTAGCTTCAGACCAAGGGTAACCCTTCCAATGCACTAAGTACTGTAAGCGACCCCTATTCAGCCTGAAATCTACAATTTTTTCCACCTCAGATTGCGTTTCCCTTTCTATCACTACAGGAGGAGATTGAGCTTGGGTGGATGCTCTTCTGTTAGACCCAATTACTGGTTTCAACAAGCTACAATGAAATTCTGGGTCAATTTCCCCTAGACTTCTGGGTAGACTGAGTTGAACTGTAACTGGGTTAACTATCTTCACTATTGGGAATGGACCTAGAAATTTTGGACACAATTCCTTGCTAGGCATTTCTAATCTTATGTATTTGGTAGATACAAAAACTTTGTCCCCCACACGGTAGGGGTTTAGGAGTGAGCGATGTTGATCATCTTGCTTCTGGTAGGCTTCTGCTGCAACTGCTAGAGCCGTGATGGCGAACCTATGGCACGCGTGCCACAAGTGGCACGTGGAGCCATTTGTCAGGGCACGCGAGGCGCTGCCCTGTCAGCTGGCCAGCGCGCATGCGCGCACTGGCCAGCTGAGTTCACCTTTTTAAAAGCTATTTTTCGCCTTCCCCAGGCTCCAGAGGCTTTATAGGAGCCTGGGGAGGGCGAAACGAGCCTCCCCCACCCTCCCCGGAGGCTTCAGGGACCGTCCCTGAAGCCTTCGGAACGCTTAAAACCACCCTCCGAGCAAACCGGGGGGCGCATTGCATTATGGGTGCGGCACGCCCGCACACGACCCCCCCGCGCTCCCCCCACTTATGGCACGTGAGCCAAAAAAGGTTCGCCATCGCTGTGCTAGAGCCTTCTTCGTATTCTCCCATCCTTTCTTTAGCATGTCCATCCATTCACTCAAAGACATGAAGGAAGGAGGTTCTCTAGGCAACTCAGGCATGGCAACAACTTCCATGCCACTGGTAATCTGGAAACCCGCTAATCCTCTGCTGCTGTGGACCGCATCGTTGTACGCCACTTCGGCGAAGGGTAGCAAGTCCGACCAGTTGTCCCGCTGATAGTCCACAAAACTGGACTCCGCAGTCTGAAATGATCCTCTTGGGTACTCCATGCAGGCGATAAATGTGTTTCACAAACATTTTCGCTAATTCGTTTGCGGATGGCAATCCTGAGCAAGCAATGAAGTGTGCCTGCTTAGAAACCAAATTAATAACTGTCCATATTACTTTATGCCCACTGCTGTCTGGGAGTTCCACGATGAAGTCCATTGCGACCTCTTCCCATGGCCGTTTAGGGCTCTCTGCTGCAGGTGCTGTAGGTTCTGGGCTCTTGGATTCAATCATCCACGGCTGGCTTTTTTCCTCCTCCGAGGCCTCCCCCTTGGTAGGACTCTTCGTCACCTGAAGTTGGGGATCCTCTTCCAGAGGTCAGTTGGGCATTTCCCCCTCCGAGGCCTCCCCCTTAGTTGGACTCTTTGTCACCTTCAGTTGGGGATCCTCCTCCGGAGATTGTTTGCCCTTTTCCTCTTCCGAGACCTCCCCCTTGGTAGGACACTTCGTCACCTTCTGTGGTGGCATCTGGGACCCTCTCTTTACCGCCGTGGTGGTTGGTGCGCACGTTTGTGGCATTGGGGCTGGAGCCAAGCACTATGACGCTCTGTGGCCAAGTTGACAACAATGGTGGCATTTAATTGGCCCCCACGAGGAATGGAACCTAGTTACATCTCTAAACTTAGGAACCGTTTCATCACACTGCCTTGCTCTCCAACTTGCAGCTGCCCCCTTGGTAAACCCTTCTTCCATGGTGGAGATTGCTTCTCTGTAGGAAGGCAGAGTAAGAACCTTTTGGGGCATTGCAGATGCACCTTGTCCCGCTTCCCATCCTGCAGGCCTCTCTTTGGTAATCCCTTCTTCCATGTTGGTGATTGCTACTCTGTAGGAAGGTGGGGTAAGAACCACTTGGGGCCTTGCAGGCGCACATTTTCCCGCCATCCACACTGCGGGCCTCTGTTTGGTAATCCCTTCTTCCATGGAGATTTCTTCTCTGTAGGAAGGTCTGGTAAGAACCTTTTTGGGCCTTGCAGGGGAGACTGGAACCGGTGGGGAGGTCAATCCCTCGGTTGGCCACTGCCCAGCTTTCTGCCATGGTGCCATCTGCTGAGGGAGGGCAGGTGCCCACTGGCATCCCTCCCATCCATGACCTGGGGTTAAGACCCTTCCCGGGGTTGCCTGCTTCACAGGTTGCAGCTCCACCAATGATGGCTGGCTAGGGGGTTTTATGTGCCAAGGACCCTCCTGCTGGCTTGGAGGAGTTATGGGCCAAGTAGGTGCCCTCTGCTGGCTTGGAGCATTTCCCCATGCTGATGGCAAAGGAGGTGGACAGTAGCATCTCTTCCATCCAAAACCTGGGAAGAACGCCCAATCTGGTTTTGCTTCATTTACTAGTTGCAGCCCCATTTGTGGTGGCTTGCAAGTGACAGATGCTGGCAAAATCCCTTCTTCCTGCCTCCTTTGAAATTCCCATTTTGAAAGGGAATCTTTCTCCCAGTTAGTTGCAGGGTAATAAGCCATTTCATTTATTGCCGTCTGGAAGGAGCCCAAACCTCTGTTCTAGGGTTTTTTTTTCCCCAAGCCTTGCTTCCAAGCTGGGGGGAAGGAGGGGGAGCATGCACTCACGTTTTGCTGAAGAAGTACGTCTGAGACTTTCCTTCGTCTTGTCGTGTCTCCTCCTGCATTCCTCCAGATGCAATTAAACTGGAAGCAGCATTCCATTGCCTTTGAAGTTCTGCACTCAGCTTCTTATCACCAAAAGCTTCTCATTAATTCTTCGCTGATATTTACGCTGTCCCGGTCAGCGTTGGGAATGCCGAGACCCCCATCACCAGCTCTTCCATCACCAGCCCTTCCCCCTTGAGAGGGGGAGGGTGCTAGTGAATTATTTTAAAGGGGAGAGTTGGAATAATGTTAGCGTTCTAAATACCATGTATGAAATAAATCATTGTCCAAGGCAGAATCTTCCTTAAAGTTCCCATTTATTCATAACAGGCATGTTAGCACGGCTATGGAATTCCAACTCTGATTTGCATCCTGGAATTCCACCCAGTTAAAAGTTTATCATCTATCCCCACACCCCATAATTCATCACATGGTCCAATCTTCATCTTCCACGCTGGCATCTACACCCCTCTTCTTCCGGCCAGGTGTCGAGGTGCGGAGACAAAAGACGACCTTGAGCTTCTAAGAAAATCCATAACAATACATTCCACAATCCTACTCCTTTCCATTCCCCCCTCCCAACTACTACACTAATGAAACAGCATAGAAAATTATAAGAAAGTGTGGCAGGCCAAAGATCCTAAAAAGAATATAACTACAGGCCTAACAAGCTGATGGAAAGAGCAGGTGTTGGGTTTCGAGCTTTTATGAGATACGAAAGGAATAACATGTTGCCGAGAGAAGTTTATACAAGATTTATTAAGAAAGTAACCAGAACATTAATGCTACAAATGGCAAGAGATGTAAGACTGTACTATTACTGGAAAGACACAGGTTGATGGAATGAAAATGTATAATAAAAAATTAAGCTAAATTTAGTTTACTACTAGTATGTATAAAATGAAGCGACAATATCTATAGTTAAATAATGATTAATAATGATGACAATACATATAGATATATTAGTTTGATAATATGAAATTTTATATAAACAACACATGGCAATTATGAGAGGAGGTTTAAATGTTTTATCTAGAATACGTTATAAAGATGTATTGTGATTGGATGATTTTAGAATGATTTAATGGAATGTTATCATATAATCCTATTCTAGATTTTGAATATTATATATAAAAGGATGTAAAAACAATTATAGTCAAATTAAGGTTGAGATATAATAATTGTGATATACATGAATATAGGTGAATTTAAAATACGTGATTTGATATGAAAAGCAGGTGGTGACTATGGAAGAGATGCATGGAAATACTGTAACCAACTGACACACTTTCTACAATTTGTAATGGAAGATGGCTTTTTTATTTTTATTTTTATTTTTGTTTGTCCTTGTTCAAAAACAAATAAAAATTGTTTAAAAAAAAGAAATGAAAGAGAAAGAAAAATACAAAAAAGGAGAAAAGTTGAGTTTGGAAAGAGAATGCAGGGACATCATCCTACCCTTCAACTAGCAGCAAGCAGAAATAAAGTACTTAAGCCCCCAACCCCCTTTGTTGATTTAGTCCAACTGTTTTCAATCCCGAGGTTTAGAAAGAAACAGTTTCTCAGAAATGTTTGCAAGAGAGTGTCATCATAAAAGGGGAGAACAGGGAAATCATTTTACAAAGCTATTTAGTAAAAAAAAAAAAAATGGAGGCAGTGGTGGGATTCATTTACCTTCCCTACCAGTTTGCAAATGTGAGCGTGTGCACACTTGCTTCGCTCGCACCACCTTCTGCACATGCTCCTGCACATGTGCAAAAGGTTGTGCATTACGTTGGGGCGGGGGGGGGGGCGCGGAGCCTCCCACAGCCACCACTACCAGTTTGCCCAAACTGGAGAGAACTGGCTGAATACCACCTCTGGGAGGAAGGCAACAGAGCTGATAATTGTTATGCACACTCACAAATATACATTTATGCTGGGATGCAGGAGGATGTTTGAGTTACACCCCCCAGAAAGGACCATACCCCTCTCACCGGGCACACTTTTTCCAAAAAGCCAGATGACCTTACAAAAGAATCAGTGAGGAGGAGAGGGGGAAAGGAGAAGCTTCCGGGCCCTTCTCAAGGTCTCCCCACCCCTGACAACCTCCAGTCTTCAGGGCCTCTCCCACACTTCTTTCCACGCCATCCCCCTATGCTCAGCCCCAGCTCTTCTTCCTGTTTCCAGCATCCAATTTTCCATGCCAATTATTTTCAGATATGAGGTATCACTTTCTGTGAGCTTTCAGTCAGGTTTCAAGCAAGCACAAGTCCCAAAATTCTTCACAGCCATAGTTTTCCTTTAAATTACAGGCTGCCCATTTCAAGGGTTGTTTCTTAAACCTGCCTTAGCTCTTACTTTAGTGCATCCAGGATTTGTGAGTCCAAATTGAGGTTAGCCAGTGTGCAATCCAGGCTTTTTAGTATTTTTAAAATTACACACAATGAGCCCTGGGACTCCTACTCATGAGACCACCAGTGCAACATATTGTCAGCCCTCGGGCTGCCATTTGCGGCGCACGTGATGTCTCCTGCTGTTCCTGGTAGTGTCTTTCCATTCTGCCTGTTCCCACCCGGTTACCTCCATCTGGCAGCTGGCTGCTTCCTCCTCCCGGTCAGCAAGGCACAGTAATGTGGTCTCCCTCCTCCTCCTGGCTATGTCCTCCCCCTTCTTCCTGATCAGCAACAAACTGCTTGGGTGATGACATCATCGCTGACAGGGTTTCTGTTTACACTGCTGCTGCCGGCCTATTCTTGGAGTTTCTATGCCTGGGCTGAACTGATAGCTGGACTGATTGGAGCTTTAGTGTTATGTATTTGCTTTGCGAGGGGGAATTAGGCTTATGGTGGTGGTGGCCGCAACCTGGAGTAAGGGTGGGTGGAGTTATGCTAAAAAGATTATGGAAGGGGAGGTTATGGGAGGAGCTGGGTGTATATAAGTGGGTGGAAAGGAAACCTGGTTAGATCTGACTTTGCCTGTATTATTTACTATTATCAGTCATTTGCTACCGGTTATCACAAGTTTCACAAAGAAAGAGTAAAGAGTTGAAAACAAGCAAACTGCTTCTCTGGTCATGTTTTTGGTGAATGCTGGAATGGTTACACATATCCTGCTTTACTGAGCAACTGGGCAGCATCATTTGTGAGTCACAGACAGGGCTTGCGTTTTGGAGATCTCTTTTCTGCTAGCTCTTCAAGTGAGGGAATTGCCCGAGGGGGATGCCCCTTCCCCCATTAGCAGGGAGATTAGCAGGGAGTGAATGCTTGGGCCTTAGTGGCACAGAGCAAAAATCAACCTAGGAGAAGCTTTCTGTGGAGGTAAGTGAAGGGGATATCTCAAATCTCTCTCTCTCTCTCTCTCTCCCTCTCTCTCTCTCTCTCTCTCTGTGTGTGTGTGTGTGTGTAGCTGCTTCTACAATACAGAAAATACAGACCTTTTGGACAAATTTCCCTCCCACCAGACAGAAATCTAAGGTGTTCAGAACTTGCTATGCCAACCACTCCCAAATACAATTTCTACATGAATACATTAAACTGATTACAATATAAATGAGACAAGAAAAAAAAAACACCTTACAATGAATTTCTGTGAATGAAGCTGAGCTAGGCCAAAACTTTGGTTCAGGCTAAATAGCTTGATATAAAAGACCCCAAACTTTGGTCAAGGCTAAAGTTCCTCCTTCTGCCGGGAAGGAGTTGCTGAGATGACATATGGTATTTTTATCTGTAGCAGCACAGACTGACCCAGACAGGTGTATCCTGTTGTTACTTCTGCTTTCTACCCCAAATGCAATTGATAGAATATGATAAGGTCTGCACAATTCTTGAGATGCGTGTAACTCCCTTTTCTTCTCTTATCTGTAACCAAATGTCTGTACGAGGCGTTTTCCAGTTCCTCTTAGGACCATATATGCCAAATGTAACACCCAGTTAATGTATACGTAATTTGGAGTATAAGAACTTGCTTTTGTAAACCCCTCAGGGTTCAAACGTTTTGCTATGTTCTGGCAGTTTGAACCTATGCATAATAAAACATTTCCTGCACTGAAGAGCTTGGCCTAGTCCCTTCTTTTCTACAACAGCGATGGCACCCCAGATGGGATGTTTAGGCTGAGGCAATATTTTGCTGAGGACCGCTCAACCCCTCGGGCCCTCGGGGCAGCCGCTCCTGAACATCCTCCAGGCGCCACGGGAGTTTCCCAACTTCTGGGAGGCAGCAGCGACTTCTCTGTGAGGCTGACGGTGCTGTGAGCGAGTCCAAGAACCCTGTGGTGTAGGAAAGAAGGTTCGTGTGGTTCCTGGCCAGGACGCGTGAAGTGACGCCTCAGGCGAGTACATGTAATAATTGTTACCTGTCTCACTTGAAGACAGAAGAGGGGACCTGATCTCTCCCCTGGACTCGGGACGGCTGTCCTAACGAAGTCCGTGTGAGGTAACTGTGTGGGGAGGTTAAGTCACCGCAGTTCTCGTTAGTGACCGTGAGCACCGGGGCTACGAGTCAGTGACAGTGTGTTAGGATGGGGGAGACCCAGATTGTGCCCAACATGCCGTTGGCATACATAGATCAGTGGGTAAATGCTTTGACAGAGAAAGCTGATGATTTGCTACAGTGTCAGGCTGAGATGGTGCGGTTGTGTGTTGCACGGCCAAGAAGTAGGTATAACAGGCGAAACACTGTAAAGAAGCAGTATAAAGTGCAGAGAGTTTTAGTTGCTGATGAGGAAGAGATTGTTCGACCTCCTCCGTGTGCGCCGCCATTACCGCCGTATCAGCCACCCGATGGAAGAGGCGCTGTCGGTGGAGGGATGGTGGTTGATCAGACGGGTACAAGTGCTGATGTGACAGGGCCACAGGTTAAAACTAGCCCATCTACCGATGGAAGCGGCCAGAGTGATGTGGAAGAGGAAGATGAAGGGGGACTTGGAGAGGAGAAGGAAGACCACAGCCTGAAGGAGGAAACAGAGGAGGCCAGGGAGCTGGTCAGTTTACTGGGAGAGGTAGATTTCGGGGAAGAAGAGGTGGTAGAGGATTCAATAGAGGCTTTGGAAACCCCAATAGGCTCCGAGAGGTATCAGAAACTGTGGGGTTAGCTGAAACGGACTGGACGGATTGACGGGGACCAGGCTTGGAGGAGGCACCATCTGAGCCCTTGGTAACCGTAAATGTCGGGGGTCAACAGACAACCTTTTTAGTGGATACTGGAGCAGGAAGATCAGTGGTGAATAGGCCCATATCAGCACCTGGACCATATACGATTCAGGTTCAGGGGGTTTCAGGACAGGTCTTGGGACATAAGGTCTTGAAGCCTGTCTCTTGTGACTTTAAAGGAGCTAAAATACAGCATGAATTTCTATATATTTCTGAATGCCCAATTCCGTTGTTAGGTAGGGATCTGCTTAGCAAACTGGGAGCAACTATTTCCTTTGACGAGGGCCGACAGAGTGACAGTGAGACATTCGCCGGAAGAAACTTGGAGATTGATGGTGGGAAGACAGATTGGGAAAGTGAGGCAGGATAGTACATGGTAAAGTAAAGTAAAGTAAAGTAAACTTTTATTTATAAACCGCGCCCTTTCCTAAACAGGACTCGGGGCGGTGTACAGACATATTAAAAACCATATAGATACAAAATATAAATGTGCATAAATATATAAACATATAAACATATAAACGGAGGAGGTAGAATGTGCTGTACCAAATTTAAATTAAAATACAAATATAATTAAAATTTCCCTTAAAAATTACACAGTAAGATGTTTGCCAGGAGGTTAAAGATGGGACTATACATCAGTCAAGCCAGCTAATTGGAACAGGTGGGTCTTAAGCTTCTGTCGGAAGGAGCGGAGGTCGTTAGTAGTTCTAATAACTGGTATCAGTTTGATGTGCCAGGGTTGTGGGCTGAGGACAACCCGCCAGGGTTTGCGGCCCATCATCCCCCGGTGGTGGTAGAAGTAAAGCCAGGAGCAATCCCTGTACGCATAGGGCAGCAACCTGTTTCTAGGGAAGCTGTCTATGCTGTGTATGAAAGCATCCAGAAATATTTGGAGGCAGGAGTCTTGGTACCTGCTCAATCCCCATGGAATACCCCAATTATTCCAATAAAAAAGGCGGATGGGTCTTAGAGGCCTGTGCAGGATATGCGTCCTGTGAACGCCCTAACGGTGACCTTACATCCGGCTGTGTCAAATCCTTATACCCTCCTTAGCTTAATTCCACCTAGAGCGGCTTGGTTTTCTGTTATAGACTTAAAAGACGCCTTTTTCACAATACCGATACATCCAGTCAGTCAGCCCTTATTTGCATTTGAGTGGGAGCATCCCGGCACGGGAACAAAATCACAATATACCTGGAGTAGGCTTCCCCAAGGATTCAAGAACTCCCCTACTCTGTTTGGAACTGCTTTGGCAAGAGATTTACAATATTATGTGCCTTGTCAGCAAGGGGATACAATATTGCAGTATGTAGATGATGTCTTAGTGACAGGAATGACAGACGATACTTGTTGGGACAATACTAAGGCATTGTTAGATCTGTTGTTGGAATGTGGGTATAGAGTTTCCCGGAAAAAGGCTCAGCTCGTGCAAAAGCGTGTCAGATATTTGGGGTATGTTATAGAACAAGGATGTCGTGCGTTAGGACCGGAAAGGAAACAGGCAATTTTGGCTCTGGCTGAGGCTCGAACAAAAAGACAGTTAAGGAGTTTTCTGGGATTGGCAAGTTTTTGTCGTATTTGGATTCCTAATTTTGCTCTGATAGCAGCTCCCTTGTATGCTGCAACCAAAGGTGCACACCTGAAACCCCTTGATTGGGGAGGGGAACAAAAGAGGGCATTCTGTGACATTAAGGAAGCTTTAACACAGGCCCCGGCTTTGACATTGCCAAATTTACAAAAGCCCTTCAATCTATATGTAGACACAAACAAGAATATTGCATTAGGGGTGCTGACCCAGTCCCTTGGGAGCTGCCTATCTCTCTAAGCAGTTAGATGGAGTTGCAAAAGGTTGGCCTCACTGTTTAAAGGTATTAGCTGCTATTGCTGAGTTGATTCAAGATTGTAATAAGCTCACTTTCTCGAGTCCTATAAATGTACATTCCCCACACGCGGTGCAGTCTGTTTTGGATGCGAAGGGACATCTGTGGATTAGTGGACAACGTCTAGCGAAATACCAAGCAATTATGATTGAAAACCCACAAGTGCGATTAGTGGTTTCAAATAGATTAAACCCTGCCACATTGCTACCAACAGAGTTAGAACCAATACACGATTGTCTGCAAGTCCTTGAGAAAGTATACTCAAGCCGCCTAGATTTGACAGACATACCATGGCCAAATGCGAAACTAAATTAGTATACCGATGGATCCAGTTACATTGAGATAGGCTAAAACTTTGGTTCAGGCCTAAAAATCAGGCTACAGGCCCAGGCCTGTAAAAGTCTGATCAAGTCCAAAAGTTTTATTTCCTTTCTTGTAAGAATTGCTGACATGACTAATGTTTATTTTTATCTGCAGTAAGGCAAGCTGACCCAGACGGCTGTTGTTCACTTCTGCTTTCCTCCCCAAATGCAATAGTTAGAATGTGATAAGTTTTGCACAATTCTTGAGATGCGTGTAACTCTCTTTTCTGTCATTAACTGTAACCAAATATCTGTATGAAGCATTTTCCAGTTCCTTATCATACCATATATGTCAAATGTAACCATCAGCAACTGTATACGTAATGTGGGGTATAAAACCCTGTTTATGATAATCATTCGGGGTCCGGACAAGCTGTTTTCTCTTTGTTCGGTCCTTATGCATAATAAACCTGCTTCCTACACTAGAGTGCTTGGCTGTGTCCTTCCCTCCTCCTACATCAAGTGGCGACCAGGAAGGGACTGGCTGAGGTAATATGTTACTGAGGGTCGTTCAACCCCTCGGGCCCTTGGGGCAGCCGCTCCTGAACATCCTCCAGGCGCCACGGGAGTTTCCTGACTTCCGGGAGGCGGCAGCGACTTCCCTGTGAGGCCGACGGTGCTGTGAGTGAGCCCAAGAACCCTGTGGTGTAGGAAAGAGGATTCGTGTGTTTCCTGGCCAGGACGTGTGCAGTTTCAGGTGAGTATCTGTAACAATTGTTACCTGTCTCATTTGCAGACAGAAGAGGGGACCTGATCTCTCCCCTGGACTCGGGACGGCTGTCCTAACGAAGTCCGTGTGAGGTAATTGTGTGGGAAGGTTAAGTCACCACAGTTCTCGTCAGTGGCCATGGGAACCGGGGCTGCGAGTCAGTGACAGTGTGTTAGGATGGGGGGGGGGACTCAGAGCGTACCCAACACACCGTTGGCATGCATGGTGAAAGGCTTTGATAGCTATTTTAGGGATCCCTCATATCCCAAGGTGACAAAAGAGAGATTGAAGTATTTGTGTAAACAGGTGTGGCCCACTCTAGGGGTAGGTTGGCCAGCTGAGGGAACTTTTAGAGAGGATATTGCTGATGAGGTGTGGGGGGTAATTGCTGTAGCCCAGGAAAAGTTTCCAGATCAGTTTCCATATATAGATCAATGGGTAAATGCATTGACTGAAAAAGCAGATGATTTGTTGCAATGTCAGGCAGAAATGGTACGTCTGTGTGTGGCACGACCTAGAATTAAATATAGCAGGCGAAATACTATAAGGAAGTAAAGAGACAGAATGAGGAAAGTGTTAGCTGCTGATGAGGAAGAGATTATTCGACCCCCTCCCTGTGCGCCGCCGTTGCCGCCTTATCAGCCTCCCCAGGGAAGAGGTGCTGTTGAGGGAACGATAGGGGTAGATCAGGCAGGAAAGAGTGGGGATGTGACAAGGGTGTCAGGGAAAAAAAACGCCTGATATCTGAGATCAATGGATCGGGCTGATTCCCCCTTCCGCATATCTTTTGAGATATTAAGAAAAATAAAATAAAAGTCTTTGACAAGTATATTCTAATTAATAAACAAACTTTAATAATAAAATAATAAAAGTAAATGAAACAGAAAATAACTAATTGTTACATTTTGATAATGAAAGCTCCGGTTGCCAAGTTGGCAGCCGAACAAAGAAGAAAGGAATTCTGGAATGTGTAACGCATGCGCAATAAATCACTTTCAGATAACATTTTGTTTTATGACCTGCGCAATAACTCTTTCTTAGTTTAACTCTTGAGTGTCAGTTTAGGCAGTTCAGGCCTAGCAAACTTTTTAACATCGTGACACCCCCTCTTTTGCTAGTCTGGGCTGACGTCATCAAATCATCAATTAAGGCACATCTTCTTTCGCAGATACTCGTGTTGATTTGCGGCAAGTGGTTTGTTAAGCATGTCTGCGATCTGATCATGTGTAGAAACATATTGCAATTTAACAAAACCTTGCTTAACTAATTGCTTTGTGTTTTGATAACGAATGTCAATGTGTCTGGACCTAGAACCTGTGAAATGTGACTCAGAAATATAAACAACAGATACATTATCTTCCATCACGGTGATTGGTCGAATCGGACGTGTCCAGATATCTGTGATCAAAGCATCAAACCACGTTAGAGAATTACAAGCATCTGAAACACAAGCATATTCAGCTTCAGTAGATGAACATGAAACAAAACTCTGTTTTCTCACTTGCCAGTAAACAGGACAACCATTTAGGAACATCATGTAACCAGAAGTGCTTTTGCGTGACTTCTTGTCGCTCACCCAGTCGGAATCAGAAAAACAAATCAACTTTGGTTGATCAGTGTGTGTTGGTTCTAGCAATAACTTCATGTGCTTAGTGTGTTTCAGGTATTTCAACAACTTCTTAATGCATGACCAATGAAATTGTGTTGCCTTACCTACGTGTCGTGATAAAAGATTAACACTAAGTGCGATGTCAGGTCTGGTCCAACTACTAATGTATAATAGTGAACCAATGACTGAACGATAAAGTGTTTGATCCTCGAACTCAGGACTTGGTTCATGTTTCAGACCATAAAGACTTTTGTTCAGGAACCAGGTATCCCCTTCTTGCTTTCGGAATCCTGGAGGGCTTCTCACGTAGATCTCTTCATCTAGGTCTGCATGTAGATAAGCTGTGTCCACATCAAATTGGAAAACTTCTAAACCAAGAATAGTTGCAGTGGTTAAAGCAATTTTTACGCTTTCAGTTCTGACTGTTGGTGAGTAAGTGTTTGTGTAGTCCTCAGGATAACGTTGAGCGAAACCCTGAGCTACAAGTCTGGCTTTGTATAAAGACTCACCATTCGGTTTCTTCTTGATTCTGTAGACCCATCGGGTGCCAATGACTTTCTTGTTTGCTGGAGGTTTTGCAGGTGTGAATACATTAAGTTTCTTTAAACTGTCCATTTCATCCTGCATTGCATCATACCACTTGTCTTGTTCTGAATCAGGAAGCTGTTTGATTTGTGTGAATGTCTCTGGAGGAAGAGTAACGTTGCAAATCAAAGGTAATGGTGACTTTGTCAGTTGCCATGAATAACGTTGTGGAGGGATTCCTTTTGTGGCCCTCTTGGAACGTCTAGGAACATCAGTCCAGTCTTCTTCTTCTTCATCATCATCCTCGTCCTCACGTTCGTCACTAGCATCAGCATCCGCGGCTTGCGAAGACGGAACATCAGGTTGTGAAGAACTGGTAGAAGGAATATCTGCCTGCGAATTGTCATCAGGCTGCGTGGCATCTGGAACACCATCTCTAGGAAAATAAACTTCAGGATCATTGGAATGAATCCTGGACCAGTCAATATCTTCCTCAAAATTAGCAGATTGGGAAATGACAATCACATGTTTAGTATCAATGAATTTGAACCATTTTGAATTATCATCAATACCCATAAATCTCAGTCTCTTTGCTACTGTACCTCCCTTTCTTCTTTGACTTAAGGGAGTGTTCACCATAGCATATGAACCAAAAATGTGGAGGTTCTTGAGATCAGGCTTGTAGCCATACAGCATGTAGAAAGGAGTTTGATTTATTACACTGCTCCAAGTACGGTTGACAATGTAATTTGCATACTTGATTGCTTCACCCCAGTATGTGTTACTGAGATTGGCATCTTCTAGAAGACAACGCATCATGGTTTGTAGAACCCCTTGTCTTCTTTCTACGACTCCGTTATCAGCCGGTGTATATGGAGCAGATGTCTGATGAAGAATTCCATTCTTACGCATCCAGTCCTGGAAACGCTGAGACATGAATTCTGCACCACGGTCACTCTGGATTCTGGCGATGCGAACTTGGTATTGTGTAGAAACAAACGCTGCAAAGTCTTTAAAGATCTGAAAGGTCTCAGATTTCTCTCTCATAGGATATACAAATCCATATCTAGAATGATTATCTACTATTGTTAAAAAATACTTTCTGCCACCAAGTGTTGGTGGGAAAGGACCCACTATGTCAGTGTGTACCAAATCAAAAATGCGTGTTGACCGGCGTGTAGCGTGTTTGGGAATTGCAGCCGCCTTGGATTTAGCCTTTTTGCAAACGGCACAATCCAAAAACACCTTACACCCCTTTAGATCCAAACCTTTTGCGAACTCCGGCATCTTTCTAAGAACACGGAAACTGGCATGCCCCAATCTTCTGTGCCACTTGTGAATACACCTGGAATGCAAAGGTTTACCAGTTAGTGAATTCTCAACATTAACAGTTTCATGAGGACCCTCAGGCTTGCTCTGAGCAATCTGTTTTTGTTTTCTCTGTTTGTTGGCTTTAGGAGCCTTTGGCACAGTAACGTTTTCTCTCTCTGGGACAACTCTCTCTGGGTTCGCGTTGTGCCTTTTTGGAGTTTGCATACTTGCCTGTGCTTGCCCTTTAGGCTTTGGCTTTAAGTAATAAACACCACCAATCAGCATGGTTTCAGCAACAATATCACCATCTTTAACTAAGTAACTTGCTTTTTCGAGGTGATGAACCTGGAACTTTAAATCTCTAGACAAGTGACTTTGACTAAGCAAATTACTGGTTGCTGAAGGTATATAATAAACATCAGGGATGTGTGTATCGAGCTCTTCAATGTAAACAGTTCCTTTTCCCATAACCTTACAAGTGTGGTTGGTGAAGGAATACAGTTCTCGATACTCGGGCTCTGGTTCGCCCATCTCTGTGAAAAGTTCCCTTCTGTGGGTAACGTGCACAGCTGCTCCACTATCTAAAGTCCACAAAAGACGTCTGTCGAACTTTGGATCAGGTTGTGGAACGTTGGTTATGGCCAGTGTCACAAGTGGAGCTTGTGAATCACGCCTTGGACCACGACGACTTTGTCTTCCGCCTCTACCTCTGCCTCTGGAGTCTGTTCCTCTGGGCTGGTACATGGCGGGAGCTGGAACTCGTTGGGGACAATCCCGGGTGTCATGTCCCACACGGTTGCAGGTGTAGCATTTTGGCATCCTTGGAGCGTAGCCTCTTCCTCGGAAGGGACGTCTGGCTGGAGCCTTTGATGCTGGAGGTCGTTGCAGATGTGGTGTAGCTAACCTGATAGCTTCGTCTTCCACTAAAAGTCTGCAAACGTGGTTAACTGTGCGTTGAGCAATAGGCACGTAGTTAATCTTTGCAACAGCATCTTTCCATTCATAATTCAATGAGTTAATGATGATGCTAATCATTTGGATATCATCGATTACATGGCCATTTTGTCTCAATTCACTTCTCATTCTTTTCAGTTTGGTCAAATGTCCACCAATTCGTTCACCAGGTTTCAACTTCGAACCATGGAACTCGGACATGAGCAAACATGAAGATTCAATTGAAATGGGCCTGTAGCAATCTTCCAAAATAGCCCAAATTTCTTGGGCAGTTGCATCAGGTGGAAAGATACCCTGGATCTCAATTTCCATTGACATGAGCAAAGTCGTGATTGCTCTATTTTCGAGGTCTCTTATCGCAGGTGTCCACGGTGGAGGAGGAGGATTAAAAATCATGGAATGTGTGCCTTCTCTTCGAAGCAAGAGCGCAATTTCACTGACCCAGGCTTTATAATTCTCTCCTGACTCCTTTAATTTGGACTCACCAGTCAAGGGGGTGACTGTGAATACCTGCTGAGGAATGTGCATCGGAACAATTTGTTGTTCTGGTTGCAAAGCTGGTTGTTGAACCAGGGGATGCTGGGGTTGCATCATTGGCCTTTGCGTGGCAACATCAAATTGGCTTCCTCGAATTCGCCTTTGGCTTTGCCTTTTTCCATCTAGGGAGGATTCCACACCGCCAGGGGGTGTTGAAGACTTAACCTTTGGGGGCAAAGTTTTGGCTTCTAAAGGGCTCATGGCTAAATCTCTAAAGCTTTGATGAAACTGCATCATCTTTTGCTCTAATAATTTTTCTCCGCCAGCAGATGGCAGTGCAGCTTCACTTCTTGGCTGCAGCCCTCTATACATGGCCGGAAGTTCAATGGGCTCAAAGGGACCACGTGACCTCGGTGACGTGTACATGTCTCTTTGTTCTAATTGACCAATGAACTCTGTGGGGTGTGTCTTAGGCTGTTGTTTTGAAGACAAGATGGCGTCCTCAGACATTTTGGGAGTGGGGGAGCTCCTCCTACTTCGCTTTATTTCGTTAAAGCACTCTCTCACCTCCCTAGTATATTTTTCAAAACGTTCTAATCGATCAAGATAGCTTTGCATTTCTTGCTCATCATCTGGGGAGATTTCATAAACTTTGCTTTCTGCGTGGGAGGATTTTTTCTCTGCCGGCAGTTGCCGTTTAGACTTTTGCCGTTCATTAATTGTATCTTGATAATGAGGGAGATTTACTGACCTCAGTCCGTAGATCTTGCCTTCTGTAGCTCCTTCCCCCACATCTGGCTCGGCACTTTGTTGCTCCTGGAATACGTTTGAAGGTTCTTGTTTCTCTGTGTCTGAGGAAATAGATTCTTTCAAGCGCTTTCCATGTCCGCGTTTTTTTCTTTTCTTTCTCTTCTTCGACATGGCTAATTAGCCTTAGTCGGTTATCTTAAGATAGCTCGAAGGGAAAATACAGCCATAAATTGTAGCCATCTCAGCTGGTATCATCAAACCATCCTCTGCTACCAAGTTGTCAGGGAAAAAAAACGCCTGATATCTGAGATCAATGGATCGGGCTGATTCCCCCTTCCGCATATCTTTTGAGATATTAAGAAAAATAAAATAAAAGTCTTTGACAAGTATATTCTAATTAATAAACAAACTTTAATAATAAAATAATAAAAGTAAATGAAACAGAAAATAACTAATTGTTACATTTTGATAATGAAAGCTCCGGTTGCCAAGTTGGCAGCCGAACAAAGAAGAAAGGAATTCTGGAATGTGTAACGCATGCGCAATAAATCACTTTCAGATAACATTTTGTTTTATGACCTGCGCAATAACTCTTTCTTAGTTTAACTCTTGAGTGTCAGTTTAGGCAGTTCAGGCCTAGCAAACTTTTTAACATCGTGACAAAGGGCACGAGTTAAGATAAGCCCGTCTGCTGATGGAAGTGGACAGAGTGATGTGGAGGATGATGAGGGGGCTTTGGGTGCAGTAGGGGGAATAGAGGAGGAAGCTGTGGGGGTGCAGACCTGTGCAGCCAAAGCTAGGGCGAGAGTTGCTGCTGCTGAATTCACTGCTCCTTTGAGGCAGGTGGACCAGCAGGTGATCAATCAGCAGGGTGTTGCAGAAGTAATACCAATGTTTCAGTATGTTCCTTTCTCTACAACTGATCTTTTGAATTGGAAACAACATTATGGGCCCCTTTCTGCTAAGCCCACAGAGATGGCAGATCTCTTTCAGACTATTATGCAGACTCACAGTCCTACGTGGACTGATATTCAGCAGTTGTTGAATGTGTTATTGACTCCAGAAGAGAGAGAGAAGTGGAAAGCAGCCATGAGAAGAGGTGTGAGGGAGACATTTGATGGAGATGCTGATTTTGCCAGGGACCTACCATTGAGGGTGCCAGAGGAAGACCCTGGGTGGAATCCCCGTGATGATAATGACATGACCCGCCTCACTGAGTATAGAACAGCAGTGGTAAAAGCCCTTCGAAAAGCAGGAAAGCCCCCTGTAAATATGTCTAAACCCTCATTAGTATTACAAGGAGCGGATGAAAGCCCTGAAGGGTTTTTGCAGAGGTTGATAGAAGCATATGAGTTGTATACTCAAGTTGATCCGAGACTTCCTGAAAATGTAAGAATGTTGAATGAAAGATTTATTGCTCAGAGTTATGAAGATATTAGAAGGAAACTGCAGAGGCAAGAAGGGGCTTTGGGTAAAAACACAAGTGAATTATTGGAAATAGCAAGGAAAGTTTATGTAAACCGAGATAAGGTGGAGAAGAGAGAGAAAGAAGCTAAAATGCACAAGAAAGCGGAATTGTTGGCAGTGGCTTTACAAGGAGGAATGTCTTTGGGCCCAAATCAATGTGCTTATTGTAAGGGTGAAGGGCATTGGCAGAGGGAGTGTCCGAAGCGAGTGCAGAGAGGAAGGGGGGCATGGAGGGGAAGAGGAAGACCGCAGCCTGAGGGAGAAAGCAGAGGAGGCCAGAGAGCTGGTAGGTTTATTGGCAGAGGTGGATTTAGGGTAAGGAGAGGTACTAGGGGATTTAATAGAGGTTTTGGGAATCCCAGGAGGCTCCAAGAGGTGTCAGAGACAGTAGGGTTGGCTGAAATAGATTGGACAGATTGACGGGGACCAGGCTTGGAAGAGGCCCCATCTGAGCCCTTGGTAACCGTAAATGTCGGGGGTCAACAAACAACTTTTCTAGTGGATACTGGAGAAGGGAGATCTGTGGTGAATGAGCCTATATCAGCACCTGGACCATATACAATTCAGGTCCAGGGGGTTTCAGGACAGGTTTTGGGTCATAAGGTTCTGAAGCCTGTCTCTTGTGATTTTAAAGGAGCTAAAATACAGCATGAGTTTTTGTACATACCTGAATGCCCGATTCCATTGTTAGGTAGGGATCTACTTAGTAAATTAGGGGCAACCATTTCCTTTGATGAAGGCAGACAGAGGGTGACAAGACATTCGCCGGAGGAGACATGGAGATTGATGGTAGGTAGGCAGATTGGGGGGGGGGGGGCGATTCAAGATGGTATCTGGTACCATTTTGATGTGCCTGGGTTGTGGGCAGAGGACAACCCGCCGGGCTTTGCAGCCCATCATACACCAGTGGTGGTAGAGGTAAAGCCAGGGGCAGTTCCTGTGCACATAGGGCAGCGACCTGTTTCGAGGGAAGCGGTCTATGCTGTGTATGAAAGCATTCAGAGATATTTGGAGGCTGGAGTTTTAGTGGATGCTCAATCCCTCTGGAATACCCCAATAATTCCTATCAAAAAGGAGGATGGGTTTTACAGGCCGGTTCAGGACCTTCGACCCGTAAATCTGCTAACAGTGACCCT
This sequence comes from Natrix helvetica, assembly GCF_964273705.1. Taxonomy (NCBI): domain Eukaryota; kingdom Metazoa; phylum Chordata; class Lepidosauria; order Squamata; family Natricidae; genus Natrix; species Natrix helvetica. The sequence goes on from NC_138555.1 coordinate 16,438,719, forward strand.
ACATCCAGCTGTGTCAAACCCCTATACCCTCCTTAGTTTAATTCCACCTAAAGCTGCTTGGTTTTCTGTTATAGATTTAAAAGATGCATTCTTTACAATACCGATACATCCTATTAGTCAACCACTTTTTGCTTTTGAATGGGAACATCCTCATACTGGCACTAAATCACAGTATACCTGGACTAGGCTTCCCCAAGGGTTTTAAAAATTCCCCTACTCTGTTTGGCACTGCCTTAGCAAAGGATTTACAATACTATGTACCTTGTCAACAAGGAGATACGATTTTACAGTATGTGGATGATGTGTTACTGACATACATGACAGAAGACACTTGTTGGGATAATACCAAGAGATTGTTGGATTTGTTGTTGGAGTGTGGGTATAGAGTTTCCAGGAAAAAAGCACAGCTTGTGATGAAGCGTGTCAGATATCTTGGGTATGTCATAGAACAAGGCAGTCGTGCATTAGGACCTGAAAGGAAGCATGCGATCTTGGCTCTGGCTGAGCCTAAGACAAAAAGACAGTTGAGGAGTTTTCTGGGATTGGCAAGTTTCTGTCGTATTTGGATTCCAAATTTTGCTTTGATGGCAGCTCCTTTGTATGCCGCAACTAAAGGTGCAAACCTGGAACCCCTTGAATGGGGAGGAGAACAAAAGAAGGCATTTCATGATGTTAAAGAAGCTTTAACACAGGCTCCTGCATTAACATTACCAAATTTACAAAAACCTTTCAATCTATATGTAGACACAAATAGAAACATAGCATTAGGGGTGCTGACTCAGCCCCTTGGAAGCTGGCAGCAGCTGGTAGCTTATCTTTCTAAGCAATTAGATGGAGTAGCAAAAGGTTGGCCTCATTGTCTAAAGGTATTAGCTGCCATTGCTGAGTTGATTCAAGACTGTAATAAGCTCACTTTCTCAAGTACTATAAATGTACACACCCCATATGCAGTGCAATCAGTTTTGGATGCTAAGGGACATCTGTGGATTAGTGGACAGCGTTTAGCCAAATACCAAGCAATCATGATTGAAAACCCACAAGTGAGATTAGTAACCTCAAATAGATTAAATCCTGCTACCTTGTTACCAATAGAGACAGCAGCAGTACACAATCGCTTAGAGGTTTTGGATAAGGTGTATTCAAGCCGCCCAGATTTAACAGACATACCATGGTCAGATGCTAAATTCAATTGGTATACTGATGGATCTAGCTACATGATAGGAGGCAGAAGAGTGTCAGGATATGCAATTGTTGATGATGAAGGAGTGGTAGAAAGTGGTCCCATAGGGCAAGGGTACAGTGCACAAGTGGCAGAATTATAGGCTTTGATAGGAGCATTAGAAAGAGCTGAGGGAGAGTCTTTGAATGTGTGGACAGACAGAAAGTATGCATTTCTTACACTACATGCACATGGAGCTGTACATAAAGAAAGGGGATTTAGAGATTCAGCAGGAAAGTACATTTTGTATGGACATTTAATAAGCCGGTTGCTTGATGCGGTACAGAAACCTAAAAAGGTAGCAGTGATGCATTGCAAAGGACATCAGAGAGGAGATGACAAAGTGGCATTGGGCAACAGGGCAGCAGATGTAGAAGCAAGGGATGCAGCTAAGAGATCTGAACCATTATCTGACTTATCTGTATGTGTGGCAGTGGACATGGGAGGGATCCCACCTGAGATTAAACCTACATATTCCCAACAGGAAAGTGTGAAAGCTGTGACTGATTTGAAGGCAAGAGTGGAAGATGGGTGGTATGTCTTACCAGACAACAGGGTTTTTGTGCCGTCGTCTGTAGCTTGGACACTAGCTCAGTTAGCCCATGAGGCTACTCATATGGGGAAAACTGTATTAGAAGCTGCTCTACAGAGGGATTATTACATCAATGGCCTGGCTGGCATTGCAGCTGGGGTAGTAGCTAAATGTGTCACTTGTGCAAGGGTAAACCCAAGGCAAGGACCCCTGCTACCCCCAGGGGCAATACCACGGTCATATATCCCTATGGATTATGTGATGGTTGATTTTACTGACATGCCGAGGTGTGGATTGTTCAAAGCCATGTTAGTTATGGTAGACATGTACACAGGATGGCCAGAGGCCTTTCCTACTAAGACTAAACAAGCTAGGGAGGTGGCAAGATTGTTGTTGAAAGAAATAATCCCAAGGTTTGGGATACCTAGTCATATGTCATCTGACAATGGGCCAGAGTTTGTACACCAGGTTAATCAAGCTGTATCAAGTGCGGTAGGCATAAAATGGAGGTTTCATAGTGCGTTTCGGCCACAGTCTGGGGGTTCTTGTGAACGCATGAACAGGACCCTAAAGGAATGAATAACAAAGATATGCTCAGGAAGCCATTTGAAGTAGCCAGATGCTTTGCCCTTAGCCTTGTATGCAATTAGGAGCTCTCCTAGAGGGCAACTCAAGTTATCACCTTATGAGCTGATGTTTGGTAGGCCTCCAAATCTCCTGAGAAGAAGTATATCGGGATGGCCTGATTTGGGTCATAAGGGGCGTGTTTGGAATATAGAAATGGTGCAGGAATTGAATAAACAAGTTGAAAAACTCCAAAACTATGTAATGGAAAGGGTGCCCCCTAGGTTGGTGACTCGTTGTCACCCATTTAAACCAGGGGATCAAATATGGGTAAAACATTGGAAGAAGGAACAGCTTGAGGGAAGGTGGAAAGGGCCTTTTACTGTTGTTATGTCTTCTCCGCTTGCAGTAAAAGTTGCAGAATCTAAGTCCTGGATCCACTGGACACGAATTAAGGCTGCAGCAGATGCAAGTTGGAAGGTGTCTGTGGATCAGAAGAACCCAACCAAACTGAGCGAGGCCCGAGACGCCGGAGGCCAATGAAAGGCCTGTGAGAGGGTCGTAAGTCGGCGGGAGCAGCGCTCGGGCCAGGAGCAGCGGCTGGGGGTCGCTGAAGCATGGGGAGGCAGGCTACGGCGGGGACTAGATGCTGGAAGTCTGTGCTGGAGCCTTGGCAGAAGGGGGGGAGACCTGTGGCACCAGGGGCACCAGGAGCAGGGCGGGGCTTGCCCTGGAACGAACAGGAGGCTTATCACCTGGCAGGCAGAGGATCCATCGGCCTCTTGCCAGCTGCCTGCCATGGCTCTGCCCAGGCGCCCCTCGCTGACCACCTGCAATTATCTGCCCGCCTGACATCCTGCTATCTATAACTGTTCCCACTTGACTATTGGTGCATACCTGCCAGATTACCCCCTATCATCTCTCACCCTGCCATTTTTACCTATCATCAATTATTTATCACAGACTATCTGCCCTTTACTGCCCACCATGGACCGTCTCCTGGCCTCCATCCATCATCCATCTACTATCCGACCACCTGACCAGCTTACTATTTTTCCATCTAGATGCGAACATGGACATTGCTACCCCCCATATGGAACCCTGGCTTACTGACTTTCTTAACATCAGCAGCACCCTGACCCTGTTATAGTTCCTATCACCATATATTCGAGGTCAGACTTGCTCCTACTGCGGGAGTCCCCCCTCTCGCAGGCATGGCCCTTTGCCCTCTCAAGGGCCCACCTTGATGACGGGTTCGTTAACACAGAGAGGTGGAGGAAGCGTAGACTTAGGGGTTTTTTAACAAAGTGTTTTTTATCTTTTTAGGGGGCTCCAGGGTGGGTGGGAGGGCTAATCAGGCCAGGAGGGGGACCAGTGCCAGGCAAACAGGTGAGGTCAAGAGGGAAGTGAGCGGAGTAGGGGGGGGGGAAGGAAAATGACACTCCAATAGAGGGTTGCTCTATTCCAACGGTCGTGGGGAGGGGTGGGTGCGAGGATGGAAGGAGATCTCGTAGTCGGTTGGGAGACCGTGGCTGTTGGACACGCCCGGTCGCTTGTACCAACCCCCGCAGTCTAGGTGGCCAGGACCTACAGAGCCAGGGCCTGAGGCTGATGCTTTGCAATGCAAGGTCCGTTGTCAACAAGGCCCCCCTCATCAATGAGTTGATCTCGGAGGGGGAGCTGGACCTTGCAGGGATAACGGAGACCTGGCTGGGCCACGAGGGCGGTTTACCCCTCGTGGAAATGTGCCCACTGGGCTTCCGTGCATTTCATCAGCCGCGGGCCCTGGGTAAGGGTGGTGGGGTGGCGGTAGCTATACAGGAGAGTCTGGAACCGAGGGAGTTCACTGTGCCACAGATATCCGGGTGTGAGTCCCTTGGCGTGAAATGGGGCCCAGGGAGGCAGTGGGGCTTGCTGATTGTATACTTGGCTCCTCGCTATGCATCAGCAGCCCTGCCCGAGCTCCTCGAGCTGATCTCAGAGACGGCGGTTGATACCCCCAAACTTTTGGTTATGGGGGACTTTAACCTGCCGTCGACGGGGGAAGTGTCCGAGGTGGCTCGGGAGTTCATGGCTTCCATGACAGCCATGGACCTGACCCAATTAATTCAGGGACCCACACACGAGGGCGGCCACACGCTGGACCTTGTTTTTGTATCTGGGCAGTGGATAAGTGATCTGGGAATAGGGGATTTGGTTGTTACTCCCCTGTCATGGTCAGATCACTCATCTCTTTGGCTCGACTTCCCTGGGGCTACCCCCCGCCGCGGGGAGGCGGAATCAGATTGTCCAAGATGGTTCCGCCCCAGGCGCCTGATGGAACCGGATAGGTTCCAGATGGAGCTTGGGCCACTTCCTGTAGCCCTGACCCGCTCCCGGACGGAGGACCTAGTGGCCGCCTGGAATAGGGCGGCTGCTGGGGCCTTGGACCGGGTTGCGCCTTTGCGGCCTCTCCTGCGGCAACGAACCACCCTGGCTCCTTGGTTTACTGAGGACCTAAGGGTGATGAAACGCCACAAGAGACGCCTAGAGAGCAGATGGAGGTCCTCACGCTCCGAATCTGACCGAACACAGGTAAGAGCCTACTTACGGACCTACCTTGTGGCACTAAGAGCAGCCAAACATAGACATTGTGCCGCTCTTATTGCGTCCGCTGATAACCGCCCTGCCGCCCTGTTTCGGGTGACCCGCTCCCTCCTATCACAGAGGCCGCGGGAAGCCCCTTTGCAGGGCAGAGCAGAGGAGTTTGGGGAATATCTGCAGGACAAAATCGCTCAGATCCGGAGTGGATGGGCCCCCTTCAGTGGACCAGGGGAGACATCAGAAGCGAGTCTTGAGGGACCACACTGGGAGGAGTTTGACTCTGTTGCCCCCGAGGATTTAGACAGGTTACGTGGGAGGCTGCGAGCCACTACATGTTTATTGGACCCGTGTCCCTCCTGGCTTGTACTGGCATCCTGGGAGGTTACACGAGGCTGGCTCCTGGGTCTAGTGAACGCTTCACTGGGTGAGGGGTCCTTACCGGCCGCCTTGAAAGAGGCGGTGGTGAGGCCCTTACTCAAGAAGCCTTCCCTGGACCCGACGGAGCTAGCCAATTACCGTCCCGTCTCCAACCTTCCCTTCTTAGCGAAGGTTGTAGAGAGTGTGGTGGCACAGCAATTCCCACGGCACCTGGAGGAAACCGATTATCTAGACCCGCGCCAGTCCGGTTTCCGCCCCGGTCACAGCACGGAGACGGCCTTGGTCGCGTTGGTTGATGATCTCTGGAGGGCCAGAGATAGGGGTTGTTCCTCTATCCTGGTCCTATTAGACCTATCAGCGGCTTTTGATACCATCGACCATGGTATCCTATTGCGCCAGCTGGAGGGGATGGGAGGAAGGGGCACCGTTTTACGGTGGTTCGGCTCCTACCTCTCCGACCGGACGCAATATGTGTTGGCAGGGGAGCAGAGGTCGACCCTGAGGTCGCTCACTTGTGGGGTGCCGCAGGGGTCGGTCCTCTAGCCCCTTCTGTTCAATACATATGTGAAGCCGCTGGGTGAGATCATCCGTGGTTTTGGGGTCGGATACCACCTGTACGCTGATGATACACAGCTGTACATTTCCACCCCAAACCACCCCAACGAGGCCGTCGAAATGATGTCCCGGTGCTTGGAAGCCGTTCGGTTCTGGATGGGGGACAATAGACTCAGGCTCAACCCCTCCAAGACAGAGTGGCTGTGGCTACCTGCGCCTCGGTTCAACCAGTGGACTCCATCGCTGGCCATAGGGGGCGAGCAACTGCCCCCTGTGGAACGGGCGCGCAATTTGGGCGTCCTCCTAGATTCCCGGCTGTCGATGGATGACCATGTGGCAGCCGTGGCAAGGGGGGCGTTCCACCAGTTTCGCCTGGTGCGCCAATTGCGCCCCCTATTGGACCGGGACGCCCTACGCACAGTCACTCATGCGCTGGTGACGTCTCGTCTGGACTACTGCAACGCTCCCTACATGGGGCTCCCCTTGAGATGCACCCGAAGACTGCAGCTAGTTCAGAATGCAGCCGCGTGGGCTATCATGGGGAGTACCAGGTACTCCCACGTAACACCTCTCCTGCGCGAGCTGCACTGGCTCCTTGTGGTTTTTCGGGTGCGTTTCAAGGTGTTGATTACCATCTTCAAAGCGCTCCATGGCACAGGACCTAGTTACCTGCGGGATCGCATCCTACCTCATACATCCCTGCGACCAATTCGCTCCCACAGGGAGGGACTCCTCCGGGTGCCGTCCACTAAGCAATGCCAACGGGCGGCGCCCAGGAGTAGAGCCTTCTCTGTGATGGGCCCAACCCTCTGGAATGACCTCCCCCCCGATATCAGAACTACTACCGACCTCCGCTCCTTCCGACAGAAACTCAAGACCCACCTGTTCCAATTTGCTGGCCTGGCCCATTTGTAGTCCCATTGTATACCTCCTGGCAAACATCTTATCCCGGGATAGTTTTTTAGGGGTAGTTTTTTAATGCATTTTTAAATTTTTAAATTTTTTAAATTTTGAATTTGAACTTTAACTATTATTGTACAGTAAATTATATGTTACCTCCTCCAGCCACACCTATATCTATTGCTATATTTATATTTATGTATATTTATTTTGTTTTTAATATGACTGTACACCGCCCCGAGTCCCTTCTGGGAGAGGGCGCGGTTTAGAAATCAAATAAAGTTAAAGTTAAGTTAAAGTTAAGTTACTTTTAAACGTGTCTAGATGATGTATGTTGTGTGTGTGTAGTAGGATGCTGTTAGCAGACTAAAGTGTAAAGGTTGAAGATTTGTCCTGCTGGACTACTCCTGGACGCTAGTCTCCTGAGCACGGCAGAAGATTGGTAACGATCTATGTGGGAATCCTGGTTGTGGGGACTCTGGCTACTGACAATAATAATAATAATAATAATAATAATAATAATAATAAATATTTATTTCTTAGCCGCACCCTCTCCCGAAGGACTCGGGGCGGCGTACAATAAAACATAGGAAATAAATATATAGACAAACATACATATAACAAAAACGTATACCAAGACATATACAAGGAGGAGGTGAGCTGATGAATAAAAACAATTAAAAACACAATGTTTAAAAACCCCTAAATAATTGAATACAATTAAAATACCCCAAATAAAAAACCCGTCAGGAGCGATATACTTGGATCAAAGTTGAGCCAGGCCAGCTACTTGAAATAGGTGGGTCTTGAGCTTTACACGAAAGGAGCGGAGGTCAGAGGTATTCCTAATATCCAGGGGGAGGTCATTCCACAGGGCTGGGCCCGCCACAGAGAAGGCTCTACTCCTAGGCGCCGCCTCCCGGCACTGCCTGGTGGACGGCACCTGGAGGAGACCCTCTCTGTGCGAGCGGATTGGTCGCAGGGATGTATGGGGCAGAATACGATCCCGCAAGTAACTAGGTCCTGAGCCATGGAGCGCTTTGAAGATTGTTATCAAAACCTTGAAACGCACCCGATAGACCACAGGAAGCCAGTGCAGCTCGCGCAGGAACGGTGTCACATGGGAGTACCTAGTACTCCCCATAATTACCCGCGCGGCTGCGTTCTGGACCAACTGTAGCCTCCGGGTGCATTTCAAGGGAAGCCCCATGTAGAGAACGTTACAGTAGTCCAAGCGAGACGTCACCAGCGCATGAGTGACCGTGCGTAAGGCGTCCCGGTCCAGTAGGGGGCGCAATTGGCACACCAGGCGAACCTGGTGGAACGTCCCCCCTTGCCACGGCTGTCACATGGTCATCCATGGACAGCCGGGCATCCAGGAGGACGCCCAAATTGCACGCCCGCTCCACGGGGGCGAGTTGGATGCCCCCGATGGCCAATGATGGAATTAATTGGCTGAACCGGGGAGCCGGTACCCACAGCCACTCCGTCTTGGAGGGGTTGAGTTTGAGTCGGTTGTCATCCATCCAGACCCGTACGGCTTCCACACACCGGGACATCACTTCGACGGCCTCATTGGGGTGGTTCGGGGTGGAAAAGTACAGCTGAGTATCATCAGCGTACAGATGATATCCCACCCCGAAACCACGGATGATCTCACCCAGCGGCTTCATATATGTGTTGAACAGGAGTGGCGAGAGGACCGACCCCTGTGGTACCCCACAAGTAAGGGGGCGTAGGGTCGACCTCTCCTCCCCTGCCAACACACGCTGCGTCCGGCCAGAAAGGTAGGAGCCGAACCACCACAAAACGGTGCCCCGGACCCCCAACCCCTCCAGCCGGCGCAGCAGGATACCATGGTCGATGGTATCAAAAGCCGCCGAGAGGTCTAATAGGACCAGGATAGAGGAGCAACCTCTATCTCTGGCCCTCCAGAGATCATCCACCAACGCGACCAAGGCCGTCTCCGTGCTGTGACCGGGGCGGAAGCCGGACTGGCGCGGGTCTAGATAATCATTTTCCTCCAGATGTCGTGGAAACTGGTAAGCCACCACACTCTCTACAACCTTCGCCAAAAAGGGAAGGTTGGAGACAGGACGATAATTGGCCAGCTCCAGAGGGTCCAGGGAAGGCTTCTTGAGCAAGGGTCTCACCACCGCCTCTTTCAAGGCAGCCGGGAGAGACCCCTCGCTCAACGAAGCGTTCACTAGGCCCAGGAGCCAGTCTCGTGTAACCTCCCAGGATGCCAGTACAAGCCAGGAGGGGCACGGGTCCAATAAACATGTGGTGGGTCGCAGTCGTCCACGCATTCTGTCCAAATCCTCAATGGCAACCAAGTCAAACTCCTCCCAGGTCGATTCCTCAAGACTCGCCACGGACGTCTCCATTGAACCACTGACAGGGACCCAATCCTTCCGGATTTGAGCGATTTTATCCTGCAGATATTTCCCAAATTCCTCTGCTCTGCCCTTTAGAGGGGCCTCCCACGGCCTCTGAAACAAGAGGGAGCGGGACACCCGAAACAGGGCGGCAGGGCGGTTCTCTGCGGATGCAATGAGAGTGGCACAATATTGGCGTTTGGCCACTCTCAATGCCACAAGGTACGTCCTTAAATGGGCTCGTGCCTGTGTTCGATCAAATTCGGAACGGGAGGATCTCCAACGACTCTCTAGGCGTCTCTTGCGGCATTTCATCACCCTTAGCTCCTCGGTAAACCAAGGGGCCAGGGTGGATCGTTGCCGCCGGAGAGGCCGCAAAGGCGCCACCCGGTTCAAGGCCCCGGTAGTCGCATTATTCCACGCGACCACCAGGTCCTCTACCCGGGGGCGGGTCAGGGTTACAGGTGGTGGCCCAAGCTCCGTCTGGAACCTATCCGGTTCCATCAGGCGCCTGGGGCGGAACCATCTAATGCTTTCCGGTTCCGCCTCCCCGCAGCGGGAGGTAGCACCAGGGTAGTCAAGACGAAGGAGTGAGTGATCTGACCATGACAGGGGAGTGATGGTTAAATCCCCTCTTCCCAGATCACTCAACCACTGGCCAGAGACAAAAACAAGGTCCAGGGTGTGACCTCCCTCGTGTGTCGGGCCCTGAATTAATTGAGTCAGGTCCATGGCTGTCATGGAAGCCATGAACTCCCGAACCCCCTCTGATGCTTCTCCCATCGATGGTAGGTTAAAATCCCCCATCACTAAAAGTTTGGGGGTCTCAACCGCCACCGATGTGATCAGCTCGAGGAGTTCAGGCAGGGCCGCTGATGTATAGCGAGGAGCCAGGTATACTATCAGCAGGCCCAACTGTCTCCCTGGGCCCCATTTCACAACAAGGGATTCACATCCGGACGTCTGTGGCACAGTAGACTCCCTCGGCTCTAAATCCTCCCAAATAATTGCTGCCACCCCACCGCCCCTTCCCTGGGCCCTAGGCTGGTGAAATGCTCGGTAGCCTGGTGGGCACATTTCCACGAGGGGTAAACCTCCCTCGTGGCCCAACCAGGTCTCCGTTATTCCCGCGAGGTCCGGCTCCCCCTCCGCAATTAGGTCGTGAATGAGGGGGGCCTTATTAACAACGGACCTCGCATTGCATAACAACAGCCTCAGGCCCTGGGTCTGCAACTCCTGACCACCTAGAACGCGGGGGTTGGTACAAGCGACCGGGTGTAACCAGCACCCACGGTCTCCCAACCGACTACGTGTTCTTCTGTCCTTGCATCTGCCCCTCCCTACGACCATTGGAATCAAAGACCCCTGTATAGGAACGGTATCCTCCCCCTCCTCCTCCCTTCCACTCCTTCCGCTCGCGACCACACCTAGTGACCTGGCTCTGTCATCACTCCTGACCTCCTCCCACCCCCCAACCCCAGAATCCCTACAAATTCTTAAAAAATATTTTACTAAAAAACCCCTTAATTTACGCTTCCTCCACCTCTCAGGGTTAATAAACCCGTCCTCAAGGTGGGCCCTTGAAAGGGCTGGAGGCCAAACCTGCGAGAAAGGGGATTCCCGCAGCCGCAGTAATTCCGACTTCGTGTACATAAAAATGGAATCATGGGGGTAAAATTAATTGGTAACAGGTGCTGGAGATGTAGATGTATCATAAAATCATTGTTTGTCGAGGAAGTTTTCCTTACCCAAGATGAAAGTGTGAGTTAGTGGGCTAGTCACCTAACCGGGTTTCACTTAGGAGGGTTTCAAAATGGTGTAGGAGCCGGCAAAGCAGATGTTCAAAAGATGTTTAAAAGCAAACGACAAAGTCAAAGTCAAAAGACGCGATGGTAGCATCAAAAGTTCAAACCAAGTTTCCAGGTTTGCCATTCAATTGTCTCTGCTCTGAGATGCTTTGCCCGGCTCACCCCTCCTCTAGCTGCTTCGTTCAGATCTTCCCACTTCTCACTTCTCACACAACGAGGCAGTCCTCCAGGTTTCTGACCAACGCCCCGGCTAGCACACCAGCACGCCAGCACGCCAACACGCCAACACGCCAACAAACCAACATGCTTGCAATCTTTCTTGTCATATTTCTGTCTCTCCAACCTCTCCGTGCCTCTCGCCTCTCGCCTCTCACACCTCTCACACTCGTTTCTCTGTTCAGTGCTTGATGATCCGCTCCACGCTCCACGTCTGGCGCTCTCACCAGCCAGACGGGCACCCACAGCCAAACGAGCACCCATTTCATGCCTCCGTTCTTCTCCGTTCTTCTCTTGCCGCCTCTCCTAGCCTCGTTTCTCTGCTCAGCGCCTGAGCTCCACGCTCAGCTCAGCTCCACGCTCCACGCTCCACATCTGGCGCTCTCACTAGCCAGATGGGAAGCCACAACCAGACAGACATTCCACAGCTCCTTCTCCGCTCCATTCTCCGCCCCAGCGCCCAGCAAGAGGTAAACGGTATTCGGCGTTCGGCGTTCAGCGCTGTCATGCTTAATCCGCGCTCGGCGTCCTCGGTGTTTCCAGCTTCCCGCTAGCCAGCTGACCGCCCCAAACGCCCTGCCCGACCCCTCCTGGCCAGGGCAGAGTCGGGGAGTGGTCGTCGACAAAGCACGACCCTCAGAGTGGCATTAGGGGTCGGCAGCACCTCTCCCAGATAAAAAACCCCTCCGCAATTTTGCAGAGCTCACACGGCAGTCGCCATCTGCCTCGGAAGCTCTTCCTCCGCTCATCTCATTGGCTCTCATTTTATTCTATAAATTTCTATTCTGTGGACAATCAAAACCTCTTAATAATTGGGCTAGCCAGCCCCAGTCAATTTCTCGTCCAGAACTGATTACGTGGCCTGAGTTCCTTGAAGAAATAAAAGACCCTTGCTAAGTCACTCCGGACGCTGACTTTCTACGCATGGGGGAAGAACGGATGAAAGGTTTTTGATTTTGTTGATATTCATTAGGAAATTCTTTGTAAATGTGGATGTTGTTGTTGTGCACATTGTATTGATTGTGTTTTCTGCACATATTGTACTGTGGAGTGTGACGTGGTAATCATAGAGGATAAAGTACAGTTTTATAAAATAGTAGGTGTAGGTACACACTCCTACTACACGCTCAAATCTTGCCCCACCATCAGGAAAGCACTGGAAGATGATCGCAAGGAGATTCAAAGGGAACGTGAAGCTGATAAACATGCTCCTAAAATATGGTATTGTGCGGATATGGGTGAGTGCTATGGTGTATGGAGTGGACAGTAACCTGGTACGTGTTAGCATCTTGGGTCAGTGGAGTAAGCCAGAAGAACAGCCTCGTATAATACAAGCATTTAACATTGGAACAGGGAATTGTCATAGTCCATCACCTATCCTGTTTACCCCTGAATGTTGGAATGGTATTTTGCCCCACCCGTGTACGACTCCTAAATTGTTTGACAAAATAGCTGCAATCACTTGCCAAGCCCGAGGGTGTAGCAATCACTGGCCTGGATTGAAGCTAGGCCCAAGTACAAGATAAGTTTCGTTTTTCCATAAGTTTCTATTCCTGAACATTTACAAGATTTCCTGTAAACCATATGACCATGAACAAGCTGTGTGTAGTATCATGTTTCTGTATATGTGGCAGTAGTTATCTATGTTTATGCTTGACTCTCTGACCAATAGAATGTTACTTCTTTGTGTAAGCTTTCTAATAAAAGAGGTCGGACGGAGCAATCCGTGTGCACTCACCTCGAGGACTTCATGGTGTCGAGTCGTTCTTGAGTCAGGTGCCCCGTGCTATGGCACGCACCCTCACGAGGGTCCCCGGAGAAGCAAGCCTCCCCCCGGTCCTTGCAGGTGTCAAGGACCCCAACACCAGTGCAACTTCGCAACTGGTGACCCCGACGTGATTCCTGTTTAGGTTTGCGTCGCCTTCACCCCCGTCTTACGCACCTGGCAAAGGCTTGCATCATAAGTATGGGCTCCTCACTTTCCAAAGCTTCGTCAGTACATAGGGACGAGCTTTTTACCTTGGTGAAGAAGGAAAATTGCTTGCAAAAAATTAACGGCACCACTATTTATCCTCTTTCTAAAGCCTCTTTAAGTACATTTTTCCAGTACTTAGAAAAACAATGTCCGGCTTATCTGGAAAAGGCTCCATAAAAATGTCTATGTGGGAGATTGGGAATTTATTTCCACAAGACACAGAGTCCCTGTAAAAGTGTTATCTCTCCAAAATTATTTTCAATTGGCCTTTTAACTCCTCATGGAGATGTTAATTTTTTAGCTCCTCCATGGTTAGAGGAACAATTAGCAAAAGAGGAGGGGAATAAACATATGTTTTTTGCCTCTCCACCTAAATTTATTCCACAAGATCATAAAGTAATTAGTTTAAAGGATTGTTTTTTTTATCCTTCCTTGTCCTGCTTCGCAAGAAAAGTTTGACTCTGTGTGTCTGCCTTTTACCTCCCCCCACCTCCCCCTTTTCGGGAAGTTTTTCTATGCCTGTTGCTTTCCCCCCCACCACCTTTTTTTTATAAGGAGTTTCTCCCTTCCCCCACCTTCTCCTTTTTTTTTGAAAGAGCCTGTATCGGTGTAACAAATTGTAGGAAAACAACAGAGAGATAATTTTGAGGCTCAAATGGAATTGTTGGTGAAATTAACAAAGGGAAATGTTACGTTTGAATGTTGGAGAGCAATTATTGGTTTTGAGAATGATTTTGATATGATAGATATGATTATATATTTATTTAGTTTTTTTTAAATTTAGATTTATGTTGTAGAATTGAATTTTTTATATAAGTGTTATTCATTGGCTTTGGTAAATTATTATATGGATGATATTTTGATTGGAGCCCCAAAGATATAACCTAATTGGTTTTTAAAAATAAAAAAGTGATTTTTTATTAGAAATAGTGCAGAGAAGGGTAACGAAGGTGAGAGACTGGAGACTATAGGATGTGAGGAATTGTTGCAGGAACTGGGTATGTTTAGCTTGAGAGAGAGAAGGAGTAGGGGAGACATGATAGCATTGTTCCAATATCTCAGGGATTGCCGTGGAGGGGAGGGAATCAGGTTGTTCTCCAAGGCACCTGAGGGTGGAACAAGAGGCTGGTCAAGGAAAGAGATGGCTTGGAGCTGGGGAGAAATTTCCTGGCATTTAGAGCAGTTGGTTAATGGAACGGCTTGCCTCCAGGGGTTGTAAATGCCCCAACATTGAAGATCTTTGAGAGGATGTTGGATGGTTATTTGTCTGAAACGGTATAGGGTTTCCTGCCTAGGCAGGGGGGTTGGACTGGAGAACCTCTAGGGTCCCTTCCAACTCTGTTATTGTATTGTATTGTATGAATTGCAGATTGTTCTAGTAAAGCATAACTGCATGAAATATTATAATTTTTTTTGCTCCAAATTTCTTTGTTTAAATAAACACGGAGTTATTTTGCTAATTAATTTATGGCAGCTATTGGGGAACCTTTATTTGGGTTCGTCCGTCTGCATCTGCCAGTTTACCTAAAGTTTTTTATTTGATTTATTTTTTTCTTTTTCGTGCCCTTGCCACAGTTAAAAAGATTAATGAGATTTTGAGCATTCCATTTGTGGTTTGCGTAATTTGTCAGCTAATTCTTTTGATGTTTTTTTTAAAAGATAAAAAGGCTCCGTTTTTAAATGTTTTGCCATTATTATTTTTTTAGGCAGTTGTCAATTAATAACCTTGGGTTTGTTATAGAAATTGGACTGATTTAATTAATATTATTTTTCCTATTCCAAAATCTGATTTTTAATTTTGTTTTCAAAATAACTCTTTTTTTAGTGTGCTTTAACTGACTATGTGGTTTATATGACTTTTCTGCTTGCCTATTGTTTTCAATTTTCTGCTTTCATAAGACTGTTTTTTTGGATGGAGAGTAAAATTGCTTATAAGGACTCTCATAAAAGTTTCCTACCTTGCAATACTGTTGTTCTTGCAACACTAAAAATTGTCTGTTGCTATTTTAACTTTTCACATCTTTTCTTAACAAGCTTTTTAACTATATTTCTGACTTTCATTATGTGTGTCAATTTATTTTTAATTTTCTAGGTATTTTTTTTAACTACGTTTTTTTTTCAGATTTATTTTTTTAAAAAATTTTTCATCAAAATGCCTGGGGACTGGCACAATCTTGCCATATGCCACTCAACCAGGCCAAACAAATTGTTTCATCTTGCCCCCATTGTTTTGGGGCATCCCCCTCTGGGGACACGGAAGTTAATCCCCATGATTTGGCCTCTAATCACTATAGCAAATGGATGTCACCTATGTTTCTTTTTTTTGGCTCCTTAGAAGTAAATTCATTTATTTAGTCAGGGGGTTGGACTAGAAGACCTCCAATGTCCCTTCCAACTCTACTATTGTATTATTATTGTATTATTTATTTTTTTATTTTTGGCCACATTTTTTTATTTTTTTTCAGCCTTTACTGCCTTGGGCAAACTTTTTCTTTTAAAGACTGACAATGGCCTGGCCTATTTTTCATTGGCCTTTTTGTAATTTTGTACTAATTGGAACATTGTTTTAAATTTTTGGGGTTTTTTTCCTTATAATTCCACAGGTTAAGCCATTGTGGAACGTGTTAATTGGTCCTTTAAGGACTGTTTTTTCAAACAAATAAAAAAAGAGGGATTTTGGGTACCTAACAATTTGGTGTACCCCAATTTGGTTAATTTGGCATAGGTAACATAATAGATTTAAAAAGTTTGTTTGCCTCCCCCGCAAGGGGGACGAGGATATGCTGTGCTTGTTTTTACAGATTTTTATGGATTCTAGTACGTGATGTTTGTCTAGACAAGAATATTGTC
The DNA here is from genome assembly GCF_964273705.1 of Natrix helvetica. NCBI lineage: Eukaryota > Metazoa > Chordata > Lepidosauria > Squamata > Natricidae > Natrix > Natrix helvetica. Next base: position 16,454,677 of record NC_138555.1, read on the forward strand.
GTACCAGTTCCCAAATCCAGTTCCAGAGATGACCAAGATGACTTTACAGACAGCACAGTGGCCAATACGATCTTGCCAAAACAGCTGTCCAGTGATATGAAAAACCAAAAACCACCAAAGCAGTGCTGAAACAACGACACGACAACTTATGTGCTGCCATTTTTGCCAAGTTTTTAGTCATCATTAGTCATCATTTGTTTATGTTTATTTGTTTTGTCATCTCATCAAAAAACTCATTTGAACAGTGACTGCAATAAAAATCTATGGGTGCAACTAACATTACACACACTGACTTGAACTGTACATGAAACATTTGCTTTCTACATGTTTGGATCCTGTTTGAATCTTGCCTGCAGTAATTCAACATTTCATTGGTTCGAATTATAAGACTATCTCTCATTGAGGATTAATTGCTTATGATCCTCCCCCTGATGCAATTGCTTTGTATACACTGATAGTAGCAGTTCCTGAAAATGTAACATGTGCTAAAGTAGTTAACTGTATATTTTTAAGTAATAAGCTTTATTGTTTCTTATTTCTTCCTCCTACTCTGCTCTTAATAATAGTCATGCCTTTCCTAATGCTGATGTGTCTTTTTTTCCAACCACCATTTTATGAGGCCATTGGCTCACCTTTTTCCTTTACTAATGCTACTTCAGATATCACCTGTCGCTGGAGTAACTTTTCTATTACTGTTTCTTCTATTATTGGTCAGGGTTGTTGCATAGGCTATGTTCCCTCTAATTATTTACAATATTGTATTAATGCCTCTACAGATATTTTTCATCAATGTACCATCTATTTGCCTAAATCTTGGATGTCTTTTTCTGTCCAGTCATCTGATATTCATGGGGGCTGGGTGACTTTGTTTTCTTCCCACTCCACTGCTGATCTTTCCAATTATTTTACAGGATATTTTTTTATTCCCACCAATGGCTCCATTTGGGCTTGCTCTACAGGAGCCACTGCCTGTGTCCAAGGAGACATTCTTCAACAACAATGCTCCTTTTGTATTCAGGTCCACTTGTTGCCTAAGATATCTGTTTTTTCCAACTTCCAATTTATTGATATCATGGCCCCCGCCCACTATTTTTTGAGAGCCAAACGAGAGGTCGTTACAGCACTCACTCTATCGGTCCTTTTGGGCCTGGGGGCAGCAGGAGCTGCCACTGGAATTGCTGGTCTCGTGGTTAACGATCAGCAAATTCGCCGCCTTAGCACTGACGTTGATGCTGACCTCCAGCGCATAGAAACATCCATTGTGGCCCTCCAAGACTCTTTGACTTCTCTTTCTGAAGTTGTTTTGCAAAACAGACGTGGGTTAGATCTTTTGTTTTTGAAAAGCGGGGGATTATGTGTTGCCCTAAAAGAAGAGTGCTGCTTTTATACAGACAGCTCAGGTATTGTACTTGACTCTATGGCAGAATTGAGCAAACGCCTTAAGGAACGAGAAAGGGAAAGGCAAGCAACACATAGTTGGTATCAAGGTTTGTTTACTCTTTCTCCTTGGTTGACTACTTTACTTTCTGCCATCATAGGCCCCGTAATATTCCTCCTTCTTGTTTGCACAATAGGACCATGTGTGCTGGGAAGATTGCTTAAATTTTTAAAGAATCGCTTACAAAATTTGGATGATAATGTTGCTGAAACACGTAAGACGGTTCAATTTCTTAGTCATGTGATTAAACATTCAGGTGATGATGTCAAACAACCGCTTTTAAATTTCTTTGATAATGAGAGCGACTTAGAGGGGGAACTGGATGCCAAAGAGGTGTTTGATGAGAGTGGTAGGTTGGAACCGAAGGGTCTCAGCCTACTACCTCAGACCTGCACTCTGGAGACATCGAAAGCCCCTTGTCTTGAGTTGCTTCAAGAAAATAAAAACAGAGGAAATGTAGCAATCACTGGCCTGGATTGAAGCTAGGCCCAAGTACAAGATAAGTTTCGTTTTTCCATAAGTTTCTATTCCTGAACATTTACAAGATTTCCTGTAAACCATATGACCATGAACAAGCTGTGTGTAGTATCATGTTTCTGTATATGTGGCAGTAGTTATCTATGTTTATGCTTGACTCTCTGACCATTAGAATGTTACTTCTTTGTGTAAGCTTTCTAATAAAAGAGGTCGGACGGAGCAATCCGTGTGCACTCACCTCGAGGACTTCATGGTGTCGAGTCGTTCTTGAGTCAGGTGCCCCGTGCTATGGCACGCACCCTCGCGAGGGTCCCCAGAGAAGCAAGCCTCCCCCCGGTCCTTGCAGGTGTCAAGGACCCCAACACCAGTGCAACTTTGCACGAGGGTACTCAAACCCTAAGGTTTGTCAATATGTAGGATATCTCTTAAGAAGAGGGATTTGTGAGAGAACCCCCTTAAAAGAAGGAAGCAGCTCACTCACCTTAGATTGTGGAACACCTCAATACTGGGGATGGAAACCTGTGACGTCTCCCTCCCCATTGAGAACTGGTTGGCAGGGAACATGCATGTTACAAATAGCAGCTGGAACTGTTGAATTTGGTATGACAATAAAAAATCAGTGAACATCTTCTTCTCCAAGAAGAAGAACTAGAGACACCAAAGATCATATAGGGTTAGGCCCATGTACTCCATGTGTAAGTCAGGATGGTCGTGTTATCCAAATGGAGGTGGGAGTACCTAAAACATGTGAGCAGTTTGATCTAACTACATGTGTATTTGGTACTAACCAACATGTAATAGTTAATAGGTGCAATGGGACACAAGGAGTGCTGTGTTACACCCCAGGGAAAGGGAAGTTGACACTAAAGGAACCACTTGGGGAATGCACAAAGAGAGCTACCTCATTAACACCTACACAATACATTGGGGGAAATCATGGTTCAGTGATCAAAGCATACCTTACTATAAAGTCCCTAATGACACCTATAATATCACAAAAGATAAACAGACAGATGCAACCCTGTAAAACTGACTTGTACACCTACGAAAACATGGGAAGGGTTGCATGGATTAGGAATCTATGCAAAAGGAGCAGACCCTCATGTAACACTCGAATGGGAAATTACCAAAACAACAAGAAAGGTACAGGACACTAAGGGCCTATTTTGGTCATTTTATCTGGAAATGGAAAAACTACATATACCAGAAATTCCTCAATATGTAACTAATACTTTTACAATACAATAGTAGAGTTGGAAGGGACCTTGGAGGTCTTCTAGTCCAACCCCCTGCCTAGGCAGGAAACCCTATACCGTTCCAGACAAATGGCTATCCAACATCTTCTTAAAGACTTCCAGTGTTGGGGCATTCACAACTTCTGGAGGCAAGCTGTTCCACTGATTAATTGTTCTAACTGTCAGGAAGTTTCTCCTCAGTTCTAAGTTGCTTCTCTCCTTGATTAGTTTCCACCCATTGCTTCTTGTTCTGTCCGCAGGTGCCTTGGAGAATAGCTTGACTCCCTCTTCTTTGTGGCAACCCCTGAGATATTGGAACACTTTTGTTAAATTAGCTGAGGACATAGCCCATACTCTGAGTGTAGCTAATTGTTTTGTATGTGGAGGGACTAACATGGGAGAGAAGTGGCCCTGGGAAGCTCAGGAACTTAATCACTCTAAGGTATTAGAAATGGAGCAACAAGGAAACCTGTCTTATAATCAGGGAAAAGATGGAGATTGGACCCTCACTACCAACTTGGTAGGAAATGTGTGTTTTAGAAGGAGAAGTAAAACTGGATGTAAGGAAGTAGGTAATCTAATATGCAAGGAAAATGGGATGGTGAAATATGGTGGTCAGGAAGTAATACCATAGAGGGAGTTGATGAACAGGCCCTGTTTAAAATTAAGGGGCTGGAGTTCTTGAATGATCCTGATAACCAAACCCTCGTATGGTTAGCCCCTGATGGACTATACTGGATCTGTGGAAAAATGGCATATGGATCATTACCTGCTAATTGGTGTGGAACCTGTGTTCTTGAGATAATCAGACCTGGATTCTTCCTACTTCCATTACGAAACAGACAGATTTTGGGGGTTCTGGTTTATGATGAGGTTGGAAATGTACAAAGGAAAAAGAGAGGCGTAGACAGTTGGTCTGCAGAACGAATGATACAGGTATATGGACCAGCTGCATGGGCGGAAGATGGCATGTATGGCTATCGTACCCCTGTGTACATCCTAAATTGTCTGATTCGTTTGCAAGCAGTTGTGGAAATCATAACCAATGAGACAGTTAAGGGTCTTACCCAATTAGCTAGGGAAAGTGCAAAGTCTAGAACTTATATTATGCAAAACAGATTAGCTTTAGATTACCTATTAGCTAAGGAAGGAGGAGTATGTGGAAAGTGCAATCTGACAAATTGTTGTATCGAAATAGATGAAAGTGGTAAGGTAATTAAAGAAATCACTGATAAGATGGTTAAAATAGCCCATGTGCCACAAACTTGGAAAGGTCTCAATTTACAAGATATATTTTCAGGATGGTGGCCTAAATTGCCTGGCTTATAAACCATTGTGGGTCTGGTGGGATTGATTGCTGCTGGCTGTGTGCTACTCCCATGTGTGTTACCCATCTGTTAAAACTATCACTAATAGTCTATCTTTATTAGCTGAAAGGAAAGCAACTGCTCAGGTAATGGCAAGAGGTTGGAGGAGATCCAGAATATGTGACTCTTCTGGACATGTCAGATGTCTAAAATCAGGTTACAGGCCCAGGCCTGTAAAAGTCTGATCAAGTCCAAAAGCTTTACTTCCTTTCTTGTAAGAATTGCTGACATGACTAATGTTTATTTTTATCTGCAGTAAGGCAAGCTGACCCAGACGGCTGTTGTTCACTTCTGCTTTCCTCCCCAAATGCAATAGTTAGAATGTGATAAGGTTTGCACAATTCTTGAGATGCGTGTAACTCTCTTTTCTGTCATTAACTGTAACCAAATATCTGTATGAAGCATTTTCCAGTTCCTCTTAGGACCATATATGTCAAATGTAGCAATCAGCAGCTGTATACGTCATGTGGGGTATAAAACCCTGTTTATGATAATCATTCAGGGTCCGGACAAGTTGTTTTCTCTTTGTTCGGTCCTTTATTATGCATAATAAAACTGTTTCCTACACTAGAGTGCTTGGCTGTGTCCTTCCCTCTTCCTACATCAACGTGACTTCTTTTGTTCTCCAATATCAAATGCCACGCAGGCCGAAATATTACAGCCAAGAGATGTGGCTGCAGAGCCATCTCCTGGCAGAAATAATTTATAACAGAGGGCAGATTACTCATATATTCAGGCTGCAAAATACCAAATGTCTCCAAAGGCCCAATTTTGAGCACCTCCTGGTGGTGCACGTGCCTTCTCAGATGGAGTACAACAATACTTAATGCAGCAAAGGCAGATACCTGCCACCCAATCAAGCCATGTTAATTTTGCTGCCCAAACACCAGCTCCAGCTGTAACACAACAACCATGGGTTAGATTACAGCAACCACAGGTGCAACAGCAGCAAGCTTTTCAAATGCACATCCCTCAACAAGCATTCTTTGCTCCTCCATTGACTAGTGAGTCAAAGTTAAAGATGTCAGGACAGAATTATAAAGCCTGGGTCAGTGAGATTTCAATTTTGCTTCTACCCATTGTATGGTGTTTAATCCTCCTGCCCAGCCATGGACTCCTGCAATAAGAGACTTAGACACTAAGGCTTGCACAACATTATTAATGCCCATGGAAACTGAACTGCAGGTTATTTTTTCGCCTAATGCAACAGCCCAACAAATTTGGGCCCATTTGGAAGATTGCTACAGGCCCATTTCAATTGAATCTTCATGTTTGCTCATGTCTGAGTTCCACGGTTCGAAATTGAAACCTGGTGAACAAATTGGTGGACATTTTACCAAACTGAAAGGAATGAGAAAAGAATTGAGAGAAAGAGGTCATTTTATTGATGATGTTCAAATGATCAGCATTATCATTAACTCATTGAATTTTGAATGGAAAGATGCAGTGACGTGCGGTGAGGTTTATGACTGGTGAGGCACTGACACAGTGCTGGGTTTCAAATATTTTTAGACTTGTGGACTTCAACTCCCATAATTCCACAGCCAGGCATGCTCAGTTCCAATTTAAAGCGACAGCATTTGTTTTTCTCCTTTGCTCCTTCTTTCTTTTTCTTTTTCTTCTCCTTCCACTCCTTCCTCCCTCTCTCCCTTCCTCCCCCGTCTCTCAAACACACACACACACACACACACAAGTTGGATTGGACTATCTCTCCTACCCCTTCCCTCTCTCACTCACTCTCAAACAAACCCCCACACACACAAAAGTTGGATTGGATATCTTTTCCAGTGGCTTGAAAGCAGCTCCTCTGCCATCCCCCCCCCCCCCATTCCCCTGCTGCCTTTCCCAAACACCTCCACCATTGCAAATGCAGCCTGCTGTCTGGGTGGGAAATGCCTGGAACACAATAAAGCCCACCCACCACCTCCTGCTGACAGGCTGGGGTGAGAGGAGAGGCAGAGAAGCCGGAGGGGAGCCGAGCCTTCCAAAAGAAAGAGGCTGGGGGGAAGTGTGTGTACTACAGCATGGCTCTTTGCCTGGCTTCCTGCCTCCTCCTGTGGTCTCCTCAGTGCTCGCTTGTGCTCTCCCTCCCCAAGTGTAGTTTGATTGCAGGTGGAGCCACGTTGCCTTTTCAAACTTGTAATCAGTGAAGCTGGGCTAGATTTTTATATAGTTTTATCCAGCTGTGTGTGTGTGAGAGAGAAATGAATGGGGGCCTGGGGAGGAATTCACTACACTTGGGGAGGGAGAGCACCAGTGAGGTTAAGCAGAGTCATGCACGGTGAGGCAGCAACTAGCTCAGCTTTATACTTTTACTTTTTTTTCATGATGAGAGTGGTGAGGCTGTGCCTCGCTTGCCTCACCTGACTGCACGTCACTGGAAAGATGCCATTGCAAAGATTAATCATGTGCCTATTTCTCAACGTACAGTAGAAAATGTTTGCAGACTTTTAATTGAAGAAGGATCACTTATGTTAGCCACACCGCATTTATGAGGGCCACCAGCGTCGAGAGCTCCAGCTAGACGTCTCTTCCAAGGAAGAGTCTGCGCTCCAAGAATGCCAAGATGCATGTCAAAGAAACCATGGTCGCCTGGGCGAAAAATTTCGGTTACAATGTGAAATTGGCTAAGTGGGAAAAACTTTGGATACTTAATCAGAAACTAACATTGGCTACGGCGTATAAAGAAAATCTTTATAAGATGTTCTACACATGGCATCTCCCCCCAGCACGGCTTTCCAAAATGTTCAAAAATCTGGCCCCAAACTGTTGGAAGTGTAAAAAAACACCAGGCACTTTCTATCATATGTGGTGGACGTGCAATGAGGCAAAAAATATTGGAAAATGATTCAATCATGGTTAAAACAAATGGTGGGAGAACAAATTATGTTTAAACCAGAAACCTTTCTCCTAGGCATAATACCGGAGGGGTTTAAGAAAGATACACTTTATCTAATTATACATATACTAACTGCAGCGCGCATAACCTATGCACAGTATTGGAAAAAAGAAAATACACCATCAGAGCTAGATATAATCAGAAAAGTGTTGGTCTGTGTAGAAGCAGATAGGCTCACTCTTGAACTTAAAAATAAAGGGGAATCAGAATATTTTGAAGTATGGAATAGATTTTATGATTGGTATAAGACAAGATGACAAGACTGGAACAAATGTATATATTGTGATTGGACAGAAGGATAGACAATGTATTAAGTAGATTAATTGTTAACGGTTGAAACTAGCTGTATATAATGTGAATGTATGGTCACTTCGACTCCGCGGTATTGCATTGTTTTAAATGTAAAAATAATAAAAATATATTTAAGAAAAAGAATGCCAAGATGCTACATCTGTAACCGTATGGGACATGATACCCAGGATTGTCCCCAACGAGTTCCAGCTCCCGTCACATACCAGCCCAGAGGAACAGACTCCAGAGGCAGAGGTAGAGGCTGAAGACAAGGTCATCATGGTCCAAGGCGTGATCCACAAGCTCCACTCGCCACATTGGCCTTAACCAACAATCCACAACCTGATCCAGAGTACGACAGATGTCTTTTGTGGACTTTGGATAGTGGCGCAGCTTTACACATTACTTACAGAAAGTAACTTTTCACAGAGATGCACGAGCCTGAATCTGATCTTCGGGAACTGTATTCCCTCTCCAACCACCCTTGTAAGGTAATGGGAAAAGGAACTGTTTGCGTTGAAGAGCCCGATACATTCATCCCTGATGTTTATTACATACCTTCAGCAACCAATAATTTGCTTAGTCAGTGTCACTTGTCTAGAGTGTTAAAGTTCCAGGTTCACCACCTCGAGAAAGCAAGTTACATAGTTAAAGATGGAGATATTGTTGCTGAAACCATGCTGATTGGTGGTGTTTATTACATAAAGCCAAAGCCTAAACCGCAAGAAAAGGGAAGTATGCAAACTCCAAAAAGGGAGAGCACAGGCCCAGAGAGAGTTGGTTCAGAGAGAGATCCTGTTGCTACTCCAAAGGCTCCTAAAGCCAACAAACAGAAAATAAGGAAGCAGGTTGCTCAGAGCAAGCCTGAGGTTCCTCATGAAACTGTTAATGTTGAGAATTCACTAACTGGTAAACATTTGCATTCCAGGTGTATCCACAAGTGGCATAGAAGATTGGGGCACACCAGTTTCCATGTTCTTAGAAAAATGCCGGAGTTCGCAAAAGGTTTGGATCTAAAGGGGTGTAAGGTGTTTTTGGATTGTGCAGTTTGCAGGAAAGCTAAATCCAAAGCAGCTGCCATTCCCAAACATGCTACACGCCTGTGAACACGCATTTTTGATTTGGTACACACTGACATAGTAGGTCCTTTTCCACCAACAATTGGTGGTAGAAAGTATTTTCTAACAATTGTTGATAATAATTCTAGATATGGATTTGTATATCCTATGAAAGAGAAATCTGAGACCTTTCAGATCTTTTAAGACTTTGCATCATTTGTTTCTACCCAATACCAAGTTCGCATCGCCAGAATCCAGAGCGACCATGGTGCAGAATTCCTGTCTCAGCGTTTCCAGGACTGGATGCGTAAGAATGGAATTCTTCATCAGACATCCGCTCCATACACACCGGCTCATAATGGAGTCGCAGAACAAAGACAAGGGGTTCTACAAACCATGATGCTTTGTCTCCTAGAAGATGCCAATCTCAGTAACATATACTGGGGTGAAGCTATCAAATATGCAAATTACATTGTCAACCGTACTTGGAGCAGTGTATTAAATCAAACTCCTTTCTTCATGATGTATGGCTACAAGCCCCATCTCAAGAACCTCCACATTTTTGGTTCGTACGCTATGGTGAACATTCCCTTAGCTCAAAGAAGAAAAGGAGGTCCAGTAGCAAAGAGACTGAGATTTATGGGTATTGATGATAATTCAAAATGGAGTAAATTTATTGACCCTAAACATGTAATTGTGATTTCTCAATCTGCTAATTTTGAGGAAGATATTGACTGGTCCAGGATTCATTCCAATGATCCTGGAGTTTATTTTCCTAGAGATGATGTTGCAGATGCCACGCAGCCTGATGACCAAGATTCAAAGGCAGATATTCCTTCTACCAGTTCTTCACAACCTGATGTTCCGTCTTCGCAAGCCGCGGATGCTGATGCTAGCGACGAACGTGAGGACGAGGATGATGATGAAGAAGAAGAAGAAGACTGGTCTGTTGCTCCTAGACGCTCCAAGAGGGCCACAAAAGGAATCCCTCCACAACATTATTCATGGCAACTGACAAAAACACCATTACCTTTGATTTGCAACGTTACTCTTCCTCCAGAGACATTCACACAAATCAAACAGCTTCCTGATTCAGAACAAGACAAGTGGTACGATGCAATGCAGGATGAAATGGACAGTTTAAAGAAACTTAATGTATTCACACCTGCAAAACCTCCAGCAAATAAGAAAGTCATTGGCACTCGATGGGTCTACAGAATCAAGAAGAAACCAAATGGTGAGTCTTTATACAAAGCCAGACTTGTAGCTCAGGGTTTCGCTCAACGTTATCCTGAGGACTACACAAACACTTACTCACCAACAGTCAGAACTGAAAGCGTAAAAATTGCTTTAACCACTGCAACTATTCTTGGTTTAGAAGTTTTCCAATTTGATGTGGACACAGCTTATCTACATGCAGACCTAGATGAAGAGATCTACGTGAGAAGCCCTCCAGGATTCCGAAAGCAAGAAGGGGATACCTGGTTCCTGAACAAAAGTCTTTATGGTCTGAAACAGTCAGGTTTAATGTGGTATTTATGTCTTACTGACAAACTAAATTCAATGGGCTTTATTAAGTCCGAAACTGATGAATGCGTGTTCACAAAAAGATCTAACAATGCATATGAGATAATTCTTGTTTATGTTGATGATATTGTTTATATTGGTCCAAATAAGAAAATGAGTGAGATTTTTGCCAAAAGTTTGCAGAGATACTTCACACTAAAATCTTTAGGACACATTAGCACTTATTTAGGTGTTCAAATTGAAAAGACACAGAAGGGGTTTAGTCTTTCACAAGAAGAGAAAATTGACCACATTCTACATCATTGCAACATGAAAGATGCTAGCACAACAAAGACACCCATGCAAACAGATTTTCACAACTTAACACATGAACCAAGTCCTGAGTTCGAGGATCAAACACTTTATCGTTCAGTCATTGGTTCACTATTATACATTAGTAGTTGGACCAGACCTGACATCGCACTTAGTGTTAATCTTTTATCACGACACGTAGGTAAGGCAACACAATTTCATTGGACATGCATTAAGAAGTTGTTGAAATACCTAAAACACACTAAACACATGAAGTTATTGCTAGAACCAACATACACTGATCAACCAAAGTTGATTTGTTTTGCTGACGCTGACTGGGCGAGCGACAAGAAGTCACGCAAAAGCACTTCTGGTTACATGATGTTCCTGAATGGTTGTCCTGTTTACTGGCAAGTGAGAAAACAGAGTTTTGTTTCATGTTCATCTACTGAAGCTGAATATGCTTGTGTTTCAGATGCTTGTAATTCTCTAACGTGGTTTGATGCTTTGATCACAGATATCTGGACACGTCCGATTCGACCAATCACCGTGATGGAAGATAATGTATCTGTGGTTTATATTTCTGAGTCATATTTCACAGGTTCTAGGTCCAGACACATTGACATTCGTTATCAAAACACAAAGCAATTAGTTAAGCAAGGTTTTGTTAAATTGCAATATGTTTCTACACATGATCAGATCGCAGACATGCTTAACAAACCACTTGCCGCAAATCAACACGAGTATCTGCGAAAGAAGATGTGCCTTAATTGATGATTTGATGACGTTAGCTCAGACTAGCAAAAGAAGGGGTGTCACGATGTTAAAAAGTTTGCTAGGCCTGAACTGCCTAAACTGACATTCAAGAGTTAAACTAAGAAAGCTTTATTGCGCAGGTCATAAAACAAAATGTTATCTGAAAGTGATTTATTGCGCATGCGTCACATTCCAGACTTCCTTTCTTCTTTGTCCAGCTGCCAAGCAGAGCTGGCAGACGGAGCTTTCATTATCAAAATGTAACAATTAGTTTATTTTACTTTTATTTACTTTTATTAAAGTTTGTTTATTAATTAGAATACTTGTCAAAGACTTTTATTTTATTTTTCTTAATATCTCAAAAGATATGCGGAAGGGAAACAGCCCGATCCATTGATCTCAAATTTCTACAGGGCGTTTTTTTCCCCTGACAAGTCCGAAACTGATGAGTTCACAAAAAGATCTAACAATGCATATGAGATAATTCTGGTTTATGTTGATGATATTGTTTATATTGGTCCAAATAAGAAAATGAGTGAAATTTTTGCTAAATGTTTGCAGAGATACTTTACATTGAAATCTTTAGGTCACATTAGCACTTACTTAGGTGTTCAGATTGACAAAACACAGAAGGGGTTTAGTCTTTCACAAGAGGAGAAAATTGACCACATTTTGCATCATTGCAACATGAAGGATGCTAACACAACAAAGACACCCATGCAAACAGATTTTCACAACTTGACACATGAACCAACTCCTGAGTTCGAAGATCAAACACTTTATCGTTCAGTCCTTGGGTCACTGTTATACATTAGTAGTTGGACCAGACCCGACATTGCACTTAGTGTTAATCTCTTATCACGACACGTAGGTAAGGCAAAACAATTTCATTGGACATGCGTTAAGAAGTTATTGAAATCCCTGAAACACACTAAACACATGAAGTTATTGCTAGAACCAACACATACTGATTATGCAAAATTGTGTTGTTATGCAGATTCTGATTGGGCAAGTGATAAGAAATCACGCAAAAGTACTTCAGGTTACATGATGTTCCTGAATGGATGTCCTGTTTACTGGCAAGTGAGAAAACAGAATTTTGTTTCTTGTTCATCTACTGAAGCTGAATATGCTTGTGTTTCCGATGCATGTAATTCTCTAACATGGTTTGATGCTTTGATCGCAGATATCTGGACACGTCCGATTCAACCAATCACCGTGATGGAAGATAATGAATCGGTGGTTTATATTTCTGAGTCACATTTCACAGGTTCTAGGTCCAGACACATTGGCATTCGTTATCAAAACACAAAGCAATTAGTTAAACAAGGTTTTGTTAAATTGCAATATGTATCTACACATGATGAAATTGCTGACATGCTCAACAAACCGCTTCCAGCAGCTCAACACAAGTATCTGCGAAAGAAGATGTGCCTTATTTGATGATTTGATGACATCAGCTCAACTAGCAAAAGAAGGGGTGTCACTGTGTTAATTGGTTTGCTAGCTGCGCTGAAAATTTACTGCGCAGGTCACAGTTCTTATCTGCAAATGATTTAGTGTGCATGCTCCTTCACATTCCTTAACTTTCTCTTCTGATCTTCCGGTCGCCTGCCAAAGGAAACAGGCACATAGCTTTGCCAAAATGGCAAGAAAGTTCATAAAATGGGGTAAAACGCACTTAACAAGTTTCTCCCTTAGCAATAGTATTCTCGGTTCAGTCTTTATTCTCAGCAGTTAATTTCTTTTTTAAAAGTTTTTTTTAATATAAAAATGTCAAATCAATGCATGAACAGTGTGGCATCTGGGCGCCACACATTCCAACACAACCAAAACTGATCAAATTAAGGATTATTATTACATTCAATCAATTTATGAAATTCCCATTACAATACACATCTATATTAGGTTACAATCTATCATTATTCAATTATTCCACCTATTTCTCATTATTGCTTTTTCTTCCTTTCCTGTCTAACTTCTAATCATATCATCTGCCTACAAGAAAAGAAAAAGAGAAAGACAACAAAGAGGGAGAGGTAGGGAAAGACAGTTCAAAACAGCAACCAGGAGCAGGAATCGTCCTTCCATCATCTCTTGCCCACTTTATATTTTAATTGCTATCCTTTAAAAAAAGAGGAGTGAAGGGAAAAGCAAGTCAAAGCATCCATAAAGAAAAAAAAATCCTCTACCCATCATCTCTTGCCTGCTTCGATACTTCAATTGCTATGCTTTTGCGGGGGGGGCTTGTCTCCCCCATTCCTCTCTTAAGTCTCCACCTATTTCTATTTCTTGGATGTCCCATCTAAGTATTCCTCCAACCTCTACCCTCTTCCTCTGCCTATTTTCTAAAATTTTTACTGAGGCCCCTGCTTCCATTTCAAACATATTTTCCAACTCTTTTAATATATTTTCCCCCTGGTTTAATTCAGCCATCATTATTATTTTCATTGTAATCTCTTCCTTGTCTTCTTCCTTGTCTTCTTCCTTCTGTCAGTGTTCCAAATATCCAAATATCATGCAGAATTAAATCAGAGTCCAAGGCATAGCTATCCTTAAAGTTCCAATGTGCCATGTTGGCACAATCTGTGGAATCCCGAATCTGAAAGCTTCCTCAGATTCCCACCCAGTTGAAAGTTCATGATCTTGTCCCCACACCCATAAATCCATAAAATGGTCCAATCTTCCTCTGCCATGCTGGCATTTCCACCCATCTAGTTCCGGTCAGATGCAGAGGTGCAGAGACAAAGAATGACCTTGATTTCTAGAAAGGAATGACAACAACACATTCCACAATTCTACTCCTTACTAGTCCCCCCTACCAATTGCGCACTAATGAAACAGCATAGTAAAGAAAGAGAGAGAAAGTGTGGCAGGGCAAAGATTCTAAAAGGAATATAACTGCAGGCCTGACACCTTCTTTATTTCTTCTTTTAGCTCCTCTCTTTCCTGGGCATCTCGATCTATAATCATTATCCCTTGTATAGTATTTACCATTTTCCAGCACCAATCTTAGCTGTTATTTTCAGTTTGTCCCTGCTTTGCAGCGACCATCTTTAGGCTTCTTCTTCTTCTTCTTGCTGTGGCTAATGGAAAAGAAAGGCCCTGGCCCAGTGAAGAGAGCTGCATCTCTCCCTGATCTCACAGGGTGCCCCACTTTACTTCACCTCCCCTTCAGGGTGGCTTAGGCTCTCTCTGGAGGCCATGAACATGAAGAATTCAGAACAGGGAACATGGAGATGTGTTCCTCCGTGTCTGTATCACAGGGATGTCAAACCCCACCCCCCAGCAGTTAATTTCTATTTGCCCCCACCACCACCACCATGGAGTAATCATAGTGTGGCTTTGTACTTGCCTCAGTTACAAGCATCCTGATCAGTTGTGAAATCCGGAAATTCTCCCTACCGTCTCTGTGGGCGTGGCTTGGTGGGTGTGGCTTGGTGGTCATGTGACTGGGTGGGCATGGCCAACTTGACATCACTCACATCACTCACTGTTAGATTTAGGAGCTGCACATTCTGAAGCACATTCTACCCTTCTGAAGCCCCCAATGCTTTGAGTTTCCCTCTGCCATCTGGCTTGACTTCCCATGCAAACCTTCTCTTGCCTTGCTCTCCATCCCGGAGGGCCACGCATCCCCCCCACCACTCCAATCCTCCATACAAACCGCCTAACCTGTTTCTGCAAAGGCAGAGCACACACACATCTGGCAGGGCAGTGGTGGGTTACGGTGTCCTCCACATGAACACGCAGAGCGTGCACACATACATGCACAACATGCACAGCGTGCACATGCATCCTACCCTCCACCGACGCCTCCGCGATGCTCCAGCTGCTCGGTGGAGCGTCACACAAGCGCTGTATGTGCCATGCGGGGAAGCGCCGAAGAGTGACAGGTAAGGACAATGGGCGGGCAGGTACGGAACGGTACCCATTGTTCTGGGCAGGCACCGGTACACCTGAACCAGGGCGTACCGCCTGCAACCCACCACTGTGGCAGGGTGATCCAAAGAGGGGAGGGGGATGCTGCAGAAAATACTGCCTTCCACTTAGGCCAGCGGGCCTCCTGTGCCAGCTCCGTGGGGCCTGGCACTCCGAAGCAGCCCACTGGCTTCCCACCCACCCACCCGCCTGCTCTCTTTGCTGATCGGCCCGGCCGACCACCGGGTCCACTCCGGGAACTTGGCCCATGGATTCTGACGCTCCGGGGGAAGGAGACTTGGCCAGCGAGTGGGCGGCAGCCCCCTGTGTGGGGAGAGGGCCAGGCATTGCTGTGCTGCCGCGGAACTTGCAGCGCTTTCCCTTCAGACTGGGCAGCGGTGCTTCATCTTAGCAAATACCAGGTCGCCACACTTGTGGTGCGGCGCTGTTTGCTTTCATTTTGTGGCAGGAGAAGGAAGGAAGTGAACAGTGCTCCGGGAGGGCAGGCAGATGTGTGCAGCCAGGCAGGGAGGGAGGGTAGTGAGAGCTGTGGGGGCTGCATCAGCCTCTACACCCGTACCATGTCCCCCTCACCTCTTTGGATCGCCCTGCAGGGGATGGGCTCTTCCTTTGCAGAAACGGGGCGGGCGCATGTGCAGCAGCCCCAGGATGTCTGCTTGCCTTTCTGTAGTGCTGCCGCCGCCACCCGTCTCAGCCCCAGCACAGCGTCTGTGTTTCCACCAAGCGCCGGCTGCCCACCCACTGGCTGGGCCAGGCTGGATGCCGACCTCGGAAGGCAAGCAGGCGTGGGGGACTGCCAGGAAGGCTGCGTGGAAGGCAGGCAAGCATGGCAGGGCTGTGGGGATGGGAGTAGGGGGGCAGGTTGGGACAGAGGGGAGCAGGGGCAGCTAGCTAAGCTGCGACATGCAGGCTTACCTGGCAAGAAGATCAGGGGTGCAGCGCTTCAGGCAGGCAAGCTGCAGAGCAGAGACTGGGCGGGGCGGGGTGAGCAGGTGGTGACTGAGGGACCAGTTCAGGGGCAGGGCCAGCCTGTGGTTGCTACCGGTTCGGTGACCCAGGCCAAATGTCCGCTACAGGTTCTCCCGAACCAGTAGGATTTCACCCCTGATCCTGATGCTGCTTGATCTATAGCAAGGAGGAGCAGAAAGTAGATTTGGATCCATTGATTAAACATAGATTTGAGGGGGAGGGGTGTCTTTGTTAAATGTTGGCAACAGCAGCAGGAACAAAATAACAACTTCCCTTCCTTAATTTTAGGAAGTGCTTGCTGGAAGTGAAGCAAACCTAGCAAAATTTGGAGTTTTCGGATGGAGAGTGACCCATACAGATAGTCCTTGACTTAGGACTGTAATTGAGCCCTCAATTTCAGTTATGATGATCATAAATTACCACATGATCACGAACAACCTTTTTTGGCGGAGGTCAATAAGTGAATGCCATGGTTGTTAAGCAAAGCTGTTGTTCACTATGGCTGGTTCTTTGCCAGAAGCTGGAAGTAAAGTATGGTTTTCAGCAAATATGATATAAATTGTGGTCACATGACTGCAGGATGTTGCAAATGAGTAAATGCAAGCTGGTTGTAAGTACCCATAATACAGTCACATGATCTTGGAGCAGGGGACAAATGTTGGAACTTGAAATCTGTATCGCAACTAGCTTGTTCAAGCTCTGTTGTAACTTCAAACAGTCGCTAAGTGACTGGTTATAAGTCGAGGACTACCCATATATCCCATTTCTGAATGCCATCACAAATTCCTGCTTTTCAAATAGCACCCTAATTGATGCTTTGATTTTCTGCTAACAGATATGCTTGATGGAAGGTGAAAGAAAGGATTAATGCAAGTCTGGATCCCTCTCTCACCTGGACCATATAGAGAGGCCCTCAAAGTTTGTCAAAAAAAATATGACATTGGTAACATGATGGCAGAACTCCAGGTCACAAGTTGGAGCATGTCCTTCCCACGAATGAAAGCCCTCTTCTCCCCTTTTTAAAGACTATAGTAATAGTTGCTAACTTCATGGGCAGCATATTAAGAACTATTGCTACTCTGCTGCTTGTTGCTCTTTAGCAACTGAAATGATCTTTATAAATAACACACAATGCACAAAAGTTCCTTAGCTTGAGCTTGGCTATGAAAACGAAGAGTTGAATAGATACCATAAAGTATTTGTAAAAACTGTTTTGGGAACAATAGGGTGCTAGTGTTTGGCCCCTTCATCCCCATCCTTGTTGGATAAACATTTGAAATGGGTGTGCAGCTGCTAGCTGAATTGAGTTATACTTCTCCATGAGACTTCATGGGATTCTTGATTTCAGAGAGGGTTGTAGCTCTACCCTTCCAAATGTGGTTGCACCATCACTAGAAATCTTTCCCATCAATGTGGAGAGGTTGGGGACAGATCTGGAGTAGTGTTTCTTGACCTTAGCAGCTTGAAGATATGTGGACTACTACTTCCAATATTCCCCAGTCAGAAGGGCTGACTGGAGAATTCTGGGAGTTGAAGTCTGCCCATCTTCTAGTTGGCAAGATTTGAAAAACACTGATGTGGAACCTGCAACCTGATCCCCCTAAGGCCATGATGGTGAACCTATGGCATGCGTGTCACAGGTGGCACGCGGAGCCCTCTCTGTGGGCACGCAAGCCGTCGCCCAGCTCAGCTCCACCACACATGTGCACCCAGGCACTCACATGACCACCAAGCCACGCCCACCAAGGCAGGCCCACAGAACTGGTAGTAAAAAAAATTGAATTCCACCACTGCTTTGTACTTTGCAATTTTTTTCCAGTTCTAGAACATTAGGATGTATTAATGCTTCCATCATGGATAGCCAGACTGGTGTTTTCATATAATGATTCTGTTTGATTTTTTCCCATACTGAAATCAGAGCATTCCTGATATAGTGCATTTGGAAGTATCTGTGTATTATATTTTTTCCATAGCATACAAATGCGTGCCACCCCAATTGTAAGTCATGTCCTTCTAGCGTCAATATTCTTTTGTTCTTCAGATGCATCCACTCCTTCAGCCATGTGAGTACAGAGGCCTGGTAGTACAGCTCCCAGTCCGGTAGTCCAACCCCACCCACCCCTTTATTTTTGGTGTCTTGTAGCATTTTCAGCTTGATTCTCATTTTTTTTTCCTTGCCAGACGAACTTTAGAATCAATTTGTTTAAGTCCTCAAAGAACTTTTTCCCTAATTTTATCATGGTTGCTTGAAATTTAAATAACAATTTGGTAGGATATTCATTTTTGTTGTGGCTATCCTTCCGACTAACAACAACTGTAGGTTTCTCCCAGAGGTGGGTTCCCCCCGGTATGATCTGGTACGCCAGAAGAGGTAGTAAAAATCTGGTGTACCAGACAGGACTGGTAGCGATGGTGGCCTGGCCATGGCCCCATAGTACCCGTACCGGCAAAAGAAAGAATATGTCGCTGTCCCGGAACTGCGGCTCTGCCGCGTTGGCGAGTTCTCCTGCATGGATGCGCCTGACAGCAGCAGTGGCAACAGCAGTGGCACAGCACACCCTGCCTTCGGGGGCCATTCCCCCAGCCGAATCAACCGCGGCACCAACAGGCAGTGGGAGAAGGAAGAAAGTGCTCTAGGAGGGCAGGCGGTGCACATGTGCAGCAGCCCCAGGACATCCACCTGGCGTCTGTCCTGTCCTGCAGCACTTTCAGGGGAGGGTTAATTTGAAAATGAGCAATGAAAGAGAAGCACATTTCTGTACATAACAGAAAGGAAAAGAAAACATTGGGAAGTGTTGAGGAGCTGAGGGATGTGTGTATGAGTCAGGGAATTTCAGACCAGAAAGATTGTTTTGTATTCCAGTTAAATTGGAACTGGTTCTTTGTGAACGATCTATGAGAATTTTGAAATATTGCAATAAGGCCCAAGGAAAAAAATAAAGCACAAAGATTTAATTAAAAGAGAAGAGAAAGAATGGTAAAACATCCACTAACTGCTTTGAAAATGCCTTTCTAATGTGGTTTCAATTGTAGGATTGGAAATATTTGATTGACTGTATGCTTTAATGTTCAAAAAGAATAATCTTTATAAGTATAAGCAGAGGTGTATTCTTAAAGCTTTAATGCAGTTTGCAAAAATCATTGTAGTAAACTGAATACCACTGTAGAACATCATTTCTCACCAAAAATGCAATTTAATAATAATAATAATAATAATAATATATTTATTTCTTAGCCGCACCCTCTCCCGAAGGACTCGGGGCGGCGTACAACGAAACATTCGAAATAAATATGTAAACAAAACAAACATATAACAAAGGTACACTAAAACATACATACATACATAAGGAGGAGATCGATTGATAAAAACAATTAAAATACTGTATTTAAAACCCCTAGAAATTAAATATAATTAAAATACCCAGTTAAAAACCCGTCAGGAGCGATATGGTTAAATCAAAGTTGAGCCAGGCCAGCTGCTTGGAAAAGGTGGGTCTTAAGCTTAATACGGAAGGAGCGGAGGTCAGAGGTATTCCTAATATCCGGAGGGAGGTCATTCCACAGGGCTGGGCCCGCCACAGAGAAGGCTCTACTCCTAGGCGCCGCCCCACGACATTGTCTAGCGGACGGCACCTGGAGGAGCCCCTCTCTGTGCGAGCGAATTGGTCGCAGGGATGTATGGGGCAGAATACGATCCCGCAAGTAACTAGGTCCTAAGCCATGGAGCGCTTTAAAGATAGTTATCAAAACCTTGAAACGCACCCGATAGACCACAGGAAGCCAGTGCAGCTCGCGCAGGAGCGGTGTCACGTGGGAGTACCTAGTACTCCCCATAATTACCCGCGCGGCTGCGTTCTGGACCAACTGCAGCCTCCGGGTGCATTTCAAGGGAAGCCCCATGTAGAGAGCGTTACAGTAGTCCAAGCGAGACGTCACCAGCGCATGAGTGACTGTGCGCAAGGCATCCCGGTCCAGTAGGGGGCGCAATTGGCGCACCAGGCGAACCTGGTGGAACGCCCCCCTTGCCACGGCTGTCACATGGTCATCCATGGACAGCCGGGCATCTAGGAGGACGCCCAAATTGCGCGCTCGCTCCACGGGGGCAAGATGGATGCCCCCAATGGCCAATGATGGAATTAATTGGCTGAACCGGGGGGCTGGTACCCACAGCCACTCCGTCTTGGAAGGGTTGAGCTTGAGTCGGTTGTCATCCATCCAGATCCGTACGGCTTCCACACACCGGGACATCACTTCGATGGCCTCGTTGGGGTGGTTCGGGGTGGAAAAGTACAGCTGAGTATCATCAGCGTACAGATGGTATCCCACCCCGAAACCACGGATGATCTCACCCAGCGGCTTCATATATGTGTTGAACAGGAGTGGCGAGAGGACCGACCCCTGTGGCACCCCACAAGTAAGGGGGCGTAGGGTCGACCTCTCTTCTCCTGTCAACACACGCTGCGTCCGGTCAGAAAGGTAGGAGCCGAACCACCGCAAAACGGTGCCCCGGACCCCCAACCCCTCCAGCCGGCGCAGCAGGATACCATGGTCGATGGTATCAAAAGCCGCCGAGAGGTCTAATAGGACCAGGATAGAGGAACAACCTCTATCTCTGGCCCTCCAGAGATCATCCACCAACGCGACCAAGGCCGTCTCCGTGCTGTGACCGGGGCGGAAGCCGGACTGGCGCGGGTCTAGATAATCATTTTCCTCCAGATGTCGTGGGAACTGGTAGGCCACCACACTCTCTACAACCTTCACCAAGAAGGGAAGGTTGGAGACAGGACGATAATTGGCCAGCTCCAAAGGGTCCAGGGAAGGCTTCTTGAGCAAGGGTCTCACCACCGCCTCTTTCAAGGCGGCCGGGAGAGACCCCTCTCCCAACGAAGCATTCACTAGGCCCAGGAGCCAGTCTCGTGTAACCTCCCAGGATGCCAGTACAAGCCAGGAGGGACACGGGTCCAATAAACATGTGGTGGGTTGCAGTCGTCCACGCAATCTGTCCAAATTCTCGATGGCAACCAAGTCAAACTCCTCCCAGATAGAAGCCTCAAGACTCGCCATGGGCGTCTCCACTGGATCACTGACAGGAACCCAGTCTCTCCGGATTTGAGCGATTTTATCCTGCAGATATTTACCAAATTCCTCTGCCCTGCCCTGTAGAGGGGCCTCCCGCGGCCTCTGAAACAAGAGGGAGCGGGACACCCGAAACAGGGCGGCAGGGCGGTTCTCTGCGGATGCAATGAGAGTGGCACAATATTGGCGTTTGGCCACTCTCAATGCCACAAGGTACGTCCTTAAATGGGCTCGTGCCTGTGTTCGATCAAATTCGGAACGGGAGGATCTCCAACGACTCTCTAGGCGTCTCTTGCGGCATTTCATCACCCTTAGCTCCTCGGTAAACCAAGGGGCCAGGGTGGATCGTTGCCGCCGGAGAGGCCGCAAAGGCGCCACCCGGTTCAAGGCCCCGGTAGTTGCATTATTCCACGCAACCACCAGGTCCCCTACCCGGGGGCGGGTCAAGGTTACAGGAGGTGGCCCAAGCTCCGTCTGGAACCTATCAGGTTCCATCAGGCGCCTGGGGCAGAACCATCTGGAACTTTCCGGTTCCGCCTCCCCGCGGCGGGAGGTAGCACCAGGGAAGTCAAGACGAAGGAGTGAGTGATCTGACCATGACAGGGGAGTGATGGTTAAGTCGCCTCCTCCCAGATCACTCAGCCACTGGCCAGAGACAAAAACAAGGTCCAGAGTGTGACCTCCCTCGTGTGTTGGGCCCTGAATCATTTGAGTCAGGTCCATGGCTGTCATGGAAGCCATGAACTCCCGAACCCCCTCTGATGCTTCTCCCACCGACGGCAGGTTAAAATCCCCCATCACTAAAAGTTTGGGGGTCTCAACCGCCACCGATGCGATCAGCTCAAGGAGTTCAGGCAGGGCCGCTGATGTATAGCGAGGAGCCAGGTATACTATCAGCAGGCCCAACTGTCTCCCAGGCCCCCATTTCACAACAAGGGCTTCACATCCGGACGTCTTACTTTACTCTCAATTTAATTGAGAGTAAAGTAAGATTTTACACAGGCAAGAAAACATGTATAGAATAGGTGGTGCCTGGCTCAACTGAAGTAACTGTGAAACGGACCTGTGAGATGAAAACTTATCAAACAGATCCAACCTAGAAATGAGTAATTTCTTGACAGAACAATTAGAGAAATGGGATGCCTTCAGAAATTGAGGGTATACCATCACTGGAGGTTTTTAAGAAGAAATTTGTCCATAATAGTATAGGGCAGTGATGGCGAACCTATGGTACGCGTGCCACAGGTGGCACGTGGAGCCATTTGTCAGGGCACGCGAGGCGCTGCCCTGTCAGCTGGCCAGCGCGCATGTGCGCACTGGCCAGCTGAGTTCACCTTTTTAAAAGCCATTTTTCGCCCTCCCCGGGCTCCAGAGGCTATATAGGAGCCTGGGGAGGGCGAAAAGAGCCTCCCAAGCCCTCCCAGAGGGCCTCCGGATGCTTCAGGGACTGTCCGGAGGCTTCCCTGAAGCCTTGGGAACGCTTAAAACAACCCTCCGAGCGAACCGGAAGTCACTTCCGGTTTGCTAGGAGGATCCTTTTGAGTGCTCCGAAAGCTTCAGGGAAGCCTCCGGACGGTCCCTGAAGCCTCCGGAGGGCCTCCGGGGGGGCGGGGGAGGCTCTTTTCGCCCTCCCCAGGTTCCTATAAAGCCTCTGGAGCCTGGGGAGGGCGAAAAAAGCATGTAAAAATGGGTGGGGGTCGCTCGTTGTGCGCGCATGCGCATTGGGGGGTTGCGCATTGCATTATGGGTGCGGCATGCCCGCACATGACCCCCCTGCGCTCCCCCCACTTGTGGCACGCGAGCCAAAAAAGGTTCGCCATCGCTGGTATAGGGTCTCATCTCATGCTTCAGCAGGGGTTGAACTAGAAAATCTCCAAGGTCCCTTACAACTCTGTTATTCTTTATAAATCTCTCCACTCAGTCTTACCAAGAGAATGGTGATAAACAATATTTGGAAATGTACATCAGGCGGTCTTCTGACAGCAAAATCTGTATCTTATTGGCTAGTATCAAGGGGAAGATGACTTTGAAAATGCTTCCTCTCCCACCATAACATACAAGACGAGGCAAGGACTGGCTGGGCGGGGAGAGGCAAGGAGAAGCCAGGCGTGGTGCCCCTCCATGTGAGTGACATTGAGTTGGCCATGCCCACGCAATCACATGACCACACCCACCCAGTCATGCCCACCCAGTCACAGGACTGCCAGGCCACTCCCACCTAGTCACATGACCACCAAGCCACACCCACAAAATAGGCCACGCCAACAGAATAGGTAGTAAAAAAAATTGAAACCCACCCCTGGTTTCTCCACTTTTCCAAATCAGCCGCTGGGTGAGATCATTCGTGGGTTTGGGGTAGATTACCATCTGTACGTGGATGATACCCAGCTGTACATCTCTACCCCAAACCACCCCAATGATGCCGTCAAAGTGATGTCCCAGTGTCTGGAAGCCATACGGATCTGGATGGGAAGTAACAGACTCAAGCTCAACCCATCCAAGACGGAGTGGCTGTGGCTACCGGCACCCCGGTTCAACCAGCTGATTCCATCACTGGCCATTGGGGGCGAACATCTTGGGAGAGGAGGAGCTTCCGGGGGAATGGCGGCTTGCCTCTAAGCTCCGCAGCATCGCGGGGGCTTTTTGAGAAGTAGGGATGCTGCCGGTCCTGTTTCCACCTCGAGGGCCGGGGAGTTTGTTGGCGACCACCCCTGG
Source organism: Natrix helvetica (assembly GCF_964273705.1). Taxonomy (NCBI): domain Eukaryota; kingdom Metazoa; phylum Chordata; class Lepidosauria; order Squamata; family Natricidae; genus Natrix; species Natrix helvetica. The sequence continues at coordinate 16,478,718 of NC_138555.1, forward strand.
CTTCGTCCTGGATCCAGGTTGGTGCACCGGGGTGGTCGGATAGCTGGATGGGAGTAGGAGAATGGCCGGCTGGAGCTGGAGCTGGGAGTACCGTTCGGAGCTGGCGTTCGGAGCTGGTGTTTGGAGCTGGCGTTTTCCGAGCGTTTTTGAACGTCTCTGAGCGAGGTGGTGGGGGACGGAGCGAAATGGAGCGAGCGGAGGAACAACGTGGACAGGAGCGGCGATGGGGGCGACCCTAACAACCCGAGCGGCCCAAATGGCGATGGCATGGAGGTGGCGGGGGCGGGGGCGGTGGGAGACACAAAGCGACGAACTCCTCGGTCACCATAAGCACCAGATCAGCGGGGCGGGCCGCGAGAGGGAGAATGAGGCCCGAGGCGCAGGACGGCGCCGGAAGATCTTTAGGAGGACTGTGGAGGAGATTAAAACAGTCCTGCGGGCCTCGGAACACGGCTCTGGGTCGCCGAGTAGGCGGAGGGCCACTCGCGACGAAGGCAGGTCATGGAGGGGGAGACGCTGGAGAAGCGAGTGGCCACACGTTTAAGGTTTCGACTCTCACCCCGCCATTTTTGCTTTGCTTTCCTGATAACTTGCCTCTTGCCTCTTCCGCGCGCTTATTCTCAGCTACCAACTTTACCACTCTGACTTTGGGCTTTACCCTTACCGTCCACCATGAACTGCACCTCAGCTCCATCCATAGACCAGCTGGCAAACTCACCACCCCATCCTTTCCACCTAGGGATGGACAACTACCCCCTTTGTAGGGAATCCCGGCTTATAAAACCAGAAAAACAACCACAGCACCCGAAAACGCATGCGGACCTGTGTGTAACAAGATTTATTCGAGGTTAGATCTGCTGCTGCTGTGAGAGTCCCCCCTCTCGCAGATATGGCCCTCTGCCCTTTCAAGGGCCCACCTTGATGACGGGTTTGTTAACCCAGAGAGGTGGAGGTAACGGAAGCTCAGGGGATTTTTAATAAAAAGTTTTTTAACAGTTTTAGGGGGCTCCAAAGGGGAGGGGAGGGCTAAACAGACCAGGAATGGGATTAGAGCCAGGCGAACAGGTGTGGTCAGGAGGGGAGTGAGCGGAGCGGGGGAGGGGGGGAAATAACATTCCTACAGAGGGCCTTGTTATACCAACGGTCATAGGGAGGGTTGGGTGCGAGGACAGACAAAAAACTTGCAGTCGGTTGGGTGACCGTGGTCGTTGGACAGGCCCGGTCACTTGTACCAACCCCTGCATACTAGGTGGCCAGGATCTACAGAGCCAGGGCCTGAGGCTGATGCTGTGTAATGCGAGGTCTGTTGTCAACAAGGCCCCCCTCATAAAATACCTGAATTCAGAGGGGGAGCCAGACCTCACAGGAATAACGGAGACCTGGTTGGGCCACGAGGGAGGTCTGCCCCTCGTGGAAATGTGCCCACCGGGCTACCGCATATTCCACCAGCCATGGGCCCAGGGTAGGGGTGGTGGGGTAGCGGTAATTATACGGGAGAGTCTGGAACCGAGAGAGTTCACTGTGCCACAGATATCCGGGTGTGAGTCTCTGGGCGTGAGATGGGGCCCAGGGAGACAGTTGAGCCTGCTGATTGTATACTTGGCTCCTCGCTATACATCAGTGGCCCTGCCCGAACTCCTCGAGCTGATCGCAGAGATGGCAGTTGAGACCCCCAAACTGTTAGTTATGGGGGATTTCAACTTGCCGTTGATGGGAGAAGCATCCGAGGTGGTCCGGGAGTTCATGTCTTCCATGACAGCCATGGACCTGACTCAATTAATTCAGGGCCCCACGCACGAGGGAGGCCACACACTGGATCTTATTTTTGTCTCTGGCCAGTGGACGAGTGATCTGGGAATAGGGGACTTAGTCATCACACCCCTGTCATGGTCAGAACACTCACTTCTCCGGCTTGACTTCCCTGGCACTACCCCCCACCGCGGGGAGGCGGAACCAGAATGTCCTAGGTGGTTCCGCCCCAGGCACCTGATGGAACCGGATAGGTTCCAGACGGAGCTTGGGCCACTTCCTGTCGACCTGACCCGCTCCCGGATGGAGGACCTGGTAGCCGCATGGAATAGTGCGGCCGCCAGGGCCTTAGACCGGGTTGCGCCTTTGCGGCCTCTCCTTTGGCAAAGAACCACCCTGGCTCCTTAGTTTACCGAGGAGCTGAGGGTGATGAAACGCCACAAGAGACGCCTAGAGAGCAGATGGAGATCCTCTCGTTCCGAATTTGACCGAACACAGGTAAGAACCTATTTAAGGACATACCTTGTGGCATTGAGAGTGGCCAAACGCCGATATTTTGCCCTCTCATTGCATCCGCAGATAACCGCCCTGCCGCCCTGTTTCGGGTGACCCGCTCCCTTCTGTCGCAGAGGCCGCGGGAAGCCCCCTTGCAGGGCAGGGCAGAGGAATTTGGGGAATATCTGCAGGATAAAATCGCTCAGATCCGGAGGGAATGGGTCTCCCTCAGTGATCCAGGGGAGACGTCCAAGGCTAGTCTTGAGAGACCATTCTGGGAGGAGTTTGACTCTGTTGCCACCGATGATTTGGACAGGTTGCGTGGGCGACTGCGAGCCACCACATGTTTATTGGACCCATGTCCCTCCTGGCTTGTACTGGCATCCTGGGAGGTCACACGAGGCTGGCTCTTGGGACTAGTGAACGCTTCGTTGAGCGAGGGGTTCCTACCAGCCGCCTTGAAAGAGGCAGTTGTGAGGCCCTTACTCAAGAAGCCTTCTCTGGACCCAACTGAGCTAGCTAATTATCGTCCTGTCTCCAACCTTCCCATCTTAGCGAAGGTTGTAGAGAGTGTGGTGGCCATACAGTTCCCACGTCACCTGGAGGAAACTGATTATCTAGACCCGGGCCAGTCCGGCTTCCGACCCGGGCACAGCACAGAGACGGCCTTGGTCGCGTTGGTAGATGATCTCTGGAGAGCCAGGGATAGGGGCTGTTCCTCTATCCTGGTCCTATTAGACCTCTCAGCGGCTTTCGATACCATCGACCATGGTATCCTATTGTGCCGGCTGGAGGGGCTGGGGGTAAAGGGCACCGTTCTATGGTGGTTCTGCTCCTACCTCTCCGACCGGACGCAATGTGTGTTGGCAGGGGAGCAGAGGTCGACCCTGAGGCCGCTCACTTGTGGGGTGCTGCAGGGGTCGGTCCTCTCGCCCCTCCTGTTCAACACATACATGAAACCGCTGGGTGAGATCATCCGTGGTTTTGGGGTGGGATACCATCTGTACGCTGACGACACGCAGCTGTACATTTCCACCCCGAACCACCCCAACGAGGCCATTGACGTGATGTCCCGGTGTTTGGAAGCCGTACGGGTCTGGATGGGAGACAACAGACTTAAACTCAACCCCTCCAAGACGGAGTGGCTGTGGCTACCGGCCCCCCGTTTCAACCAGCTGACTCCATCGCTGGCCATTGGGGGCGAGCAAATGGCCCCCGTGGAGCGGGCTCGCAATTTGGGCGTCCTCCTAGATGCCCGGCTGTCTATGGATGACCATGTGGCAGCCGTGGCAAGGGGGGCGTTCCACCAGGTTCGCCTGGTGCGCCAATTGCGCCCCCTATTGGACCGGGATGCCCTTCGCACAGTCACTCATGCACTGGTGACGTCCCGTCTGGATTACTGTAATGCTCTCTACATGGGGCTCCCCTTGAGATGCACTCGGAGACTGCAGTTGGTCCAGAATGCGGCCGCGCGGGCAGTTATGGGGAGTACGAGGTACTCCCATGTGACACCTCTCCTGCGCGAGCTGCACTGGCTCCCTGTAGTCTTCCGGGTGCGTTTCAAGGTGTTGATCACCATCTTTAAAGCGCTCCATGGCACAGGACCTAGTTACTTGTGGGATCGCATCCTGCCCCATACATCCCTGCGACCAATTCGCTCTCACAGAGAGGGAATCCTCCGGGTGCCGTCCACTAAGCAATGCCAGAGGGCGGCGCTGAGGGGTAGGGCCTTCTCTGTGATGGGCCCAGCCCTCTGGAATGACCTCCCCCCCGACATTAGGACAACTACCGATCTCCGCTCCTTCCGCACGAAACTCAAGACCCACCTGTTCCAAGTAGCCGGCCTGGCTTGAATTATAACTACATTCTCTAATCCCCCTGGACAATTTTAAATTTTAAATTAATTCTGACTTTTTGGGTATTTTAATTGTTTTAATCTTACTGTGTTGTTTTAACTCATGATTATTTATTTATGTATTGTAAAATGTTTTTGTATATACCTCCTCCTCGTCATTTGTTTGTATATTGAATTGTACGCCACCCCGAGTCCCTTTGTGGAGAGGGAGCGGCCTATAAATTGAATAAATAAATAAATAAATAAATAAAATCTGGCCCCCGTGGATCGGGTATGCAATTTGGGCGTCCTCCTAGATGCCTGGCTGTCAATGGACGACCATGTGACAGCCGTGGCAAGGGGGGCGTTTCACCAGGTTCGCCTGGTGCGCCAATTGCGTCCCCTATTGGACCGGAACGCCCTTCGCACAGTCACCCATGCGCTTGTGACGTCCCGGCTAGACTACTGTAACGCTCTCTACATGGGGCTCCCCTTGAGATGCACCCGAAGACTGCAGTTGGTTCAGAATGCGGCCGCGCGGGCAGTCTCGGGAGTCGCTAGATACTCCTACGTAACACCTCTCCTGCGCGGGCTGCACTGGCTACCTGTAGCTTTTCGGGTGCGTTTCAAGGTGCTGATTATCATCTTCAAAGCGCTCCATGGCACAGGGCCTAGTTATTTGCGGGATCGTATCCTGCCCCACACTTCCCTTCGGCCGATTCGCTCTCACAGAGAGGGACTCCTCCGGGTGCCGTCCACTAAGCAGTGCCAGCAGGCGACGCCTAGGGGAAGGGCCTTCTCTGTGATGGGCCTGACCCTCTGGAATGACCTTCCTCCTGATATTAGAACAACCACGGATCTCCGCTCCTTCCGTAAGAAGCTCAAAACCCACCTGTTTAATCTAGCCGGCTTGGCCTAATTCCTGCTCTCCCACCTCACTTTGTATTTTTAAATTTCATGGGTTGGTCTTAGGCTAAGTTTTTAATTTTTATAAACTTGTACAGGGGTTTAAAGTTTAATCCGATTTTAACTATATTTATGATTATTTGTATGGTTTTTAATTTGGTACCTGTACACCGCCCCGAGTCCCTTCGGGGAGAGGGGGCGGTCTAGAAATCAAATAAAATAAAATAAATAAAATAAATTTGTTGTAATAATTTAATGTAGTTGTCTTCTTTGATGGTTATGCATCTTGCTGTTAGCCAAATTCCCAAGTATTTAACTTTTTTAGTTATCTGTATGTCCATCTTTTCCGTCAGTTCATTTTTCTGTTTGTTTGTAAGATTATTTGTCAAAATCTTATTTATTTATTTATTTATTTATTTATTTATTTATTTATTTATTTTATTTTATTAGACTTATAAGCCGCTCCCTCTCCTCGAAGGGACTCGGGGCGGCGTACAATAAAAAACATATCACATGTTGCACGGAGGAGGTATAAAAAACTCACAACATCAATTATTACAATTCATAAAATAACACAGTAATAATAGAGTTAAAAAACATTAAAATACCCTAAAATTTAAAATTGCCAGGGGGATTAGAAGATAGAGCTATAGTTGAGCCAGGCCGGCTAGTTGGAACAGGTGGGTCTTGAGTTTCTTGTGGAAGGAGCGGAGATCAGTAGTAGTCCTAATGTCGGGGGGGAGGTCATTCCAGAGGGCTGGGCCCATCACAGAGAAGGCCCTGCTCCTGGGCGCCGCCCTCTGGCACTGCTTAGTGGACGGCACCCGGAGGAGTCCCTCTCTGTGAGAGCGAATTGGTCGCAGGGATGTATGGGGCAGGATGCGATCCCGCAAGTAACTAGGTCCTGTGCCATGGAGCGCTTTAAAGATGGTGATCAGCACCTTGAAATGCACCCGGTAGACCACAGGGAGCCAGTGCAGCTCGCGCAGGAGAGGTGTTATATGGGAGTATCTCGTACTCCCCATAATTGCCCGCGCGGCCGCATTCTGGACCAGCTGAAGTCTTTGGGTGCATCTCAAGGGGAGCCCCATGTAGAGAGCATTGCAGTAGTCCAGACGGGACGTCACCAGCGCATGAGTGACTGTGCGAAGGGCGTCCCGGTCCAATAGGAGGCGCAATTGGCGCACTAGGCGAACCTGGTGGAATGCCCCCCTCGCCACAGCTGCCACATGGTCGTCCATAGACAGCCGGGCAACTAGGAGGACGCCCAAATTGCGTGCCCGCTCCACGGGGGCCAGTTGCTCGCCCCCAATGGCCAGCGATGGAATCCACTGGTTGAACCGGGGGGGCGGTAGCCACAGCCACTCCGTCTTGGAGGGGTTGAGCTTAAGTCTGTTGCCTCCCATCCAGACCCGTACGGCTTCCAAGCATCGGGACATCATTTCGACGGCCTCGTTGGGGTGGTTCGGGGTGGAGATGTACAGCTGTGTATCATCAGCGTACAGATGATATCCCACCCCAAAACCACGGATGATCTCACCCAGCGGCTTCATATATGTGTTGAACAGGAGAGGCGAGAGGACCGACCCCTGTGGCACCCCACAAGTGAGCGGCCTCAGGGTCGACCTCTGCTCCCCTGCTAACACGCATTGCGTCCGGTCAGAGAGGTAGGAGCAGAACCACCGTAGAACGGTGCCCCTTACCCCCAGCCCCTCCAGCCGGTGCAATAGGATACCATGGTCGATGGTATCAAAAGCCGCTGAGAGGTCTAATAGGACCAGGATAGAGGAACAACCCCTATCCCTGGCCCTCCAGAGATCATCTACCAACGCGACCAAGCCGTCTCTGTGCTGTGCCCGGGTCGGAAGCCGGACTGGCGCAGGTCTAGATAATCGGTTTCCTCCAGGTGACGTGGGAATTGTTGGGCCACCACACTCTCTACAACCTTCGCTAAAAAAGGAAGGTTGGAGACAGGACGGTAATTGGCTAGCTCCGTTGGGTCCAGGGAAGGCTTCTTGAGTAAGGGTCTCACAACCGCCTCTTTCAAGGTGGCCGGTAAGAACCCCTCGCCCAATGAAGCGTTCACTAGCACCAAGAGCCAGTCTCGTGTGACCTCCCAGGATGCCAGTACAAGCCAGGAGGGACACGGGTCCAATGAACATGTGGTGGCTCGTAGTTGCCCGCGTAACCTGTCCAAATCCTCGATGGCAACCGAGTCAAACTCCTCCCAGAATGGTATAGCAAATGGTATAGCAAAGCCCTCTGCTGGAATGTCATTTTCCCTCCCCTCCCCCACTCCGCTCACTCCCCTCCCGACCACACCTGTTCGCCTGGCTCTAATCACACTCCTGGCCTGATTAACCCTCCCCCCCACCCTAGAACCCCCTAAAACTGTTAAAAAACACCTAATTAAAAACCCCCTGAGTCTCCGCTTCCTCCACCTCTCTGGGTTAATAAACCCGTTATCAAGGTGGGCCCTTGGAAGGGCGGAGGGCCATACCTGTGAGAGGGGGGACTCTTGCAGCAGCAGTAGGTCTGACCTCGAATATATCATGTTTGTATAATTGCCACAGGGCCAAGTTCGTTTTTGGGTGCTGTAGTTGTTACCGTAAGTTTGCAAGCCAGGATTCCCTACGAAAGGGGGATAAACAGATGATAATTATCCACACCCTAGATGGAAAGGATGGGATGGTGAGCTGGCCAGCTGGTCTATGGGTGGGGCTGGGAGGCAGTTCGTAGCGGGCGGTAAGGGCAGATAGCCCATAGTCACAATAGTAGTAATTGATGAAATTGATGAGTGAGCGGGGGAGGCAGGTTGTCAGCAAAAACGGCAGGGGTAAAGAGTCAAACCTTCGACATATAGAATAGAATAGAATAGAATATTTATTTCTAAGCCGCACCCTCTCCCGAAGGACTCGGGGCGGCGTACAATAAAACAAATAAAATACAAAGTACAATACAAATCTGGACAGGACATACATATAACAAGGACGTATATAAGACGTATACAAGGAGGAGGTAGGCTGATAGCTAAAAAACAATTAAAAGTCACAATATTTAAAAACCCCAATAAATAAATTCAATTGAATTGCACTAATAAAAACCCGTCAGGAGCGATATAGTTAGATCATGGTTGAGCCAGGCCAGCTACTTGGAATAGGTGGGTCTTGAGCTTAACTCGGAAGGAACGGAGGTTAGACGTAGTCCTAATATCCGGAGGGAGGTCATTCCACAGGGCTGGGCCCGCTACAGAGAAGGCTCTACTCCTAGGCGCCGCCTAGGAGTAGAGCCACCAGCCTCTCCAGTGTCTCCCCTCCATGTCCAGCCTTCGTCGCGAGTGGCCCTCCGCCTACTCGGCGACCCAGAGCCTTTGTTCCAGGGCCCGCAGGACCGCTTCGGCCTCCCCACAGTCCTCCTGCCGATCTTCCAGCGCCCTCCGGCGCCTCAGGCCTCATTCTCCCTCTCGCGGCCCTCCCGCTGGTCTGGGACTCACGGCGACCGAGGAGTTTGGCACTCGGCGTCTCCGACCACCGCCGCCGCCGCCATACCGCCGCCGCTTGGGCCGCTTGGGTCGCTTGGGTCGGCCCCATCGCCACTCCTTTCCTCATTCTTCCTCCGCTCGGGCCTTCGCCGCTCCGCTCCGCTCTGAAAAACGCCAGCTCGAAAACGGCAGTCACCAGCTCCAGCCTGCACGCTCTCCTCTTCTACCCGGCTATCCGACCACCCTGGTGGGCCAGCCTGGATCCAGGACAAAGCCGGGGTGGTTGCCAACAAATTCCCGGCCCTCGAGATGGAACAGAGGGCCGGCAGCATCCCTACCCCGTCAGGGAGCCCCCGCAATCATGCGGAGCTCAGAGGCAGGCCGCCATTTCCCTCAGAAGCTCCTCCTCCTCCTTAGTCTTTTCCTTAATTATTTTTAGCCCTGCCACCTCACCAAAGTCTTCTATTCTTCTTATTAATTTGGGTCCCATTTCTAGGGGTTCCTCCAAAATGAATACTAAGTCATCTGCAAATGATTGCACTTTGTAGTGTTCTTTTTTTATTTCCAAACTTTTTATTTTTGGATCTTGTCTGATATTTCTAAGCAAGACTTCCAGGGTTAGTATAAATAACAGAGGAGATAGTGGACATCCTTGCCTTGTGCCTTTACTTATGCTAAAATTTTCAGTTATCTCCCCGTTTACTATCATTTTTGCTGTTTGTTTGGAATATATTGCTTGGATCATATTTACAAAGTTTTCGCCAAAGTCCATACCTTTCAGTTGTAGTGTCATAAACTGCCAGCTAATATTATCAAAGGCTTTTTGCGCATCCAAGAAAATCAACACTAGCTGTTTTTCCGAATGGGCTTCGTAATATTACAATACGTTCAAGATAATCATTGTATCATTTTTCAGTTGTCTTTTAGGTAGGAAACCATTCTGGTCAGGATGTATAAATTCATTTAAGAATCTTTTTAATCTCTCTGAAATTATAGAGGCAAATATTTTATGTCTTTTGTCTTTTAATTGCTTCTGTTATTTCCATTGTCGTTATTCTTTTGTTTAACATTGCTCTCACTGTGTCTGGTATTTTAGGTAGACCAGCCTTTTCTAAATGTTGTTTTATTGTATCTTCTGCCATTTTTTCTTAACTGTAAAGTTTCCTAAAAAATTGCTGGATTATTTTCTTTTTGTCCTCATTGTGGTAATGAAGCATCCCCTTCTCGTCTATCAGTTTGTGTATCATTTTCTTCTCTTTCTCTTTTTTCAATAATGCCACCCCTCTTTTCTTTTGATGTGCTGATGCCGAATATAGTTTCCCGATTTTGGGGTATTCCAATAAGTTGCCATATTGTTTTTTAATATGTACTTCCTGAAGACAAATTATATCCAATTTTAATCTTTGTAGTTTTGTGAAGATTTTTTTCCTTTTCATGGGGGAGTTCAGTCCATTTATGTTAATAGATAGCATATTTACTTCTTCTTCCATCTTTTCATTTGTATATAGGTCTTACCAGTGGTGGGTTTCAAATTTTTTTAGAATCTCTTCTGTAGGTGTGGCCTGCTTTGTGGGAGTAGCTTGCCGGCCATGTCACCGGGTGGGAGTGCCTTGCCGGCCATGTGACTGAGTGGGAGTGGCTTGGCAGTCATGTGCTGAACTACCTGTTCTTTGTTTTGTGTACACAAACATAAAGTACAATCAGTGCAACTGTTAACTCTTTATACTGTATATAATCTCTGAAAATGTAAAAGAGAGAAAACATAGGACTCCCCAGTCTGTTCCAACCGCATTTCAGCTTCTACAACTTCCCTCCACCCTCAAAATCCAGGGCCAAATAGTTATATTCCAATCCTACACAACAGAAACAACCCCCCTCCAAACACACACACACACACACACTCACACTCACTATTTCCATTTCTTTGAAGGATTTTTCAGCACCTGTCCCTGCATAAAGAGGCTCAAGGAAAGATAATCAATTTCTTATTGGATTTGGAAGTACTTAGAAGTAGCAAAAGTTCCCACTGCTTTCCAGAGTCTCAAAAGCCCATCATAAAGGCGAGAGTCCATCCTTCTGCTTCTCAGTGCAGAAATCCCTAATATGTTCCAGTAGATTTCAAAAGCATCACGTGGAAGTAGAAACAGCCAATGTGGACCCTCAAGAGTAGACACTGCTATATAAGGTTTCTTTAGTGCTGTGAGCTATACAATTTAAAGTTTCTGCACACTGCTATCAAGCAATTTAAGCAGGAATATACCTCTGAGAGTAAACAGGTATTTTGCTTATGGCATTTGTACTTTACTGCAACAAGAAAACACTCGCCCTCTAAATAAGTTAAACAGTCATAATATTAAAACTTGATAAGTGTTCTTAACAAGAAATTCACAATGGTAGCATCACACATTCATTCCTAAAGTACTTATGATATTTGCACACAACCACCTGCTTTGCAGTTCTTGTCTTCTTAACTGATGGGAGACTGAAACCCAATAAATATATCCCAATAAAAAAGAATAGTATGTCAGAGTACGGAAAAACTCAGCCAAATGGGAAAATCCAAAGAAAAAAGTATTGAAACTTCCTGCTAAGAAGTAACAATTTATATATAGTACGCACAATTCTTTTAGTTAAATTATTGCTGAACAACTTATAATAGTTGCATCACAATATTATTCTAAGATATTTGCCACTACTACCCTACTTCCTAGATGTTCACTATTGTCTCCCCGCACCCCCCCCCCCCCCAGATTGAAGGGCATGTGAAATAGTTTTGATGAAAGTTGCATGATATTGTTGCAGAAAATGACAGACTTAGACTTCTCAGGATACAGGAAAAGCTTATTTGGCAGCCAGGTTCAGAAAGGTAGCACATGGCTAACATTGCAAATTCTGAACAACCTTCATTATCGAAGCACACATTCTTATACATTCTCAAAAGCAGCGCAACACGGAAATACTTAACTCATTTCTTATTGGTTATTTTGGGGGAAAAGCCTTATAAGTAGATGGGGGTCTTACTTCTCCTTTTGTTACAGGTATGGACTATGTGTCATTAACGAACTTTATTTGAACCTTGTGGTTTGGACTTATGACATAGGGAAGTTGGCTAGAACATCTTGTGGTTAGAGGCTGATGACATTTCCCTGTCCCTTTAAGCAAGCTTCTAACTGTCCCTTTTATGCCACGTCTTCATTCTTATATTTTAATCCATATTTTATTCTACTTTATCCCCCCATTCTAGACTCTATTAAGGCCCACAATTGGCATACATGAGAGGCGTTTTAATAAATTTGAACAATGTATATAGGCGCAGACAAAGGGAAAAACAAAGGGAATTAGAGGAAGAGATTAAAAAAAAAGAGCAGGAGTTAATGTCTAAACCAGATGATAAGAAGACAAAAGTGATAATTACTTTACTGCGAGGACAGTTCAATATGTTAATGTCGGACCAGATAGCCACTAATGTTCTATATGCTAAACATAACACTTTTTGTAATGCCAATAAACCAGGTCGATGGCTAGCATATATGTTAAGGAAAAAACAAAGATCCCGTAATATAGAGAAAGTAGAATACAAAGGGAAGGAACTTTTTCAACAGGATATGATTAAAAAGACTTTTTTAGAATTTTACACCAGATTGTATGCTGGTGACAAAATACAAGGGTCAGATATAGACCGATATTTGGAGAAAGAGAAAATTCCTATACTTAAAGATGAGCAAAGGGGAAGATTGAATCAACTTGTAACTGCAGAGGAAATCCTTCTGGCAATTAAGCAGTTAAAAATTGGTAAAGTGCCTGGCACAGATGGCTTGACAGCAGTTTATTATAAAAAGTTACAACTAGAAATGATGGAACCTCTTAGGGAACTATTTAATAAAATTCAAATGGAAGGCAGGGTACCACCATCGTGGAAAACAGCTTTTATTTCATTGATTCCAAAAGAGGAACAGGATCCTACCCAGCCAAAAAACTATAGGCCTATTTCATTACTTAATACAGACTAAAAATTTTTTGCTAAAATATTGGTGAAAAGGTTGATGCCAATTGCGCAACAAACAATTCACAATGACCAGTCTGGTTTTATACAGGGAAGGCAAATGAAAAGTAATGTAAGACAACTCATCAATATAATGGAATACTTGGGAAAGTATAACCAAGTCCCGGCAGGGCTTCTATTCTTAGATGCGGAGAAAGCATTCGACCAAGTTAATTGGCAATTTTTAATAAAAACATTACAAAAAATGCAGTTCGGAGAGCATTTCATGCAGTCTATCAAAGCAATATACCAGAAACAGACAGCACAAATTATAGTTAATGGAGGCTTAACAGAATCTTTTAAAATTGAAAAAGGAACAAGACAGGGGTGTCCCTTGTCTCCATTATTGTTTATCTTAACAATAGATAAGGGAATTCCATATCGGGGCACAATGTCTTTAAGTAGGATTCTAGTTACTTCACGGGTTTCGTCTTTGTGGGGAAGAACTCAGGCCACCCAGTGTAATTGCACACCATGCCCAACATAGCTTTATAAAGTCCACACTTGGGCATATCTGTGAAGTCAACAACTAACGAATCCATGGGGTAATACCCTTTAGGCTGGCTCCCAGGGGGAAGTCTAGGTCCTTGCCTTGGATTAACTTGGGCACATGTGTTACATCTTTCACTGGCATGAGCACATAGAGAGTGAAGGTGATCGATGTACGTTATACGTTGAAGCGCCTCGGCTAATGCAGTTTTGCCTATATGCGTTGTTGAATGGGACTCCTTCACTACTTGCCAGGCTATATTAGTGGGTACAAAGATTTTTCTGTCCGGAAGTACATACCATTCTCCCCTTTTTAGTCCTTTCAAGTCTACAGTCGCTTGGAGTTCCTCCACCCTGGAGTATCTAGGGCTAAGTCCTTTTGGCATTTCTAGTGCTACGTAAACAGATATGTCAGGGTAGCCCTGATCGTCCCTGGTTGCCGCTAGTCTTGCTTCTTTGTCGGCCGCCCTATTCCCTCTGGCTATTTCGTCTTGTCCCTTCTGGTGGCCTCTACAATGCATAACAGAGACTTTATTTGGCATTTTCACAGCAGCTATGAGCCTTTCAATCAGGAAGGGGTATTTGATTTCCTTTCCTGAGGCCATTAAAAGACTGCTTTCTTTATAAACAGCCACATGAACATGCAAGGTGAGAAAAGCGTATTTAGAGTCAGTCGATATATTTACTCTTTCATCTTTTGTCCTCTCTAATGCACGGATTAAAGCCCATAATTCTGCTACTTGGGCCTTTTGGGAGAGGTCCGCTTTCTAAGACTTGGTCAAGAGAGACTACCGCATAGCCAGCATAACGTTCTCCCATAGTAATGAAGCTTGGTCCGTCAGTGAACAAGTTATAGTCTGCAGATTTCAACGGCACGTCTGTCAAGTCTGGTCTGCATGAGAACTGACTCTCAATGGTTCGCATACAATTATGCTCAATTTTGGGTCCCGGTATTGGCAAAAGGGTGGCAGGGTTTAGGGCATTTGTTTGCTTCAAGGTCACTTGTGGATTTTGAGTCAGGAGTGCCTGATATTTGTAAATTCTAGGGTTTGTTAACCATAAATGTCCCTTCGTTTCTAAAATTCCTTGAATTGCGTGGCTGGTGTAGATAGTGGTAGGCTGTCAAAAAGTTAATTTATTAGCTTCCTCCATTAGGACAGCTGTGACGGCTAGAATTTTTAGGCAATGTGGCCAGACTTTTGCAACACAGTCTAGTTGCTTAGATAGATAAGCCACAGGTTGCTGCCAACTTCCTTTTTCCTGCATCAGGACTCCCAGAGCAGTGTTGCTTTTTGAATCCACAAAGAGATTAAAAGGTTTTTCTAAGTTGGGGAGCGCCATTACCGGAGCTTGAGATAATTCTGTTTTTAGGGTTTCAAATGCCCATTTTTGTTCCAGCCCCCAAATGAAGGGTTCCTTTTTACCCCCCTTTGTGGAGATATACAAAGGTTTGGCCAAAAGAGCGAAATTTGGAATCCAGATTCTGCAATATCCTGCTGCACCTAAGAATTCTTGCAACTCTTTCCTGGTTGTTGGTTCCAAAATTCGGCACACAGCTTCCTTTCGCTAGTGTCCTATTGCTCTTTGTCCCTGACTTATGGAATATCCCAAGTACTTGACTTGGGGTTTTACTAACTCTGCCTTTTTTCTTGAGGCACGATATCCCTTGTCCATTAACAGATGGAGTAATTGGTTGGTATTTTTCCAACAAGTCTCCTTCGTCTGTCCGGTTACTGAAGATATTATCTATATACTGGAGTAGCACATCCCCATCTTCACAAGGCTGGAAATTTTCCAGGTTTGAGGCCAAGGCTTCGCCAAAAAAGGTAGGTGAATTTTTAAATCCTTGGGGAAACCTAGTCCAAGCAAACTGCCTCTTTTGACCTGTTACTGGGTCTTCCCACTCAAAAGCAAACAGTTTTTGGCTTTCTGTATGTATTTGAGATGGTGAAGAAGGCTTAGGCGGACAGGCATGGCTAGAGGCTTTACGTGTATAATTATTGGTGCATGATGAGATGCATGGCCTGGTGGATTATCCTCTGCCCACAGCTGAGGTACTTTAAATTCTTGAACCACCATTACTCGCCATATCTCATCTGGGGGGTGCCTCATCATTAGGGCCATTTTATCTTCCTCAAAGGACAGCGTAGCGCCTGTGCGATCGGAGCAACTGCGTGGCTCACCTGCACTCGCCATCTCCCTGGTGATGGATGGGCGGTTGCGGGCACTACACCAAATTGGGTGCAGCCGGACTGGAGAAGTTTCTCTTCTCAGAAATGTCTTCTCAGTGGAGCTGTGGCAGCCTGCCTGTCCCTTTCAGGCGCTTCGACCCCAGGGAGGGAAGGAGCCAGGGGTGTGCCATAAAGGGAGCCGCAGCTCCTCTGTGAATGGAGGAGGGGGAGTTTGGCTTCTCTCTACCATTTAAAGGCTGCAGCAGGGAGAATCCCAACTTTTTCCTCTCCCTCCATTCAGAGCGGAACTGCTCCAGCCTCCCCCCCACACACACACATGTTGCCCAGTAACCCTAACCTTTGCGCTCTTCTCCGCACTCTCCTCGGCTCCTCGTGACTGCAATAGGTGTCCAGAAGCAGCTAAAAGCCACGTTATATTTAATCAGTTGTGCCATCAAAAATTGGTATTGTCTCTTCTGCTCTCTAACTTTCCTGGGGATCTGTTTTAAAGTCAAGATTTCTCTCCCTTTATACTCCAAGGGCTCCTCTCTAGTTCTTTTATATATTTCATTTCTCAACATCTTTTTAGTGAATCTTATGTGCACCTCTTCTGGTAGTTTGTGTCTTCTTGCATAATTCGTATGGATGCTAAATATTTCATCAATTTCCCTTTGTATGTCTTGTTTACTTTTCTGTAGTGCTCCAGCCAGCAGTTCTGTCATCACGTCGGCCAGGTCTTCTTCTTTCTCTTCCACAATATTCTGAAATCTTAAATAATAGGCTGCCTTTTCCATCTCTAAAAAATTACTGTCTCTTCTAATTCTCTATTGGCCTGTGATAGCTTTTGGTTCATTTCCTCCTTTTTTTCCTGTTTGCTCAGCCTTTATTTCTATTTTCTGTATCCTCTGCTCATTCTTCAATATCATTTGCTGAAAATTCCCTATCTTTTCATCCATCTTCTGTATATATCCCTTCATCTCCCCCATTTCATTTTTAATCTTTTCATGTTTTTTTGACATAGCTTTCTGACTTTTGGTCATTGCTTCTTGGATCGATAGTAGCGTCGCTTGCATACTCTGAAGGTAACATGTTTTCTCCAGACCTAGCATACTTTCTATTGATCTTTGATTGGATGGTCTTGATGTTGCTGATGCTGATTAGGGTGTACATGCCGCTTTCTTTCCTATCTTAGACATATTCAATATAGTTGTCATCCCTAATATTCAGCAATAAGCTTGTCAAGGGGGGAAAGACAAAAAGGTTATAACTACACAGAGAGAAACTATTTCCCACACCCCCAGATGTACCTCCTTAAATTCTCTGGTATTGTATCTATAAAGATATGTTCACAATCTAAGATTTCCAGTCACCACCGTTTAACAAAAATATATATCTTTGGTCTACAGTATTAATAGTCCTGTCAGGTCCATTAATTACTTGTAGATCCCTTAAGGGTAGGTGCTTCCTTTATTCTTCTTCCTCCAGCAATCAAAATTATAATCCACATAGGTCTGTCCATGCTGCTATTGTTATATTCCTTTTTCAAATACTTTTAAGAATTAAAATATATAGTCCAAATATCAGGGCAGCCTCCATCAGTAACCAAAAAAGAAACCTCTCAACTCCATTTTTCAGAATTAAGAGTACTTTTACTGGTTATGAGTAGATAGCAACTAGGCAAAGCAAGATCTGAGACAAAAGCGCAAATAATCATAGATATCAATATGTGACCCAACTCCCTCCCCCTGGTAACCCCATTCCCCAGTCCAATCCGCACACCCCACAGGTGTCATGTGGGTTGCATCTTCAAAAAACATCATCAGGTTGGTATGTCGGACAGTTGGCCTTGGCGGCAATTCCACTATCTGCAGCATGCGCAGTAGATGGTGAGAAAAACACTCCCTTCTTCATTCACTCCTGTGCTGAAGCTTCCCCTCCCAAATACCATGTCATCCCCCCTCCCTGTTTCAATGTCAGCCGAAAGCAAGCAGCAAAGCAGAGGCTGAGATCATCCCTGGAAGAAAAAAAACGTAGAGAAAAAAAATAGGAACAAGACAGTTTAGACATATATAAGTCTGTTAGGGTTCTAAATACCATGCAGAAATAAATCATTGTCCAAGGCAAAACATCCTTTAAGGTCCAATTTATTCCGCAGGCAATTTAGCACGGCTATGGAAATTCCAACTCTGGAAGTACATGCTCTGGGTTCACCCAGTTGAAAGTTCATGATCTCTCCCCACACCCACAAATCCATCACATGTTCCAATCATCATCTTCCACGCTGGCATGTACACCCATCTTCTTCCGGCCAGGTGTCGAGGTGCTGAGACAAAAGATGACCTTGGCTTCTACAAAAGAATGTCAACAATCCATTCTACAATCCTACTCCTTTCTATTCCCCCCTCCCAACTACTACACTATTGAAACAGCATAGAAAATTATAAGAAAGTGTGGCAGGCCAAAGATCCAAAAAAGAATATAATTACAGGCCTGACAGGCGGCCTCTCCTCAAAAGAAAAACGTTTCCTGCAAAGAGAATAACATAAAAGTTAACATAACAAAATTAACCACCTCTTCTCCACCCAGGGGAACCCCTTGACTTCTCAGGAAACTTCCCATTGAATTGCTTTACTAACTTCTCCACTTTCAGGTTCCCACTGTTTACCCAATTAGCTTCAGACCAAGGGTAACCCTTCCAATGCACTAAGTACTGTAAGCAACCCCTATTCAGCCTGAAATCTACAATTTTTTCCACCTCAGATTGTGTTTCCCCTTCCATCACTAAAGGAGGAGATTGAGCTTGGGTGGATGCTCTTCTGTTAGACCCAATTACTGGTTTCAACAAGCTACAATGAAATTCTGGGTCAATTTCCCCTAGACTTCTGGGTAGACTGAGTTGAACTGTAACTGAGTTAACTATCTTCACTATTGGGAATGGACCTAGAAATTTTGGACCCAATTCCTTGCTAAGCATTTCTAATCTTATGTATTTGGTAGATACAAAACCATTGTCCCCCACACGGTAGGGGTTTAGGAGTGAGCGACGTTGATCATCTTGCTTCTGGTAGGCTTCTGCCGCAACTGCTAGAGCCTTCTTCGTATTCTCCCATCCTTTCTTTAGCATGTCCATCCATTCACTCAAAGACATGAAAGAAGGAGGTTCTCTAGGCAACTCAGGCATGGCAACAACTTCCATGCCACTGGTAATCTGGAAACCCGCTAATCCTCTGCTGCTGTGGACCGCATCGTTGTACGCCACTTCGGCGAAGGGTAGCAAGTCCGACCAGTTGTCATGCTGATAGTCCACAAAACACCTGATGTATTGTTCCACCACCGCATTGGCTCCCTCTGCTGCGCCGTTCATGCTGGGATGAACCTCTGAGCTCAGTTCTTGTGTGGACCCAATAGATCTCAGGACCTCTCTCCAGAACTTGGCTGTGAACTGGACTCCGCGGTCTGAAATGATCCTCTTGGGTACTCCATGCAGGCGATAAATGTGTTTCACAAACATTTCGGCTAATTCGTTTGCGGATGGCAATCCTGAGCAAGCAATGAAGTGTGCCTGCTTAGAAAACAAATCAATAACAGTCCAAATTACTTTATGCCCACTGCTGTCTGGGAGTTCCATGATGAAGTCCATTGCGACCTCTTCCCATGGCCGTTTCGGGCTCTCTGCTGCCTGGTGCTGTAGGTTCTGGGCTCTTGGATCCAATCATCCAAGGCTGGCCTTGTTCCTCCTCCGAGGCCTCCCCCTTAGTTGGACTCTTTGTCACCTTAAGTTGGGGATCCTCCTCCGGAGAATGTCTGCCCTTTTCCTCTTCCGAGGCCTCCCCCTTGGTAGGACACTTCCTCACCTTAAGTTGGGGATCCTCTTCCAGAGGTTGTTGGCCCAGATGACTCTTCTGTGGTGGCATCTTGGACCCTCTCTTTACCGCCGTGGTGGTTGGTGCGCACGTTTGTGGCATTGGGGCTGGAGCCAAGCACTCTGACGCTCTGTGGCCAAGTTGACAACAATGGTGGCATTTAATTGGGCCCCACGAGGAATGGAACCTAGTTACATCTCTAAACTCAGGAACCGTTTCATCACACTGCCTTGCTCTCCAACTTGCAGCTGCCCCCTTGGTAAACCCTTCTTCCATGGTGGAGATTGCTTCTCTGTAGGAAGGTGGAGTAAGAACCTTTTGGGGCATTGCAGATGCACCTTGTTCCGCTTCCCCTCTTGCAGGCCTGGCTTTGGTAATCCCTTCTTCCATGTTGGTGATTGCTACTCTGTAGGAAGGTCTGGTAAGAACCTTTTTGGGCCTTGCAGGGGAGACTGGAACCGGTGGGGAGGTCAATCCCTCGGTTGGCCACTGCCCAGCTTTCTGCCATGGTGCCATCTGCTGAGGGAGGGCAGGTGCCCACTGGCATCCCTCCCATCCATGACCTGGGGTTAAGACCCATCCCGGGGTTGCCTGCTTCACAGGTTGCAGCTCAACCAATGATGGCTGGCTAAGGGGTTTTACGTGCCAAGGACCCTCCTGCTGGCTTGGAGGAGTTATGGGCCAAGTAGTTGCCCTCTGCTGGCTTGGAGCATTTCCCCATGCTGATGGCAAAGGAGTTGGTAAGTAGCATCTCTTCCATCCAAGTCCTGGGAGGAAAGCCCAATTTACTGCCCAATTTGCTTCATTTACTGGTTGCAGCCCCATTTGTGGTGGCTTGCAAGTGACAGATGCTGGAAAAATTCCTTCTTCCTGCCTCCTTTGAAATTCCCATTTTGAAAGGGAATCCTTCTCCCAGCTAGTTGCAGGGTGACAAGCCATTTCATTTATTGCCGTCTGGAAGGAGCCCAAACCTCTGTTCGAGGTTTTTTTTTCCCCAAGCCTTGTTTCCAAGCTGGGGGGAAGGAGGGGGAGCATGCACTCACAATTTGCTGAAGAAATATTTCTGCGACCTTCCTTCGTCTTGTCGTGTCTCCTCCTGCATTCCTCCTGATGCAATTAAACTGGAAGCAGCATTCCATTGCCTTTGAAGTTCTGCACTCAGCTTCTTATCACCAAAAGCTTCTCATTTATTCTTCGCTGATATTTACGCTGTCCCGGTCAGCGTTGGGAATGCCAAGACCCCCATCACCAGCCCCCCCCCCCTGCGAGGGGGGGTGCTAGTGAATTATTTTGAGAGGCAGAGTTGGAATAATGTTAGGGTTCTAAATACCATGCAGAAATAAATCATTGTCCAAGGCAAAACATCCTTTAAGGTCCAATTTATTTCGCAGGCAATTTAGCACGGCTATGGAAATTCCAACTCTGGAAGTACATGCTCTGGGTTCACCCAGTTGAAAGTTCATGATCTCTCCCCACACCCACAAATCCATCACATGTTCCAATCATCATCTTCTATGCTGGCATGTACACCCATCTTCTTCCGGCCAGGTGTCGAGGTGCTGAGACAAAAGATGACCTTGGCTTCTACAAAAGAATGTCAACAATCCATTCTACAATCCTACTCCTTTCTATTCCCCCCTCCCAACTACTACACTATTGAAACAGCATAGAAAATTATAAGAAAGTGTGGCAGGCCAAAGATCCAAAAAAGAATATAATTACAGGCCTGACAGGCGGCCTCTCCTCAAAAGAAAAACGTTTCCTGCAAAGAGAATAATATAAAAGTTAACATAACAAAATTAACCACCTCTTCTCCACCCAGGGGAACCCTTTGACTTCTCGGGAAGCTTCCCATTGAATTGCTTTACTAACTTCTCCACTTTCAGGTTCCCACTGTTTACCCAATTAGCTTCAGACCAAGGGTAACCCTTCCAATGCACTAAGTACTGTAAGCAACCCCTATTCAGCCTGAAATCTACAATTTTTTCCACCTCAGATTGCGTTTCCCCTTCTATCACTACAGGAGGAGATTGAGCTTGGGTGGATGCTCTTCTGTTAGACCCAATTACTGGTTTCAACAAGCTACAATGAAATTCTGGGTCAATTTCCCCTAGACTTCTGGGTAGACTGAGTTGAACTGTAACTGGGTTAACTATCTTCACTATTGGGAATGGACCTAGAAATTTTGGACCCAATTCCTTGCTAGGCATTTCTAATCTTATGTATTTGGTAGATACAAAAACTTTGTCCCCCACACGGTAGGGGTTTAGGAGTGAGCGATGTTGATCATCTTGCTTCTGGTAGGCTTCTGCCGCAACTGCTAGAGCCTTCTTCGTATTCTCCCATCCTTTCTTTAGCATGTCCATCCATTCACTCAAAGACATGAAGGAAGGAGGTTCTCTAGGCAACTCAGGCATGGCAACAACTTCCATGCCACTGGTAATCTGGAAACCCGCTAATCCTCTGCTGCTGTGGACCGCATCGTTGTACGCCACTTCGGCGAAGGGTAGCAAGTCCGACCAGTTGTCGTGCTGATAGTCCACAAAACACCTGATGTATTGTTCCACCACCGCATTGGCTCCCTCTGCTGCGCCGTTCATGCTGGGATGAACCTCTGAGCTCAGGTCTTGTGTGGACCCAATAGATCTCAGGACCTCTCTCCAGAACTTGGCTGTGAACTGGACTCCGCGGTCTGAAATGATCCTCTTGGGTACTCCGTGCAGGCGATAAATGTGTTTCACAAACATTTTCACTAATTCGTTTGCGGATGGCAATCCTGAGCAAGCAATGAAGTGTGCCTGCTTAGAAAACAAATCAATACCAGTCCAAATTACTTTATGCCCACTGCTGTCTGGGAGTTCCGTGATGAAGTCCATTGCGACCTCTTCCCATGGCTGTTTAGGGCTCTCTGCTGCTGGTGCTGTAGGTTCTGGGCTCTTGGATTCAATCATCCACGGCTGGCCTTTTTCCTTCTCCGAGGCCTCCCCCTTGGTAGGACTCTTCGTCACCTGAAGTTGGGGATCCTCTTCCCGAGGTCGGTTGGGCATTTCCCCCTCCGAGGCCTCCCCCTTAGTTGGACTCTTTGTCACCTTCAGTTGGGGATCCTCCTCCGGAGATTGTTTGCCCTTTTCCTCTTCCGAGACCTCCCCCTTGGTAGGACACTTCGTCACTTTAAGTTGGGAACCTCTTCCAGAGGCTGTTGGCCCAGATGACTTTTCTGTTCTGGAATCTGGGGCCCTCTCTTTACCACCATGGCGACTGGTACACACATTTGTTCTTCGGCAATTCCCTCCTCCGAGGCCTCCCCCTTGGTAGCACTCTTCGTCACCATAAGTTGGGGATCCTCTTCCAGAGGTCGTTTAGGCTTTTCCCCCTCCGAGGCCTCCCCGTTAGTTGGACTCTTTGTCACCTTAAGTTGGGGATCCTCCTCCGGAGATTGTCTGCCCTTTTCCTCTTCCGAGGCCTCCCCCTTGGTAGGACACTTCCTCACCTTAAGTTGGGGATCCTCTTCCAGAGGTTGTTAGCCCAGATGACTCTTCTGTGGTGGCATCTGGGACCCTCTCTTTACCGCCGTGGTGGTTGGTGCGCACGTTTGTGGCATTGGGGCTGGAGCCAAGCACTCTGACGCTCTGTGGCCAAGTTGACAACAATGGTGGCATTTAATTGGGCCCCACGAGGAATGGAACCTATTTACATCTCTTAACTTAGGAACCATTTCATCACACTGCCTTGCTCTCCAACTTGCAGCTTTCCCCTTGGTAAACCCTTCTTCCATGGTGGAGATTGCTTCTCTGTAGGAAGGTAGAGTAAGAACCTTTTGGGGCATTGCAGATGCACCTTGTCCCGCTTCCCATCCTGCAGGCCTGGCTTTGGTAATCCCTTCTTCCATGTTGGTGATTGCTACTCTGTAGGAAGGTGGGGTAAGAACCACTTGGGGCCTTTCACGCGCACATTTTCCCGCCATCCACACTGCAGGCCTCTGTTTGGTAATCCCTTCTTCCATGGAGATTTTTTCTCTGTAGGAAGGTCTGGTAAGAACCTTTTTGGGCCTTGCAGGGGAGACTGGAACCGGTGGGGAGGTCAATCCCTCGGTTGGCCACTGCCCAGCTTTCTGCCATGGTGCCATCTGCTGAGGGAGGGCAGGTGCCCACTGGCATCCCTCCCATCCATAACCTGGGGTTAAGACCCTTCCCGGGGTTGCCTGCTTCACAGGTTGCAGCTCAACCAATGATGGATGGCTAGGGGGTTTTACGTGCCAAGGACCCTCCTGCTGGCTTGGAGGAGTTATGGGCCAAGTAGGTGCCCTCTGCTGGCTTGGAGGAGTTATGGGCCAAGTAGGTGCCCTTTGCTGGCTTGGAGGAGTTATGGGCCAAGTAGGTGCCCTTTGCTGGCTTGGAGCATTTCCCCATGCTGATGGCAAAGGAGGTGGACAGTAGCATCTCTTCCATCCAAATCCTGGGAAGAATGCCCAATCTGGTTTTGCTTCATTTACTGGTTGCAGCCCCATTTGTGGTGGCTTGCAAGTGACAGATGCTGGCAAAATCCCTTCTTCCTGCCTCCTTTGAAATTCCCATTTTGAAAGGGAATCTTTCTCCCAGTTAGTTGCAGGGTAATAAGCCATTTCATTTATTGCCGTCTGGAAGGAGCCCAAACCTCCGTTCTAGGGTTTTTTTTTCTCCAAGCCTTGCTTCCAAGCTGGGGGGAAGGAGGGGGAGCATGCACTCACGTTTTGCTGAAGAAGTACGTCTGAGACTTTCCTTCGTCTTGTCGTGTCTCCTCCTGCATTCCTCCAGATGCAATTAAACTGGAAGCAGCATTCCATTGCCTTTGAAGTTCCGCACTCAGCTTCTTATCACCAAAAGCTTCTCATTAATTCTTCGCTGATATTTACGCTGTCCCGGTCAGCGTTGGGAATGCCGAGACCCCCATCACCAGCTCTTCCATCACCAGCCCTTCCCCCTTGAGAGGGGGAGGGTGCTAGTGAATTATTTTAAAGGGGAGAGTTGGAATAATGTTAGGGTTCTAAATACCATGCAGAAATAAATCATTGTCCAAGGCAAAACATCCTTAAAGGTCCAATTTATTCGACAGGCAAGTTAGCACCTCTATGGAAAAATTCCAACTCTGATGTACATCCTGAATTCCACCCAGGTGAAAGTTCATGATCTATCCCCACACCCACAAATCCATCACATGTTCCAATCATCATCTTCCACGCTGGCATCTACACCCCTCTGGTTCCGGTCAGGTGTCGAGGTGCGGAGACAAAAGATGACCTTGGCTTCTATAAAAGAATGTCAACAATACATTCTACAATCCTACTCCTTTCTATTCCCCCCTCCCAACTACTACACTATTGAAACAGCATAGAAAATTATAAGAAAGTGTGGCAGGCCAAAGATCTTAAAAAGAATATAACTACAGGCCTGACAAAGTCAACATGAATTAGGGTTTATCGGGATAGTTAGAGTAGAATTTCCGCAAAAGTCTAGGATCCCTAACATGGGACTTATCAACCCATTCAGCTTGGGATGGTGGCAAATGTTTCCAGGAGACCAGATATTGAACCTGATTCCTACATCTCCTGGAGTCCAAAATCTCTTTGATCTCAAAATGCTGCTCTCCTTCAATGAGAAGAGGGGTAGGAGGTGGCGGCATGGGTGCCCGAACAGAGGAGGTGTGCACTGGTTTCAAAAGTTTAACATGAAACATGAGGTAAATACGGTTGAGATACTTTGGCAATTCCAACCATACAGAAACAGGATTAATGACCTTCACAATAGGAAACGGACCAACATATTTAGGCCCCAATTTTTTTGACTTCTGGGTGGTTTGGAGAAACTTGGTAGACAGAAAAACTTGATCCCAAATCTTGTACTCCCTTTCTTTCACCCTCTTTTTATCAACTTGTTTCTTGTGTGCCTGATGAGCAGCTTCCAATGTCTTTCAGGCTATGGGCCAAACTTGTTGGAGCTGGTCACCCCACTCGGAGAGGGACAAGACTTGCGGTTTTTCACAGGGAAATTCTGGGATTGGCACAAAGTCCTGACCAAAGACAAGTCTAAACGGGGTGAAGCCGGTGCTGCTGTGTACAGAGTTGTTGTACGCTACTTCAGCATGTGTTAACAGTTCAGTCCAATTATCCTGCTGATAATTGATGAAACACCGGAGGTACTGTTCCAAAACAGAATTAGTCCTTTCACAAGCCCCATTAGTCTGAGGATGGTGGGCGGAGCTTAACCCCTGGGCAGAGCCAATGAACTTCAAAAACTCCTTCCAGAAGAGGGAGGTGAACTGTACCCCTCTGTCTGAAATTATGCGTTCCGGCACCCCATGCAAACGGTATATATGTGTAATAAAAAATGTAGCTAAAGATTTAGCTGAAGGGATTTTGGAACAAGGCACAAAATGAACCTGTTTAGAGAACAAGTCCGTGACGACCCAGACCATGGTATTTCCTTGACTCTCCGGTAATTCGACAATGAAATCCATTGATATTTCCTTCCACGGGGATTCAGGACGGGCTACACCTTAAAGTAGGCCTTGGGGCTTTCCTGGTGGCAGCTTAGCGGCAGCACATATGGGGCAACTGGCCACATAGGACTCAATGTCTTTTTTCAAAGACGGCCACCAAAATTGTCTTTTAATGAGATGCAGAGTTTTCACCAACCCAAAATGGCTTGCCATGCGGGAATCATGAGCTCGTTGTAGCACAAAAGACTTCATGCTTGCAGGAACATACAATTTAGCGCCTATCCAAGCCAGTCCATCTTTCATGGTGCATTCATTTGAATGTTCCTTAAACCAGTCATAGGACTCAAGGCCTTCCTTGAGTTTGCAGATGAGGTCTGTTGTGACCTCCATATTAGAGTTGCTTTGGCTTCTGGTAACCACTGGGGCAGCAAGACTCTTCGCTGGGATGACTGGAAGAACCATGCTTAGTTTCGAACTGTTGTATTGAGGGAGTCTGGATAATGCATCAGCCATGAAGTTCTTCCCTCCAGGGATGTACTGTAGGGTGAAATTGAATCAGTTGAAATGTTGTGCCCAATGCATTTCTTTAGGAGATACCTTTCGAGGGGTCTTTAACGCCTCCCGATTTTTGTGATCAGTCCACAGCTCAAAAGGGTGTTTAGTTCCCTCAAGGAAATGTCACCACGTCACCAAAGCCCACCTAACCGCAAAAGCTTCTTTTTCCCATATAGCCCATCGTCTCTCCGTCTCTGTCAGTTTTTGGGAGGTATAAGCGCAAGGCTGCAGGTTCCCGTCAGTGTTCGTTTGAAGTAACACTGCCCCCACCGCTACATCACTAGCGTCAGCTTGAACAATAAATGGTGCATCCATGTCCGGGTGTTTCAAAACAGGTTCAGCTGCAAAGAGTCACTTCAGTTTCTCGAATGTGGCCTGACATTCAATAGTCCATTTTAATGGCTTCCCCGGTTTGGGTTTGGCCTCCCCTTTTGACTTTAGGAGATTTGTAATGGGTAGCGGAATGCTGGCGAACGAGGGAATAAATTGACGATAAAAATTCGCAAATCCCAAAAAACTCTACAATTGTTTGCACGTGCGGGGGGGTGCCCACTCGGAGATGGCTTGGACTTTAGCTGGGTCCATTTCGATGCCATTGTGGGAGATGCGATAACCAAGGTAGTCAATTTTTTCCTGATGAAATTCACATTTAGACAATTTGGCATAAAGCTCCGCCACGCGGAGTTTTTTGAGAACTGAATGCACCAATGTCACGTGTTCTTCACGTGTTTCGGTGTAAATAAGGATGTCATCAAGATAGACCATCACGCCCTTGTACAGGTGGTCATGCAAAACTTCATTTATTAGTTGCATGAAAACCGCTGGTGCCCCCTGTAGGCCAAAAGGGAGTACTCGGAATTGAAAACAACCAAGTGGGCAGTTGAAAGCAGTTTTCCATTCATCTCCCTTTTTAATCCTGACTCTGTAATAAGCCTCCCTTAGGTCCAATTTCGTGAAAATCTTCCCTTTACCCAATTGGGCCAACATGTCCTTCATCAGAGGGATGGGGTAAACATTATGTACAGACACTGCATTTAAGTTCTTATAGTTCACACAGAGACGAAAGGAACCATCTTTCTTTTCTCTAAACAACACTGGAGCAGCCACTCGGGGCCTGGCAGGTTCAATAAACCCCCTTTGTACATTTTTGTCAATAAACTTCCGTAATTCATCCATTTCACGGGGGGGGGGGTGTCATTGAGTAGATTTGGGGTTTTGGAAGTTTTACTCCCAGGAGGATATCAATACTGCAATCTGTTGTGTGGTGAGAGGGTAATTTATCAGAGGATTTCTCACTGAAATCATCCTTTAGGTCCCAATATTCCTTTGGGATTTTCTCCTCCCCCTCAATTTTTTCTTGCCCTGTGGCTGCTAGGTTAGATTTAGCGTTAACAGGCTTTGGAGTACCCCCCTCTCCCTCAGGGGGTGTAACAGATCGGATGCGCAACCACCCTTTCCGCCAATTGATGTGTGGGTTCCACTTCCGTAACCAAGGTAATCCTAATATGAGAGGCCGATCCATTCCTGGGGCGGAAATAAAACTTATAGTTTCTTAGTGAGTTCCCATCCACATGTCTATTGGCTCAGTTACAAAATGAGCAGGCCTCCCCCCAGCTATTGAGCCGTCTAGCTGGCAAAAAGGAATGGGGACTTTTAAAGTTTTCAATTTCAGTCCCAGTTTTTCAACCACCTCAGGGCTAACGATACAACGTGTGCACCCTGAATCTAAAAGGGCCAGCATTTTTTCTTGTGCTCCAGTAGAGGGCACTTTAAGTTCTACTGGGATAGTCATGGGGCCCGACCGGGAACTTACCAGATGTTTGTCATCAGATTCGGTTTCACTTTCCTCTGATGAAGAGGATGGCTCCTCCTCCCCTGGAGTAGGATGGAACTGTGCAGTAGGCTCCACCCCTTTCATGGCGGTCTCTCTTTTCCTGGGCTGTTTGTCTGGTTTTCTCTCTCCCCCAGCAGAAGTCTTTGCTCCCATCTTGGTGCGGCAGTTTGCTGCTCTGTGCCCCTCCTTCCCGCTTGCTAGTAGACCAACTTTTCCCTCCTTTTGGAGCTCCTTGGGGGGTTTTGGGGGTGGGAGTAGCATTCTCTTTTTCACTGTCATCACGGTACTTGTCTCGGGCTAAATCAATTTCCACATCCGCGGCCAATTCATACCAGGGCTGCAATGTGCGCCCCCCCCCCCCCCCGTTTACACAGTTCTGGTATATATCTTTGTTTAAACCGTCCATGAAGCCATCCAACAGGGCCTGTTCGGACCAACCCCGCATATAAACAGACAATTCACGAAATTCTTGTATATATTCAGCAACTGGCCTGTTCCCCTGGGTGAGGGTTTTGAACTTAGTTCTAGCTTTTCGCTCTGTGAGTGGATCATCAAAGCGTTTCCTCAGGGCGGCCATAAATCTATTATAGTCTCTCAGTAGGGGGGAGTCAGCGTTATGCAGGACAACCATCCAAGCCGCTGCTTCATCTTCTAATGCCATGGTAACGACTCTTACCTTGGCTTCTTCTGTAGGGAGGTCTTCACCAAATTGACGCATGTAGTTCCATACTTGAATGAGGAAAAATCCAAGATCCTTTGATTCTCCACCAAATTTCATGCCAAGTGGAGGAACTTTGGCCATCCGGCGTCTGCGGGGGGCCCCTCCCCCTCTTGGGATGGTTCTGGCGGCCGCTGCTACTGGGGTTTGGGCTTGTTCATCCTGATCATCACCACCATCCCCCCCCCCCCCAGCCTCTCTCGGCAGAACAGACCCTCTGCAGCTCTCTCCTCTGTTTCTGGGAGAATATCTTCTCTTTCAGGACCACTCTCACGTAAACGTCGCCTCTCCCAAGCCTCTTCAAAGAGTTTCATGGCCTGGGATATCATAAGGTTCACCTCCTCGACCTCCTGCCAAGCAGCGGTTGGTCGCCTCTGTCTCCTTGTGGTGACCCCAATCGGAGTTTCCTCGGAATCATACTTCTGTCCCACTCCCAATGTCCATCTGGGGCGAACGGATTGTTCTTCCAAGTGTAGTCCAGCCATTCGCTCTGTTTCCAGAGGGCACAAAGATTCAGCCGCCCCCATGTCGTCCCCCTGGTCACTGCCCAGGTGGGACATTCTTTTGAAGTTTGGGATTTTGTTGCACTCCCCTCGGAAGGTGTTAACTCCGGGTTGAATGCGAAACTGAGATCTTGCTTAATGTCAGGGCAGCCTCCATCAGTAACCAAGAAAGAAACCACGCAACTCCATTTTTCAGAATTAAGAGTACTTTTACTGGTTATGAGTAGATAGCAACTAGGCAAAGCAAGATCTGAGGCAAAAGCACGCGTAATCATAGATATCAATATGTAACCGAACTCCCTCCCCTTGGTAACCCCATCCCCCAGTCCAATCCGCACACCCCACAGGTGTCATGTGGGTTGCATCTTCAAAAAACATCATCAGGTTGGTATGTCGGACAGTTGGCCTTGGCGGCAATTCCACTATCTGCAGCATGCGCAGTAGATGGTAAGAAAAACACTCCCTTCTTCATTCACTCCTGTGCTGAAGCTTCCCCTCCCAAATACCATGTCATCCCCCCTCCCCGTTTCAATGGCAGCCAAAAGGAAGCAGCAAATCAGACACCACCAAGGCCCCAAAACCCATCAGTTCACTGCGCTTTCCTTTCAGAGCAGTACCTAGACAAAAACACAATTTCCAAGTTCACAAAGAATACTTCCCCTTCTTCTTTCACTTTCATTTTCCCACAAGTCAAGCTGCTCAATGTCCTCACCAATTGTCACTAATTGTCTCTGGATAGCTCAAAAGACTTTATGGAGTCTTTATGAGTCTTTATAAATCTAACCACAGTCACTTCCTCTTCTTACAATCTCTTCTGGACAGTAGATGGTGTTCTTACTCTCTTTTAAATGCTCAGGAAATTTCCCCTTGAGTGTTCCAAATCCAACGTCAATCCAAAAAGTACTAATCAGTCAAGTACCTACTAATAAGTCCAATAAGTATTAATGCATATATTCCTACTAATCTTCCAATATTTAAAGTTCTTTCAAGGTAGTTGGCCCGGGCTTTCCTTTAACTCAAGCTTAGTTCCTTTATGGTCGTTTCTCCCATTCTTTTCTGGCTCTGTCAGTAGCTCTAAAAGCTTAGTTGCTGCTATTTTTGGGGAGCAGATATCATGCTCCACCTTTTTTTTTTAGTCCCACTTTTCACAAAGTTTTAATCTTAAATCAGAATAGCTTCACTTGCCGAAAGTTAGAAGTTTCTCACCCAGTGCAGCCACGTTGCTCTTTGATTCTTCCCTTCCTGTCTCTCACCAAGCTGTCACAGCTTCAGGTCGGCCATGTTGACCATCTTCTCTCCTGTCGGCTCCAAGAGGTTTCCCCTAGTTCTAGTGGGAGATTGCCTTTCTCCACGCAGTCTTCAGGGCTTTCCCTTTCCCTTTGTCAACCCCTCCGGGGTTAACTTTGATTATTGAAGATCTCCAGACAGGCGAAATTGGATGGGAATAACGGAGCCCCATTTCCCCTGTCAGTCTCACTGTGACATCACTACCGGAAGTCTGGCAGTTAATTATCTTGAGAAGGATACTAGACATGCTCTCTCAGAGTCATAATATTAAAAGCTTGTTACTTATATATGCACATAAGAGTAACTCTCGGATTGATTAATTGATTTTGAAGTCAGTAGTCATAATAGGATTTGAAGTCATAATAGGATTAGCCCTTTACCCATCTAGCAACAGAACTCACCACATGGCACCTGGGGAGATTGCATCACCCAGCAACATTCAACCAAGCTTGGGACTCAAGACAGCCTGCAAAGTTACCCCTGCATGGCCCCATGAGAGTCTGACAACCAATCAGAATACATTTCTTTCACAGGAACAGGAAGCAAATTCAAAGCCCAAGAGAGGGTATAAATCTTAATCTCTGTCTCACCCATGTGCCCAATTGCCCAGGACCTCAAACCATGTGGTCCTGTCTACCATTAAAGCATCTTTCCAATCAGCCTCCATGTTTTCAGTGTCTTTCTCCCCACTTGGAACTGAACCCAGATGGACATTTCTTCCAACACCAAGAAAGCTATTT
The DNA here is from genome assembly GCF_964273705.1 of Natrix helvetica. NCBI lineage: Eukaryota > Metazoa > Chordata > Lepidosauria > Squamata > Natricidae > Natrix > Natrix helvetica. Next base: position 16,509,859 of record NC_138555.1, read on the forward strand.
TTAAGCAAGATTTTACAGTGAAACCCTATATTTCCCTCCCTCCCTCCCTTTCTTCCACTCTTCCTTCCTTCCCTCCTTCCTTCCTTCCTTCCTTCCTTCCTTCCTTCCTTCCTTATTTCCTTCCTACCATTCTCTTCAATAATCCTTTCCTTTCATTTTATATGGCCTTTCTCTTTCTTTTTGAGACCTCTCTCCCTTACTTTCAGTCTTTTTTCCTCCCCAAATTCTTTTCTCAGAGACTGATCCCTTGTAGGCCACTTGACATTGGTACACAGACAACATGGAGGTTGTTCATGTTCCTGCCTCTTGGCAATTTCAGAAGTTTTGGGTAATGGCAAAAATGTGAATCACATTTCTAAAAAATGGCCTGCAACACATGAAGTTGGTAATGGGGCAGGGCACCATCTGAAGGCTTATTTATAATTTATTAATTTATTATTTGATTTAAAACCTATATTTTACACAACTCAAGGTTTATTTACATTGCACATTTAAACCAGTTTATTACTAGTTGAGCTGCCAGGACCCCTGACCAGAAGACTTCGATAACTAATTCTGTAAAGGACTTCCAGAAGCCTTAGCAAGTCTGGCAGTCAATTGTTTGTTTTCATCCTCGTTATTTGACAGAAATGTTAATTCATTAAGAAAAACATAGTTACAAAGACTTGAGTGATCCATTGCCCAACAACTTAGAATTGTTTAGCAATCACGATAAAACAATTATGTAGAAAGAATGATGTTGGCTCCATTCTACTGGAGAGAATTAAATCCCAATTCATTATTTCATTATCTGACTTGGTAAACTATGCAACTCACTCTTTTTTCTGTCTCATTTATTTTATAAGATGTTTGTGGGATATATTTTTTAGAAGATTTTTTCTTCTGTTCAATTGTGTTGGATTTTCAGAGACTACCTAGACAGATGAGAATCCTCAAGGGGAAAACAACTCAAGAAGCTTGGGAAATTTTGAAAAATGAGATTACAAAAGCCCAGTCTAGCACAATGCCAATGAAGAAGAAAAATAACAGCTCCCAAAAGAAACCAGCATGGCTGCATAAAGAACTATCTGACAAACTGAAAGACAAAAAAGTTAAGTATAACAAGTGGAAGGAGGGGGACATAACTAAGGCAGAATATCAGCAAATAGCCCGAGCCTGTAAAGATGAAGTGAGGAAAGCTAAGGCTCACAATGAAGAAAGGCTTGCCACAAAAGTAAAAATTAACAAAAAACGCTTCTTCCAACATGTTAAAAACAAGAAAAAAGTTAAGGAAACAATTGGTCCATTGCTAGGAGAAAGTGGCAAGAAGGTGACAAGCAACAGGGAGAAAGCAGAACTATTTAACTCATGTTTTGCATCTGTCTTTACACAAAGGGATAAAACAGTCCAACCTATCAAAAGCAGCACCACAAAAATCAGATTAGGAACACAAATTGAAATAGGGAAGAAAATGGTAAGTGAGCACCTATCTACCCTAGACGAGTTCAAATCACCAGGACCGGATGGATTACACCCCAGGGTTCTGAAGGAGCTAGCAGACGAGATCTCAGAACCACTGAATTATATCTTTCAGAGATCCTGGAACACCGGGGAACTACCAGAGGACTGGAAAAGAGCTGATGTGGTTCCCATCTTCAAAAAAGGGAAAAAAATAGATCCAGGAAACTACAGACCTATCAGCCTGACCTCAATACCAGGAAAGATTCTGGAAAAAATAATCAAGCAACGAATTTGCGAACACCTAGAAGCAAACAAAGTAATAGCCAAAAGCCAACATGGATTTGTCAAAAACAGATCATGCCAGACTAATCTTATTGCATTCTTTGATAATGTGACAAAATTAGTGGACCAGAGGAATGCCGTCGATATAGTTTACTTGGACTTCAGTAAGGCTTTTGATAAGGTAGACCATAACCTACTACTAGATAAAGTAGAAGAATGTGGGTTAGACAGCATCACCACCAGATGGATTGGTAACTGGCTGACCAACCGTACTCAACGTGTAGTTCTCAATGGAACTGCATCTACATGGAGGGATGTATGCAGTGGAGTACCCCAAGGCTCTGTTTTAGGCCCAGTACTCTTCAACATCTTCATCAATGATTTGGATGAGGGAATAAATGGGGAACTCATCAAATTTGCAGATATTACCAAGCTTGCAGGAATAGCCAACACTCCAGAAGATAGGCTTAAGATACAGAAGGATCTTGACAAACTTGAACATTGGGCACTATCTAATAAAATGAAATTCAATGGTGAAAAGAGTAAGGTTCTACATTTAGGCAACAAAAACGGAATGCACAGGTACAGTATAGGTGATACCTTGCTCAGTAGTAGTAACTGTGAAAGGGATCTTGGAGTCCTAGTGGACAACCATTTAAATATGAGCCAGCAGTGTGCAGCAGCTGCCAAAAAAGCCAACACAGTTCTAGGCTGCATCAACAGAGGGATAGAATCAAGATCACGTGAAGTGTTAATACCACTTTATAATGCCTTGGTAAGGCCACACTTGGAATACTGCATTCAGTTCTGGTCGCCACGATGTAAAAAAGATGTTGAGACTCTAGAAAGAGTGCAGAGCAGAGCAACAAAGATGATTAGGGGACTGGAGACTAAAACATATGAAGAACGGTTGCAGGAACTGGGTATGTTTAGCTTAAGAGAAAGAAGGACTAGGGGAGACATGATAGCATTGTTCCAATATCTCAGAGGTTGCCACAAAGAAGAGGGAGTCAAACTATTCTCCAAAGCACCTGAGGGCAGGACAAGAAGCAATGGGTGGAAACTAATCAAGGAGAGAAGCAACTTAGAACTGAGGAGAAACTTCCTGACAGTTAGAACAATTAATCAGTGGAACAGCTTGCCTCCAGAAGTTGTGAATGCCCCAATACTGGAAGTCTTTAAGAAGATGTTGGATAGCCATCTGTCTGAAATGGTATCGGGTTTCCTGCCTAGGCAGGGGGTTGGACTAGAAGACCTCCAAGGTCCCTTCCAACTCTACTATTGTATTGTATTGTATTGTATTGTATTGTATTGTATTGTATTGTAAATCCCTAGTTTTCTTGGCAAGGTTTTTCAGATGTGGTTTGTCATTGTCTCCTTCCTAGGGCTGAGAGACTGTGACTGGCCCAAGATTACCCAGCTGGCTTTGTGGCTAAAGCAGGACTTAACAATCTTCCAGTTTCTAGCCTGATGTTTTAACCACTACACCAAACTGGTTCTCTATAGGTTTTTATTTTTTATCTCCTTTCCCCAATTATCCCAGACTGTCCCAGTACTTGGGTGGTGTTCATGTTTATCACACACACCACAGCTTTGATGTAACCCACAGAGTAATTTGTGTTTCAGTGTTGCTGAAATTAAGCAAAGTTGAAAAATGGAGAGGAGGGATAGAAGACCTCTTAAAAATAACTTTTCATCCCCACCCCCAGAAAAAATGAGGAAATATAGATTAAATGGGTGGCCAAATACTTAGCTGGTTCTTAGCTGGTTATATTATACTTTGCAGTTGGGATACAAGACATTGTAAAAAGAATAAAATAGCTGAAACCCAAACTCTGCTGACAGGTGCTAGAATGTTTTGATTGCAGAGTATGCTGGGAAATGTAGTTTTTGTGAGTAGGAAGTGGGCTTAGCTTCTTTCAGTTGTCTCAGTAGCAGTGGTGGGTTCCTAACCGGTTTACTACCGGTTCGCTGAGCACGCATGCGTAATTGAACAAAAAATAGTCAGAAAAAAGGGAAAACAGTTGAGGAGTGGCAATTCAAGCTGCCGCACCAGATCAGCTGGCCTTCGGAAGCTGGAATAATGGTAAGTATAACCCAGGGGCAGGCGGGCGGGCCCTCTTTTAACAAAAACAGAGAACCGGTTCACACTCTGTTTGAAGTCAGCACTACCAGTTCGGGGAACTGGTAGGAACACACCTTTGCTTAGTAGATGACATTTGAAATTTTGTTTTCTCTTCTTACAATCCCATTGCCACCCATACAACACTGTCATTTCCATTTTGGATGGCCCTATTAGGTTTGTGTGAATTAAAACATGGCTTGTAAGCCTTTGTTTGCAGAGGTTTTATAAATGGTGCAAATGAACACAATAATCTTATATTTCACCCTTTCGACAGTGGAAAGAGCTTGCTTTTCTGATGCAATTCTGTCTGGTTTGTGTAGCCCAAAAGACATTTATTTTTCGCCCATCTCACTCCCAATTGGTAAAGAGCCTTTTTGCTAAGGCTCTGGAATGCAATGCTCCCACTGAGATTAGATTACTATAATTCTTGTTCCTGAGGCTGCCTTTAGAGATAATCTGGAAACAAATCCTCCACATTTTTGCTGTTTAGTCTGTATCCCAATTTTAAGTGGTAGTTTTGGCTTACAAATTTTAGCCAACATTCAGACCCCATCAATTGCAAAGGGTGCCCATGGTGTTTTTTTCTGCCTGCAATATAAACTCAAGGGCTTGAGTTTCAGCAATCCAAAGGGTCAAGTTGAAAAAACAGTTTTTCAATAATGATCTCACTTCTGCAGAATAAACCTCCAACTGGGTTTGGCAAGCTCCACTTATTGCATGTTTTTAATGAAATGGTAGCTTATTTGTTCATGGGTTGTAATGTTTTTCTAGGTCAGACATTTAAATTGCCAGTTTTTGCCTGTTTTGCATTAAGGCTTTGTTGTTTGCATTATCTGGAAAAAAGCCATAGAAGTTTTTCCGGCTCCCAGGTGGCTTGGCCAACTTTTGAAAATGTCAAGAATTGTGTACCAAGCTGCTTTAGATGATGATGTTCGTCCATCATTTACGAAGACAACCTTGACATCTAATGAGTTGTGGGCTGTCCATGGTGTGTCTGCAGGTGGCTGGTAAGGCCTGTACAGCAGTGGTAGGTTTCAATTTTTTTTACTATTCGTTCTGTGGGCATGGCTTATTTTGTGGGTGTGGCTTGGCAATCATTGTGACTGGTTGGAAGTAGCTTGGTGGTCATGTGACTGGGTGGGCGTGGCCAATTTAGCCTTCCATTTTGACAATTTAGCAGTCCATTAAAATACACAGCAGCCCCCTTTTCTATATTTTTTAATACTGCATGAAGTTTTTGCTCTAGGTTTTTTTTTACTAGGGGGGAGAAGTTGGCAATGCTTGGGGATTTCTGGGAAGTTCTCCTCTGTGTTAGAGGCACTAAAATAACCAAGATGATATAAGGTCTCCTGCTAGAGCAGGGGGTTGGACTAGATGACCTGAGGTCCCTTCCAGACCTGGATTGCTGTGCTGTTTCAAAGCATCCTCTGAATCTGCATCTAGTGCCAGGTTTGTAGTCCTTCCTTCCTCTCCTTTTTCTCTCTCTCTCTCCCTCCCTCCCTCTTTCTGTCACTGCATTAATTGTTTGCTAGCCGTGCTGAAGATGTACTGCGCAGGTCATAGGCCTTATCAGCAAGTGATGTACTGCGTCTGCTCACACACATTCCTGAGACTTCTGAACTTCTGTTCGTCTGCCAAGGAGGTGGGCAACAGAGCTCTTGCCAGAATGTAAGAATTAGATAGAAAGGTTTTATTTTTTATTTTCATATTAAAGTTTGTTTTCATTAGAACATGTTCTTGGGTTTTATTCCTTATCAAGAGATATGCTGCAAGGAGGGCTGGCGATCCGCACCTCGATCGAAGGTGGAAGGGAAACTTTCCATTTCTTCTCACTTTTTCTTTCTTTCTTTCTTTCTTTCTTTCTTTCTTTCTTTCTTTCTTTCTTTCTTTCTTTCTTTCTTTCTCCCTTCCCTTCCCTTCCCTTCCCTTCCCTTCCCTCCCTTTCTTATTTTCTTCCCTCCCTCCCTCCCTCCCTCCCTCCCTCCCTTCCTTCCTTCCTTCCTTCCTTCCTTCCTTCCTGTGAAGAACCCCAGAAGGTCTTTGGTAGGAGGAAGAAAAGCCAGACGTTTTAAAACTGAGAACATGCCCATTGATCAAGGGCCTGCCTTGATGACGGGTTTGCGAACCCCGAGAGGTGGAAGAAACGGAGGCTGAGGGGCTTTTTATCCAGAAGTTTTTTATTGTTATTAAGGGGTTCCAGGGAGGGGGGGTGTGATAACCAGGCCGGGAGAGGCGCCAGTGCCAGTGCCAGACGGACAGGTGAGTCCGGGAAGGAAGTGAGCGGAGCGGGGGGGGGGGGAGAGGGAACAAGTGATTCCAATAGAGGGTTGTTTGATTACAATGGTCGCAGGGAGGGGGGGGATGCGAGGACAAGAGAAGATCACAAGGTCGGTTGGGAGACCGTGGTTGCTGGCTATGCCCGGTCGTTTGCACCAACCCCCGCAACCTAGGTGGCCAGGAACTACAGAGCCCGGGCCTACGGCTGATGCTTTGCAATGCAAGGTCCGTAACCAATAAGGCCCCCCTCATTAATGAGTTGATCTCTGAGGGGGAGCTAGACCTTGCAGGGATAATGGAAACCTGGTTGGGCCACGAGGGTGGTTTACCCCTCGTGGAAATGTGCCCACCAGGTTTCCGTGCATTCCATCAGCCTCGGGCCCTGGGTAAGGGTGGTGGGGTGGCGGTAGTTATTCGGGAAGGTCTAGAGCCGAGGGAGTTCACTGTTCCTCAGATATCCGGGTGTGAGTCCCTTGGTGTGAAATGGGGCCCAGGGAGGCAGTTGGGTTTGCTGATTGTATACTTGGCTCCTCGCTATACATCAGCAGCCCTGCCCGAGCTCCTCGAGCTGATCTCGGAGATGGCGGTTGAGATCCCCAGACTTGTGGTTATGGGGGATTTCAACCTGCCGTCGACGGGAGCAGCGTCTGAGGTAGCTCGGGAGTTCATGGCTTCCATGACAGCCATGGGCCTGACCCAGTTAATTCAGGGCCCCACACACGAAGGAGGCCACACATTGGACCTTGTTTTTGTATCTGAGCAGTGGATGAGTGATCTGGGTAGAGGGGATTTTATTGTTACACCCCTGTCATGGTCAGATCACTCATGTCTCCGGCTGGACTTCCCTGGCGCTACCCCCCACCGCGAGGAGGCGGGACCAGACGGTCCACGCTGGTACCGCCCCAAGCACCTGATGGAGCCGGATAGGTTCCAGACGGAGCTTGGGCCATTACCTGTAGCCCTGACCCGCGCTCGGTCGGAGGACCTAGCGGCCGCCTGGAATAGGGCGGCTGGGGCCTTGGACCGGGTTGCGCCTTTGCGACCTCTCCTGCGGCAGCGACCCACCCGGGCTCCTTGGTATACCGAGGAGCTGAGGGTGATGAAGCGCCACAGGAGACGTCTAGAGAGCAGGTGGAGGTCCTCACGCTCCGAATCTGATCGAACACAGGTAAGATCCTACTTGCGGACCTACCTTGTGGCATTAAGGGCGGCCAAACGTAGATATTGCGCCACTCTTATTGCGTCTGCGGATAACTGCCCTGCTGCCCTGTTTAGGGTGACCCGCTCCCTCTTGTCACAGAGGACGCAGGAGGCACCCTTACAGGGCAGAGCAGAGGAATTTGGGGAATAGTTGCAGGACAAAGTCGCTCAGATCCGGAGCGGATGGGCCCCACTCAGTGGACCAGACGGGCCGCCAACAGCGAGTCTTGTGAGACCATCCTGGGAGGAATTTGATTCTGTTGCCCCCGAGGATTTAGACAGGTTGCGTGGACGGCTGCGACCCACCACATGTTTAATGGACCCGTGTCCCTCCTGGTTGGTACTGGCATCTTGGGAGGTGACCCGAGGCTGGCTTCTGGGCCTGGTGAATGCCTCATTGGGTGAGGGATCCTTACCAACCGCCTTGAAGGAGGCGGTGGTGAGGCCCTTACTTAAGAGGCCTTCACTCGACCCAACGGAGCTAGCTAATTATCGTCCAGTCTCCAACCTTCCGTTTCTAGCGAAGGTTGTTGAGAATGTGGTGGCGCAGCAGTTTCCACGACACCTTGACGAATCCGAGTATCTAGACTCACGCCAGTCCGGCTTCTGACCTGGGCACAGCACAGAGACAGCCTTGGTCGCGTTGGTTGATGATCTCTGGAGGGCCAGAGATAGAGGTTGTTCCTCTATCCTGGTCCTATTAGACCTCTTGGCGGCTTTTGATACCATTGACCATGGTATCCTATTGCGCCGGTTGGAGGGGATAGGAGTCGGAGGTACCGTTTTGCGGTGGTTCGGCTCCTACCTCTCCGACCGGAGGCAATGTGTGTTGACAGGGGGACAGAGGTCGACCCCAAGGCCACTCACTTGTGGAGTGCCACAGGGGTCGGTCCTCTCGCCTCTCCTGTTCAACACATATGTGAAGCCGCTGGGTGAGATCATCCGTGGTTTTGGGGTTGAGTATCACCTCTACGCTGATGATACTCAGCTGTATATTTCAACTCCAAACCACCCCAACGAGGCTGTCGAAGTGATGTCCCGGTGTTTGGAGGCCGTCGGGGTCTGGATGGGGGACAACAGACTTAAACTCAACCCCTCCAAGACTGAGTGGCTGTGGCTACCGGCACCTCGGTTCAGCCAGCTGATCCCATCGCTGGCCATAGGGGGTGAACAACTGCCCCCTGTGGAACGGGCGCGCAATTTGGGCGTCCTCCTTGACGCCCGGCTGTCAATGGATGACCATGTGGCAGCCGTGGCAAGGGGGGCGTTCCACCAGGTTCGCCTGGTGCGCCAATTGCGCCCCCTACTGGACCGGGATGCCCTACGCACGGTCACTCATGCGCTGGTGACGTCCTGCCTGGATTACTGCAACGCTCTCTACATGGGGCTGCCCTTGGGATGCGCCCGGAGACTGCAGTTAGTTCAGAACGCAGCCGCGCGGGCTGTGATGGGGAGTACAAGATACTCCCACGTAACACCTCTCCTGCGCGAGCTGCACTGGCTACCTGTGGTTTTCCGGGTGCGTTTCAAGGTGCTGATTACCGTCTTTAAAGCGCTCCATGGCACGGGACCTAGTTACTTGCGGGATCGCATCCTCTCACATACATCCCTGCGGCCAATTCTCTCACACAGGGAGGGACTTCTCCTGGTGCCGTCCACTAGGCAATGCCAACGGGCGACACCGAGGAGTAGGGCCTTCTCTGTGATGGGCCCAACCCTCTGGAATGACCTCCCCCCCGACATTAGAACCACTTCTGACCTCCGCTCCTTCCGGCAAAAACTGAAGACCCACCTGTTCCGATTAGCAGGCCTGGCATAATTCAACTGTCCCTCCTGGCAAATGTATTATATCTGGTTATTTTAGGGGTTTTTTAATTTACTGTATCTGTTTTTAGGGGTTTAAATTTATATTTGCTTTGTACAGTTCTTTTAACTGCATTTTAACCTCCTCCATGTCAACTGTCAACTGTACATATTTAATTTTATTGTATGTTGTTATATTTTGTATGAACTGTACACCGCCCCGAGTCCCTTTTGGGAGAGGGGGCGGTCTAGAAGCATTAAATATTATTAAATATTATTATTATTGATCATCTGGCATTCTTGGAGCTCTATTGATTAGCTTAGCCTGAGCAAGGATAGCTAGCAGAGGTCAATGCAAGAGGTCTTCAAACTTGGCAACTTTAAGACTTGTGGACTTTAACTCCCAGAATTCAGCTCTTCTGGCTGGAGAATTCTGGGAGTTAAAGTCCACAAGTCTTAAAGTTGCCAAGTTTGAAGACCTCTGTTCCATGCACAGTGCATCCCCAAATGGTGAGGATTCCTTTCTTTGTCCCTTGAAAGCCCTCCCCCCTCGTAGCCCTTTTTTTCTCCCAGGGTGGAAGAAAAAACTAGGGAGGGAGGCTTGCTAAAATAGGGCCCCCACACCCTATTTTGGGCCTAGCAGGCCTCCCTGAAGCCCCCTGGGAGCCAAAATGGGGCTCGTGGGGATCCTGGAAGGGCCGGGGGAAGGTAAGGTTGTGAGCCCAGTGAGGAAGGAGGGGGCGCAGCAAGCTCTGGGGAGGGGGGGACTAGCGAGACTTACCTGTAGGCAGGAGGGGGAGGCAGCTCAGTTGGGGCGCAGGGCAGACATCACATGGCAGCTTAGACAGGCAAGGCAGCTTAGGCAGGGAAGCCGCCTGGGAGGTGAGGAGTGACTGGGTGGGGGGAGTGGGTGGGGCAAGCAACTGGGGGACCGGTTCTGGGGCGTGGCAGGCCTGGGTTGCTGCCAGTTCCAGCGACCCAGGCCGCCAAGTTGCTACCTATTCGGTCAAACCGGTAGGAACCCACCTCTGCTATACGGGCACAGAATGTTCTGCCACATGTCGGGCAGATGTGTGGTCACCACTATTGCAGCATTTGCATCTCTGGCTTTGCGGAGTGCTTGCGTCTCCGAGGTGGGGTGTGGGAGGAGTCACTGTATGGGTATTGTTATGGCCCAATTGCCTGGAGACTGAGGTAATCTGAGGACACTCCCTCTGCTCCTCCTGGTGACTCCCCAGATCAACCTCAGTCTTCAGCCTAACAGGAGCTATACAGTGACTCTCCAGTAATTTTAGATAGAGTTCTGTATTTTGTTAGAATTTTTTTTTCCTTTCTAGTTTTTACAGGTTTTTTTTCCTTAGCTACCTTACTTTTAGCCTCTTCTGCCTCGGTTTCGCGCCCTTTTGCCTGGCTGCCTAAGCGCTTCCGTGCCCGCTGCAGCCCGAAGGCCCCGCAACACCGGCTCCCGGTGGAGGGGGGGGGGGGGGCAAAAGCCGAGCCTCGTCGCCTGCTGCCATCCGGAGGAGAAGAGGAAGCCATCAGATCCATGAAGACTCCGGAGGCAGCGAGAAGAAGGAGCGGTTCAGCCGGAACCACTCTATGCATCAGACCACGTGATTGGTGGTCGCCATTTTAAAGAGAGCAGGGCGCACACGCAGAGCGACAAAGCAACTGGTCTCAGTTGCCGCAGCTCCCCAGCACCGCAGGAAGAAGAGGATCGTCGGGCCCGAGCTCAGTGCCGGCCATCCGGAGGGGGGGGCAGCGCAGGCGGTGCAGCGGTCTCCACTCGGTCCGCAGGTCGGCAGATGGACAGGAAGGGCCTGGATCCGAAGGAGCTCCGGATCCATGAGGCCCAGGGAGACCAGGCCACAGAGGCAGAAAGAGAGAGAGAGGCAATTCACCCAACTGTGAGTACTGCGATGGCGGAGGCCACGCGGAGCAAGGGAGCAAGGGCTCCCAGCTCTCCAAGGCTCTCCGATTCGGGCGAGGGACCCTCCAGGGGGGCAGGCTCAGGGCCCAGGGGGAGTTCACTTCCTAGGAAGTGTTCCTCCAAATCCTCTAGAAGGGAGAGGCCTAGGCAGGAGGCCCCCTCTACCAAGGCTACCAGCAGGAGGGCTAGGGATGGCATCAGCCCCTCCCCAGCTAGGTCACGTTCTCCCCACAGGCCTCCTTTTCTCTCACAGGAACCTGGCTCTCCAGGTCCAGAGAGACATTCCAGAGAACGTAGCCCCCTGTTCCCCCCTCTATCCCCCTCTCATTCACTGAGAGCGAGGGGGGACCCCTTTGGTTGTAGGGCAGGAGGTTCCCCAAGGCAGCATTTGGCCCCTCAGGCCCCTGAGCCCAGGGACAACAGGGGCCCCCCTATTCTTACCCCGGCCTATCCAGAGCTACCTGAAAGTTTCCAGAATGTGCTGGCCAGGGCCATAGCAGAGGGCATTACCTCAGGCATGCAGCACCAATTTCAGGGTGCCAGGGCCCGGTCTACCCGTGGGGCTCCACGGGATCGCACAGCCAGGCTTGAGTCTCCAGTCCCCAGGGACTCTCGGGCCTCATCGCCTTCCACTGCCAGCGAGGGCTCAGAGTCAGGGGGGGGGAGGAACAGAAGGATCTGGGGTTTTCAGAAGATGAAGATCCCTCTACCCCTGAGACCCCCTCCTTTGCAGGGTTGTTCCCTCCCTCGTTGTTTAGTTCTCTTCTGCGCAAGGCTAAGGCCACAGCAGACCTGGATCCTCCTCCAGCTACTAGCCAGACTCGCACCCCTAGTACTAGTGGAGGGAAGAAAAAGCAGGGCCCCTTTCACAGGCCCCAGGTAGAGAAGGAGGAGATTCCCACCCCGGACCTCTTCCTCGAGGTGCTGAAGTCCCAGTGGACCAAACTGGGTTCCTTCCCCACTCCTGGGAGTAACGATCGTAAATTCTACAACTTAAATACAGCCTTTGACCAAGCCTTGCAGGTGCCTGCTGTGGACGCTCCAGTAGCAGCCTTGGCCTCCGCTTCCTCCGTAATAACAGGAGACATCTCCAGCTGTCTCAAGGCAGAGGACAGGAGAGCGGAGCTGGTCATGCGGAGGACCTTCCAGGCCGCCTCGTGGGCCATCAAGGCAGCGGCAACCGCATCCTTTTTTAATAGATTGACCATCTTGTGGCTGGAGCAGATCCGGGACAGGACGCCTGCTTCAAATGTAAGGCTCCAGCAGGACATCACAAAGTTGCTGGCGGCGACCCAGTTCTCGGCCGACGCAACCCTGGATGCGGTAAAGTATTCCTCCAGGGCCCTAACATTCCTCGGTGGCGTCCAGACGCCTTTTATGGCTTCGCCATTGGCAGGCCGACTTCCGGGAGAAGTGGCCCCTGGCGGAGGCGGATTACACAGGAGACAAGCTCTTCGGACCTGCTTTGGACCCCATCCTCGTCGAGGATAAGAATAAGAGAAAGGTCTTCCCATCCACCACCAGATGCGCAGACCACCGAGCGACGCCATACGCCAGGAGAGCCTCATACCGACCACCGGAGCAGGACAACCAGACACAAAGGTACTCGGCTCCCAGGTACTCCAGACAGGGGGACAGGCAGTTCTCCAGGGAGAGGTTCAGACCCCAGCAGGCCGGTAAGCGGCCTTTTCGAGGGGGGGGCGGCCACTCTTTCCACAGCGGTAAGTGATTTGGGCTCGAATCTACCCATCGGCGGTCGCCTCTCTTTTTTCACAGACCGCTGGGAAGGGATCACCTCGGATGCCTGGGTTCTCCAAACCATCAGATCGGGACTCCATCTGGAGTTCCGTTCCCTTCCACCCAGTAGATTCCGCACCTTTCCCTCCTCCAAGAACCTGGCTAAGCGCGCCCTCATGTGCGAGGCCATCCGTCACCTCCTGGACATTAGCACCATAGAACCGGTTCTGGAGAAGGAGAAGGGATCAGGGTTCTACTCACACCTTTTCCTAGTCCCCAAAGGTTCAGGGGGGTGGAGAGCCATCCTAGACCTCAAGCTCTTGAACTCCAGAATAGTTTACCGCAAGTTCAAGATGGCTTCCCTCAAATCCATACTGGAGGGGGTCAGGCAGGGGGATTTCCTAGCTTCCATCGACCTCATGGAGGCCTACCTTCACATTATGATCGCCCCTGACCATCACAGGTTTCTCAGGTTCTCCCACCAGGGAGACCACTACCAGTACAGGGCTCTTCCCTTCGGGCTGAGCCTTCACCAAGGTAATGGCCGTGGCCGCGGCCTACCTCCGTTCCCTCCCAGTCCGTCTCCACTGTTACTTAGATGACATCCTAGTCCTAGCCCCCTCTGCTCCCCGCGCAGAGAGGGACCTCGCTATCGCCATCAGTACCTTGCCTTCCTTGGTGTTCTTGATCAACCTCGAGAAGAGCCATCTGACACCCTCCACCAGGCTCCAGCATTTGGGAACCATTATAGATTCTGTGGAGGGTAGGGTCTTCCTGTCCCAGGAATGCAGGGACAGCATCGTGGAACTAGTCCAGGAGATTCGCAGGCTTCGATCTGTTCCCGTAGCTCTCCTCTCCAGGCTCCTCGGGAAGCTCATATTCTGCATCGGGATCGTCCCTTGGGCTCGTCTCCACGCCAGAGACCTGCAGTGGTTCCTTCTTCCCCACCAGAGGAACGGAACAGCCGACGCAAACTTCAAGGTCCTAGTGACCCCTCAGGTACTGCTCTCCCTCCGCTGGTGGAGGTCCTCCTCCCTGGTGAAGGGGTCTCTTTTCAGGGAGTCAAGTCTGTTCGACTGGGGGGCCCATCTTCAGTCCCAGTTGGCCCAGGGCTGGTGAACACCCACGGACCTGCGAAAGAGCATCAACTGGCTGTAGCTCAGGGCAATCCACCTAGCCCTTCGCCGGTTCAAACAGACGGTCGCGGGACAACACATCTTGGTACTGACGGACAACGTGGCGGCAAAGGCGAATGTGAACAAGCAGGGAGGCACCCACTCCGTGGCTCTCCTGTCGATCCTCCTGTCGATCCGAGCAGAGCACATCTCCGGAGTGGAGAACCAGCAAGCGGACTGGCTCAGCAAGGAGACGGTGGACCACGGGGAGTGGCAACTTCATCCCAGCATCTTCACACAGATCAGCCAGAGGTTCGGTCAGCCGATGGTAGACCTCTTCGCCTCTCCATCGAACACACAGGTTCCGGATTTCATATCCCGGTTTCCTACCCGGGGGGCGGTGGACACTGACGGACTACGCTGCAGGTGGCCAGCAGGCCTTCTGTATGGTTTTCCCCCGCTCCCTCTCATCCCAGGGGTCGTGAGGGAGCTAGTGACAGAGAGGGCAGAGATCATCCTAGTAGCCCCACACTGGCCACGACGACCCTGGTTCGTGGACCTGGTGGAGCTGTCGGTCCTCCCTCCTTGGCGGATTCCACAGGGGAGGGTAGAGCTGCGCCAGGGGAGTCTGATCCACCCAGACCCGGAGTGGCTCAATCTGACCGCCTGGCGCTTGAGCGGGAACAATTGAGGGTGTCCCAGATCTCTTCCAGAGTCATCAGCACCCTGGAGGCTTCCCGAAGGAGATCGACCACCCGCATTTACGACGCGACGTGGGCTGCCTTCGGCAGCTGGTGCCAAGCCAGGCAGGTAGAACCTTCATCAGCCTCCGTACCCCAGGTATTGGACTTCCTCCTGGACGGCTTGGATAAAGGTTTGGTGCACAACACCCTACGCAGGCAGGTCTCAGCTCTAGCTACCATCCTCAGGCGTTAATCTCGGAGAACCACCGGTTCCCCTCTTGGGATCGCCCCACAGTCCTCCAGGCCCTCATGGAACCGCCCTTCGAGCCCCTCAGGGAGGTCAGCCTTCAACTTCTCACCCTCAAGGTGACCTTCCTCGTGGCGATCACCTCGGCCAGGAGGGTCTCCGAGATTAACGCCTTGTCATCTAGGGCCGACCTCTGCACCTTTTACAATAACAGGGTCGTTCTCAGGCTTGACCCAGCCTTCATGCCCAAGGTCAATTCCCCCTTTCACAGGGGGCAGGAGGTCATTCTCCCGGACTTCTGCCCTCACCCATCCTCCGAGAGGGAGAAGTCCTGGCACTGACTAGACATTAAAAGGGCCCTGCGCATCTATCTCAAGCGCACAGCCCCCTTCAGACGGTCGAAGGCTCTCTTTGTCTCCTTCCACACTTCAACCAAGGGCTCCAAGGTCTCGCCTACCGCCATCAGCAGGTGGATCAGGTTGGCCATCTCCAAGGCATACGAGGCCCGAGGGCTGCCCATACCACAGGGCATTACCGCACACTCCACCAGGAGTGCGGCTACTTCAGCGGCCTGGGCCACCCAGGCTCCCATCGAGGACATCTGCTGAGCTGCAGCCTGGTCCTCTCTGTCACCCTTCATCAGGCATTACCGGCTAGATACCTATGCCTCGGCCGAGGCATCCTTCGGGAGGCGGGTCCTTCAGGGTGTCCTGGGCATTCAGGTGACTCAGGCCCAATAATCCCTCCCATGGACATCTAGCTTTAGTATGTCCCATACAGTGACTCCTCCCACACCCCACCTCGGAGACTGTCAGTTGGTCCTACCTGAACTGCATGTCTCGAGGGTGGTGTGGGAGCAGTCTCTTCCCGCCCATCAGGCGCCAGCCCCGGGCCTGAGTAAGCAACCACAGACCATCCAAGGTTCAGGAAGGGAAGCTGTCATTGGTTTTTTCTTCTCTTCCCTTCCAGGTCCTTCTTCCGAATCATCGGTTGATCTGCGGAGTCACCAGGAGGAGCAGAGGGAGTGTCCTCAGATTACCTCAGTCTCCAGGCAATTGGGCCGTAACAATACCCATACAGTGACTGCTCCCACACCACCCTCGAGACATGCAGTTCAGGTAGGACCAACTGACATTCTCTTGTGCTATGGTTGTCCTTCTGTCTTCAAATGTCTGGCAGCCTTGGTGGATCAAGGTGCACCATGTTGATCGATCTTGTGCCAGGGTTTCCCAGCAGGTGGTGTTGATATCCAGGGACTTGAGAGAGGCTTTCAGCGTGTCTTTGTATCGCTTCCTTTGTCCCCATTGCGACCGCTTTCCTTGAAACAGCTCACCATAGAGGAGCTGTTTGGGGATGCAGTGGTCTGGCATCTTTGCAACATGGCCTGCCCAGCATGTCTGGACTTTGATCAGCAGGGTGTGAACTGATGGCAGGCCTGCTCTGAAGAAGACCTCTGTGTCTGGCACCTTGTCCTGCCACCGGATCTTCAGAAATCTGAGGAGGTAGGTCATGTGGAAGTGGTTCAATTGCCTAGCGTGCCTCCTGTATACCGTCCGAGTCTCACTGGCATACATCAGGGTAGTTAGCACTACTGCTCGGTAGACTTTGAGCTTTGTAGCAAGGCTTATTCCATGGCGGTCCCACACGTTGGTCAGTAGTCTGCCAAATGCAGAGTTTGCCTTGGCGATTCTGCAGTTGACCTCGATCTCCATTGTCACTGCACAGGAGAGGATGCTTCCAAGGTATGTAAATTGATCCACTGCTCGAAGCTTTTGTCCCTTCACTGTGATTTAACAGATTAACAGAGTTGGTAGGTCATCTAGTCCAACCCCAAGCTCAAGCAGGAGACCCTACACCATTTCTGACAAATGGCAGTCCAATCTCTTCTTGAAAGTCTCAAGTGATGAAGCTCCCACAACTTCCAAAGGCAAGCTGTTCCATTGGTGATTGTTCTCACTGTCAGAAAGTTCCTCCTTGTTTCTAGGTTGAAACTCTCCTTGGTCAGTTTCCATCCATTATTCCTTGTTTGGCCTTCAGGTGCTTTGGAAAATAGCTTGACCCCCTCATCTGTGTGGTAGCCCCTCAAATATTGGAACACTGCTATCATGTCTCCCCTGGTCCTTCTATTTCATATATCTCTTTCCAGCTTTATAGCAGCCTGTTCCTTCTGACTCCAGCTCTATCCAGAGGTATCCTCCAGTTAAGCGAACTGCATTGGGCATGGTCACCCAGGATCTTGGATGGTTCCCAGGTGGCTGTGGTGGCTGGGAACAGAGGCAATAGACACAAGATAGAGGTTGGCAATGTGGAGAGTCAATTCATGTTGGCAGTTTTCTGTCAAATCAAGAATGGGTAGGGTATACTTCAATGCAGCAGTGGGAAAGACAACAAAAGTGGAGGAGCAGGCAGAGCTGGGGATGGAGTTAAATGCATCATCAGCTTAGAATCCTTACATTGCCACAACCGATCCAAATCCAGCCACCCTTGTTTTTAAACAAAGTTTTATTGGTTTTTTGAAAAATAATAGGGAAAAAGGTAGTGGAATGGTTACAAATTTTGGCAGTTGCGATGTGCGGTAGGTGCCCCCTCCCTCCATACTCATAAAGTACATTTACACAAAATTCATTGCTAAATAGTAATATATAGTCAGCATATGAGTTCAATTAATAACTTCGAACAATTTATGTCAAGCAGATTTTCTTATTCATTTTTGTGATCTGAGTTTTCTCGGTATTGCCCCATCTCCCCCCGCCGCCAGAGCTCCGGCCCCTCCCGTGTCCTGTATGTCTGTTGTAGAATCATCTGGTTTTTCTAGGAGGGCTTTATTTTTTTCCATAAAGGCCTGCACCTCTATGAGTGTATTAATTCTAACTCTTGTGTCCTCCCAGAATATTAGCATACCTTCAGGCATCAGCCATCTGAACCAGACCCCCTTCTGGTATAGTTTCTTCGCTAATTGCGAATAGCTTTTTCTTTTCTCCCTCACTTTCTTGGGGATCTGTTTCAGGATGGTTATTTCCCTATCTTGGTATTTCAAAGCTTGCCCCCTTTGTGCACTCAGAATTTCATCTCTTGTACTTTTTCTGAGAAATTTAATGTGTACCTCCCTGGGTACGTTGTGTGTTCTAGCATAGGCTGAGTTCACTCTATAAACCAGATCTAGTTCCCACCCCATCTGTTGTTTCTCTTTCTGAATGTATTCAGCCAAAATACTTGTCATAATGTCCCTTATATCTTCATCATCTGTCTCCAGCACATTTTGAAATCTAAGGTAAAAGGACATTCTCTCAAATTCTATTTTCATCTGTTGGGTGTCAAGTTTTTTGTTCCCCTTCTGCATCCCTTCCATCCCCTCCCTCATCTCAGCCGTCCCACCCTCCAAAAGATCCAGTCTCTGTGAGTTTTTGTTAATTTGGGCCTGGTTCTCTTTAATTTCTTCTTTCATCTCTTTTAATTGTCTTTTTATTTCCTCTTGTCCCTGTAGAAGTTGTTGAAACATTTGTTGGAATTCAGTCTCTGTGGTTCTAGGTTGCATCAAAGCTGTTATCGTTGATTGTGTACTAGGACATTGCAGATGTCGGGGCAGAGGCAGCAAAGCCAGGCTTCCCAGGAGGTGGTTTTTTACGAGATATTGTTTGAAGAATAAAGAGTTCAGTCAATACAGAGAGTGATCAGTCAGATAGGTAGAACAGCCAGGAGAGAGTACAGGAGATTAAAGGTCCAGGCAGAAGGTGATTTTTCTAGTTACACTGGCAATAAGATAAAGCTTTTCACTCCAGGGAGTCCAAAGAGTAGCAATCAACAAGAGATTTATCTGAGTAGCACGGAGACAAAGACCGGAAGCCTGAAGTTTTAAAGATGGAGTCAATTTTCACAGTTCATAAAGACAACAGAAGTGTGCCATCTTGCCCTGCCAGCTTCAGGTTTACAGGCATAACAAAGTTTTCAAAGTTTCCAAAACTTCCAGATCATCATTGCGTTGTAGAGTTAAATCCAAAATTCGCTTTTAATAAGAGCGTGACATCATTGGTAGGCTCTCCCCCTCCTCCTTCCCCTGGGGCTGAGAGCAGAATTGTTTCAAGCCACCTGTCCGAGGGGGGGGGAATCCCCCTCCCTCCAGCCGCGCTTCTCCAGCCAAGCCGACAAAAAAGTTTAAACTGCTGGCAATTTCTCCAGACTGGTAAAGGGAATGGAAGGGAGTTTTCGCCTCACCGCACCGCAGCCGCGTCCTTCTGCTCGTTTATTCTTCCGTCAGCCTCACAGCGAAGACGCCGGAGCGCCTCCCCATCATGCTCCCCAGTGCCTGGAGCGAGGCGCCCCCCCCGGCTGCCGCCGATCCAGGGGATCCCCTGCTGTGCCGCCCCTCCGGCAGGAGCCTCTACGGGGCGTCCTGTGCCCCCCAAGGAGTGGGGAGCCCACCGGGAAAGTGCGGGGCGAGCAAAGCTTGCCTGTCGCCGTCAGCCGCCGGAACCGGAAGTCAAATCCAGCCACCCTTGAATCCTATTGACACTTATCTGGTGCTTATTCAGATTTGAACTTTAGTTGATTAGATTCTTGTACATAGGCTTGAACGATAACCCTAGTCAACTAAAGTTCAACTTTGAATCAGCGCTAGCTAAGGGTCAATGGAATTCAAGAGGAACTGGACTTGAATAATTTATAGCAATGTAAGACTCTAAGCCCGTGATGGTGAACCTATGGCATGCGTGCTGGAAGTGGCACTCAGAGACATCTCTCTGGGCATGCCAGCCGTCACCCATTGCTCTTCCAGGTACCGGCATGCACATGTGTGCCGGCCAGCTGGTCTTTGCACTTGCATGCGCGCCAGAAACTGGAAGACCAGGTGACCATTGCACATGCATACGCAGGAAACCAGAAGCTCAGCTTCCCGGTGCGTGCATGCGCACAGGGGAACTGCTCTTCTGGTATCCAATGCTCCCCTGCATGCACGTGTGCGCTCCCATTTCAGCACTTGGTGCCGAAAAGATTCTCCAACACTGCTCTAAGCTGATGAAGGTGTTTAATTCCCTCCCTTGGCTCTGCCTGCTCTTCTACAAAAAGCCCTGGCATGGGTCCAAGCTACCTGAGGAACCATCTAATCCCAATGGGATTGGCTCATCCCACTCTGACAGAAGGGGCATGCTGCAGACCCCATTGACCAAGGACTTCCAGCTGGTGGGATCCAGAAAAAGCCTTTTCTGCCATGTCTCCCACTCTCTGCAACCTTGTGCTCCTCAAGATGAGATCCACCTCCCCTCTTGGCTTTCCAAAAGGGCCTGAAAACTGGCTTTGCCAATCGGCTTTGGGACCCCAATGGAGCAGTCTGGCTTGGGTATTCTGGGAATTGAAGTCCATTTATCTTAAAATGGGGAAATTATACTATGCTGTACTGTGTTGATACAGCATAGAATGGCATTTAATCTTTTTTAACAACCAGATAACACTGTTGATTCAGTTTAACACATGGTCTGTTGAAGTCCCTAAATTATTTTCAGACGTATTTTTACCTCTCTCCTATCTGTACATTTCACTTCCTCCTAGCTCAGTGCAGAATGTTATATTTATCGGTAGCTTGCTTCCTTTTTCTTCCGGCTCATTTCAATCGGCTTGTTGAAATTATGGCTGCAGTCATTTACATTTTTTGGAGTGCAAATTGAATGACCACCTCTTCATCCAGGTCTATAAGGATGCTCAAAGCAGCAGTATGCCTGATATTTTTTTTTGCTTCTCCTATGAATGTTAGGAACAGCCATATCTATCACCTATTAATCCTTTTTTATCAGCTTTGATTATTAGAAGTCTGTTTACTTTAGATGAGTTTAATGGTTAACCATGATGAAAGAGTAACAACTCCTATGCCAATCTAACATACAGGTAGACCTTAGCAATCATTCAATTAGTGTTGTTGGAAGTTAAAATGGTACTGAAAAAAGTGGCATGACTGTTTTTCACACAGCCATTGCAGTATTCCTATGGTCATGTGATCAAAAACCAGATGTTTAACAACTGGTTCATATTTTTGATGGTTGCAAAACATTTTGACACACACATGATTTCAAGAGCAGACAACTTTTCAGTGGTCCGGAGGTAGATGGACAACATTCAGGGTGGAACACTGGAACTCTCAAGTATGGAACTATAATTTTGGTGGAGCCCTGGCGAAACTGGATTTTTGTTGTTTTTCCTGAGGTTTGGAAATTTAAATGTTTAAACATCTGCCTAGCTCAGGTTCTTGGGAAGAACTCGATAGGTGAATAAAAATACCAAACCCAGTCTAAATATCTGACTGACAGTGCAACCAACAAAAATAACAGCAGTATTGTTTTTTATTTATAAAGTTTTTTTTCATTTTCATAACAAATAACCACATGTATACTATTACATTACCAACATTATATTATATTGTTAAATGTTTACATCAATTCATCTTACCATCAATTCCCAAAAACGATTATTGGCTCTTCTGCTCTCCATACACCATATTTGTACCCTATCCATCACTTTCTTCTCCCTCTCTCCTTCTCCTCCTCCTCCCTACCTCCTTTCTTCCCTCTGTCATTCTTCTATTCTCTACTTCCCCTACCTCTCTCCTCTTTCCACTCCTTCTTTCTCTCCTCCTCTTCCCCACACTGCCCTCTCTCCTATCCCTCTCTTCTTCCCTTACCTCTCTCCTCTACATCGGACTCTTCATCTCATTTACTTGGTGTATTTCAGCCTCTGAGTGAGCTCCATTTTATGTTGATGGTATTTATAATTCCATTTCAATATGCATATTTAATTTTAACATATATCTTCCTCCTTCTTTTTTAAAAAAGAAAAAAGTATACATATATAGTAATTATATTTTTAACACCCACCCACCCCAACCTATTTTTGGCCAAGATGTAGACCTGGTTATGATTCCCAGCTATTCTCATCATTATATTTATATAGTTATGCATCCTTACACGCCCCAAATTTGTAGTTCTGCCTGTCAGCGTTCCAAATATCACCCAGAATTAAATCAGAGTTCAAGACATAACTTTCATCAAAGTTCCAATTTAATAAGACAGACATATTGGCACATCTGTGGAAACCCGAATCTGAAGGCTTCCTGGGTTTCCACCCAGCTGAAAGTTCATGAACTTGTCCCCACACCCACAAGTCCATCACATGGTCCAATCTTCCTCTGCCACATTTGCATTTCCACCCATCTAGTTCCGGTCAGATGCAGAGGTGCAGAGACAAAGAATGACCTTGATTTCTAGAAAGGAATTTTTTATTTTGAAAACAAACACATTCTACTCCTAACCCCCTCCCAATTCCCCACTAATGAAACAGCATAGTAAAGAAAGAGAGAGAGAGTGTGGCAGGCCAAAGATCCTAAAAGGAATATGATTGCAGGCCTGACAGGCAGCCTCTCCTCAGAAGAAAAACGTTTCCTGAAAAGAGAACAACATAAAAGTTAACATAACACAATTAACCACCTCTCCCCCCCCCCCCCCGGGGACCCTTTGGCTTATCAGGAAACTTCTAATGGAATTGTTTTACTAACTTAGGGAAAGGGTACCCCTTCCAATGCATTAAATATTGTAAGCGACCCCGATACAACCTGGAATCTAAGATTTTTTTTCACCTCATAATGTGTTTCCCCTTCTACCACTACAGGAGGAGGGGCAGCTTGGGTGGACGGTCTTATGCTGGACCCAATTACTGGTTTCAACAAGCTACAATGAAATACTGGGTAAATTTTCCCTAGAATTCTGGGTAGACTGAGTCGAACTGTAACTGGGTTAATTATCTTCTCTATTGGAAATGTACCTAGAAATTTTGGGCCCAATTTCTTACCAGGCATTCTTAATCTTATGTATTTGGTAGATACAAAAACTTTGTCCCTCACACGAAAGGGGGGTTGGAGCGAGCGGTGTTTATCAGCTTGCTTCTTGTAGGCTTCTGCCGCATCTGCTAGAGCTTTCTTCGTATTTCCCCATCCTTTCTTTAGTGTGTCCATCCATTCATTCAGAGACATGGAGGAAGGAGGTTCTCTAGGCAGCTCAGGCATGGGAACAAATTCCATGCCACTGGTAATCTGGAAAGGTGTTAATCCAGTGCTGCTGTGGATTGCATTGTTGTATGCCACTTTGGCAAAGGGTAGCAAGTCCGTCCAGTTGTCTTGCTGATAGTCCACGTAACACTGGATGTATTGTTCCACCATCGCATTGGCCCTCTCCGCTGCACCGTTCCTGCTGGGATGAAATGCTGAGCTGAGTCCTTGAGTGGACCCAGTGGATCTCAGGAACTCTCTCCAGAACTTGGCGGTGAACTGAACTCCACGGTCTGAAATGATCCTTTTGGGCACCCCGTGCAGGCGATAAATGTGTTTCACAAACATTTTCGCTAATTTCTTTGCAGACGGCAACCCTGAGCAAGCGATGAAATGTGCCTGCTTGGAAAACAAATCAATAACTGTCCAAATTGCTTTATTCCCGCTGCTATCTGGGAGCTCGATGATAAAGTCCATTGCGATCTCCTCCCATGGTTGGCTAGGGCTGCCCACTCGTTGTAGTAGTCCAGGGGGCTTCCCTGGCCGTGTTTTCATCGTTGCGCAAGTAGCACAGCTTTTAACATAATCTTCCACCTCTGATCTCATCTTTGGCAACCACAATTGACACCTGGCGAGGTGGAGTGTTTTTTGGAATCCAAAGTGGCCTCCTAGTTTCGCATCATGGCTTCGCTGTAGGACTTCCAGCCTCAACCCTGCAGGGACGTACAGTTTGGACCCCTTCCAGGCTAAGCCACCACTCATCATTAGGATGTCCTTGTTATTGTTGAACCACGGGTCTGCCGGGAGTGCTGCTTTGAACTCTGTCGTCAGCTTATCCTGGCTTCGGGTGGTGACCTGGGCCACCTGTTGGTGGGAGGAAGAAATGATGGGTTGAACAACTTCTTCCTTCTTACTGTTGCACTGCGGTTTCCTCAACAAAGCATCCACCAACAAGTTCTTCCCTGCAGGGATGTGTTTAATTCCAAATTTAAACCTTTGGAAGTATTGTGCCCAGTGAACTTGTTTGGGGGATAGTCTTCGATGGGTGTGGGTAGCTTCGAGGTTTTTATGATCAGTCCAGACCTCGAACGGCATATCCCCCCCTTCCAGGAGATGTCTCCACATGAGCAGGCTCCACCTGATCGCAAACGCCTCTTTCTCCCAAATGACCCACCTCCTTTCAGTAGTGGTGAGTTTCTTGGAGATGTAAGCGCACGGCAAGAGGTGGCCCTCTCTATTCTTTTGTAGTAGCACTGCAGCTATTGCTACATCACTGGCATCCGTCTGGATTATGAATGGTCGCTTGGGGTCGGGGTGTTGCAGTATGGGCTCTTGGGCAAAGAGCCATTTTAATTTCTCAACGGCTTTTTGACAGTCCATTGTCCATTTCAGGGGTTGGTTTGCTTTTGGCTTTATTGGGGAAGGCCCTGTTTTTAATAGCTCAGTCAATGGGAGGGCAATTTCCACAAATGTCAGAATGAACTGCCTGTAGAAATTGGCAAATCCAAGGAAGCTTTGTAGTTTTCTGTGAGTGCTTGGAGGTTTCCAGTCTAACACAGCTTTCACTTTTCCTGGATCCATTTCTATCCCCTCGTTGGAGATGTGATAACCCAAGTAATCTAGTGAGGTCTTCTGAAACTCACACTTCGACAACTTTGCGTATAGCTTGGCGGCCAAAAGTTTTTTCAGGACTTGCCGTACCAGCTTCATGTGTTCTTCTAGGGTTTCAGAGAAGATCAAGATGTCATCTAGATAAATGAGCACTCCGTGGTACAGGTGCTCATGTAGCACCTCATTTATGTACTGCATGAAGACTGCGGGTGTTCCTTGTAGCTCAAATGGCATGACTTTGTACTGAAAACTGCCAAGGGGGGGTGTTAAAAGCGGTCTTCCACTCATCTCCCTCTCTGATCCGTATGCGGTAATAGGACTCTTTCAAGTCCAGCTTGGTGAAGATCTTCCCTTTTGCCAAGTGGTTCAACATATCTTTCATGAGGGGAAGGGGATAAGTGTTCTTTTCGCATACCGCATTCAATGCTCGCAGATCAACACAGAGACGAACCCCACGATCTTTCTTTTCTCTGAAGAGCACTGGGGCTGCTACCTTCAACTTAGCTGGTTCAATAAATCCCCGTTTCAAATTGATGTCAATGTACTTCCTCAATTCAACCATCTCTTTGGGAGTCATGGAGTACAATTTTGGCTTCAGTAAGGTAGCCCCAGGTTTGAAGTCTATTGCGCAATCTGTGAGCCGGTGAGGGGGAAGATAGTTGCAATCTTCCTCACTGAACACCCCCGCTAAGTCCCAGTAGTTTTTTGGTACTTGTTGGATCCCTGGGGGTTTGGTGTCTGCTGCAGGTGCTGCAGGTTCCGGATGGTCTGGGCTGTTGGGTTCAATCATTTCTGGGTTGCCTTTTGGCTCCACCGGTGGTAATGGCCCAAAGCCGATTATCAATTTTCTAACGCCGTCCTCCCACTTTATTCTAGGCGCCCACTTGTCCAGCCATGCAAGTCCCAAGATAATTGATTCCTGCATTCTTGGAGCTACGATGAATCTGAGGAATTAATAGTGGCGGCCTATCATCAACTTTACCAACTCGGTAATTTTCATGGCTGGGGCCCCTCCAATCAGTGTTCTATCCACTTGCTCAAACCGAATGGGATGGTTTAGCGGCCTTGTGTGTATACCTAGTTGCTCCACAATCGACATGCTGATGAAGCATCGTGTGCAGCCGGTGTCCACAATTGCCCCAACTTCCTCTTCCACTCCGGTTTCTGGCACTTGGAGGTTGCATTTTATTGTAAAGGGGCAGATGGGTGCACTAACCATTGGGTCGTCTTCGGCATTTTCCTCCTCCAAGGCCTCCCCATTGGTAGGGGATCCTCTTCCGGAGGTTGTTGGCCCAAATGACTCTTCTGTGGTAGCTTCTGGGGCCTTCTCTTTACCGTTCTGGTGGTTGGTGCACACGTTTGTGATATTGAGGCTGGAACAGGGGTGGGTTCCTTCCGGTTCTAACCAGTTCGCTAGAGGAGGTTCCAGAAATCTAGCGAGCCGTTTAGAACTGGTTCCACCAGTGGAACCGGCCCCACCCCCTCGCTTGCTCAGCCCTGCCCATCCAGAGGCCGCTCCATCTCTCGCTCCCCCTGCCCATCCGCACTATGCTAGCCCCGCCCACCGCTCACTGATTGCCTGGCTCACCAATCATCCCGCCCACCTCTAAGAGCCCTATCTAAACGTACTTACCTTTTTTTCCTGCTTGGCTCTCTATTGCTGCCTGACAACTCCGAGGAGGTAAATAAGCTGCAACTAAGCGCTGGGCGGGGGGGGGGCGGCAGCAGGCCAGCTGGAGTGGCCTGCCGCGGCCCTTCACTATAAGCGAGTCAAGTGACCTTTTGCGGCCTTGCAAGGATCCCGGGCTTGCTTATAGTGCAGGGCCGCATGGCCGCCAGCAAGCATGGGCGTGGGGGTGGGGATGGTGGCAGGGCGTGGCTGGCGTCTTTGGCAAGTTTGGGGACCTTGCAAGGCCTTTGCAAGGTCCCTGGACTTGCCTAAGATACCTGGCCGTATCTGGATGGGTTCGCCGGTTTGCTCCTTGCCTTGGTCGGGGCCTGTAGTGTACATGCAGTGGGCGAAAGGAGTTAGTGGGGGAGGGATACTGGACAGGGAAGTCCATTGGAGTTGGCCAGCTAATAAATTCAAATAGGTAAATAAAAAAGAAACTTTGGGGGCTACTGGACTTGGGATCCTGGGGTTAATCCACAGATTGCAAATCGTGTTTCAGGTACCCCAAATTGGGGTTTACTCAACCGGAACCCAATCAACCCTATTGTAGTTTAGTGGGACAGATGAAAACCAGGACTAATGCTAAGATTGTTTAACTCTTGCGTGACTCGTGCTCCTGCAAGAGACGATCGGCATCTTTTGCAAATTCAGAATGTTAAAAGGGTCTTTATTAGAAGGAACCTAAATGTACTTGCAAGTAAAGTAAAAGCCAGATTATATGCAAAGACAACATCCCCACCAAAGGTTTTTAAAAAATAAATATTCTTGAAAGGGTAAAGAAGAATGACTTGTGTGAGAATCACCAATTGTAACCCATCATTTAGAGACTTCCAATTTGTTCTGCATGTCCATAACTGAGTTTGTCTATTTATTGAATGTATATACCTCCCATCTCACTAGCTTAACTGATTCGGGACAGCTTACAATGCCATAAAAGCTAATAGACAAGCATTAAAATTAACAATTAAATGAAGGCTAAAATTCCATGAGGATGAAACACTGCAGGGATGGTCTTTTTATGTTTGTCTCTTAGGGACAGCACCACACCTCAATATTTTCTCTCAGCCCCTGCTTTGATTTATTTATTTGATCAAATTTTGAAACCAACCATCTCCCTCACAAAGGGACTCCGGGCAGTGTACAAATAAAACATTAAAACCTAAAAAAAAAGCATATAAAATTTGAAAGAGGCAAAGATGATTAAAATGCTAAAACTGAATTAAAATTAAACCTTTCAGTTTTCCCTTGCATCAAGGCTCTCCAACAGAAGAGACTCTTGATAGCTCCGGGTTGAAATGAGGGGTCCTGGGTGCTCTCTGAGCTTGGTGGTTTTCTTGCAGACATTTCATTACCAAACTAGGTAACATCATCAGTGCTACAAGAGAGTGGGGTTGGGGGGGAAGGAGGAGAAAGAAGGACAAAAAGGAGAAAGAGAAGGAGAAAGAGGAGGTGGAGGATAGTGGGATCCTTGCTGCTTTCTGAGCTTTGTGGTTTTCTTACAGACATTTCATTACCAAACTAGGTAACATCATCACTGCTAGAAGGGAGTGGGGTTGTGGGGGTAAGGAGTTGAAAGGACAAAAAGGAGAATGAAAGGGAGAAAGAGGAGGTGGGGGATAGTGGGATCCTTGCTGCTTTCTGAGCTTGGTGGTTTTCTTACAGACATTTCATTACCAAACTAAGTAACATCATCAGTGCTA
Organism: Natrix helvetica; assembly: GCF_964273705.1. Classification (NCBI taxonomy): domain Eukaryota; kingdom Metazoa; phylum Chordata; class Lepidosauria; order Squamata; family Natricidae; genus Natrix; species Natrix helvetica. The sequence continues at coordinate 16,537,704 of NC_138555.1, forward strand.
GAAGGGAATGGGGTTGTGGGGAAAGGAGGAGGAGGAGAAGTAGAAGGACAAAAAGGAAAAAGATAAGGAGGGAGAGGACTGTGGGATCCTTTGGTGTTCTCTGAACTTGGTGGTTTTCTTGCAGGCATCTCATTACCCAACCAGGTATTATCAGAAAAAATATATAGAAAAAATGGGCTACAGAGGAGAAGGTGGAGGAGGAGGGCGATGATTGTGTGGTCCTTGGTGCTCTCTGAGCTTGCTTGTTTTCTTGCAGATGTTTCATTACCCAAACTAGGTATTATCATCATCATCAGTGCTAGAAAGAGTGGGATATATTGAGAGGAGGAAGAGGATGGGGGGGAGGGGGGAGACGACAGCGGGGTCCTTGGTGTTCCCTGAGCTTGGTGGTTTTCTTGCAGACATTTCATGACCCAGCTAGGTATCTCACACCGATGACAATAAAACATCTGCAAGCAAACCATCGAGACCACAGGGCATTTATTTCTTCATTTATTAAATTAATATGCCTCCTGCCTCGTGATCATCACAAACTCCTCATCAGGACCTTCCACAACGACTGGCCTCAGAATTACATCTCCACAATCTCAAATTTTATTTATTGTGTATAGAATATTTTTAATGGTTTTATTTTAATTTATTATGTATAGAATATTTTAATGGTTTTATTTTAATTTATTGTGTATAGAATATTTTTTTAATTATTTTTAGGGAATTTTTATTTATTGTTTATAGAATATGTTTATTACAAGAAATGTTATTCCTTTTTACAAATGTTTTCTTTGTGATGCAATATGTTGCTTTTAAGTGTGCAGGTTGGTGCATGGTTTATGTGTCTCAAGGTGGCTTCTTTTCTGTGGGCAGGCCAGGTTGGTGCAAGGCAGCTTTGCCAGATTTTGTGTGTTTCTGTGTGATACCTGGTTGTTTAGGTAATTGTGAGGTGGTTGCTGGTTCTGTGAGCTTCCTGGCACTGTCCTTTATAATTTCCCACAATGCCTTGATGGTTTTTATTCCAGTGGCTTTGTCTTTCATGTCCTTAGGGTTAGGTAGAAAAACTGGTTTCATCTGCAGTCTTTTGGGGGAAAATTGTTATTTTTTGGTGTTTTCCTGGCACTGTCATAGTTTGTGTGTGTGGGTGTGTAATGTCCCACAGTTATCTACACATTAATAATGATCAAGCCCTAATAATATTTCCGTATACATTTTAGTGACCTTTCCTTACATAATTGGTGTTTTCTTTCATACTTTTAGATTTCTAATCGCTGTTTCTGTTAGTTAACAATTGATAAAACAAATCCCACGTGAAAAAGTATTCAAAGCCTTCTTGATTTTAATTGTCAATTTATTCATTCCTGCACATTCTAATATTTATTCATTTTCATATCTTAGTTTTTCCACTGTTGTGCAAACACAATTCCAGCAGCTGTTAACATGTGTAAAATTAAATATGTATTGTATTCCCTTTGAAATACACAACAAAATATTACTGGTTTTAAATCCATATCTTGCTTTACCATTGCTTCTAACCATGACACCACTAACTCTTGAATAGCTACTTGGTCTGTCCTAAGTACTGAACCTAATTCATATATTCCTGTTTTTTGAACTGAGGAATCAATTTCAGAAAAAGAAATCTGTATTGCTCTGTGAATCTACCTATGATATTCATTCTTTTTTTTAATAAAAAATTTATTGTTTTTTATACATATATGGGGAAAAGGTAAGGGGATATACAAAACATTTTGGCAGCTCCCACACTAGTGATAGAAATCCATCCAAAACTCACAATTTTTACAATCTTAAAAACAAAATATAAAAAACAAGCAGAAAACAAGGTCTTATTCCATATTGTCAACCATGTGTTCATTCGTTTTTCTTTGTCACTTTCTAGAGTGTCACCAATTGCTATTATTTCAAATACTTTTATTTTTGTGATCTGAGAGGAGGAGGAGCTTCCGGAGGAATGGCGGTCGGCCGCTAGAGCTCCGTGTTCTGCGGGGCGCTTTTCGGGGAACTAGGAGTGCTGCCGGTCCCCTTTTCCAGCATGGGGGCCGGGTCCCCAGTAAACAGCTACCCTGGTTTCTTTTATGACCCGAATGGGTCCTCCAGGGTAGCTGGGTGTCTGGAAAAAGCATGAGGAACGTGAGGAACGAACTGAAAATGCAGCCGATGGGAGGAGGCGCCCGGAGAAGCCGCAGAGAGGCCGTCTGCGTTTGGAACCGATTGGAGCCGATTGAAGGAGAGGCAGACGGCCTCGAAATGGCGGACGGAGTGTGAGGAGGCGCGCCGATACCAGCGATGCCGAATTTGGACTTCAGGTTGGAGGCTGGTGACCTAGGACCATCTGGGACCGTGGATTGAGGTGGCGAAGGCTGGAAGCGCCGGACGCCAAATCCCTCGGCTTGCAGCTTGCTGTGAGAGGTAGCTGTGGGAGCTATGGGAGGTTTGAAAAGGTTTAAAAACCATGTTGGCCGAATTTGCGAGGATTGGAGACCGGCCGGGACTTTTGAGGCCGGCAAAGACTGGATGGATAGGCCGAGAAGGAAGCTGGAGGCCGATGGGAGGCCGGTGGGAGCGGCGTTGGGGCCTGGAATGGTGGTTTGGGGGCCAAATTCGCAGTTGCAGGCCAAGGCAGGATTAAAAGCCTAGGACCTGGTAGGAATAGGACTACGACTATGATTCAGGAGGCTGCATAGAGACTGGGGGGGGGGGGGGAGCTTTGTTGGTGGATTGCCAGGAGGCCCTTGTCATCGTGCACTTGACTGCACCACCCCTACCCCCCCTGCTGACTATTTATTAACAACTGCCCCGGATTCCATCTGCGTGAGCCCTAGAGGACCTCTTCCTACCCTATATGATTCACTGCTGATTGACCATCAGCCCCCTGCCTATTCCAACTACAGTCCAACTACCCCTTGCCATTTGCCACCTACCACCCACCGCCCCCACCTCTTGACTGTCATCTAACCAACCTATTACCATCACCCCCCCATCTAAGTCTAATGACTGGACTATTCTGTTTTGCTGCAATCATGCTCTTCAAATTTTTATTGGATTATGACATCTTCAGCACAGACACTAAGCCCCGACGACGAACTTTTTAACACTTTATGTATTTAAGGTCAGACCTGATCCTACTGCGAGAGTCCCCCCTCTCGCAGGTGTGGCCCTCCGCCCTTTCGAGGGCCCACCTTGATGACGGATTTATTAATCCTGAGAGGTGGAGGAAGCGGAGACTCAGGGGGTTTTTAGTTAGTTGTTTTTTAAAAATTTGTAGGGGTGGGGTCTCAGGGGTTGTGGGGCGGGTGGGTCAGATCAGGAGCGATGTGAGAGCCGGGCCCCCAGGTGTGGTCGCGAGCAGAAGGGGCGGAAGGGAGGAGGAGGGGGAGGACACCATTCCTATACAGGGCTCTTTAATTCCAACGGTCGCAGGGAGGGGCAGATACGAGGACAGTTTAAGAACTTACAGTCGGTTGGGAGACCGTGGTTGCTGGTTACACCCGGTCGCTTGTACCAACCCCCGCGTTCTAGGTGGTCAAGAGTTACAGACCCAAGGCCTGAGGCTGTTGTTATGCAATGCGAGGTCCGTTGTTAACAAGGCCCCCCTCATTCACGATCTAATTTTAGAGGGGGAGCCGGACCTCGCGGGAATAACGGAGACCTGGTTGGGCCACGAGGGAGGTCTTCCCCTCGTGGAAATGTGCCCACCAGGCTACCGAGCATTTCACCAGCCCCGGGCCCAGGGAAGGGGCGGCGGGGTGGCAGCAATTATTCGGGAGGACTTAGAGCCGAGGGAGTCTACTGTGCCACAGACGTCCGGATGTGAAGCCCTTGTTGTGAAATGGGGGCCTGGGAGACAGTTGGGCCTGCTGATAGTATACCTGGCTCCTCGCTATACATCAGCGGCCCTGCCCGAACTCCTCGAGCTGATCGCATCGGTGGCGGTTGAGACCCCCAAACTTTTAGTGATGGGGATTTTAACCTGCCGTCGGTGGGAGAAGCATCAGAGGGGGTTCTGGAGTTCATGGCTTCCATGACAGCCATGGACCTGACTCAAATGATTCAGGGCCCAACACACGAGGGAGGACACACTCTGGACCTTGTTTTTGTCTCTGGCCAGTGGCTGAGTGATCTGGGAGGAGGGGACTTAACCATCACTCCCCTGTCATGGTCAGATCACTCACTCCTTCGTCTTGACTTCCCTGGTGCTACCTCCCGCTGCGGGGAGGCGGAACCGGAAAGTTCCAGATGGTTCCGCCCCAGGCACCTGATGGAACCTGATAGGTTCCAGACGGAGCTTGGGCCACCTCCTGTAACCTTGACCCGCCCCCGGGTAGAGGACCTGGTGGTTGCGTGGAATAATGCAACTACCGGGACCTTGAACCGGGTGGCGCCTTTGCGGCCTCTCCGGCGGCAACGATCCACCCTAGCCCCTTGGTTTACCGAGGAGCTAAGGGTGATGAAATGCCGCAAGAGACGTCTAGAGAGTCGTTGGAGATCCTCTCGCTCCGAATTTGATCGAACACAGGCACGAGCCCATTTAAGGACGTACCTTGTGGCATTGAGAGCGGCCAAACGCCAATATTGTGCCACTCTCATTGCATCCGCGGAGAACCGCCCTGCCGCCCTGTTTCGGGTGTCCCGCTCCCTCTTGTTTCAGAGGCCGCGGGAGGCCCCTCTACAGGGCAGGGCAGAGGAATTTGGTAAATATCTGCAGGATAAAATCGCTCAAATCCGGAGAGACTGGGTTCCTGTCAGTGATCCAATGGAGACGCCCATGGCGAGTCTTGAGGAATCGATCTGGGAGGAGTTTGACTTGGTTGCCATCGAGGATTTGGACAGATTGCGTGGACGACTGCGACCCACCACATGTTTATTGGACCCATGTCCCTCCTGGCTTGTACTGGCATCCTGAGAGGTTACACGAGACTGGCTCCTGGGCCTAGTGAATGCTTCGCTGGGCGAGGGGTCTCTCCCGGCCGCCTTGAAAGAGGCGGTGGTGAGACCCTTGCTCAAGAAGCCTTCCCTGGACCCTTTGGAGCTGGCCAATTATCGTCCTGTCTCCAACCTTCCCTTTCTGGCGAAGGTTGTAGAGAGTGTGGTGGCCTACCAGTTTCCACGACATCTGGAGGAAAATGATTATCTAGACCCGCGCCAGTCCGGCTTCCGCCCCGGTCACAGCACGGAGACGGCCTTGGTCGCATTGGTGGATGATCTCTGGAGGGCCAGAGATAGAGGTTGTTCCTCTATCCTGGTCCTATTAGACCTCTCGGCGGCTTTTGATACCATCGACCATGGTATCCTGCTGCGCCGGCTGGAAGGGTTGGGGGTCCGGGGCACCGTTTTGCGGTGGTTCGGCTCCTACCTTTCTGACCGGACGCAGCGTGTGTTGGCAGGAGAAGAGAGGTCGACCCTACGCCCCCTTACTTGTGGGGTGCCACAGGGGTCGGTCCTCTCGCCACTCCTGTTCAACACATATATGAAGCCGCTGGGTGAGATCATCCGTGGTTTCGGGGTGGGATACCATCTGTACGCTGATGATACTCAGCTGTACTTTTCCACCCCGAACCACCCCAACGAGGCCATCGAAGTGATGTCCCGGTGTGTGGAAGCCGTACGGATCTGGATGGATGACAACCGACTCAAGCTCAACCCCTCCAAGACGGAGTGGCTGTGGGTACCAGCTCCCCGGTTCAGCCAATTAATTCCATCATTGGACATTGGGGGCATTCATCTTGCCCCCGTGGAGCGGGCGCGCAATTTGGGCGTCCTCCTGGATGCCCGGCTGTCCATGGATGACTATGTGACAGCCGTGGCAAGGGGGGCGTTCCACCAGGTTCGCCTGGTGCGCCAATTGCGCCCCCTACTGGACCGGGACGCCTTACGCACAGTCACTCATGCGCTGGTGACGTCTCGCTTGGACTACTGTAACGCTCTCTACATGGGGCTTCCCTTGAAATGCACCCGGAGGCTACAGTTGGTCCAGAATGCAGCCGCGCGGGTAATTATGGGGAGTACTAGGTACTCCCATGTGACACCGTTCCTGCGCGAGCTGCACTGGCTTCCTGTGGTCTATCGGGTGCGTTTCAAGGTTTTGATAACTATCTTTAAAGCGCTCCATGGCTTAGGACCTAGCTACTTGCGGGATCGTATTCTGCCCCATACATCCCTGCGACCAATTCGCTCGCACAGAGAGGGCCTCCTCCAGGTGCCGTCCACTAGACAGTGTCGTGGGGCGGCGCCTAGGAGTAGAGCCTTCTCTGTGGCGGGCCCAGCCCTGTGGAATGACCTCCCTCCGGATATTAGGAATACCTCTGACCTCCGCTCCTTTCGTATTAAGCTTAAGACCCACCTATTCCAAGCAGCTGGCCTGGCTCAACTTTGATCTAACCATATCGCTCCTGACGGGTTTTTAACTGGGTATCTTAATTATATTTAATTTCTAGGGGTTTTTAAATACTGTATTTTAATTGTTTTTATTGATCAGCCGACCTCCTCCTTGTGTGTGTCTCAGTATATGTCTCTGTTATATGTTTGTTTTGTCCACATATTTATTTCATATGTTTCATTGTACGCCGCCCCGAGTCCTTCGGGAGAGGGTGCGGCTAAGAAATAAATATATTATTATTATTATTATTATTATTATTATTATTATTATTTGATATTGCTCCTTCCTCCCTATCCCCAGAGGAAGCCTCAGCCCCCCCCCCTCCTTCTTGTCTTGCACCCTACTGTCCCTTCCACTACCTTCGCTTTGTTCGTCCTCTGGGAGGGGAAAATATTTTTTTATGAAGGCTTCCGCCTCCTGCACTGTATTAATTCTGATCCTGTTTCCCTCCCAAAAGATCAACATTCCCTCTGGCAACAACCATCTAAACCAAATTCCTTTATTGTATAGTTTCTTTGATAAGGAGGAATACTTCCTCCTTCTCTCGCTTATCTTTTTTGGAATCTGCTTAAGGATGGTGATTTCTTCATCTTTATATTTCAGTGGTCTCTCCTTTTGGGTCCCAAGCACCTCATCCCTTGTGGTCCTCCTGAGAAATTTAACATGTACCTCCCTTGGAACATTATGACTTCTAGCATATGCTGAATTTATCCTATAAACTAAGTCCATGTCCCACCACAGTTGTTTTTTATCTCTCTTAATATAATCTGCTAACATTATACTCATGATATCCTTAAGGTCTTCATTTTCTGTCTCTGGTAGGTTCTGGAATCTAAGAAAAAAGGACATTCTTTCAAATTCTATTTTTGCCAAAAAGTTTTCCAAGTCTGCATTTCCCTTCCGGATTGTTTTAATTTCTTTCCCCAGCACAGCCGCTCCCTCCTCCAACACCACAATTTTCTGTTTATTTTCTGCAATATGATGTTTAACATCTCTGAGTTCCTCTTTAAGCTCTGTCATTTCTTTTTTCAATTCATTTTGACCCCTCATAAGTTCTTGAAACATTTCAGAAACAAATAGTTCTTTTGGTCCCTCTCCAGACCCCTCTTGCTGTAACAGTGAGGTAATTTTTGGGATGGGAGGAGGCAGATGAGGGGGCCGAAAATGACTTGCCCGTTGGTGGTTTCTTAGGCCCCATTTGTTTAAAATTCAGAGATGTGAGTCTTTTCCCAGGAAGATGGTGTCTCAGGATTTCGCAGCCGTGCTGATCCCAAAAACAAAGCCGAAAGCAACAGTTCACAGTTCCAAGGCAGAGGCAAACCAAAAGGAGGGGGTCAAATATTCAAAGTTCAGAAGAGCCACGTAACAGGGAGGGGTCTCGGTTTCCCTCACAGAGAGTAATAAGGCAGCTCCAAAAGGGATTTTTTTAAGGTAGTTTCAAAGGGCACACTTCATTTATAAGTAGAAAAACAAAGAAGGGCAGGCGCCATTTTGGCTCCTCTTTCCACAGGGAGAAAGAAAGCAGAAATCTCTGTCAAAACTTTTAAAGGAGAAATGGCTCAGCAGTCATGTCAGGCCTGTAGTTATGTTTCTTTTAAGGATCTTTGGCCTGCCACACTTTTTATTAATTTCCTATGCTGTTTCATTAATGTAGTAGTTGGGAGGGGGGAATAGAAAGGAGTAGGATTGTGGAATGTATTGTTATCATTCTTTTATAGAAGCCAAGGTCATCTTTTGTCTCCGCACCTCGACACCTGACCGGAAGCAGAGGGGTGTAGATGCCAGCGTGGAAGATGATGATTGGAACATGTGATGGATTTGTGGGTGTGGGGATAGATCATGAACTTTCAACTGGGTGGAATTCCAGGAAGAACATTAGAGTTGGAATTCCATAGACGTGCTAACTTGCCTGCATGAATAAATTGGACCTTTAAGGATAACTTTGCCTTGGACAATGATTTAATTCTGCATGGTATTTAGAACGCCTGACATTATTCCAACTCTCCTTTTAAAATAAAGCACCAGCACCCTCCCCCTCGCAAGGGGGGAGGGGCTGGTGATGGGGGGTGCTGAATTCCCAACGCTGACCGGGACAGCGTAAAATATCAGCGATGAAATAATGATAAAGCTTTTGGTGATAAGAAGCTGAGAGCCGACGCTTCTTGATAACTTCAAAGGCAATGGAATGCTGCTTTATTTATTGCATCTGGCAAGAGGATGGAGGGGGCTGGAAAAGACTTTTTCTACACCAGGATTAGAGGATGACCAAAAGATGAAACGAATGGAGATCCAAGCCATCCCCACGCAGTCATCTCTGATGGGCTTCCCGGACCATTTCAGACAACTAAATGTGAGTGCATGCTCCCCCTCCTTCCCCCCTGCTTGGAAGCAAGGCTTGGGAAAAAAACTGGATTGGAGATTTTGACTCCTTCCAGACAGACAGCAATAAATGAAACGGCTTATTACCCTGCAACTAAGTGGGAGACAGATTCCCTTTCAAAATGGGAATTTCAACCCAGACAGCAAGAAGGGATTTGGCCAGCATCTTTCACTTGCCAGCCACAATTTGGGCTGCAACCAGTAAATGAAGCAAAACCAGATTGGGTTTTTTTCCCAGAGTATGGATGGATGTGATGCCACTGGCCACCTCCTTTGCCATCAACATGAGAAAATGCTCCAAGCCAGCAGATGGCACCTACTTGGCCCATAACTCCTCCAAGCCAGCAGGAGGGTCCTTGGCACATAATCCCCCACAGCCAGCCATCATTGGTTGAGCTGCAACCTGTGAAGCAGGCAACCCCGGGATGGGTCTTAACCCCAGGTCATGGATGGGAGGAATGCCAGTGGGCACCTGCCCTCCCTCAGCAGATGGCACCATGGCAGAAAACTGGGCAGTGGCCAACTGAGGGATTGACCTCCCCACCAGTTCCAGTCTCCCCTTCAAGGCCCCAAAAGGTTCTTACCCCACCTCCCTACAGAGAAGCAATCTCCACCATGGAAGAAGGGATTACAAAAGAGAGGCATACAGGATGAGAAGCGGGACAAGGTGCATCTGCAATGCCCCAAAAGGTTCTTACCCCACCTTCCTACAGAGAAGCAATCTCTACCATGGAAGAAGGGTTTACCAAGGGGGAATCTGCAAGTTGGAGAGCAAGCCAATGTAATGAAACGGTTCCTAAGTTTAGAGATGTAACTAGGTTCCATTCCTCGTGGTGGCCAATAAAATGCCACCATTGCTGTCAACTTGGCCACAGAGCGTCAGAGTGCTTGGCTCCAGCCCCCATGCCACAAATGTGCGCACCAACCACCACGGCGGAAAAGAGAGGGCCACAGATGCCACCACAGAAAAGACATCTGGGCCACCAACCTCTGGAAGAGGATCCCCAACTTAAGGTGAGGAAGTGTCCTACCAAGGGGGAGGCCTCGGAAGAGGAAAAGGGCAAACAATCTCCGGAGGAGGATCCCCAACTTAAGGTGACAAAGAGTCCAACTAAGGGGGAGGCCTCGGAGCGGGAAAAGCCCAAATGACCTCTGGAAGAGGATCCCCAGCTTAAGGTGATGAAGAGTCCTACCAAGGGGGAGGCCTCGGAGGAGGGAATTGCCGAAGAACAAGCGTGTGTACCAATCGCCACGGTGGTAAAGAGAGAGCCCCAGATGCCACCACAGAAGAGTCATCTGGGCCAACAACCTCTGGAAGAGGATCCCCAACTTAAGGTGACGAAGTGTCCTACCAAGGGGGAGGCCTTGGAAGAGGAAAAGGGCAAACAATCTCTGGAGGAGGATCCCCAACTAAAGGTGACGAAGAGTCCTACCAAGGGGGAGGCCTCGGAGGGGGAAATGCCCAAACGACCTCTGGAAGAGGATCCTCAACTTAAGGTGACAAAAAGTCCTACCAAGGGGGAGGCCTCGGAGGAGGAAAAGGCCCAGCCGTGGATGATTGAATCCAAGAGCCCAGAACCTACAGCACCTGCAGCAGAGAGCCCGAAACGGCCATGGGAAGAGGTCGCAATGGACTTCATCATGGAACTCCCAGACAGCAGTGGGCATAAAGAAATTTGGACAGTTGATTTGGTTTCTAAGCAGGCACACTTCATTGCTTGCTCAGGATTGCCATCCGCAAACAAATTAGCGAAAATGTTTGTGAAACACATTTATCGCCTGCACGGAGTACCCAAGAGGATCATTTCAGACCGCGGAGTCCAGTTCACAGCCAAGTTCTGGAGAGAGGTCCTGAGGTCCATTGGGTCCACACAAGAACTGAGCTCAGAGGTTCATCCCAGCATGAACTGCGCAGCAGAGACAGCCAATGCAGTGGTGGAACAATACATCCGGTGTTTTGTGGACTATCAGCAAGACAACTGGTCGGACTTGCTACCCTTCGCCGAAGTGGCGTACAACGATGCGGTCCACAGCAGCACTGGATTTACTCCTTTCCAGATTAACAGCAGCATGGAATTTGTTGCCATGCCTGAGTTGCCTAGAGAACCTTCTTTCTCCATGTCTTTGAATGAATGGATGGACATGCTAAAGAAAGGATGGAGGAATACGAAGAAGGCTCTAGCAGTTGCGGCAGAAGCCTACAAGAAGCAAGCTGATCAACATCGCTCGCACCAAAACCCCTTCCTTTTGGGGGACGAAGTTTTTGTGTCTACCAAATACATAAGATTAGGAATGCCTAGTGAGGAATTGGGTCCAAAATTTCTAGGTCCATTCCCAATAGTGAAGATAGTTAACCCAGTTACAGTTCAACTCAGTCTACCCAGAAGTCTAGGGGAAATTGACCCAGAATTTCATTGTAGCTTGTTGAAACCAGTAATTGAGTCTAACAGAAGAGCATCCACCCAAGCTCAATCTCCTCCTGTAGTGATGGAAGGGGAAACACAATCTGAGGTGGGAAAAATCATAGACTCCAGGCTGAATAGGGGTCGCTTACAGTACTTAGTGCATTGGAAGGGTTACCCTTGGTCTGAAGCTACTTGGGTGAACAGTGGGAACCAAAAAGTGGAGAAGTTAGTAAAGCAATTTCCTATGCTGTTTCATTAATGTAGTAGTTGGGAGGGGGGAATAGAAAGGAGTAGGATTGTGGAATGTATTGTTATCATTCTTTTATAGAAGCCAAGGTCATCTTTTGTCTCCGCACCTCGACACCTGACCGGAAGCAGAGGGGTGTAGATCCCAGCGTGGAAGATGATGATTGGAACATGTGATGGATTTGTGGGTGTGGGGATAGATCATGAACTTTCAACTGGGTGGAATTCCAGGAAGAACATTAGAGTTGGAATTCCATAGACGTGCTAACTTGCCTGCATGAATAAATTGGACCTTTAAGGATAACTTTGCCTTGGACAATGATTTAATTCTGCATGGTATTTAGAACGCCTGAGAAGTCATTTCTAGCAGTTGTGATCACGATCTTTCTCAGCTAGCTAGCTGAAGTGACGGGTCAGCCTTTGGTCTCTCTCTTCAAGACAGTCATCTTCCTTCTGTAAGTAGCTCTTTTATTGCTTTTTGTACTTATTTTAATCTTATTTAAGTAGTAAGTGCACAAAACAATAAATTTCCTTTTTTATATCTTTTTGTAGATCGTCCATTGGGGCAAAGAATTCAGTGACATCGTCTTGGCCACTCCCATCTGGTCACATGACTGTCAAGCCACTCCCACCCAGTCACATGGCCGGCAAGCCACTCCTACTCAGTCACATGGCCGGCAAGCCACTCCCACAAAGCAGGCCACACCTATAGAAGAGGTTCCAAAAATTTTTGAAACCCACCACTGGGCTGGAGCCAAACACTCTGATGCTCTGTGGCCGAATTGACAGCAACGCTGGCATTTTGTTAGGCCCCCCGAGGGACAGAACCCAGTTGCACCTCTAAACTTAGGAACCGCCTCATCACATTGTTCTGCTATCCATCCTGCAGTTTCCCCCTCATTCATCTCTTCTTCCATTGTCAAGAACTCTTCTCTGTAGGAAGGTGGGGTAAGAACCTGTTGGGGCATTGCAGGTGTGACTCAACCGGTGGAGAGGTCAATCCCTGGTTTTGCCACTGCCCAGTTATCTGCCATGGTGCCATCTGCTGAGGGAGAGCAGGTGCCCATTGGCATCTCTCCCCTCCATGACCTGCGGTTGCTTGATTCATAGGTTGTAGTTCAACCATCAATGGCTGGCGGGGGGGGGATGTTATGGGCCAAGGTCCCCTCTGCTGGCTTGGAGGATTTTCCCATGTTGCCCAGTGGCATCTTTGCCATCCATGACCTGGGAAGAAAGCCCAATTTGGTGGTGCTTGCTTAGTGAGAGATGCTGGCCAAATCCCTTCTTGCTAGCTCAGCTCATTTATCACTGTATGGAAGGAGTAATTATCTCCACTCCAGTTTATTGCTGTGTTTTTGTTGGGGAAGGAGGGGGAACTTTTACTCACATTTGGCTGCAGACGCTGGTCTGGGTGCCCCCTCCAACGATCCCCCTCTGGCTGTGCGTGCATCTTCCCAGATGCTATAAAGATGAAAAATTCCTCCCACGCAAATTATTTTGTACTTCGGAAGAACTTCAGAGAAGCAATTCATCATTAGCTTCTTTTCTCTTAATTGTTCGCTGATATTGTACTCTGGCCGGGTCAGGTCAGGTATTGGGAATCAGCACCTTTTGCCAGCCCCCGTGGTGGGGTGCTGGTGATTTATTTTAAGGGAGATTCAGGTTAATGTCAGCGTTCCAAATATCATCCAGAATTAAATCAGAGTTCAAGACATAACTTTCATCAAAGTTCCAATTTAATAAGACAGACATGTTGGCACATCTGTGGAAACCCGAATCTGAAGGCTTCCTGGATTTTCACCCAGTTGAAAGTTCATGAACTTGTCCACACACCCACAAGTCCATCACATGGTCCAATCTTCCTCTGCCACATTTGCATTTCCACCCATCTAGTTCCGGTCAGATGCAGAGGTGCAGAGACAAAGAATGACCTTGATTTCTAGAAAGGAATTTTTTATTTTGAAAACAAACACATTCTACTCCTAACCCCCTCCCAATTCCCCACTAATGAAACAGCATAGTAAAGAGAGAGTGTGTGGCAGGCCAAAGATCCTAAAAGGAATATGATTGCAGGCCTGACACTGTCTTTATAATCTCAATAATTTTCCATTATAAGTATATTTCAAGTTCCCCCTCCATTTTTCCATATTTAGCTTACCCTTAATTGTCTTTAAATAACAATCCTTACTGTTCAATGTTCTTTACAATTCCATTAATCTATTATGTAGAATAACAAGCGGTACACACCTCACTTTATTCATCATCTTAAGGGTCATCTTTTCCATTATCATATCTCCATTATCATATTCAATCAGTTAGCAACTCAATTTTATTATCATGTATAGGAGTAAACCACATATCTCAACTTTATATTTCCCATATAACAATTTCCAATTGTCTGGTTTTTTCCTAGTAAGTCTTTTGTCCCACTTCTCTATTCCTGTCTTCTCCTTTTCTTTGTTTTGACATGTCCACCCTCTTCAATTTTCCCCAAGCCACTGTCAAACCCATTGAAATCTTTTGTATTTCCCTTTGTTGGGGCATAACCCCCCTCTTCAGTTTTCCCTATGCCACTGTCAAACTCAATGAGATCTTTTGTCTGCTTTTTATTTCCTTTTGTTGGGACACATCTGTCAGGCATGCCTCCTTCAATATCTAAGAAAGAAAAACCTCAACTCCATTTGAATAGAGATCCTCTCTTTCACCTGCCTGCCAGTCAGCCTCTGGTTGTTGGCTGGTTGTGACCCCTGCCATCGTCTTCTCTTGCTCGCTACAGGGGTTAGACATTTGGGTGCTCCCCCCACAGAAGCTTTTAACTCTGGGATGGTTGCGAAGTGAGATCTTGCTTAATGTCAGGCATGCCTCCTTCAATATCCAAGAAAGAAAAACCTCAACTCCATTTGAATAGAGATAAAATACTTTTACTAGATATGAATCGAAAGTAGCAAAAAGGAAAGCAAGATCTGAACCAAAACGGCACGAACATGTACATATCAAATGTTTACCCAGCACCCTCCCCCCAATTCCCCAACCCAATGTCCAATCTGCAACTCCCTAGGGTTTCATGTGGGGTGCATCTTCAAAAAGCCTCATCAAGTTGGTATGCGAGACGGTTGGCCTTGACCAAGTCCAAACACAGGCCACCAGCATGCACAGAAGATGGTGAGAACAAAGCTGCCTTCTTCATAACTCCTCCAGCACCAGTAATTCCCCCTCCCAAATATCTCAAGCCCCCTCCCTCCCCGTTTCTATGGCATCCAATAGCAAGCAAGGAAAGTAGAGGCTGACAACATCCCCATTGTTAAGTAAGTAAGCTCCCCGTTAGGAGAGCAAGTGTGCAGAGAAGCCTAATGAGAGTGGTATGGAAGAACATGCACAAACCAGCATACATGGACACCGAATAGTATAAATAGTAGTTTACTATGTGGAAATATAGAGGTATTCAGAGTTCAATTTACAGTCCAAGTCATACACAGTTCAGTCAGTCAGTTATCAATGTTCTCAATTAAGGAATTATCCTTCGAACACAGTCCAGTATCAAATAATCAGTTTAGTACACAAAGCAGCTAACAGTAGCAAAAACACAGTACCTCACAATACACCGATCAGTGTCTAACAAACAGAGAGCTAACAGTCATTCTGGCTCCCTCTTATGGCTGCTTGAGGTAACAGCAACCAATCACATTACAGCAGTACTTAAAGCTACAATACTACCATCCTGGTTTATATATTGTTAACCCAACTGTTAGCTTACATTCCTAACATTCTCCCCTTTGGGTAAGCAATATATATAGCCTTATATTCCTAGTCTTATATTCTTATATTCCTATACCAACCGCACTCAACATGTAGTTCTCAATGGAACTGCATCTACATGGAGGAAAGTATGCAGTGGAGTACCTCAAGGCTCTGTTTTAGGCCCAGTACTCTTCAACATCTTCATCAATGATTTGGATGAGGGAATAAATGGGGAACTCATCAAATTTGCAGATGACACCAAGCTGGCAGGAATAGCCAACACTCCAGAAGATAGGCTTAAGATACAGAAGGATCTTGACAAACTTGAACATTGGGCACTATCTAATAAAATGAAATTCAATGGTGAAAAGAGTAAGGTTCTACATTTAGGCAACAAAAATGGAATGCACAGGTACAATATAGGTGATACCTTGCTCAGTAGTAGTAACTGTGAAAGGGACCTTGGAGTCCTAGTGGACAACCATTTAAACAGGAGCCAGCAGTGTGCAGCAGCTGCCAAAAAAGCCAACACAGTCCTAGGCTGCATCAACAGAGGAATAGAATCAAGATCACGTGAAGTGTTAATACCACTTTATAATGCCTTGGTAAGGCCACACTTGGAATACTGCATTCAGTTCTGGTCGCCACGATGTAAAAAAGATGTGGAGACTCTAGAAAGAGTGCAGAGAAGAGCAACAAAGATGATTAGGGGACTGGAGACTAAAACATGAACGGTTGCAGGAACTGGGTATGTCCAGCTTAAGAGAAAGAAGGACTAGGGGAGACATGATAGCATTGTTCCAATATCTCAGGGGTTGCCACAAAGAAGAGGGAGTCAAACTATTCTCCAAGGCACCTGAGGGTAGAACAAGAAGCAATGAGTGGAAACTAATCAAGGAGAGAAGCAACTTAGAACTGAGGAGAAATTTCCTGACAGTCAGAACAATGAATCAGTGGAACAGAAGTTGCCTCCAGAAGTTGTGAATGCCCCAACACTGGAAGTCTTTAAGAAGATGTTGGATAGCCATTTGTCTGGAACGGTATAGGGTTTCCTGCCTAGGCAGGGGGTTGGACTAGAAGACCTCCAAGGTCCCTTCCAACTCTACTATTGTATT
Organism: Natrix helvetica; assembly: GCF_964273705.1. Classification (NCBI taxonomy): domain Eukaryota; kingdom Metazoa; phylum Chordata; class Lepidosauria; order Squamata; family Natricidae; genus Natrix; species Natrix helvetica. The sequence continues at coordinate 16,553,975 of NC_138555.1, forward strand.
GTATTATTGTATTGTATAGTCCATACTCTTCACAAAAATGTTTGTGTTTTACAGTACCTTGGGCTTTGGTAAAATGATCAGCAATGTTTTCTTCAGACATACAGTACTCTAGTGTAATCATTTTACTACTAACACTTTGTCGTACATTTGAATATCTTAAGTCAGTATGCTTTGTCCTTGTCTTTACAGCAAGATTTGTTGCCATCTGGATCGCTGCTTGGTTGTCCTCATGTACAACAATAGGCTCCCGTACATTAATTCCCATATCCATTAATAGTTGCTTGTAACTAATCAAATCAGTACATAACAAAGATAAACATGAAAATTCAGCCTCCATTGTTGATAAACTTAAATGTTTTTGATGAATAGACTGCCATCCAATTAACGCCTTTCCTAAGAATATCGCGATACCTGATATGGATTTACGTGTAGACACGTCAGTTGCAAAACTTGCATCAGCGTATGAAGTTAATCTCAGTTCATCCTTAGGCTCTAAATATAAGGCATAGTGTATTGTCTGTTTAAGATATCTCAATACACGTTTAGCAGCTTGCCAGTGCTGTTCAGTAGGTTCAGCATTAAACCTTGCCAATTGATTAACACTATATGCAATATCTGGCCTAGACCAATTGCTAAGATAAGATAAACTACCAATTAGGGATTGATAAATACCTTTATCAAATACAGGGCTTTTGATATCATCATGGCTAAATTCTTGACTCATCAGAGTTGTAGCCGGTTTACACAGTTCCATTTTGAAAGTCCTGAGTAACTGATTGATCTTCTCAGTTTGTGATATTTTATATTCTCCCCTAGTCTTATCTATCTTTAAACCAAGATATTTTTTATTTCACCAAGGTGTTTTATTTTAAATCGTGTTTTTAATAGTGTAATAATCTCAATAGCCTTTTGCTCTGTTATAGTAATCAATGCTATATCATCTGTAAACAATAGCAATAATGAAGTCATACCATCACTTTCTTGCTTAAATAAACAAGGATCAGCTAATCCACCTTTAAAACCTATCCTTGTTAATTCCTTCACTATGCATTCATTCCACTCGTAGCCTGACTGTTTTAAACCATAAAGACTCTTTTTTAGCTTCCAACAATCAGTGTTGCTATCAGTGTTTAACCCTTCAGGTTTTTTTAAATATATAGTGTGTTGCAACGGTGCATGGAGATATGCTGTCTCAACATCTAAATGATTCACTACATATCCATGCTTAGCTGCCGCCCAAACTAATGATGCACGTAATGTTGTAGCTTTTAAACTAGGTGCAAATACCTCATCATAGTCACTCGCTGACTGATTGAAACCTTGTGCTACTAATCTAGCTTTATGGGTAACAGTCCCATCTACACTTGTTTTAATCTTGTAAATCCATTTACATCCTATTACATCTTTACCTGGTGGTACCCTCACATTCTCACATACCTCCAGATCTTCTAAAGATTTCAGTTCCCTGTTCATTGCTGCTTTCCAAACTATTTGCTCCTCCTTAGGATACATGGATAGTTCATGATACGTAGCAGGAACTTTATCTACTTGACACGCTATACTAGCTTGATATCTGTCAGGTGGTCTTGTTACATGGGTTGAACGTCTAGGCAACTCAGGGCTCACCAGTTGACTCTCCTGTTGCGTCTGCTCCCATTCTTCTAACTCCTCCTGACTTTGCACTTCCTCTTTAATTTTTATAGCTGGTCTTTCTATTTCACCATTAGGAAATACCTGGGTTGCAATAACTACGTCATAGTTATATTCCAATTTATCTCACCCAAAGGATTCACTAAATCAAACACTAGCACTACAGTGTACTTTCGTAGTGCCTTTTTCCCAAAATCTAAACGATCTATGGCAGTGATGGCGAACCTATGACACATGTGCCAAAGGTGGCACGCGGAGCCATTTGTCAAGGTACGCGAGGCGTTGCCCTGTCAGCTGGCCAGCGCGCATATGTGCGCTGGGCAGCTGAGTTCACCCCTTTTTAAAGCCATTTTTCGCCCTCCCAGGCTCCAGAGGCTTTAGAGCCTCCCCTGCCCCCCCCCCTCCCGGAGGCCCTCCAGAGGCTTCATGAGCTTCCCTGAAGCCTCCGGACCGCAAAAAACCAGCCCTACGGGCAAACCGGACGTTCGGGAACGGACTTCCGGTTTTCTCGGAGGTTCATTTTGACTGCTCCGGAGGCTTTAGGGAAGCGTCTTGAAGGTCCCTGAAGCCTCTGGAGGGCTTTTGGGGGGCGGGGGAGGCTGTTTTCGCCCTCCCCAGGCTCCTATAAAGCCTTTGGAGCCTGGGGAGGGTGAGAAAAGCGTGCAAAAAATGGGGGGGGTCGCGCCTGTAGTGCGGGCATGCGCACTGGGGGGGGCATGCATTACATTATTGGTGCGGCACGCCTGCACACGACCCCCCTGAGCTCCCCCCACTTATGGCACGCAAGCCAAAAAAGGTTCGCCATCACTGATCTATGGTTTGCTTCGTAACCTACGAAAAATAATTGCCTAGCTTTATGTTGCCCCTTCAGTCTTACTTGTGAGGGAATATGCACCCATGCCGGAGTTCCAAATGTGTGAAGATAGCTTAAATCAGGTTTTCTACCATACCAACGAGTGAATGGCAATTCACCAGTTGTTGTATTTACCACATTGTTTAAAACATGGTTACTACACATCATAGCTTCACCCCACAGTGTTTCAGGCAATCCCGAATCAACTAAGATAGTTTGAGCCATGGCTTGTAATGTTTGCCCCCTTCATTCTATAAACGAGTTATGTTGTGGCCTATAAGGAGCAGAACTTTTATGCTCAATACCAGCTGATCGCAACATTGTTTGAAATTTACAGTTTGTAAACTCAGTTCCTTTATCGGTTACGACAGTAATTAACTTAGATTTCATTTTTCTTTCAGCAAATCTTAACCAATTAAAGAAATGTTGAAACGTTTCTGTCTTGTCCTTCAGTAAATAACAGAAACTGTATCTTGACTAATGGTCCATGATACACAAAACATAACAGGCACCTCCCAAACTGGGTTTCATAGGTCCAATTAATAATAATAATAATAATATATTTATTTCTTAGCCGCACCCTCTCCCGAAGGACTCGGGGCGGCGTACAACGAAACATTCGAAATAAATATGTAAACAAAACAAACATATAACAAAGGTACACTAAAACATACAGACATACAAAAGGAGGAGATCGATTGATAAAAACAATTAAAATACTGTATTTAAAACCCCTAGAAATTAAATGAATTAAAATACCCAGTTAAAAACCCGTCAAGAGCGATATGGTTAAATCAAAGTTGAGCCAGGCCAGCTGCTTGGAATAGGTGGGTCTTAAGCTTAATACGGAAGGAGCGGAGGTCAGAGGTATTCCTAATATCCGGAGGGAGGTCATTCCACAGGGCTGGGCCCGCCACAGAGAAGGCTCTACTCCTAGGCGCCGCCCCACGACATTGTCTAGCGGACGGCACCTGGAGGAGCCCCTCTCTGTGCGAGCGAATTGGTCGCAGGGATGTATGGGGCAGAATACGATCCCGCAAGTAACTAGGTCCTAAGCCATGGAGCGCTTTAAAGATAGTTATCAAAACCTTGAAACGCACCCGATAGGCCACAGGAAGCCAGTGCAGCTCGCTTAGATCAGCAAAAACAACTTCCAGAGGTTCTTTAGTTTTAAAACCATTTCTTCTGTTTGCTGGAGTAACCTTGCTTTTTTCCTGACTACACACATTACAATTTAAATATTTATTGCAATGTTTTAACTTTACTCCTTCTGACAATTTAACAGTTTGTTGCAGCATCTTGAAATTAATGTGCCCCATACGCCTATGATGTAGATGTATGCATTCATCATGTGGCTTCACATTATCATACACTGAGTTAGCTGTATGGGCATCAGATATAACATATAAACCATTTGTTAATTTGGCAGTAACCCTATTACCTTCCTTTTCTATTATACAGTTATCTCCCCTAAAGGTTACTACATAGCCAATATTAACTAGAGCCCTTACTGATAATAAATTAAATTTCAGTTTAGGTATATACAACATGGATAAACGCTCATTTACAAATGAACAATTTGCCATACCTTCACCAGATGCTTTCACCTTCCATCCATTTGCCAAAGATACATGTTGCTTGCTGGCGGACATTTTTACAAAACAATTCTTTTTTCTAGTAATGCACTGTGATGCTCCACTATCAACAACCCAGGAATCATGGCTTATTGTTGCATTTCTAGAGATAGTCAAAGTAGACATACCTAAATAGCCATTAGCATTTTTCTTAGCTTTCTGTTGTTTTGCATGTTTACAGAATCTAGCTATATGCCCCTTAGCCCCACAAGAAAAACATTTTCTAATAGTATAGGCAGTTGAAGGTGACTTTTCATGTTGTGGTGGTTTCTCTCTCAGTTGTTCTCTTTCCAACCTCTGTCTCGACTCTTCCAACAGTCGTGCAGTTATGTCAGACAATGTTAGTTCATTTCGAGTTAGGACCTCAAGGAAAGATACAATATCATCATAACTCTCATCCAGTGAGGACAGAACGATGTAGACTTGATGTAACTCTGAGAAAATAAGTTCTTTTTCATGTAGCTCTTGGAAAACTCCTTTTATAAAGTTTAAATGAGCTATCATATCTCCACCCTTCAGAAGACGTGCCCTAAACAGTTTGCGGGTAATATGTATATGGTGCACCTACAGTGTCACGTACATATATCTTCTTCAAATTCTCCCAACATCTTGCTGCAGAATTCTCCCCACGAATATGAACTAATTGTTGGTCAGTCAGTGTTAGACCAATTATACACAATGCTCGTTCATTGCATCATTGAAACTCTGCTATCTTCTTGGCATCATCCTCGACATCTGGATTCCAAGAAGTCACGTCCGGTGGATTCTGTACAGCATCCCATAATCCCTGAGTACGCAGGAGTAGGCTGCACTTCATAGACCAGGAAACATAGTTTGTTCCATCCAACCGGGTTATTAGTGATAGACTTGCTGATGGTGCGTGTGCCATCTTCTCCATGATAGTAACACTTACAAACTAAACAGCTGTCTGTATACGGTATTGCGTATCAACACCAACTCTCTTTTTAGCTACGTCTGGTACACTCTGGGCCCATAACCAGAGTTAAGTAATTAAGCTCCCAGTTAGAAGAGCAAGTATGCAGAGAAGCGTAATGAGAGTGGTATGGAAGAACACGAACAAACCAGCATACAGGGACACCGAATAGTATAAATAATAGTAGTTTACTATGTGGAAATATAGAGGTATTCAGAGTTCAATTTACAGTCCAAGTCATACACAGTTCAGTCAGTCAGTTATCAATGTTCTCAGTTAAGGAATTATCCTTTGAACACAGTCCGGTATCAAATAATCCATTTAGCACACAAAGCAGCTAACAGTAGCAAAAACACAGTACCTCACAATACACCAATCAGCGTCTAACAAACAGAGAGCTAACAGTCATTCTGGCTCCCTCTTATGGCTGCTTGAGGTAACAGCAACCAATCACATTACAGCAGTACTTAAAGCTACAGTACTACCATCCTGGTTTATATATTGCTAAACCAACTGTTAGCTTACATTCCTAACACCCCTTTTCAATTTTCTCTATACCACTGTCAAACCCAATGGTTTTTTGTCTGCTTTTTATTTTCCACCATTTCTACCCCTTCATTATCCCCCCCTCTTCTTCCTTCACTTCCTGCTTCTCTTCAATATCTAACTTCAAAATTCTATTTAGACTTTATTTTAATGTTTTATGCATATTTTTTTATAATTTCATGTAGTTCTTCAAATTCCCACCTTTCCATAATATCCAGTTCCAAAATTACAGTTAGTTATGCAGTTCCTATTTCAGAGTTCAGGTCCACCTTAAATTTAGCTAATTCAGCTAATGTGAAGAGGAAGAGAAGCGGGAGCCATCTTGATCCTTTGTTCTCCCTCCAGCAAAAAAAAAAAAAAAAAACTTTGTATTTTCCCAGTTCTTGATTTTAATATCCCCCCCCCCCACGCCCCTTGTTACCTTCCACCTCTCATTGGTTAGAGTTGCTGTCAGTTTTGGCCAGCCCAGAGGCCTGGAGCTGCCATTCAGGGCAGAAGACTGGGCCAGCTGCCAAGACTCACCGACCCACCTCCACAAGCTGAAGAAACTACAAAGCTCCTGCTAACAATCCATGATTAATTGCCAGGTGGTTTTCGCTCTGGGTCACAAGGTGATAGGTATGTGCACACACGGGGTGTGGTTTATCTTAATTACCAATGTAACTATAAAAGGTGGTGGGAAGCACAGCGTGGCAGCTCTGACAATTTATTCATTGCCTTAGTGCTTTGTTGGTCAGTTCGTGCCGAAGGAAGAATACAAACTGCATTTACAAACCGTTTCTGTATTTGGCTGGTTTCATTAACCCTTCGGAACCTGACAGTTTGTCAGAGCTCTCACCAGAGCTTACACCAGAGCTCACACCATGGCTGAAGGTACAGTGCTTGGGTTGGAGGATGTGGGCTTGGAGGAGTCTGCCATGGCAACTGATGCAACTGTGCTGGAGGCTGTGTCAGGGCCAGCAGGAGAGGCACCATTGGATGTAAGGTCTAAGGACCACTTGGTGGCATGGAAGCCTACAGCAGAATCTCTAGAGGCCGATGTGGGCTAAGCCCATGAAGAGGATTGGTGTCTGGGCTTGCCAGTGGCTCAGGACCACAGAGGCTTACCACCCCATGCTCCCCAGCTCACCTCTTCTGGAACCCATTTTGCCCAATGGCGTGAAAGGGCAGCTCAGATGATGATTGGAGTTACACCACCGCGGTGGACAGCCCAACTCTACAGATGCTGCAGGAAAGGTTTGGGGCAGTGGTTGGAGAGGGTCCCTGGAATATGGATCTCAACAGGCAGGGGGAGTCGTTGGACAGTCCAGCATAACCAATCCAGAACGGTATGGTGCCCACGGGGTCGCAAGAGTAGGAGATTGTCAGGATGTGAATTCCGCCCTGGAAATAATGAAGTATGGATCTTGGCATATCCTTGAAGCATACTTTTGAAATAAGCAAAAATAAACCTGAGGCATATTCTAAGAAAAACATTTTATTGTAAAGAAAGTAAAAATACAAACTTACTAACTAATAATCACATCTTGGCAGAGAGTTCCTGTCTGCCTTGCATACAGACAAAAAAAAAGGTAAAGGAATGTGGAATGTATGACATGCGCAGTAAATCATTGCTGATAAGAGACAGTTCATTCTGCCGTATAACTCAGAATGGGGGCACAGCTGGCAAACCAAATAAACGCAGTGACAGAGATCAGCAGCTGGGCTAGGTTTACCCCAAGCTGCCCGGGACACCTGTGGGAGACGAGCGGCGCGAGAGAGATATGCACCTCACCCTCTCCTTACCCAGAGGGGGTTTCCAGCTGGTTATGGACCTGGAGTGATTGGATGCTGGGACCCACTGGCAATACAGGCTACCTTTGATGGTAGCCCAGGACGAGTGGCCCTCTTCTTAGGCCAGGTGTTAAATCATTACGGCCATATGTATACGTCGCAGTGGGACATGATGATGGCAGTGATGGACGGACAGGCTGCTGACTGGGTGGCTGATTTGTATTGGGATCATGCTGTGGAACTCACGGACATTGGTCTGTTCCTGATGGCACTGCGGGAGAGGTTTGAAGATACCACCAGGATCCAGCAGGCAGAAGCAGAATTGCAGGTTACGAGACAGCAAGGGAAGCCAGTAGCTGAATACATCAGAGATTTCCAGCGTCTGGCCAGCAAAGTGAGGATGTGGCCAGAGAGATTGGTGGTGCATTACTTTAAGGCCGGTCTTGACCGAACACTATGCCGGGCCTGCGTCTACAGAGGGTTGCCACCTAGACTGACTGCATGGTTCCAGGCCGCCACGGAATTAGCTATAGAGTTCCATGAGGATAAGCCAGGAAGGGAGAGGGGTAGGCGAGGACAAAGACTGCAACAGATGCGTCGTATCAGAGTTGCCCCCAAAACCATGCAACCCACAGGGGTTTCCATGGGGCAACCTCCATCCCCGATGGCATCTGGACTGACAACACCCATCCACAGATGGATGCAGGAGGCCGGGGCATAGACCGGCAGTCTGCCATGAGACCGGTCCTACAGCGTCCGTGAGCACACCAAGGAAAGAAAAGGGGGTGGACAGGAAGAGCGTGAGGGGCAGCCAGTAGAAGTCACACGGGGCGAGTCAACTAGTTCCTATACCAGTTGACTCCAGCCCATCGGGTGATATGCTCAATACCGGTGGAAGTGACTGGGGGGAGGGTTCCAACCCAATGATAACTAAGCCTATCAAACCATTTGTGATACAGGTAGTGGTGGAAGCGGCCAGGTAATGACAATCTACAGCCCTGATCAATTCAGGGTGCACTCGTTGCTTGTTGAGAAAAGTTTTTTTATTTTTTTTAACATACATATAAAATAATCCAAAGCATATACATCTTAACAAACATTTTTTGAGTATTCAATAGTATATCAATTCTTTTTGCCATTAAGCCTCTTCAATTTTTGTTTGCTCTTCTGCTTTCCATACACCATATTATAGTCTATTTCATCTTCAGCTCTCCTCCTCTCTTTCTCTTCTCCTCCCTACATTCTTCTTCCCTCTACCCTCTCTCTCTTCTCTACTTTCCCTTGCTCACTCCCTCTCCTCTCTTTCCACACCTTCCCTCTCTCCTGCTCTTTCCCTCCCTTCTACTTCTCTCTCTCCTGTCTCCTTTCTCCCTCTTTCCCTCTCTTTATCTCCCTTCCATTCTCTATTTTACGTGGTGTATTTCCACCTTTTAGCAAACCCCATTTAATATCAATGGAATTGATAATTATATTACCAATGAAAGAATTGGGGAAAAATGTTTTCCATATTGCTAGTTTTTCTTTTAAAGGTATACCTTTATATGAGTTCCAATTGTTTTCTCCCCCCCCCCCCATAACAACCATTTTTTGCAGAGACGAAATGCCAGCCTTCGGGTTGCAAAGCCCACCTGCCTGCCCTTCGCGCCTCTTGCAGCTGCCAGCTGCTCAGGAAAGGCAGGAGGCTTCAGCTGGCCAACTTGTGTAAGACAAGACAGGCAATCTGGTGGGCACATGACTCTGCCCAGGACAACGTAGAGGGTGCAGAATCAGCTCTGTCTGAAGGCGAGAAGGCTCGGAGCCACCACCACCCCTGCTTGCCCACCAGCCGAAGCCTCCCGGGAGGTTTTGGCTGACGGGTGCGCAGGGGGAGGTCCAAGCTTTTTGCCTTCAGGCAGAGCTGATTCCACGCCTTCTACGTTTTCTCCGGCAGAGTCACGTGCCCACCCGCCTGCCTGCCTTATCTTACACAAGTTGGCCGAAGCGGCTTCTCTCTCCTCCTCGTCCTGCCAGCCGAAGGAAAAGCCCCTGGGAGACGGGCTCTGCGCACTGCTCTGCCGGGCTGTCGCAGCCGATCCTCCGCTAACCCCTAAAGAAGAGGATCCACCACCGCTTTTTCTTTAGGGGTCAGCGGAGGATCGGCTGCGACAGCCCGGCAGAGCAGTACGCGGAGCCCGTCTCCCCGGGGCTTTTCCTTCGGCTGGCAGGAGGAGGAGAGAGAAGCCGCTTCGGCCAACTTGTGTAAGATAAGACAGGCAGGCGGGTGGGCGCGTGACTCTGCCGGAGAAAACATAGAAGGCACAGTCACGCGCCCACCCGCCTGCCTGTCTTATCTTACACAAGTTGGCAGAAGCGGCTTCTCTCTCCTCCTCCTGCCAGCTGAAGGAAAAGCCCCGGGGAGACGGGCTCCGCGCGCTGCTCTGCCGGGTTGCAGCGCGCAGAGCCTGTCTCCCCAGGGCTTTTCCTTCAGCTGCAGGAGGAGGAGAGAGAAGCCACTTCGGCCACTCTCTTCCAGACGCCCAGCTGGGACAGAAAAGGCGCCCTTTTGGCCAAGAAGGGATGTGGAACCGTGGGGTCTTTTCAAGTGCGTAAGCTGAGCAGAAGGAACATCCGTTCCTCAAACCCGGACAGCGCTAATCCCACCTCCCCATTGTCTGAGTTGCAGCAAGTGAAGTGCCACGGGCAGCAGGGAAAACGAGGCTTCTTTGCCAGCCTCCCAGCTGGCAAAACAGAAATTTTCGCCAACTGGAAGGTATGTGTGTGTGAGAGGGGGGGGAGTGAGAAAGAAAGAGTAAGAGAGAAAGGAAGGAAGGGAGAGAGAGAGAAAAAGAGAGAGAGAGAGACAAAGATAGAAAGAGAAAGAGAGAAAGAAAGAGAAAGAAAGAACGTTGGAGAGAGAGACACAAGAAGGATGGAGGGAAGGAAGGGAGGGAGGGAATAAGTGGGGGAGAGAGACAAGAAAGAAAGAAAGAAGGAAGGAAGAGGAAGAGAAAGGAAGGAAAGAAAGAAAGAAAGAAAGAGGGAGAGAGAGGCACAAGAAGGAATGAAGAAAGAAAGTGGGGAAGAGAGACACAAGAAAGAAAGAAGAAGGAAGGAAGAAAGGAAGAGAAAGGAAGGAAAGAAAGAAAGAGGGAGAGAGAGACACAAGAAAGGAAGGAAGGAAAGAAAGGAAGGAAGGAAAGAAAGAGGGAGAGAGAGACACAAGAAAGAAAGGAAGAAGGAAGGAAGAAAGAAAAAGAAAGAAAGAAAAAGGAAGAGAACTTATGATCACAATTGAGCCCAAAATTTTGGTTCCTAAGCAAGAGCATTGTTAAATGAGTTTCACCACATTTACAAGTTGGTCACTCCCACCCGGTCACATGACCGCTAAGCCACGCCCACAAAATAGGCCACACCTACGGAATAGGTTCTAAAAAAATTTGAAACCCACCACTGAATAGGACTAACATCTTAGCACAGACTTCTGTGTAGCTGAAACTAAATGACATTTAATGGCATCTGACCTTTATCCCTGTGCCCCCTCCCCTCTGGCTGAGGTCATCAATCACATTCTCCAACAGGACGTTATGGCAGGGTTCTGGAGATGCGCATTCACATCCCAGTACAGAAATATGAGACTTTTACTCTGGCCAAAAGTATGCATGGCATTCCCCCCCCTTCTCAAGTTGATAGTAGTCATGGAAATGTCTTAGGCATTGACATCCGGCTCCCCTCACTTCCTGAAAGCGACCTGTATAAAACAAAGCAATTCGAGTACAGGTGTATAACTTAGGGTTGTGTCCCTCCCCGGGGCTTGCTTGGATTTTCTGCATGGAATTTTGCTATAAGGCAATCAGCCTGGATATTTCTCCTTTTCACCCAAGATGCCTCTGATAAGGGGTAGCCCTTCCACTTGATTAAGTATTGGAGTTGTCTCCTGTGCCACCTTGAATCAAGGACACACTGAACTTCATAATGGGTTTGGCCCCCTATGACCATAGGGTCCGGGGGCTCCCAGGGTAGTGGTCTCAGAGTGGATCCAATCACTGGTTTCAAGAGGGTGCTATGGAATGCTGGGTGTATCTTCTCCAACAATCGAGGCAGTTTCAATTGCACTGTAACTGGGTTGATGATCTTTACTATGGGGAATGGTCCCATAAACTTTGGCCCCAGTTTCTTGCTAGGCAGTTTTAATCTCAAATATTTTGTGGAGAGGTAAACTGGAGCCCGGTGTTTGTCTGCCTGTTTCTTATAGGTTTGTGCCGCTTTAGCCAGTGCCTTTTTGACATTTTCCCAGGTTGCTTTCAGCATCGACATCCAGTCAGCCAAGCTGACTGAGGAGGGGGGATCCCTTGGATACTCAGGCATTGGGACGAAGTCCATACCACTCACTATTTTGAAAGGCGTGAGTCCTGTGCTACTGTGGACAGCATTATTGTACGCAACCTCAGCAAAAGATAAAAGGTCTGCCCAATTGGACTGCTGATAGTTCACGTAACACCTCAGGTACTGCTCTACCATGGCGTTCAGTCTCTCTGCTGCCCCATTGGTACTCTGATGAAAAGCTGAACTAAGACCCTGAGATGTTCCAATGGACCGCAGGAACTTCCTCCAGAACTTAGCCGTGAACTGGACCCCTCTGTCTGAGATAATTCTTCGAGGTACTCCATGCAGTCGGTAGATATGCTTCACGAACAGTTTAGCCAGCTTGTGAGCAGAGGGTAGTCCGCTACAGGGTATGAAGTGTGCCTGTTTGGAGAACAGGTCTATTACAGTCCAAATCATTGTGTTTCTCCCACTTTTTGGCAACTCTACTATAAAGTCCATTGCGATCTCCTCCCATGGCCTCATTGGCTCTGCTACTGTTTGCAGTAGTCCAGGGGTTTTTCCTGGTCGTTTCTTCATTGTGGCGCAAATGGTACAACTTTTCACGTAACTATCTACATCTTTCTTCATGCCAGGCCACCAGAATTGCCTCCGGCCTAAGTGTAATGTCTTTAGGAACCCAAAGTGGCCTGCTGGTTTGGCATCATGACTCCTCTGGAGAACTAGGGTACGTAGGGATTCTGGGATGTAGAGTTTTGTCCCCTTCCATGCAAGGTCATCTCTCTTTGTCAAGATATGTTGGTTGGTTTGGAACCAGGGGTCTGCTAGCAGTTCAGTTTTGAGCCTTGTGGTTAGGTCACTTGTAAGTTGGTCTTGCCGGTCACGGCATTGCTGTCTGGTGGTCACTTGGGCAGCGGGTTGGGTAGAAGGAATGATGGTGTCCACTACGTGCTACCGTTCGCATTTGTACTGAGGCATGCGGGAGAGGGCGTCAGCTAGAAAGTTCTTCCCGCCTGGAATGTGCTTTAAGACAAAATCAAAACGGTTGAAGTATTGAGCCCATCGGACTTGTTTAGGTGATAGTTTCCGTGAGGTCCTAAGCGCCTCCAGATTTTTGTGGTCGGTCCAGACTTCGAACGGTTTCTGGCTCCCTTCCAACAGGTGTCTCCAGGTTAGCAGTGCCCATCTCACTGCGAAAGCCTCCTTTTCCCACATGGCCCATCGTCTCTCTGTGTCTGTGAGCTTGCGGGAGGTGTAGGTGTAGGGTTGTAAGCTTCCTTGGTTGTTTCTTTGGAGTAGCACCGCTCCCACTGCCACATCGCTGGCGTCTGCCTGGATCACGAAAGGTTGCTCGGGGTCAGGATGCTTCAGCACTCGCTCCTTTGCAAACATTTCTTTTTAGTGTCTCGAATGCTTCTTGGCAGGTTAGGACCCATGGTAGGGGTTGTCCCGGATGAGGTTTCATTCCTGGGCTCCCTGTCTTCAGGAGGTCTGTCAGGGGTTTGGCAATCTTCGCAAAGGAGGGGATGAATTGCCTGTAGAAGTTCGCGAACCCTAGGAAGCTTTGTAGCTGTCTGCGGGTGCAAGGGGGATGCCAGCTTAGGACGGCTTGCACTTTCGCTGGGTCCATCTCTATTCCCTCATTTGACACTCGGTAACCCAGGTAGTCTAACCGTGCACGGTGGAATTCTGCAATTTGATACCTTGACGTACAGGTTGGCTGCCAGATGTTTCTCCAGTACTTGGCGGACCAGGGGTACGTGGTCGTCCATGGTCTCCGTGTAGATAAGGATGTCATCTAGGTAGACGAGGACCCCCTTGTAGAGGTGCTCATGCAACACCTTGTTTATTAAGTGCATGAATACCGCTGAGGCCCCCTGCAGTCCAAAAGGCATCACTTTGAATTGAAAAGTCCCTAGGGGCAGTTGAATGCTGTTTTCCACTCATCTCCCTCTCTGATTCGTACTCGGTAGTATGCTTCTCTGAGGTCTAGTTTGGTGAAGACTTTTCCCTTGGCCAGATGAGATAGCATATCCTTCATGAGGGGGAGGGGGTATAGGTTGTGTACACACACCCCGTTTATCTCTCGAAAGTCCACACACAGCCTCATATTGCCATCATTTTTTTCTTTGAAGCGGACTGGTGCCAATACCCATGGCTTGGCTGACTCAATGAACCCCCTTGCTAGGTTTTTGTCTATGTAAAGGTCAGACGCCATTAAGTGTGATTTAGTTTCAGCTATCTGTGAAGGTTCCATGAGTTGCCCTAATTAATTTACGAGCCCCGATACGAAATTCAAAAAACAACAACATTCGTTTATTAGGACTAACATCTTGGCATGGACTTCTGTGTAGCTGAAACTAAATCACACTTAATGGTGTCTGACCTTTACCCCTGTGCCCCCTCCCCTCTGGCTGAGGTCATCAATCACATTCTCCAACAGGACGTTATGGCAGGGTTCTGGACATGCGCATTCACATCCCAGTACAGAAATATGAGACTTTTACTATGGCCAAAAGTATGCATGGCATTTCCCTCCCCTTCTCAAGGTGATAGTAGTCATGGAAACGCCTTAGGCGTTGACAACAGACATGTTGGCAACAAACTGTGGATACCCAAATCTAAAAGCTTCCTGGGATTCCACCAGGTTGAAAGTTCATGATCTTATCCCCATACACATAAATCCATCACATGATCCAATCTTCTTCGGCCACGCTGGCATCTCCACCCAGCTGGTTCCGGTCACGTGCAGAGGTGTGGAGACAAAAGATGACCTTGGACTTCTAGAAAGGAATGACAACAACACATTCCACAATTCTACTCCTTTCTATTCCCCCTTCCAATTACTACACTAATGAAACAGCATAATGAAATAATAGAGAGTGTGGCAGGCCAAAGATACTAATGAGGAATATAACTGCAGGCCTGACAGGCGGCCTCTCCTCAGAAGAAAAACGTTTCCTGAAAAGAGAATAACATAAATGTTAACATAACAAAATCAACCACCTCTCCCCCCCCCCCAGGGGGGCCCCTTGGCTTATCGGGAACCTTCTCATGGAATTGTTTTACTAACTGCTCCACTTTTAGATTCCAGCTTTTCACCCAAGTAGCTTCAGACAAAGGGTAACCCTTCCAATGCACTAAATACTGTAAGCGACTTTACTTACTTTATTCACATTTATAGACCGCCCCCTCTCCCAAAAGGGACTCGGGGCGGTGTACAGTCAATACATAAAAGATACATAGATAAATAAATCAGTACTCCAATATTTAAATACATAAATAGTTAAATAATTAGATACTTAGATGGAGGAGGTTAAAAGAACTGTACATTAAAGTAAAGTGTTTAAAATACAATCTTTAAAAGACCCCTAAAATACCCCAAAGAGTTAAATTTAAAATGGTTCCCCAAAAAATACCAATTAAAATATATCTGCCAGGAGGTAAAAGCTATGAGTGTGCCAGGCCAGCTAATCGAAACAGGTGAGTCTTTAGTTTTTGACGGAAGGAGCAGAAGTCTGTGGTGGTTCTAATGTCGGGGGGGAGGTCATTCCAGAGGGTTGGGCCCATCACAGAGAAGGCCCTACTCCTAGGCGTCGCCCGTTGGCATTGCCTGGTGGACGGCACCAGGAGAAGCCCCTCCCTGTGAGAGCGGATTGGTCGCAGGGATGTGTGCGGCAGGATGCGATCCCGCAGATAGCTAGGTCCTGTGCCATGGAGCGCTTTGAAGATGGTAATCAACACCTTGAAACGCACCCGAAAAACCACAGGCAGCCAGTGCAGCTCGTGCAGGAGAGGTGTTACGTGGGAGTACCTAGTACTCCCCATGATGGCCCGCGCGGCTGCGTTCTGGACTAGCTGTAGTCTTCGGGCGCGTCCCAAGGGAAGCCCCATGTAGAGAGCATTGCAGTAGTCCAGATGAGACGTCACCAGCACATGAGTGACCGTGCGTAGGGCATCCCGGTCCAGTAGGGGGCGCAATTGGCGCACCAGGCGAACCTGGTGGAACGCCCCCCTTGCCACGGCTGCCACATGGTCGTCCATCGACATCCGGGCATCTAGGAGGACGCCCAAATTGCGCGCCCGTTCCACAGGAGGCAATTGCTCGCCCCCTATGGCCAGTGATGGAGTCAACTGGCTGAACCGAGGTCCCGGTAACCACAGCCACTCAGTCTTGGAGGGGCTGAGCTTGAGTCTGTTGTCCCCCATCCAGACCCCGACGGCTTCCAAACACCGGGACATAACTTCGACAGCCTCGTTGGGGTGGTTTGGGGTTGAAATGTACAGCTGAGTATCATCAGCGTACAGATGATACTCAACCCCAAAACCACGGATGATCTCCCCCAGTGGCTTCACATATGCGTTGAACAGAAGGGGCGAGAGGACCGACCCCTGTGGCACCCCACAAGTGAGTGGCCTCAGGGTCGACCTCTGCCCCCCTGCCAACACACATTGCATCCGGTCGGAGAGGTAGGAGCCGAACCACCGTAAAACGGTGCCTCCGACTCCCATCCCCTCCAGCCGGCGCAATAGGATACCATGGTCGATGGTATCAAAAGCCGCTGACAGATCTAATAGGACCAGGATAGAGGAACAACCCCTATCTCTGGCCCTCCATAGATCATCAACCAACGCGACCAAGGCCGTCTCCGTGCTGTGCCCGGGTCGGAAGCCGGACTGGCGTGGGTCTAGATATTCGGATTCGTCTAGTTGTCACGGAAATTGCTGTGCCACCACATTCTCTACAACCATCGCTAAAAAGGGAAGGTTGGAGACTGGATGATAATTAGCTAGCTCCATCGGGTCAAGTGAAGGCCTCTTGAGCAAGGGCCTCACCACCGCCTCTTTCAAGGCGGTTGGTAAGGACCCCTCGCCCAACGAGGCGTTCACCAGGCCCAGGAGCCAGCCTCGTGTCACCTCCCAGGATGCCAGTACCAGCCAGGAGGGACACGGGTCCATTAAACATGTGGTGGGTCGCAGCCGTCCACGCAACCTGTCCAAATCCTCGGGGGCAACAGAATCAAACTCCTCCCAGAATGGTCTCACAAGACTCACTGTTGACGGCTCCCCTGGTCCACTGAAGGGGGCCCATCCGCTCCGGATCTGAGCGACTTTGTCCTGCAGATATTCCCCAAACTCCTCTGCAAGGGGGCTTCCCGCGTCCTCTGTGATAAGAGGGAGCGGGTTACCCGAAACAGGGCGGCAGGGCGGTTATCGGCGGACGCAATAAGGGCCGCACAATATCTACGTTTGGCCGCTCTTAATGCCACAAGGTAGGTCCGTAAATAGGCTCTTACCTGTGTTCGGTCAGATTCGGAGCGTGAGGACCTCCACCTGCTCTCTAGACGTCTCCTATGGCGCTTCATCACCCTCAGGTCCTCGGTGAACCAAGGAGCCCGGGTGGGTCGCTGCCGTAGGAAAGGCCGCAAAGGCGCAACCCGGTCCAAGGCCCCAGCCGCCGCCCTATTCCAGGCGGCCACTAGGTCCTCCGACCGAGGGCGGGTCAGGGCTACAGGTGGTGGCCCAAGCTCCATCTGGAACCTATCCGGTTCCATCAGGTGCCTGGGGCGGTACCAACTTGGACAGTCTGGTTCCGCCTCCTCGCGGTGGGGGGTAGCGCCAGGGAAGTCCAGCCGGAGAGATGAGTGATCTGACCATGACAGGGGAGTAATAACTAAATCCCCTATTCCCAGATCACTCGTCCACTGCTCAGATACAAAAACAAGGTCCAGTGTGTGGCCTCCTTCGTGTGTGGGGCCCTGAATTAATTGGGTCAGGTCCATGGCCGTCATGGAAGCCATGAACTCCCGAGCTACCTCAGAAGCTTCCCCCGTCGACGGCAGGTTGAAATCCCCCATAACCAGAAGTTTGGGGATCTCAACCGCCGTCTCTGAGATCAGCTCGAGGAGCTCGGGCAGAGCTGCTGATGCATAGCGAGGAGCCAAGTATACAATCAGCAGACCCCACTGCCTTCCTGGGCCCCATTTCACACCAAGGGACTCACACCCGGGTATCTGAGGGACAGTGAACTCCCTCGGCTCCAAACATTCCCGTATAACCACCGCCACCCCACCACCCTTACCCAGGGCCCGGGGCTGATGGAATGCACGGAAACCCGGTGGGCACATTTCCACGAGGGGTAAACCACCCTCGTGGCCCAATTCACTGAATACCTGGAGCCTACGATTTTTTCCACCTCAGATTGTGTTTCCCCTTCTATCACTACAGGAGGAAAGTGAGCTTGGGTGGATGCTCTTATGCTGGACCCAATTACTGGCTTCAACAAGCTACAATGAAATTCTGGGTCAATTATCCTTAGACTTTTCGGTAGACTGAGTTGAACTGTAACTGGCTTAACTATCTTCACTATTGGGAATGGACCTAGAAATTTTGGACCAAATTCCTTGCTAGGCATTCTTAATCTCATGTGTTTGGTAGATACAAAAACTTTGTCCCCCACACGGAAGGGGGACTGGAGCGAACAATGTTTATCAGCTTGCTTCTTGTAGGCTTCTGCCGCATCTGCTAGAGCCTTCTTCGTATTTTCCCATCGTTTCTTTTTGTGAGTCCATCCATTCATTTAGAGACATGAAGGAAGGAGGTTTCCATGCCACTGGTAATCTGGAAAGGAGTTAATTCAGTGCTGCTGTGGACCGTATCGTTGTACGCCACCTCGCCGAAGGGTAGCAAGTCTGACCAGTTGTCTTGCTGATAGTCCACATAACACCAGATGTATTGTTCCACCATCACATTGGCCCTCTCCGCTCTGCAGTTCATGCTGGGATGAACCTCTTGAGCTCAGTTTTTGTGTGGACCCAATGGATCTCAGGACCTCTCTCCAGAACCTGGCTGTGAACTGGACTCCGCGGTCTGAAATGATCCTCTTGGGCAATCCGTGCAGGCGATAAATGTGTTTCACAAACTTTTTCGCTAATTTCTTTGCGGATGGCAATCCTGAGCAAGCGATGAAGTGCCCCTGCTTGGAAACCAAGTCAATAACTGTCCAGATTACTCTGTTCCCACTGCTGTCTGGGAGTTCGACGATGAAGTCCATTGCGACCACTTCCCATAGTCGGTTAGGGCTGGCCACTCATTGTAGTAGTCCAGGGGACTTCTCCGGCAGTGGTTTCATCATTGCACAAGTAGCACAGCTTTTTACGTAATCTTCCATCTCTGATTTCATCTTTGGCCACCACAATTGACGCCTGGCGAGGTGGAGTGTTTTTAGGAATCCAAAGTGGCCTCCTAGTTCTGCCTCATGTCTTCGCTGTAGAACTTCCAGCCTCAACCCCGCGGGGACATACAGTTTGGACCCCTTCCAGGCTAATCCACTTTCCTTTTTTTTTTAATAATAATTTTTATTGTTTTTGTCTTTTCATCACATATTACAATCTTTATATCAACAGTTTGTACAATGTTACATCGTCGTATCTATCTATGTTTTCCTCTCTTTACCATTTATTACATCATTATGTCATCTTATCTATACATTTTTATGATATTTTACATATTTACCTACTTTTATATACAGTTCTATGTTTATTTATGTATATTGTTTTCGGCTTAATTATTTTTCTTATTTTCCAGCCATTCATACCACTTATTCCAAATTTCGTAGTATTCCGATTCTTCTTTGTCCTTTAATTTTAGGGTTAATTTGTCCATCTCTGCACAATCCAAGGTTTTTTTTATCACTAATTCGTCCAGCGGTATATTATTTTGCTTCCAGTATTGGGCAAAAGCTATTCTAGCTGTGGTTAATATATGTGTTAGTACAGAGGTTCCCAATCTTTTTCGGTTTGCGGCTCCCATAACACTTCGGATTTTTTCCGCGGCTCCCTTAATAGGTACATCCGATTTTTTTTAATTTTTGACTTTTTAAGGATTTGGAAATCTACTTTTTAGTTCGTTAAGGTTAGGTTAATTGAAAAATAAATTAAACACGAGCTTTAAATTCACAATTTATTGAACATCGTTTAATGATTTAAAATTATTAATGGGATGGATGGGCTTGTTGTTCGCTGCACAACTTCTCAAATCTTGGATCAGAAAAATAGCTTTTGAAAAGTAACTTAACCACCACACTAGCCCAGTGGTGGGCAACCTTTTTTTTCAACTGAGCCAAATCTCGCCAAAACCACGATTGAAATTTATTTGGAGAGCCGCTCTTGCTTAGCAACCAAAATTTTGGGCTCAATTGTGGTCATATGTTGTTTTTCTTTCTTTCTTTCTTTCATCTCTCTCTCCCACTTTCTTTCTTTTTTTCTTTTTCTTTCTCTCTCTCTCTCTGGCTCTTTGTCTCTCCCTCCCTCCCTCCCTCTCTGTCTCCCTCTGTCATTTTCTCTGGGTGTCTATCTGTCTTTCTCTCTCTCTGTATCTCTGTCTCTCTCTCCTCCTTCCCCCATCTCTGTCACTCTGTGTGTGTGGGTGTGTCTGTCTCTCACTCATTCACTTAATCACTCACTCTCTGTGTGTCTCTCTGTCTATCTTTCTCTCCCTCCCTCCCCCTCTCTGTCTCTCTCTCTCTCTCTCTCTGTGTGTGTGTGTGTGTCTCCCTCTGTCTCTCTCCCCTCCCTTCCTCTCTCTCTGTCACTCTGTGTATGTGGGTGTGTCTGTCTCTCACTCATTCACTTAATCACTCACTCTGTGTGTGTCTCTCTCTCTGTCTGTCTATCTTTCTCTCCCTCCCTCCCCCTCTGTGTGTGTGTGTGTGTGTGTGTGTGTGTGTCTGTCAGTCTCTCTCTGATTCCCTCCCTCACTCCCTCTCTCTGTTCCTCTCTCTGTCTGTCTGTCTCACTCACACACACACACACACACTGTGGTCACCACAGTGTGTGTGTGTGTGAGTGAGACAGACAGACAGAGAGAGGAACAGAGAGAGGGAGTGAGAGAGGGAATCAGAGAGAGACTGACAGAGACGAATCAGAGACGTACTTTTAGCTACCTGGCAGCGGCGTTTTGCCTTGGGGGGCTCCTCAGAACTTCCCAAGACTTCGGAGGGAAGTTTACAGCCCTCCCTCGGAACGCTTCGGAGGGAAGCTTCTGCCAAGGCGAGTGGCAACAAGTCTCCCAGGCTTTAATTTGCCGAGCTGTGCGCACGCGCCTGTTTTCCACGGCGTGGAGCAGCGGCGAGATTCTGCGCAGCGAGCGATGATTCCAGGGGCCATCCGGGAAGATGAGGAACGCGAGGGGGACCCTGCCCCCCCCCACTGATGCCCCCCAGAATCATCGCTCGCCGCCCAGAATCTCGCCGCTGCTCCACACCGTGGAAAACAGGCGCGCGCGTACAGCTCGGCAAATTTCAGCCTGGGAGACTTATCATGCCTGGGCTTTTGCAGAAGCTTCCCTCCAAAGCCCGAGAGGAGGGAGGGAAGCGGGCGCCCGGCTTCGCGGCACCCTTATGACGATAGCGCGGCTCCCCAGGGAGCCGCGGCGCACACTTTGGGAATCACTGTGTTAGTAGATATTTAATTTTTTTTTATAGTTCCCTTTGATTATTCCTAGTAAGAAGGTTTCAGGTTTATACTTTATTTGTTCCCCCGTAATTTCTTGTGCCCACTTCCAAATTCTTTTCCAATATTTTTGCGATTCCGGGCAGGTCCACCACATGTGATAGAAGTTCCCTTGTTCTTTTTTACATTTCCAACAGGTCGGTTTCAGTGTTGGGTACATTTTTGCCAATGTTGCTGGTGGTAGGTGCCAACGATAAAACATTTTGTATATATTTTCTTTCAATGTTGCTGATCTCGTTAATTTATAATTTGTATGCCAAATTCTTTCCCAATCCGCTAGATCTATATTATAACCAAAATGTTTGGCCCATGCTATCATACAGCCTTTGACTATTTCTTCTTCTAAGTTTTTTTCTAGCAAATATTTATACATTTTCGTTATAAATTTGTTTTCTGGGCCAGTTAAGATTTTGTCTATTTGTTGCAGTTCTGTATATATTCCATATTCTTTTACATCTTTTTTCTATCTTGATTGTAATTGGAGGTATGGCCACCAATCTATATTTATATTATTCTCTTTCAGTTCTTGATTCGTTTTCAAATTCCCCTCGTTATCTAGAATTTCACTATACCTAACCATTTTTGATAGATCTAGCGTATTGGGGTGTGTCATGGCTTCCATGGTGGAAAGCCATGTTGGTATTTTCATGTAGTGTTTTGCTTTAATTTTGTTCCAGACCTGTATTAATGCTTCTCTGACATAATGTGTATGGAAGTATTTTTGCTTCTTTTTACTCTCTTCCCATAGGAAAAAGTGCCATCCTGTTTGCAGGTCATGGCCTTCTATTGCTAATATTCTTCTGTTTTTTAAATTTATCCAGTCTTTGATCCAAATTAGTGCTGCTGCATTATAGTACAGTTCCCAGTCAGGTAGCCCCATACCACCTCTGCTTCTATCGTCCTGTAATGCTTTCAGTTTTATCCTAGCTTTTTTCCCTTGCCAGATGAATTTTAGTATTATTTTGTTCAGTTCGGTAAAGAATTTTTTCTCTAGTTTTATGGGGATAGTTTGAAATAAATATAGGACTCTTGGTAGTATGTTCATTTTTATAGTTGCTATTTTCCCTAATAAAGATAGTTGTAATTTCCCCCATAGTTCTAAATCTTTTTTTTATTTGTTGCACTAATTTTGTGTAATTATTTTCTTTTATGGTTGAGCACTTTGCAGTTAGCCATATTCCTAAATATTTGACTTTCTTTACTACCTGGAGTCCTATTATTTTTTCTAATTCTTTATTCTGTTCTTCCTTCAGATTTTTGGTTATTATTTTAGTCTTTTCTCTATTAATTTTTAATCCTGCCACATCTCCATATTTTCCTAGTTCTTGCATTAACCTGTTCCCTGTTTCTAATGGATCTTCTATAATAAATACTAAGTCATCTGCAAAGGCCTGTATTTTGTATTCTTCATTTTTAATTTTGGTTCCTCTTATTGCCTGGTTTTTTCTAATTCATATCAGAAGGCTTTCTACCGTCAGAATAAAAAGCAGAGGTGATAGTGGGCAGCCCTGTCTTACTCCTTTCGTTATTTCAAAGGACTCTGTATTTTCCACATTCAATAGTATGTTTGCCTTTTGGGTGGAGAATATTGTTTCTATTAATCTTTCAAATTTATTTCCTAAATTCATATTTTTAATTTGTTGTTTCATATATTGCCAATTCAAATTATCAAATGCCTTCTGTGCATCCAGGAATACAAGTGCCACTTGTTTCTCTGTATGCACCTCATAATACTCCAAGATATTAGCTATTATTCTGGTATTATTTCTAATTTGTCTTGTTGGGAGAAATCCATTTTGATCTGGGTGTATGTAGTCATTTAGTAATCTTTTTAGTCTCTCCGCTATTATTGTTGCAAATATTTTATAGTCAGCATTCAGCAACGAGATTGGCCTGTAATTTTGAATTTGGTTTTGGTCTGTGCCTTCTTTAAATATTAACGTGATGTATGCTTCCCTCCATGAGTTCGGTATCTTTGCTTTCGTCAATGTTTCATTATACATCTCCAGCATTAGGGGTTCTATTGATTCATTCAGATCGTTTATTGTTTTGTACCATTCTGCTGGGAATCCATCTGGGCCTGGTGTTTTATTATAATAATAATAATAAACTTTAATTTAATTTTTATTATTTTTCTGTTTTTGAATTGCCTGTTTCAGTTCAATTTTTGTTATTTGTTTAGTTAGCATTTCTTTCATCTCTTCCGGTATTACTGGGGGTTCTTCTCTGTTTAAATATTCTTGTATTTGTTTGTCATCTATTTGTTCCCCCTCATATAACTTCTCAAAATATTTATGTACAATCTTTTTTTCCCTTCCATTGTGTGTTGTAATTCACCCTTTTCCTCTTGGAGTTCATAAATTAATCATTTTTCTCTTTCTTTTCTCAATCTATAAGATAGCCACCTCCCTGGTTTATTTGCTTGCTCACAAATTTTTTGCTTCGTTAATTTTAAGTTTTTTACTATTTCTTCCTGGACTAATATGTTTAATTTGTGTTTCGCTAGCATCCAATCCTTTCTCATTTTGTCACTTTGTGGTTTGTTTTGGAGTTCTTTTTCTAGGTTCTCAATTTCCTTCTCTAATACTTTCTGTTGTGCCCATTTTTCTTCATTTCTTTTTGCTGAGTAAGCTATAATGATTCCTCGTGTATAGGCTTTCATAGTGTCCCATAGGTTTTGTATTGATGTCTGTTCTTTTGTATTTTCTTTAAGAAATAGTTCCAACTCACTCTTACATTTTTGGATAAATTCTTTTTCTTTTAATATTTGCAGATTTAATGTCCATCTTCGTCTAGTTTTTTTTCCCCCCTTTCCAGATTATTTTAATGGGATTATGGTCTGCCCAGGTGTTTGGTAGTATTTCAATTTTATGTACTTCTGCCCCGATTTCCCCATTCATCCATGCCATGTCGATCCGTGACCAAGATTGGTGTGGGTTTGAGTAAAAGGTAAATTGTTTTTTATTTGGTTCCATTTTCCTCCAGATGTCTATTAAATTTAGCTCTTCCATCATCTCCAAACACGTTGTTGGTAGTACTTTTTTTTTGCTTTTAATTTTTTTGTCACTTACATAGTCTTTTTTGCTATCTACTATGGCATTATAGTCTCCTATTATACAGATGTTTTTCCCACCGATTTCTCTAATTTTTTCATGTAATTTTTTATAGAAATTTTTCTGGTCTTCGTTTGGGGCATAAATTGCTACCAGCAATATTGGTTTTTGGTTTATCCATATCTCTAATATTAATATTCTTCCCCTTGGGTCTGCATAAATTAAACTTGTCTTTATTCTCTCTTTAACATAAATTGCTAATCCTTTTCTTTTTTCTTCTGCCGATGCTGTATATAGTTTTCCCAGTTTCGGACATTCTAAGTATTTTATATCTTGTTGCTTGATATGTGTTTCCTGTAGGCATATTATGTCTGCTTTTTGTTTTGTTAATTTTGCCCAGATGTGTTTTCTTTTTGTTGGTGAATTTAAACCATTGACATTTACAGATAGTGGTTGGATTTCTTCTTCCATTTTCCTAAATCTCTACTTGTCCTTATCTTTATTTGCCTCTAGTTTCTTTTTGACTTCTTGTTTTTGGTCTTACTTCCTCTTCTTTCTGTTGTTCTTCCTCTTCCCTGTTACGTCCTCCCTGTCTTCCCTCCATTGCCTTTTGTTGTCTTTCCTCCTTTCTTCTATATTCTATCTCCTCCTCTGTATTTTGCTTCTCTTCCGGATACATTAATTGCTCGTATAATTCCTGTGCTTTTTCAAGGTTGTCAATTTTGATTCTCTTCTCCTGCCATGTTACTAACATCCCCTCTGGTATTAACCATCTGAATAGTATCTCCCGCTTAATTAATTGCATCACCAGGAATTGGTAGTCTCTTCTCTGTTCCCTCACTCTTCGTAGGATTTGTTTTAGTATTAGTATCTCCTTTCCCTTGTACATCATCGGTTCTTCTCTTGTTATTTTATATAATATGTCTCTTACTTTTTTCCTCGCGAACCTGATGTGTACT
This sequence comes from Natrix helvetica, assembly GCF_964273705.1. Classification (NCBI taxonomy): domain Eukaryota; kingdom Metazoa; phylum Chordata; class Lepidosauria; order Squamata; family Natricidae; genus Natrix; species Natrix helvetica. Next base: position 16,579,191 of record NC_138555.1, read on the forward strand.
TCTCTGGGTAGTCGATGTTTCCTCGCATAATTGGTGGTAACTCTATAGATGTCGTCCAATTCATTTCTGATCTCTTGCTTATCTCTGTTTAAAGTTTCTGCAATTAAGCCGGACATTATCATAGTTAGGTCTTCATCTTTTACCTCTGTCACATTCTGAAAGCGAAGGTAGAAAGCTGCACGGTCCATCTCCATGTGAATAAGCGATTCCTCTAGATTTTTATTTGATGCTTTCATTTGTTGTTCAACCTGGTTTATTTTTATTTCTGTCTGTTCTGTTCTTTTTTCTACTTCTTTTATTGATTGTTCATTCTTTCCCAGAGCTTGTTGTATGGTTTCCATTTTATCATCTAATTTCTGTATGTCTTTCTTGACTTCGCTTTTCATTTCACATATCTCTGCTTTCATTTCATTCATATCTATTTTCATTTCATCATGGTTTTTTGTTGCTGTTTCTTGGAGTTTTAGCATAGTTTCTTGAATGGTTTGCAGCACTGTCTGTATATTTTCAGTATTCGACCCTGCATTTGTTTTTTCTGTTTCATTCATTTCTTCTATTGATCCTTTGGGCGTTGGGGGGGGGGGCGATCCCCTTGTTGTTGGATTTATTGCAGGGTTGATACAATACAATACAATAGTAGAGTTGGAAGGGACCTTGGAGGTCTTCTAGTCCAACCCCCTGCCTAGGCAGGAAACCCTATACCGTTTCAGACAAATAGCTATCCAACATCTTCTTAAAGACTTCCAGTGTTGGGGCATTCACAACTTTTGGAGGCAAGCTGTTCCACTGATTAATTGTTCTCACTGTCAGGAAATGTCTCCTCAGTTCTAAGTTGCTTCTCTCCTTGATTAGTTTCCACCCATTGCTTCTTGTTCTACCCTCAGGTGCTTTGGAGAATAGTTTGACTCCCTCTTCTTTGTGGCAACCTCTGAGATATTGGAACAATGCTATCATGTCTCCCCTAGTCCTTCTTTCTCTTAAGCTAAACATACCCAGTTCCTGCAACCGTTCTTCATATGTTTTAGTCTCCAGTCCCCTAATCATCTTTGTTGCTCTTCTCTGCACTCTTTCTAGAGTCTCCACATCTTTTTTACATCGTGGCGACCAGAACTGAATGCAGTATTCCAAGTGTGGCCTTACCAAGGCATTATAAAGTGGTATTAACACTTCACGTGATCTTGATTCTATCCCTCTGTTGATGCAGCCTAGAACTGTGTTGGCTTTTTTGGCAGCTGCTGCACACTGCTGGCTCATATTTAAATGGTTGTCCACTAGGACTCCAAGATCCCTTTCACAGTTACTACTACTGAGCAAGGTATCACCTATACTGTACCTGTGCATTCCGTTTTTGTTGCCTAAATGTAGAACCTTACTCTTTTCACCATTGAATTTCATTTTATTAGATAGTGCCCAATGTTCAAGTTTGTCAAGATCCTTCTGTATCTTAAGCCTATCTTCTGGAGTGTTGGCTATTCCTGCAAGCTTGGTAATATCTGCAAATTTGATGAGTTCCCCATTTATTCCCTCATCCAAATCATTGATGAAGATGTTGAAGAGTACTGGGCCTAAAACAGAGCCTTGGGGTACTCCACTGCATACTTCCCTCCATGTAGATGCAGTTCCATTGAGAACTACACGTTGAGTGCGGTTGGTCAGCCAGTTACGAATCCATCTGGTGGTGATGCTGTCTAACCCACATTCTTCTACTTTATCTAGTAGTAGGTTATGGTCTACCTTATCAAAAGCCTTACTGAAGTCCAAGTAAACTATATCAACGGCATTCCTCTGGTCCACTAATTTTGTCACATTATCAAAGAATGCAATAAGATTAGTCTGGCATGATCTGTTTTTGACAAATCCATGTTGGCTTTTGGCTATTACTTTGTTTGCTTCTAGGTGTTCGCAAATTTGTTGCTTGATTATTTTTTCCAGAATCTTTCCTGGTATTGAGGTTAGGTTGATGTTTGTCTTTTTTCCAGTTCTTAGTGCTGTTGACGTTATATTTGCCATTTCTCTTATAGTTTTATCCTGTTCTGAAAGTATCTTGTATATATTGTCCCAAATTGGCATTCAATCTTTCCCACCCCCTTTTTTCTTGTATTAGTATATCCACAGTAATCTTAATATACTATATAAGTTTTAAATAATAATAATAATAATAATAATAATAATAATAATAATAATAATAATAATAATAATAATAATAATAATATATAGATTATACAATAATATCTAGAGGTGTTGGCAGAAGGGGTTATATAGGCAAGGAGGGAGGACAGGGGAGGGTCTCAATGTTTGTTCATATTAACATCCACAATGCTATATTTTAGGTACTTAAATGCTTAGGTTGTTCCTTAATAATATTAAATTTTAACTTATTTAAATGATTGTAGCTTAGGTACAGTATATAAGTATATTAATTAGTAACTGCCACCGGGTTTCAGACTTACTTATTTATGGTTATAACAATGCAGCAATAGATATAGATATAAATAGAGCTATTTGTCTTAAATATTGATTAATTTAAATATTTGGTTATAAAGATTATAACAATTGTATATAGTTATGTATTGTTAATATAGACAGTTCATTCACCGCTTTTTCCTCTGTGTTTCTTTAAGTTCAGAGCTTCTTTAAGCTTCTTTAAGTTCTTTTCAAGTCCTTTCTTTCAACTTTGCTCAATTACCCGGACTCTTCTAAGTTGTTACAATGTTGCTATTTCATCAGCTTTCTCTTCCGTCTTGATACTTTGTTGCTCTATAATTAATGGCCGTCTGCTGCTGTTCCCCGGTGTAGCATGATCTCTCAATGTCTCCTCTGTCTCCTTTCTCCTGCTACCCGAGTCCACAGGAACCCCAGCCAGGTCGTATTTTCCCCCCCCTCGTTTCTTCGGGCTCGTTTTAGATTTTAAAGTTGTCGCTCTCACCTCTTCCAGTGGCCTTTTTAGTGGGGTTTTCTCGCCAGATCTCTGGAGCCTCCCTGCTTGCCCGTTCTCCTCTGTAGTCTGCGGTACGTCTTTTCCCGCCTGTAGCTCTCCGCTGTTTTCACTTGTATCAGGCATTGCAACAATGTAGCAAAGGTTGATTCAATTCTCCTCCTTCCTTCTTCTATTTGGTGGTTTGCCGAGGCTTCAGGTCCACCATTCAGTGAAGCAAGCGGCGAACGCTTACACGCTGGGTTAAAAAGGGTATCCCCAGTCGTAACGGGCGATCGCCTTCCGCCTCGTTCGTTCTGGGGTGCCCCTACTTCTCCGCTTCACCCTTCAAGCTCAGCGTATCCCCCTGGAGGATCCTCCAAACGTGTATATCGGGGGTTCGAAAAGCAGAGCCCTGCTTTCTTCCCCTCACTTGCCTCAACGTCACCACTGGAAGCCCTGCCAGACTAATCTTATTGCATTCTTTGACAAAGTGACAAAATGACAAAATTAGTGGACCAGAGGAATGCTATTGATATAGTTTACTTGGACTTCAGTAAGGCATTTGATAAGGTAGACCATAACCTACTACTAGATAAAGTAGAAGAATGTGGGTTAGACAGCATCACCACCAGATGGATTGGTAACTGGCTGACCAACCGCACTCAACGTGTAGTTCTCAATGGAACTGCATCTACATGGAGGGAAGTATGCAGTGGAGTACCCCAAGGCTCTGTTTTAGGCCCAGTACTCTTCAACATCTTCATCAATGATTTGGATGAGGGAATAAATGGGGAACTCATCAAATTTGCAGATGACACCAAGCTGGCAGGAATAGCCAACACTCCAGAAGATAGGCTAAAGATACAGAAGGATCTTGACAAACTTGAACATTGGGCACTATCTAATAAAATGAAATTCAATGGTGAAAAGAGTAAGGTTCTACATTTAGGCAACAAAAATGAAATGCACAGGTACAGAATAGGTGGTACCTTGCTCAACAGTAGTAACTGTGAAAGGGATCTTGGAGTCCTAGTGGACAACCATTTAAATATGAGCCAGCAGTGTGCAGCAGCTGCCAAAAAAGCCAACACAGTTCTAGGCTGCATCAAGAGAGGGATAGAATCAAGTTCATGTGAAGTGTTAATACCACTTTATAATGCCTTGGTAAGGCCACACTTGGAATACTGCATTCAGTTTTGGTCGCCACGATGTAGAAAAGATGTGGAGACTCTGGAGAGAGTGCAGAGAAGAGCAACAAAGATGATGAGGGGACTGGAGGCTAAAACATATGAAGAATGATTGCAGGAACTGGGTATGTCTAGTTTAATAGAAAGAATGACTAGGGGAGACATGATAGCAGTGTTCCAATATCTCAGGGGTTGCCACAAAGAAGAGGGAGTCAAACTATTCTCCAAAGCACCTGAGGTCTACCTCAGGAAGCAATGAGTGGAAACTAATCAAGGAGAGAAGCAACTTAGAACTGAGGAGACATTTCCTGACAGTTAGAACAATTAATCAGTGGAACAGCTTGCCTCCAGAAGTTGTGAATGCCCCAACACTGGAAGTCTTTAAGAAGATGTTGGATAGCCATTTGTCTGAAATGGTATAGGGTTTCCTGCCTAGGCAGGGGGTTGGACTAGAAGACCTCCAAGGTCCCTCCAACTCTGCTATTGTATTGTATTATTGTATCTGCCATTTGCGATCCTGCAGGGTAGACAAGTATTCTTGCTTCCAGTGCTTCTAGAATGTGTTGGCCAGCAGTTGAATTTGTCTCCATTGTTGTTTATGTACGTCATTGGGAACGAAGTTCCCTACTGGTGGTGGCCAGTCACCTGTCTTCTGGGTCAGCAAGGTGACTGAGGTGAGGATAGTTGCATTTTCAGGATCCGAATAAACTGGACTCAAAGGTGGAGAGTTGATGATAGCTGCCACCTCTGCCATGAGGGTGGTGACGAACTCATGTGTCAGCGTAGGCATCTGTCAACATGGAATCCAGGATTTTGCAGGCTATGCCGATCATTCGTTCCCACACTCCTCCCATATGGGTTGCATGGGGAGGATTGAATGTCCATACAGTTATGGGCCTTCAGGTAGCCATCAATTACTGGGTCCAGGCGAGTGCTTTCACCTATCTTCAATTCCTTGCAAGCTCCTACGAAGTTCGTGCCGCGGTCAGATCTAAATACCTTGACTGGTCCTCTGTGCGCCTGGAACCATCTTAGAGCATTGATAAAGCAGGAACTGTCCATGGATTAAATGACTTTGATGTGGACAGCTTGAATGCTAAGACATGTGAAAAGTACAGCCCAGCATTTGCTGTTACCTTGCCCACCTCTGGTCTGATGGACAGACATGGACCGGGGCCAAAGACGTCTAAATCTACATTGGTGAAAGGCAGTTCAGGACTAAGGCATTCAGATGGCAGGTCAGCCATTAGCTGGCGTTGTGTCGCACCTCATTGCTTGTGACAGTGCAGGCACTTGTGTAAGACAGTAGTGATGAATCTCTTGGCCCCTACAATCCAGAGTCCAGCAGCCCTAACAGCTCCTTCTGTGAAGTGCCTGCCTTGATGGTGGACGTTTTCGTGGTGGTACTGGACGAGCAGGCTCATCACATGTTGGCAAGCATGAAGGATGATAGGATGCTTGAGATTTGAGGCTATTTCAGCCTTATCTAAACGCCCTCCTACCTGAAGTAAGCTGTGGCAGTCAAGGAATGGGCTCAGCTTCAGAAGTGAGCTGGATTTCGGGCTTCCTGTTCATGATTCGCCTCAGTCTGATGAGGCAAGAGAGTGCTTGCTCATGGTTGTTCGGCAGGCGCTGCCTGGGTATGCAAAAGGGTAGTGGAGCTACCCAGCTCCCGGTAGCATCCTGTTGAAGTTCCTTATCCATGAGCCTCAGAAATTCTTTGTCCTCTATCGACAAGGCCAAGTCATTGTCTTCCTTGCTGGTCTGGAACACTGTTGCTCCTAAAACTGGGTTGATTGTTGAAGTCGTGAAGTGTTCTTGGCATGGTTTCGAGTGGGATGCTCTCCCATTGCCGAGAGTGGAAGTCGTGAAGACATTCACCTGGGTTGGGGCCTGCAGCCAATCGACACACACTATTCCAAAGATGACCCAATCGAGTCCTGTCTTGAGGGTGAATGGGGAGCCCATTGAGCCTTTGACCACTCCCTGGGGGGCAAAAGCTTCAGAGGCATCTGCTCCCAGCAAAAGGATGATTTCAGCTTTAGGCTCCAGGGCAGTAAAGTGATTAGCCATGTGCCTCAGGTGAGGTATGGTGCTTGCTAACTCTGGTGTTGCAATCTGACTGCGATCATCTGGTAGGGCATCCCATTCTAGCAGAACTGTGCACTCCCATCCAACAATTCTATGCAGAGTCCATCAACTTTCCTCCCTGCCATGCGCTGGGACCCAGTGCACATTGATATCATGAAGTCTGTCTCTGTGCTTTGGACGTCATAGAGGTCGAAGAATGCCAGCCTGGCTAATGATTGATTGCTTTGTGAGTCTAGTATTACATACATCTTCTCAGCTTCTTCTTTGGGTGTAGCTGGGTAGACTTTAGCTAGGCAGATCTGGTGGCATGTGTGAGGTAATGGAGAACCACAACATACTGAGGTGCAGCTGACACTTGTGGTAGCTTCTGGGTGTGTTTTGGAGTCATGTGGAGTCTTCTTGTTTGGAGGATGGTCAGCAGTCGGATGTTGTGTCATCTCAGAATTTGGATGTAGGGTGCCTGGGTGTCTGTCATTCTTGCAGAAGTGACATTGCACCTTAGCTGTACAGGTTTTGGCCATGTGTTCCGTAGATTCACAACCCTTGTAGCAGACGTTGTACTCCCTAATCAGAGCTTTCCTTTCCTCCAGGGACTTCTTTCCAAATTTTCTGCACTTGTTCAGAGCATGTGAGGATTTGTGGAGTGGACAGAATGGGTCTTTATTCATTTTGGGGGGTTTAAGTGGAACTCTCCTTGACGGTTGTACATCTGAGTTGTTCATGGTGGAGTTAGAGACCTGTGTTTTATGTACAGACACAAAGGATTTTTCCTTTGCAGTCTGTGTTGGGCTTCTGATCACAGTGGAATTATGGCTGGCTCTTTTGGCAACTGGGGAGTATTTTTCCCTGAAGCCTCAGTTTTGAGGGTTATCGCATAGCGTTGCTTGGTGGTCAACACATTCTTTGAGATCAGCAAAGGGTGGGTCATTGTCTAGATTGTTCGCCCTGTAAGCGTTAGACAGTTTGATCCATTCTTCAATTAGCTGTCTTGGTAGTTTTCAAACGATAGTCTTCTGCTTTCTACACTGGTCAAGACATGCCATTCCTTTCAGGGTGGGGTTCAGGGTGAGCTGCCAGCAATTCCATGAGGAGGGAAGAAAATGTCCATAACTTGTCAGGTTCATTTAGACTGAAGTTGGGGAACTCATTGACCTAGTCCAACAGTGAGGACTCCATGAGCGTGGATGTGCCATACCTGTCAGGCCTGTAATTATATTCTTTTTTGGATCTTTGGCCTGCCACACTTTCTTATAATTTTCTATGCTGTTTCAATAGTGTAGTAGTTGGGAGGGGGGAATAGAAAGGAGTAGGATTGTAGAATGGATTGTTGACATTCTTTTGTAGAAGCCAAGGTCATCTTTTGTCTCAGCACCTCGACACCTGGCCGGAAGAAGATGGGTGTACATGCCAGCGTGGAAGATGATGATTGGAACATGTGATGGATTTGTGGGTGTGGGGAGAGATCATGAACTTTCAACTGGGTGAACCCAGGGGATGTACTTCCAGAGTTGAAATTTCCATAGCCGTGCTAACATGCCTGCGGTATAAATTGCACCATTAAGGATGTTTTGCCTTGGACAATGATTTATTTCTGCATGGTATTTAGAACCCTAACATTATTTCAACTCTCTACTTTAAAAATATTTCACTAGCTCCCTCCCCCTATCAAGGGGGAAGGGCTGGTGATGGAAGATCTGGTGATGGGGTCTCGGCATTCCCAATGCTGACCGGGACAGCGTAAATATCAGCGAAGAATTAATGAGAAGCTTTTGGTGATAAGAAGCTGAGTGCGGAACTTCAAAGGCAATGGAATGCTGTTTCCAGTTTAATTGCATCTGGAGGAATGCAGGAGGAGACACGACAAGACGAAGGAAATCTCAGACGGACTTCTTCAGGAAAATTGTGAGTGCATGCTCCCCCTCCTTCCCCCCAGCTTGGAAACAAGGCTTGGGGAAAAAAACACCCCTAGAACAGAGGTTTGGGCTCCTTCCAGACGGCAATAAATGAAATGGCTTATCACCCTGCAACTAGCTGGGAGAAAGATTCCCTTTCAAAATGGGAATTTCAAAGGAGGCAGGAAGAAGGGATTTTTCCAGCATCTGTCACTTGCAAGCCACCACAAATGGGGCTGCAACCAGTAAATGAAGCAAATTGGGCAGTAAATTGGGCTTTCCTCCCAGGACTTGGATGGAAGAGATGCTACTTACCAACTCCTTTGCCATCAGCATGGGGAAATGCTCCAAGCCAGCAGAGGGCACCTACTTGGCCCATAACTCCTCCAAGCCAGCAGGAGGGTCCTTGGCACGTAAAACCCCTTAGCCAGCCATCATTGGTTGAGCTGCAACCTGTGAAGCAGGCAACCCCGGGATGGGTCTTAACCCCAGGTCATGGATGGGAGGGATGCCAGTGGGCACCTGCCCTCCCTCAGCAGATGGCACCATGGCAGAAAGCTGGGCAGTGGCCAACCGAGGGATTGACCTCCCCACCGGTTCCAGTCTCCCCTGCAAGGCCCAAAAAGGTTCTTACCAGACCTTCCTACAGAGAAGAATTCTCCATGGAAGAAGGGATTACCAAACAGAGGCCTGCATTGTGGATGGCGGGAAAATGTGCGCCTGCAAGGCCCCAAGTGGTTCTTACCCCACCTTCCTACAGAGTAGCAATCACCAACATGGAAGAAGGGATTACCAAAGCCAGGCCTGCAAGATGGGAAGCGGGACAAGGTGCATCTTCAATGCCCCAAAAGGTTGTTACTCCACCTTCCTACAGAGAAGCAATCTCCACCATGGAAGAAGGGTTTACCAAGGGGGCAGCTGCAAGTTGGACAGCAAGGCAGTGTGATGAAACGGTTCCTAAGTTTAGAGATGTAACTAGGTTCCATTCCTCGTGGGGGCCAATTAAATGCCACCATTGTTGTCAACTTGGCCACAGAGCGTCAGAGTGCTTGGCTCCAGCCCCAATGCCACAGACGTGCGCACCAACCACCACGGCGGTAAAGAGAGGGTCCCAGATGCCACCACAGAAGAGTCATCTGGGCCAACAACCTCTGGAAGAGGATCCCCAACTTAAGGTGAGGAAGTGTCCTACCAAGGGGGAGGCCTCGGAAGAGGAAAAGGGCAGACATTCTCCGGAGGAGGATCCCCAACTTAAGGTGACAAAGAGTCCAACTAAGGGGGAGGCCTCGGAGGGGGAAAAGCCTAAACGACCTCTGGAAGAGGATCCCCAACTTATGGTGACGAAGAGTCCTACCAAGGGGGAGGCCTCGGAGGAGGGAATTGCCGAAGAACAAACGTGTGTACCAATTGCCACGGTGGTTAAGAGAGGGTCCCAGATGCCCGCACAGAAAAGTCATCTGGGCCAACAGCCTCTGGAAGAGGATCTCCAACTTAAGGTGACGAAGTGTCCTACCAAGGGGGAGGCCTCGGAAGAGGAAAAGGGCAAACAATCTCCGGAGGAGGATCCCCAACTGAAGGTGACAAAGAGTCCAACTAAGGGGGAGGCCTCGGAGGGGGAAATGCCCAACCGACCTCTGGAAGAGGACCCCCAACTTCAGGTGACGAAGAGTCCTACCAAAGGGGAGGCCTCGGAGGAGGAACAAGGCCAGCCGTGGATGATTGGATCCAAGAGCCCAGAACCTACAGCACCTGCAGCAGAGAGCCCGAAACGGCCATGGGAAGAGGTCGCAATGGACTTCATCATGGAACTCCCAGACAGCAGTGGGCATAAAGTAATTTGGACTGTTATTGATTTGGTTTCTAAGCAGGCACACTTCATTGCTTGCTCAGGATTGCCATCCGCAAACGAATTAGCGAAAATGTTTGTGAAACACATTTATCGCCTGCATGGAGTACCCAAGAGGATCATTTCAGACCGCGGAGTCCAGTTCACAGCCAAGTTCTGGAGAGAGGTCCTGAGATCTATTGGGTCCACACAAGAACTGAGCTCAGAGGTTCATCCCAGCATGAACGGTGCAGCAGAGGGAGCCAATGCAGTGGTGGAACAATACATCAGGTGTTTTGTGGACTATCAGCACGACAACTGGTCGGACTTGCTACCCGTCGCCGAAGTGGCGTACAACGATGCGGTCCACAGCAGCAGAGGATTAGCGGGTTTCCAGATTACCAGTGGCATGGAAGTTGTTGCCATGCCTGAGTTGCCTAGAGAACCTCCTTCTTTCATGTCTTTGAGTGAATGGATGGACATGCTAAAGAAAGGATGGGAGAATACGAAGAAGGCTCTAGCAGTTGCGGCAGAAGTCTACCAGAAGCAAGATGATCAACGTCGCTCACTCCTAAACCCCTACCGTGTGGGGGACAATGTTTTTGTATCTACCAAATACATAAGATTAGAAATGCTTAGCAAGGAATTGGGTCCAAAATTTCTAGGTCCATTCCCAATAGTGAAGATAGTTAACTCAGTTACAGTTCAACTCAGTCTACCCAGAAGTCTAGGGGAAATTGACCCAGAATTTCATTGTAGCTTGTTGAAACCAGTAATTGGGTCTAACAGAAGAGCATCCACCCAAGCTCAATCTCCTCCTTTAGTGATAGAAGGGGAAACACAATCTGAGGTGGAGAAAATTGTAGATTTCAGGCTGAATAGGGGTTGCTTACAGTACTTAGTGCATTGGAAGGGTTACCCTTGGTCTGAAGCTAATTGGGTAAACAGTGGGAACCTGAAAGTGGAGAAGTTAGTAAAGCAATTCAATGGGACGTTTCCCGAGAAGTCAAGGGGTTCCCCTGGGTGGAGAAGAGGTGGTTAATTTTGTTATGTTAACTTTTATGTTATTCTCTTTGCAGGAAACGTTTTTCTTTTGAGGAGAGGCCGCCTGTCAGCCCTGTAATTATATTCTTTTTTGGATCTTTGGCCTGCCACACTTTCTTATAATTTTCTATGCTGTTTCAATAGTGTAGTAGTTGGGAGGGGGGAATAGAAAGGAGTAGGATTGTAGAATGGATTGTTGACATTCTTTTGTAGAAGCCAAGGTCATCTTTTGTCTCAGCACCTCGACACCTGGCCGGAAGAAGATGGGTGTACATGCCAGCGTGGAAGATGATGATTGGAACATGTGATGGATTTGTGGGTGTGGGGAGAGATCATGAACTTTCAACTGGTTGAACTTAGAGGATGTAATTTAGAGTTGGAATTTCCATAGCCGTGCTAACATGCCTGCGGAATAAATTGCACCATTAAGGATGTTTTGCCTTGGACAATGATTTATTTCTGCATGGTATTTAGAACCCTAACACGTTGATTGAGTACTTCCCAAGCTTTTTTAAGGGTGATTGGATCACCTAGATGAGATGAGTAGATTTGCTTTACTAATTGTGCAGATGTCGGGCCTAGCCAGGGTATCACGTATGAGCTGTAGTATGAACAGCATGTGAAAAAATATGCTTCCATAGAAAATATTTTTTCCCATTCAAGGTTTTCTATTTTTTTAATACAAATTATACATATTATAGGAACGAAGAGTTGTCCAGGTCTTTTCTTTTACATCCTCTCATTTACATAGTCCTTTTTATATCATAGTTTCGTTTTCACTTTCAGCCAGATTATTCTCTTCCATTATTTTTCATCTTTATAGTTATTTTTTCTTAATACATAAACACTATCTTCAATTGCCCCTTCAAAGTTACACCAAATTTTCATTTTTTTTTCTCCATTGGTATATTTTGCTATAAACAGCATACATCCTCTAATTCAATTTAAACATAGAGAGCATTTATTTCATTTTTTTTCTACAATTAACAATATACTATCATTTCTTTATTTCTTAATTAGTTACATCACAATAACAATCTTACTACTATTCTCTTTAGTCTACTGTTCTGACCCCCCCCTCTTCGCACACCAAAGCACTCCAAGACAAGAATACTGCTAGAAGATTTATTCACAGTAAATTAACACACTGACTAGACCTTGGCAGCAATCCAGACTTCCAAGATAAAACACAGGCACGAGAACGCTTGTCCAGCATTGGTAGATAAGTTGAACTCTGCAACCAGCCTCCAGGAAAGTCCCTCCTTAAATACTATCTTGAGAGGAGCCTAATTACAACCACCTGGGTCCAATTATCTTTTGTATCTGCGTAGTTGTTCTCTACGTCTATCAGCCCTCCACTGCCGAGCATCCAAAACCAATAGCCTTGTCTCCTCCCCACTGCTCCAAGGCATGACGTCAGGAGCACACTCCCTTTGGCTTTCACCACTGCTCCATGCCTCTGGCGCCTCCTGGTGGCCAACCAGCCTCTCTGATCCCTGCTCAGAGTCGGAACCCTGTCCAGGGTCCCCCACATCTTCCAGAGCCGACTCATCAGACCCCTCGTCGTCAGAGTCTGGTTGCAGCTCCAACGGCTCCTGCTGGGTCACAACAGTCTACTAATGTAACTTTTTCCCTTTCTTCCTCTTTTAACCATTTTCTCTTGGGCTCTCAAAAATTCCAGTTTTAATTCTTTTTCTTCTTCTCCCCCTTTCCCCTAATTTCTTTTCCTTTTTCCTATTTTTGTGATTATTGTATCTTTTCTTCAGAGTATTTACTTTTGTTATTCTAGTAACTTTCCCCAGGGTTTCCCCTGTTCTCCTTCTTTCCTAACTATTTTGTGATTTCTTTTTTGGGAGGTCTCCTCCTTTGTCTGCTTTTTCTTTGTGACTGTAAATCCCAGTTAAATATTCTATCTGCATTTCATTTTCAATTCTTCTTTTTTCCACCTTATCCTCCTGTACCTCATTTGTACCCTCTTTTACCCCCTCTTCTCCCATTCCTTGTTCTGTATGTTCCCTTTGATTTCCTGGGTTTTCTTTACCAATTAATGTTTTATGCGCGCTTTTCAGCATCACAAATAATTCATCATACATCCAAATCTCCATTATGCAAGTTTTAACTATTTTAACAGATTTTTAAACTTTTGGGTTCTACCACATTTAATTGCAAATTTAGGGTCTTCCAGATTCTGTTGCTCAGTTTTAAAATTAGTCCAGTCCAATCCAAGTTAAAGTTTCCTTTCTCTTCCACAGCTGTAGATAGTTGCAGTCAAAACAATGTTGCAAAGACAGCTACTCCTTCGAAGTCTCTTCCAGTATTGAAGGTCACACTGTAGCTGCAACTCTCACTCCCCCCACCCCCTTTTCTTTCAAAGCGCTTTAAATCCACAAAAAATAAAATTTAAATAAAGAAAAAAAGGACTTCCCTCTGTTAATACTATTATTTTTTTCTTCACTAGCCAGTGTAGTATTTTCTGCTCCCCAGTAAATGGATCTCTCCAAACCGCAATGTAATCCCACAGCTAGCTGTCAATAGCCGTCAGAAATGCTTTTAATCCACAAAGAATAGAATAAGATAAGGAGAAAGGAAACTTCCCCCTGGGGTCTTCCTTTTAGTTGTTAACTTTTCTTCACTTCCAAATTGCAGAAGACAAAATCCTCTAAGGCTTTGGTGCTTTAACCTCCTCTGCCGCCTTTTTTCAATAACATTCCCCAAAAGCCAGCTAGCCGCTAATTCCGCTCCAGGACCCTTTTAAAGATTAAAATCAGCTTTTTCTTTTTTTCTGTGAGTTGGTCAATCACTCACCCAGTTTCAACACTCCGCTTCAACACCACTCCAGCACAATAACTTAGTCCAGATGTCCCAGCTTTGTAGCAGTCATTCAGTTATGGCCGCTGCCCCCTGCTGCTGTTTTGAAGGGTTTTTCTCCAACTTCCTGAGGAACTGCCCGTTCCTCTAGGTCACCCAAGATGTCCCTTCTTCTCCCCTGTCCCTCCAGGACAGGTTTCAGTCTGAAGACTTCCCGACAGCGGTTTGTCCAGCTGTATTTCCTCAAGGCTTGGCAGAGCCTTCTTTTTTCAGCCAGTCTCTCTGCGACGCTTCCGGCTTCTCCCATAGCAAATATTCTCTGCCTGGTTTGTCAGAGTACATCTGTGCCCCACTAGATGCCAAGTCCACCTTCCTTTGCTGAGGTGTCACAAGATCTGTGAGGGCTGCATGGGAATTGTATGCAGGGGGTGGTGGTAAGTCATAACCCACGGAGTTGGTGACCTCCCTTGTGTCTTGGCAAGTACCGTCTTTAAGAGCAGGGGTGGTTCCTCCTATTGCATTCCGTTTTCGTGCCTTCGGGTGGAGCAGATGAGCCACTCAGCTTCATCAAATTCCTGCAATGGGTAAGTTGAGCGGTGGCAACAGGAGGCACCCAGCCAAGCAGGGCATGGGCGGGCTGCAGAGCGCAGAGTCAGGATGCCACGCCGGGCCCGCTTCCCTCCACCTGAAGGCACAAAAACGGAACACAATAGGAAGAACCCCGGGTGGGGTGGTGGCGCCAGAACCCTCTGCATGCTGCTAAGGGCAGCTGGTGGTAGCCAGGGCGTGAGCCCCACTACTTTCCCCCTCCTTTGCTGCACCTCACCTCGCCGCACCTGCCCATTTGTGATCCCTCAGCCTAGACGCACCGCAGAGAGTCGAGGTGAGGCGAGGTGAAGAGGGCATTTCGGGCCAGTGGCAGAGACAATGAACAGTGGCAAAAGCGAGCAAGAGCTCAGCCCGGCCAAGTCGAACTTGCAAGAGGAAGAGGTACCTGCCCAAAAAGGAGAGGCGGTGGGCGAATTGGCTGGGGCATAGTGGAGGCCACCTTGAACTTCTGAAGGAAAGACATAAAATAAATCTAACAAACAAATATTTAGTACTTCAGGGTTTTTAGGATTGGTGTAGGATCTGTTGATACAATCCAGAGTTGTCTTTCTATGGTCCTTTGGGCCACAGTATTGCGACTACAGTGCACAAGCACACATGTGCAATCTGGACTCTGTGATTTCCAACAGCCCCTGGGGGTGTTTTTGGGGGTTGCAGCCGGTTCCTCCTCTCCCCCCCCCTTGTCCCGAGCCAGGATCAGGTGAATTTTCCTCCCTCCCTTCCGTCCTCCTTGCACAATTCAGCGCCTGTGCCTGCATTTTTTCCTATCTCCCACTCTTTCCTTCCTGTTGTTCTCTCCCCCCCCCTCGCCCACGGGATTTATAAATACAGGCATGGCCTCCGGGCTGCAAAGTTGAATGCTTCGAGTACTTCTAGAAAACTTATGGCTTTTCCACACCCTAAATTCTCTGGTGGTCTATTTTTGGGAGTTTTTTCCCTCTCTTCCACGCCCCCCCCCTCTTCCCTCTGTTGGAGTCCCAAATTTTTTTGCCACTGTTTCGGTGGGCATGGCTTTTTGAGGGGGGGTGTCATGTGACTACGTGTGCGTGAGTGACATCAAGTTGGCCATGCCCACTCAGTCATATGCCCCACCCACCTGGCCACGCCCACAGAACTGGTAGTAAAAAAATGTTGAACCCACCACTGGAAGGCAGGTTGGTAGCAATTGTTTTTTCTGCAGTTCTAATTATCTGTTGAAGTCTGTGTTTGTCTTGTTTGATTGCAGAGCCAAACCAGACAGGTATGGAGGTGCAGATGATAGACTCAATAACTCCTCTGTAGAACTGTCAGCAGCTCTTTGGGCAGTTTGAGCTTTCTGAGTTGGCGCAGAAAGAACATTATTTTGGGCTTCCAGGGTGGAGTCACACGGGTGCGGAGCAGAACAACAGGGCTCTGCTCTTTCTGCCCAATTTTCCGTGCCAGGAGGCTTGCAAAGGTCTTGGAGGGACCAGCGACAGAGAGGGGAAGCTCGGAGGATAACAGGGAGAGGTGTGAGCCCCTGTTATAGTAGGAGAAACCTCTCAAATCCAGCGCAGGAGAGACTGGGCTTTATGGCCAGATCCGGAGGCATGACAGCCCTTTAAATGGAGAAGGAAGCAAGAAGAGGGAAACAGCTGAAAGTATCGGTGGATTTCAAGGAGTTGAAATGAAGTAGTGGTGTGACTCTCAGGAAGTGTAAACCTATAGCCTAGTGGGTGAGTGAGTCTCCAAGGCAGAAAAAAAAGCAGCACTTTAGCGGTGGGAGCGGAACCTTGAGAAAACGGAGTTAACATTCAGAGAAGGAATGGAGGAAATGTACTGACGGCTTGAACTTGCTGGAGAATTATTACAGGCAATAGGAACACGAGCTGAGATTGTGATTAGACTGGGACTAAACATTGTGGATTGCAGAAAAGGAAAGAACAAGCTACGAGAAGCTTCTGCCTGGGAAGAAGACAGTGGAAATTTGATCTGGCAGGGGAAGTGAGAGAACTGTGATAGTGACTGTGCTAAATAGATAGAAGGCAACCTCCTGGACTTTAAGGGAGGAGAAGCTGATGCAACAGTAAGAACAAGGAAAAAGAACTTTCTAAGTTTCTGGAAATCTGTGCAATCTAAGTAACCTGATATAAGTATATAAAATCCTGTATAGATATTACTGTATAGCTGTTTGTTTAAAACCTGAATTGTAACTTTACATAGAATATCTTAAAGATCTTCATATTTTATACTCTCTGACATATATATTCTCAAATAGTCTCATAGATACTTATAGATAATACCCAGTGGACATATGCGTATGTGAAAGCAAACTTATATAGACTTGTATAATATCTTTATATATATTTATATAGTATATATATTTATATAGTATATTTATATATCCTAGATATTTTTATAACATACTCAATTTAATAATCAAGTAAAAAAATTACATATATTTATTTATATTTATATTCTTATAAGTAGACTTAAGGTATTAAACCTGTGATATAAGTATTATATTATAAGTATTACTCATAGTAAATGCAATATCTATAATTTTTATCTTTCTTATACTTAAATAAAAAATAGATTAAGATTAGTATACCTGTTTATGTTAGTAGTCAGAACTGTTAGACCATCATTAGATTATTATTAGATCATTAATTGTATCGATCAATTGTATAAATAGGGTATTGATTGTATTATAACATAGGGTGTTCTATATTGTGGTCACCAATAATAGTTAGTGAAGTAGGTAGAAGAATTGTGAGGAAGTGAGGTAGAGACAGAAGAAAAAAGTAAAAAAAAGATAGATAGATAGATAGATAGATAGATAGATAGATAGATGATAGATGATAGATAGATAGATAGATAGATAGATAGATAGATAGATAGATAGGAAAAACAGGGATATATGGTACTGTGGAAAATCATTTTTAAAAACATTAATATGACGAGTACAACCACCACAATTACCAAAAGGGGGGGGGGGACAACCACGATGATAGCATCCCCATCAGGACCACGTTCAGTGGAAAGCATGCTAGGAGGTGAGAAATCAGGCTCCGGTATAAATCTACAGAATGTGCAATCAACCCTAATATCAATTCAGGAGACAATGATGAAGATGCAGGAGGTAATGACAAAAAGTCTTGAAGAACTTAAGAGTGATATGGGGGAGGTGAAAGGAGAGATATGCAAACTAGATGATAAAATTGGTACAATGCAGGAAAAGATAATACAAAATGAGCAAAAAATAAAAATAGTGGAAACTAGAACGGAACAAATGGAAAAGATACTAGATAAAACAAAGTAAAATGTTGGTGGTAAACAAAGAACTGGAAGAGGCCATTATAAATTTAGAGATGGAGAGATCAATGTTTTATCTTAGATTCCAAAATATATTGGAAACTAAGGAGGAAGCTCTTCCAAAGTTAATGGCCGAACCCCTGGCTGAACATCTGCAAAAAAGCAAGCAGAAAGTGGAAAATGACTTGAACAAAGTGTATAGGGTCCACACAAACTATGCACACAGACATAAACTTCCAAGAGAGATACATGTAAGATTTACAAGAAAAAAGACAAGAGATGAAGTCTACAGCAAAACAAGAGAAGAGTCTTTGGTTTATAGGGGAAAAGAAATAATAACATTAAAACAGATACCAAAACGGATAAGGGAACGGAGAAGAAACTACCATTTCCTATCAACCCAACTGCTCAAATACAGAGTGATGCTTAGATGGCTTATCCCTGAGGGGATGCTAATAACCTGGCAGGAAAAAAAATTCTGCATTGACTTGCTGGAAAAGGCACAGGAATTTTATGATCACTATATAATAGGAGAAGACAAACAAGATAGTAGAGAAGAAGCAGAAAATAAGAGTCAGGAAGAACAGACATCAGAGGAAAAACTTATGGAGCAGGATATAAGGGACCGAAGGGAAACAGAACAACAGGAGAAAGAAGGAGCCAGGACAAGAACACAAACCGAGACAAGAACAAGGAAAGGACCAAAACCAACATACAAATAAGATGGAAGACGAAATAAAGATGATATCCTTGAACATCAATGGTATCAACTCACCGGCCAAGCGAAAACAAACATTAACAAGACTCAAAAGACAGAATATGGATATTGTCTGCCTACAGGAGGTCCATATCAAAGAAAAATATGGTAATATTCTAGAATGCCCCAAATTAGGAAAGCTGCATCTGGCATTAGCACAAAATAAGAAAAGAGGAATTGCGGTACACATAAAAGATTGGTTAAATTCGAGGAAAATATCTAGTGATAGAGAAGGCAGATTTTTAATGACAGAAATAACAACAAATCAAAAAAGAATTCTGCTGGTGACAATTTATGCTCCAAATATAAACCAAAAAGAATTCTATAATAAATTACACAAGAAAATAATTGAATCAGATTGGGAAAATGTCTGTATAATAGGCAATTTCAGTGCGGTGGCAGACAACAAAATAGATTATAGGAATACAAAGAAGAATAAAAAGTAAAGACAGCAACTACCGAGTACCTTCTTTGAAATGGTGCAAGAATTAAATTTAAGGGATGCATGGAGACAGATAAATCCAAAAAAAAAAAGACAGTACACTTTCTTTTCCCATCTGCACAATTCATGGTCCCGAATCGATATGGCATGGATGAACCCAGAATTGATCAATAACATAGAAGATATGGAGATTTCGCCAAATACATGGGCAGACCACAATCCACTAATGGTAAAATGGAAAGGTCAGAGGAAAAATTTCAGATGGACGCTAAATCAGGGAATTGTAAAAGAAAAATCATATATACAAATGATGGATAAGGAATTAGATATTTTCTTTAAGGAAAACAAGAAAGATCAAACAACACTACAAAACCTATGGGATACCACAAAAGCCTATGTGCGGGGTATAACAATAGCATATACGGCAAGGAGAAATAAGGAAAAAAAGGAAACAGCAAACACTATTACAGGAGAAGCTTAAAGAGTTGGAGACAGTGTTGCAGAAAGAACCACAAAATATTAAAATCAAAGAAGAGAGAGATTTGGTGAAACACAAAATCAATCTAACACTTCAAGAAGAAATGATACGTAATATAAAAATGGTGAAACAAAACTATTTCGAAACAGCAAATAAACCAGGTAGATGGCTGGCCCACAAATTGAACAAAGAAAAAAACCAAAAAGCTAATATAGCAATTACAGGACGAATATGGGAATTTGTTCCATAAGACAGAAGAAAAAAAATGTATAATCCAAACAAATTTTCCAACTCTATACAGTCAGGAAAATATTTCAGAAAAAGAAATTCCAAATTATTTACAAGAGAGAAACCTACCAAGTATTTCAGAGGAAGCAAGAGAAATGCCAAATGAAAAAATAACTCTAACAGAGATAAAGGAGGCAATTAAGAAACAAAAAAAACCAATAAATCACCAGGACCAGATGGGATCCCCAAAGAGATATATAAAAAAATTCAAGAAACTTTTGTGGAAATCATGTTAGAACTGTACAATGAAGTACTAGAACAAGCAAAAATGCCAAGTTCATGGACTGAGGTATTTATAACATTGATTCCAAAAGAAAAATCAGCAATAGAGATGGAAATATTGTATATAGATGTATATATTGTAAAAATGAGAAAGTATGAAACAAAGAAATATGTATAAAATAATAGAATGGAAAATGGAAAACCGGAAATTAGAAAAAAGAAATACTGATAACAGAAAGCAGTAAAAGTGTAATTGTGATTTTAATGTTTGGAAAATGTCAAATATTTGCAGTGAGTACTAGCACCTCCTTCTCTCTATTCCACGCACAATGGGCCTTTGCTTTTTTGCTTTCACAGGACAAAAGCAACAACAACAAATTTTCATTCACTTTTCCATTCATTTTCACACACACTCTCCTCTCCCTAACAGAAGGTCCTGTGCTCTGGCCTGACCCTAATACTTTCCAGACTCTCTTGGTAAAACACACAGAGGAACTAAGATCCAACTGTGATTGGGAGAAGGATCCCATCATCACTCACATATGCAGGCATACACACATTTCTCACACTTTGCCATGCTTTAAAATTAAATTTTAGATAATTAAATTTAGAGGTACTCACCTTCTTTCCAGGCAGCCTTTGAGCTCAAACTCAAAACCCCTTTAGAAACCTATTTCCAAATGGCTAAGGTCCAGGAAAATCCACCCACAGACTCAATGGGATCTGTGCCGGCATGGGAGGCTTACCTGGGCCATATCCATTGGTTAGGCTAGCTTGGAGTCCCATCTGGGGGGTTGCCAATTGTTGGAAGAAATGTCCTTCTGGGTTCGGCTCCAAGTGGGGAAAAAGACACTGGAGACATGGAGGCTGCTTGGAAAGATGGTTTAATGGTGGACAGGACCACATGGCTTGAGTCCTGAACAGAAAAGGTGATCACATGCTTCAATGTTGGGTGAAGAAGAGAGAGGGAAGGGGCTTGCTGGGCTTTTTATAATCTGTTCAGCCCCACCTCTCTGTTTCCTGTTCCTGTGTAAGGAATGTATTCTGATTGGTTGTCAGTCTCCCATGGGGCCAAGTTTGAGTTTCCTGATGCCATGTGGTGAGTTTCTCTGGAAGGCTAATCCTTTATTATGCAAAGTACACTAGCTCAGGCTTTAATGGCTCATTGACAAAAGGGGGGTGGGGGTGTAGGAAGCTGCAGGAAGCTACTTTGTTGTTAAAACATGTTTCTCCCTTTCACATCCAGGGAAATATAATATTCTGCCTTTTCAATATTTCCTAGGAGAGGACTGGGTGCTAACTTCCTACACTTTTGTAGGGGAAATATTTTATCCTGCCTTTTAAAAATATTCCTCAAAATATCTCATTCTTTTGCGGGTGGTGGTGGCTTCCCACAGTTGGTTGATTTTGTCTCCTCTCTCTCTCTCACACACACACACACAGAGTTAAGAAGCCATGGCTTGTTTTGAACATCACTTATTAAAGATTCAAAGTATTCCAAATCCATTTTACAGATGAACCAAGTTTACATGCTTTGTGGTTTGCTGGTCAGTTCCTGTTCTGCTTCCCCTCCCTTTTTTCAAAAGTTGATTTGTACCACTCTCCAGAGGATTATTTATAATCTTGGTCAGAATTTTGTTTTTCAAAAAAAATAAACAAGAGGGAGCATATACCATCAGTTCTATAGTTCCTTTTGGCCACCTGCTAAGCCAGTGATGTCAAACCTATGATACATGTGTCATGACATTTTTGATGATGTGCCAATGTTCACCAACATCTGTCAACAATTAATCTCAAAAGCGTGCCCCGTCCTCACATGATTGTGGAAGCTGTGTGAGAACCGGAGGTGTTCTTGAGTAGCCTGCAGACCTTGGAGTCAGGCAAGAAGGCTGTTGCTTTTTCAGTGCCCCCGGAGTCTTTAAAAATTGGGCAAGAATGAGGTGTGCTTTGCATAGGTAGTTTTCAGAGGCCGTGGAAGAGAATTCTCCAAAGCCACTTCAAGAATAAAGGCCTTGTGCGATCTGGAGCAGTCATGGGTAGGCCCCAGAGGGCTGTCACCAGAAAGACCCTGAGGAGTGCTGAGTTACTGGGGCAATTGCACCATCCCCCAAAACATGGAGGACTTGGGGAATGGTGAAAGGAGGCCTTTTTAAATGGCTGTAGGACGAGGGCAAAGCCACTCACTATTCAGGGTAGCCTACATTGCTGGGGGGGGGGGGGGGGGGATAAGAGAATTGCTGTCTGTGTGTGTGTGTGTGTGTGAGAGAGAGAGAGAGAGAGAGAATATAAAGGGAATAAATGGGGAACTCATCAAATTTGCAGATGACACTGTTGCAGAAAATGACAGGCTTAGACTTCTCAGGATACAGGAAAAGTTTATTTGGCAGCCAGGTTCAGAAAGCAAGCACATAGCTAGCATTGGAAATTCTGAACAATCTTTATTATCGAAGCACGCATTCTTATACATTCTCAAAGACAGTGTACACGGAAACACTTAACTCATTTCTTATTGGTTACCTTGGGGAAAAAGCCCTATAAGGAGATGGGGGTCTTACTTCTCCTTTTGGACTACGTGTCATTAACGAACTTTATTTGAACCTTGTGGTTTTGGACTTTTGACATAGGGACTTTTACTGGAACATGTTGTGGTTGAGGGCTGATGACATTTCCCTGTCCCTTTAAGCAAGCTTCTAACTGTTCCTTTTATGCCACGTCTTCATTCTTATATTTTAATCCATATTTTATTCTACTTTATTTCCCCCCTTCTAGACTCTATTAAGGCCCACAATTGAGTCTAGCCTGTTAGATTAACAATATAAGCATGCAGGATACAGAATAGCAGAAAAAGCAAGAGTACAAGCAATACACATCTTAGGGCTTATCTTCCGGAATCACTTTCTCTACTTCCAAGAGGGCAATTTGAATATAGGAATTGAATCTGAGACTTCATCTTCCTTGAGGGTATGTGGAATTAGGCTTTCCATTAACATTAATTACTTTTCACCCTGTGTTTCCTTTACAGACCTCATAACGAGTTGTTTAAGCAAGGGTATTATGCAAGGGAGGAAGGCTAAACTTGCGATTCCACATAATAAAAGAAATAGCATTTGCTTGATCCAACCTGTTCCTGGGAGCCAAGAGAACCACACATCTGTTCCTTGTACTTTTTTGACCAATAGAGCAGCGGTTCTCAAATAGTGGGGCGCGCCCCCCTGGGGGGGCGCGAGGCTCCGTAAAGGGGGGCGCGAAGGCTCCCTTTCCATCTGGGTGCAACGGCGGCGGCGAAGGCGGCGAAGGCGGCGGCAAAGGCGGCAAAGGCGGCAAAGGCGGCAAAGGTGAAGGCGAATGCGACCAGCCTGTCCGACCACCCCCCGCTGGCTCCTGGCTGAGGGAGGAGCTGCCGCTCCGCCTTCTCCGAACGCGATCCACGCCCTGCAACTGGCCGCGAGGGGAAGCAGAAGCAAAAGCTTTTGCTATCAAGTCTTTTGGAAGTTCCTTGTATCTGGTGGGTGTTATTGCTAAGTTTATTTATTGAAGCCTTCTAGTGGGATACTGTGTCTGTGAGAATGTCTCCCTGTTGAGTTTCCTTTCAAATTTAAGTGTGGAGACATATCCATGTGACTCTTTGGTTCCAGAAAGATGCAATCTCCTCCAATGGATCTTTTGACCAAGTGCCTGGTTTACTACTCAGGCCTATCTCTGCAGTTTAAAATATTTTTCTCCTTTTGTTTTTTTACTCTGTCGTGTCTATTTAGGTCCTAAATTTTAGGATAAATAAAAAGACACGACAAGTTAAAAAAAAAAGTTCATAACATGTCCTATTTATAGGAAACATTTGGACTGTAATAAAGTTAATAAAGCTATTCTTTGTTGTAAATTGATCCACATTTCTTTCTTTTTTTATTCTCTTATACGTTAATAAGGATACAGTGTTATGCAGAGTGTTTATAGGTGTTTATAGACAAATGACACTATTTACAGTCGCGCGGGGGGGCGCGAAATGTTTTCTTCTTCCTAGGGGGAGCATGACAGAAAATAATTGAGAAGTACTGCAATAGAGGAAGCTCGATCTCATAGTTCTTGGATCACACCCCGGACTGCTCCTGATTTATTCATATAAAAGCAACAGTCCTCCCCCAAAAATACACATAGCCCACCCTTTTCAGCAGTTAAAAGATCAATGGCTCGCCGGTTCTGTAATACCACAGCTGCTAAAGAATCAATTTGGTCTTGGACTTCAACCAAGGTGCCAGCAATTTGGTTCAGGCTTTCTTGGAATTCTTCCGACAGTTGCCTGAACTGTGTAATAGAATGGGTCATTCCACCTATACCCGTTCCTACTGCTGTCCCTATTCCCAGGATCGCTAACAGTGGAATTAGGAGTGGCACTCTTTTCTGGACATGTCCCATGAGGGGTACAGGGAGGGCCTGTTCCCCACTTACTACCCCCATTTTTGGGAGGTGGTGTACTAGGGTGCATGTGCCAGTCCAATTGGTAGGCAAGCACAGATAGGCATTTCTCCCGCAGAGAAAGAAAACTCCATTTTCTCCTATACATACGCCGATGTTCATGGAGAAGGCATGGGCTCGGAGGTTCCTTTCATTAGTCAAGACTTGTAAGGTTCCTGCTAGGAACATACCAGACAGGGGCTGCAATGGAACTTCTTGATTAGGGTCCATTAGCTTATTTCTGAGGACTGGTCCTTCAAAGAGATATTGGGAACTTGCATTTCCAGGGGGGAAGTAAACACAAAATCCCATGGTGGATTGTATTGAAAGCCAAACGGGAAGTCGGGGTGGCTGGAATGGCCTTGGGGCAGCTTCCAGTGGTCAGATTCCCCTCCCATCGATTAAAAACAAGTGGAGGTTGGAGCGAGAAAGTGACCCTCTGTTGGAAGAGCTTGTGAGCAGAGGGAGACATGCTGTGAGTCAATTTCACATCTACAAGGGTTTTCCTGGGGGCAAGGTACATTTCAGATGGGCATTGTTTCTCTGATAGTCACCCCACAGGAATGCCAGGTTCTTGATATCGTTTGATGCACAAGAACTATCTTAAGCTTTCTTCTTCTTGTTGTTTTCAAAGATCTTGCTCAACTGAAACAGCATGATAAGGTAAAGATCCAGCAGACAGACACAACCAGTATTTTTTGACCCAGGGCAGGATCAGACTGATTGATTAAGCTTTGACCTAATTCCAGCACTTTTTTTCTGTTCCCCTTTTCTCAATTGTTGCAGGGGTCTGTTTTCCCTATGCTTTGCCCTTTTTTCTTACAGGGTTTGTCAAATAATTGACTTTGGGTGCTGGGATTGGCTTACGGTTCTGTCCCCAAGCATAAATGATGCATCGTTGGCAGAAGCAGACCTGTACCACATCCTGTAACTTGATTCCACCCTGTTCTTTGGGATTTATAGCATCCACGGATCTTTCTTCAAGAGCAAGGGGGGTTGCTCGGGTATTTTCACAACATTCAAAACGTTATCACTTAACAAGCTCATTGCCAATAACAGCCAGAGCCACAAAAGGCTCATAATTGTCCCTCACGCAAAACTTCTCCTAACACAATTCTTTTATCCTACTGAATCACCATGTCAGGGAGAAGGCAGGGGTTATATATAGTTTAAGGAATGGCAATATCAGCTTTGGGCAATCCACAAAACCAAATCTTATTTGCTAAACATATCACCCACAATCCAAAAACTCCTATTATACTGCAAAGAACCCATTCCCACGGTTCCTCAAACATAAGTGTCATCAGATGATTCATTTCCCTCTTGATTACAATTAATGATCTTAGCCTCAGCACTGTCTTCCTCTGGAGGGGACAATTCCTGAGGGATGAATATGCAATACAACAAATAGGTACATTCACTAAAGCGAGAGATAGTAAAGTTATGACTATGAATACTTGGCTTGCCATTTCCTGACAGGTGCTCACACTTTCTAATACATCTTATATCTAATAAAGGAAACGTTGTCTTCCTCCTCCAAATCTTCAGCCATACGTCGAGAAGTCAGCTTCCAAGGGGGTGACTTCAGTAGGGCCTCTTCTGCCCCGTAATTCTGCCCATTGCCGGTAGGGCAGTTTTTAGGGGGCGTTTCTTTAAGCATATCACTAGAGGACAGGCTTCTTCCTGGTCTGCATCCCAATACTCATCAGCAGCTGGCTTAACTCGAGTCCAGTGAATCCAAAACTTGGATTCCAACACTTTTACTGCAAGTGGAGAACACATAACCACAGTATATGGGCCCTTCCATCTAGGTTTCAAATTCTTCCCTTTTCAGTGTTTTACCACACTCTGTCCCCTATCTGAATATTATGACTGGAAGTTGTTAAAAATGGTGGGGGTAAGGGAGACACAATACTGTTGGATTTCTTGTATTTACTTATTCAATTCTCCTACCATTTGATTCACCCATGAGGACCCCAACTGTCCTAGGTCCCTTATATGATTTTTCAAATTATGGCCTATAACTGGTGGCCGTCCAAACATCATTTCAAAAGGAGATAAATTAAGTTCTTTACACGGAGTACATCACACAGAGCAGAGAGCTAAGGGTAAGGCATCAAAACACACCTTATCTTTTCCTTAACAGTGCAATTCACACATTTGCTTAATTTCTTTCCTGAGGCAGTTAAAAGACCTCTTTCCCTATAATCAGCAGTATTGATATGCAAAGTAAGGAAGGCATACAGAGTCAGTTCAGATGTTCACCCTTTCATTCTTTGTTCTTTCTAATGCACGAATTAAAGCCCACAATTCTGCCACTTGGGCACTGGTTCCTTTTGGGAGAGGTCCACTCTCAAAGACTTGGGCAAGGGAGTCTACTGCATAGCCTGCATAATGTTCTCTCATAGTAATGAAGCTTGATCCATCAGTGAACAAGTTATAGTCTGCATATTTCAACGGCACGTCAGTTAAGTCTGGTCTGCATGAAAACCGATTCTCAATGATTCTCATACAATTATACTCAATTTCGGGTCCTGGTATTGGCAAAAGGGTGGCAGGGTTTAGGGCATTTGTTTGCTTCAAGGTCACTTGTGGATTTTGAGTCAGGAGTCCCTGATATTTGTAAATGTCCCTTCATTTCTAAAATTCCTTGAATTGCGTGGCTAGTGTAGATATTGTTAGGCTGTCTAAAAGTTAATTTATTAGCTTCCTCCATTAGGAGAGCTGTGGCGGCTAGCCTTTTGCAACAGTTCAGTTGTTTAGATAGATAAGTTGTTGTCAACTTCCTTTTTCTTATCAGAGCCTGAGATAATTCTGACTTTAGGGTTTCAAATGCCCGTTTCTGCAAGCAAGGGTTCTTCTTCTTTTTTTTTCCACCCCCCTTCGTAGATGCGTAAGGAGGTTTGGCTAGAAGCACGAAATTTGAAATCCTCTTCTGCAATATCCTGTTGTTCATGGGTTCGCAATTTGGCATACAGCAGCTTCTTTTCACTCACATATTATTACTCTTAAGTATTTAACTTGGGGCTTTTTGTCCCTGCCTTCCAGCTTTTTGCCTTGTCCATTAACAGATGAAGCAATTGATTGATTGGTATTTTTTTTTCAACAATTCTCCTTCGTCTGTTTGGTTACTGGGATTGGAGTAGCACATTTCCATTCTAAATCTTCACCAAAAAGGTAGGTGAATCTATTTTTTTTAATCCTTGGAGAAACTTAGTCTCTATGTATTTGAGATGGTGAAGAAGGCATAGGCAAACAGGCATGGCTAGAGGCTTTACTTGTATAATTATTGGTGCATGATGATACGCATGGCCTGGTGGATTCTTGAACCATCATTACTTGCCATATCTCATCTGGGGGAGTGCCTCATCATTAGAGCCATTTTATCTTCCTCAAAGGACAGTGTACCTCCCATTTTGCATAGGATATCATGACCCAAAAGAGGAACTGGGCATTCAAGCATGTCTTGGGACATTCTTGTAGCCAGTGGCCTTTTTTCCTTACTATTATTATTATTATTATTATTAGCGTTTATATACCGCCCCCTCTCCCGAAAGGGACTCGGGGCGGTGTACAGTCCGCATTAAAATGCAACAGATTAAAACATAGAAATAACTACAGAAATACATGTATATGAGGAGGATAAAATATGCCAAACTGTACTGCTAATAAATAAGTCAATACAAAAGTTTAAAATATCAGATTAAATTTAAAACACTATCCCTCTAAAAACCAGTAAGAATGTGTATGCCAGGAGGTAGACGTTATAAATTATGCCAAACCAGCCAGTCGGAACAGGTGTGTCTTCAGTTTCTGTCGGAAGGAGCGGAGGTCAGTAGTGGTTCTAATGTCGGGGGGGAGGTCGTTCCAGAGGGTTGGGCCCATCACAGAGAAGGCCCTACTCCTCGGTGTCGCCCGTTGGCATTGCCTCGTGGACGGCACCAGGAGAAGGCCCTCCCTGTGAGAGCGGATTAGCCGCAGGGATGTATGTGGGAGGATGCGATCCCACAGGTAACTAGGCCCTATGCCATGGAGCGCTTTAAAAATGGTGATCAGAACCTTGAAACGCACCCGAAAGACCACAGGTAGCCAGTGCAGCTCGCGCAGGAGAGGTGTTACGTGGGAGTACCTAGTACTCCCCATGACTACCCGCGCGGCTGCGTTCTGGACTAGCTGCAGTCTTCGGGCGCGTCCCAAGGGAAGCCCCATGTAGAGAGCGTTACAGTAGTCCAGGCGAGACGTCACCAGTGCGTGAGTGACTGTACGTAGGGCATCACAGTCCAGAAGGGGGCGCAATTGGCGCACCAGGCGAACCTGGTGGAACGCCCCCCTTGCTACGGCTGCCACATGATCATCCATTGACAGCCGGGCATCTAGGAGGACGCCCAAATTGCGCGCCCGTTCCACAGGGGGCAATTGTTCGCCCCCTATGGCCAGTGATGGAATCAGCTGGCTGAACCGAGGTGCCGGTAGCCACAGCCACTCGGTCTTGGAGGGGTTGAGCTTGAGTCTGTTGTCCCCCATCCAGACCCCGACGGCTTCCAAACACCGGGACATCACTTCGACAGCCTCGTTGGGGTGGCTTGGGGTTGAGATGTACAACTGAGTATCATCAGCGTACAGATGGTACTCAACCCCAAAACCACGGATGATCTCACCCAGCGGCTTCACATATGCGTTGAACAAAAGGGGCGAGAGGACCGACCCCTGCGGCACCCCACAAGAGAGTGGCCTCAGGGTCGACCTCTGCCCCCCAGTCAACACATATTGCATCCGGCCGGAGAGGTAGGAGCCGAACCACCGTAAAACGGTGCCTCCGACTCCCATCCCCTCCAGCCGGCGCAATAGGATACCATGGTCGATGGTATCAAAAGCCGCTGAGAGGTCTAATAGGACCAGGATAGAGGAGCAACCTCTATCTCTGGCCCTCCAGAGATCATCCACCAACGCGACCAAGGCTGTCTCGGTGCTGTACCCGGGTCGGAAGCCGGACTGGCATGGGTCTAGATATACGGATTCGTCAAGGTGACGTGGAAATTGCTGCGCCACCACATTCTCAACAACCTTCGCTAAAAAGGGGAGGTTGGAGACTGGACGATAACTAGCTAGCTCCGTTGGGTCAAGTGAAGGCCTCTTGAGCAGGGGCCTCACCACCGCCTCTTTCAAGGCAGTCGGTAAGGAACCCTCGCTCAATGAGGCGTTCACCAGGCCCAGAAGCCAGCCTCGCGTCACGTCCCAGGATGCCAGTACCAACCAGGAGGGGCACGGGTCCATTGAACATGTGGTGGGTCGCAGCCGTCCACGCAACCCGTCTAAATCCTTGGGGGCAACAGAGTCAAACTCCTCCCAGAGTGGGCTCACAAGACTCACTGATGTCGGCTCGTCCGGTCCACTGGGGGGGGCCCATCCGCTCCGGATCTGAGCGACTTTGTCTTGCAGATATTCCCCAAACTCCTCTGCTCTTCCCTGCAAGGGTGCCTCTCGCGTCTCCTGCAACAGGAGAGAGCGGGTCACCCTAAACAGGGCGGCAGGGTGGTTATCCGCAGACGCAATGAGAGCGGCACAATGTCTACGTTTAGCCGCTCTCAATGCCACAAGGTAGGTCCGTAAATAGGCTCTTACCTGTGTTCGGTCAGATTCGGAGCGTGAGGACCTCCACCTGCTCTCTAGACGTCTCCTATGGCGCTTCATCACCCTAAGCTCCTCGGTGTACCAGGGAGCCCGGGTGGATTGTTGCCGTAGGAGAGGTCGCAGAGGCGCAACCCGGTCCAAGGCCCCCGCCGTCGCCCTATTCCAGGCGTCGACTAGGTCCTCCGACCGAGCGCGGGTCAGGGCTACAGGTAAAGGCCCAAGCTCCGTCTGGAACCTGTCCGGTTCCATCAAGTGCTTGGGGCGGTACCAGTTTGAACAAACTGGCTCCGCCTCCTCGCGGTGGAGGGTAGCGCCAGGGAAGTCCAGCCGGAGACATGAGTGATCTGACCATGACAGGGGCGTAACCTCTAAATCCCCTATTCCCAGATCACTCGTCCACTGCTCAGATACAAAGACAAGGTCCAGTGTGTGGCCGCCTTCGTGTGTGGGGCCCTGAATTAGTTGGGTCAGGCCCATGGCTGTCATGGAAGCCATGAACTCCCGAGCCACCTCGGACGCTGCTCCCGTCGACGGCAGGTTGAAATCCCCCATAACCAGAAGTTTGGGAATCTCAACCGCCGTCTCCGAGACCAGCTCGAGGAGCTCGGGCAGGGCCGCTGACGTATAGCGAGGAGCCAAGTATACAATCAGCAGGCCCCACTGCCTCCCTGGGCCCCATTTCATACCCAGCGACTCACACCCGGGTATCTGAGGAACAGTGAACTCCCTCGGCTCTAGACAATCCCGTATAACTACCGCCACCCCACCACCCTTACCCAGGGCCCGAGGCTGATGGAATGCACGGAAACCCGGTGGGCACATTTCCACGAGGGGTAAACCACCCTCGTGACCCAACCAGGTCTCCGTTATCCCTGCAAGGTCCAGCTCCCCCTCCGAGATCAACTCGTTAATGAGGGGGGCCTTGTTGGTCACGGACCTTGCATTGCAGAGCATCAGCCTCAGGCCCTGGCTCTGTAGTTCCCGACCACCTAGGCTGCGGGAGTTGGTACAAACGACCGGGCGTAGCCAGCAGCCACGGTCTCCCAACTGACCTTGCGATCTTTTCTTGTCCTCGCATCCCCCCCTCCCCGCGACCGTTGTAATAAAACAACCCTCTACTGGAATAACTTGTTCCCTCTCCCCCCTCACCCCGCTCACTTCCTTCATAGACTCACCTGTTCGTCTGGCGTTGGCTTCCCTCCTGGGCTGGTTATCCCCCCTCCCCTTCCTAGAACCCCCTAAAAACACAATAAAACATTTTGATAAAAAGCCCCTCAGGTTCCTTTTCTTCCACCTCTCGGGGTTCACAAACCCGTCATCAAGGCTGGCCCTTGACAGGGCCAGGGGCCATACCTGCCAGAGAGGGGCTTCTCGCAGGTGGAACAGGTCTAACCTCGAGTAAATTGATTGAATAATAAAAGTCCCAGTAGGGTAAGGTGCTGATAAAACAAAGTTAATAGGTAATAGCCGGCAGGGCTAGGGTCTCCATGAAGGACCAGAGTCTTAAAGTCTAGATGGTAAATAATGGTCTAGATGGTAACTTCAGAGGAAGATGGTAAGTACTAGATGGTAAATAGATGGTAAATAATGTCTAGATGGTGACTTCAGAGGAAGGGGGGGGGAATGGGAGGCATTCAGGTGTCGCAAATAGTAGAGAGAGGCAGAGATGGTAAATGGGAGAAAGATGGTTCAAATAGTCCCAGGTGAGTATAAATTCCTTAATGGGTGGGTGGGGTGGGGTGGGGGGCTTCTTGTCCTGATTGTTTTAGGCTGGGCAGCTGCTCAGGCCTATCCATAGCCCCAAGTGCCTGCTCAGGCTGCTCAAGCCTGTCCACAGCCCCCAAGTCCAGATCTCCAGTGGCCTCAAGGCTCCAAGACATCCCCAGCCATTATTTTCCAGTGCCTCACCGGTCTTTGGTGCCTCTCCGGCGCTCTCCGGCGCTCCGTTGTTCCTTCCTTGTGCCTCCCTGTGCCTCCATGCCTCCGATGCTGGTAGTGACCCTCCGGTGCCTCCGGTGACTCTCTGGGGGCTCTCCGGGGGGCTCTCCGGTGGTGCTCGCTCCTTCCCTTTTGTTTTCCGGCTTTTCGGCTTTTTGAATTTGCCGGCGTCAGCGCCGCCTGCGCAGCCGCACTGCGCCGTCGCCATATTCACAAGCTTCTTCCCAGCCGGTTGCCGCAAACGATCTTCCACTCCTTCCTGCCCTCCGATCTTCACCGACCACCCTGGAAGGCCAAAGCTGGCCCAAAGCAAGCCAGGGTGGTCGGGCTATCAACTCTCAGCCCCCTCTAATGTCATAGGGCCGGTTGCAGTCCTTTACCCGCTCGGGCGCTCCATCGTTCACTCGGGAGCTCAGGAGGCGACCGCCATCGTTGGAAGCTCCTCCCCCCCCCCCCCCAAAAAAAATTACACCAATTACATTAACCTCTGCTTTGGGCTTTGGAATTATTTGACAATGCAACTGTCAGCAATTCAGCTTTACGTTGCAACCTGTCATCTCTCTTTCTTTCTTCTACTTTTCACAAAGACCTTTCATGCAATTTCCATTTTATTCAAGCCACCCAGACCTACATGCACAAATACCCTGAAACAACACTTTCAGGCCTGGGGAAGAGTCTGTCCCTTTAAATCTCCAATTTTCTTTCCTTGGGAAACATGTGGGTCTTCTCCAAGCATGGGAAAACTTAGAGATTAAAACTTTAAATCCTATTGTTCCCCACAACTTCAAGACCAAGTTGAGAAGCTTACTTATTTTGCCCGCTGGTCAAACATATCAAAATCAATTGAACACCATTCAATTCTACATGTTATTAGTATAGATACACACCTAAGAATTACATCAAATTAATCAAGTCCAATTACCTAGATCTTCCTATTCAATAGGCTTTACCTTTTTATAACCTGCTAAATTTCTTACTTTTTGCTCGAAGTCATGTCCGTTTGTTCTATCTCCTTAAGCACTAGATTGTTAATACCTGTCTCTGCCCTGGGTGTTCCGTTTCTATCTTGACCTCCCAGCCGCGCTGGCATATTTTTAAAGAACAAGATGTATAGAGACAATGTATAGATATGTTTGTCCATACATTGTTTACATTCGGCCAGGGTTCCAGGTTGGATCTCCCAGCCAGCGCTGGCATATTTTTAAAGATCCAGATGTATGGAGACTTTCATTAACACATTGTTTGCATCTGGGTGGGGCTCTTGATTCATCTGATGGTGGCCAGAATCTGAGGCCCTACTCAAAGGCACCCCAAACCTTAGCACAATGTCTTTTAGTACACACAAAACCAAGAGATCTCTAAATCCCACTTTCTGGGAAAATTGTGGGGACATCTATTTGCCACACAGCACCTGGGAGCCCTGTAGAAGGACTTCCAAAGGAAGTTTCCATCCTGTCTTTGGGTTGTTTTGTCACAACAGAGACAGGCTGCAGAAACCTGATTAACAACAGCATGTGTGCCTCTAACTACCGATCCCCGCAAACAACCTCCTCGACAATTCTTCCGGCAGGTCCCCTTGCCTCCCACTCTGTCTAAGAGCCTTGGTGAGAAAAAAATGTGTTTCCTCTTGCCTTTTGAAGTTCCTTCTTTTCTGAGGTTTCGAGCCTTAATTAATCTATGCTTTGTATGCTCATTCCACAAGTTCAGAGATGCCTTTCCTGCCCCCCCTTTTTTCCCTAATGTCATCTGCAGAGTGACCAATGAAGACACAATACAATACAATAGCAGAGTTGGAAGGGACCTTGGAGGTCTTCTAGTCCAACCCCCTGCCTAGGCAGGAAAACCCTATACCGTTTCAGACAAATGACTATCCAACATCTTCTTAAAGACTTTCAGTGTTGGGGTGTTCACAACTTCTGGAGGCAATTTCTGTTCCACTGATTGATGGTTCTAACTGTCAGGAAGTTTCTCCTCAGTTCTAAGTTGCTTCTCTCTTTGATTAGTTTCCACCCATTGCTTCTTG
The DNA here is from genome assembly GCF_964273705.1 of Natrix helvetica. Classification (NCBI taxonomy): domain Eukaryota; kingdom Metazoa; phylum Chordata; class Lepidosauria; order Squamata; family Natricidae; genus Natrix; species Natrix helvetica. The sequence goes on from NC_138555.1 coordinate 16,613,065, forward strand.
TTCTACCTTCAGGTGCCTTGAAAAATAGTTTTTTTGGACTCCCTCTTCTTTGTTGCTCTTCTCTGCACTCTTTCTAAAGTCTCCACATCTTTTCTATATCGTGGTGACCAAAACTGAATGCAGTATTCCAAGTGTGGCCTTACCAAGGCCTTATAAAGTGGTATTAACACTTCACGTGATCTTTATTCTATCCCTCTGTTTATGCAGCCTAGAAATGTGTTGGCTTTGTTTGGCAGCTGCTGCACACGGCTGGCTCATATTTAAATGGTTGTCCACTAGGACTCCAAGATCCCTTTCATAGTTACTAATGTTGAGCAAGGTACCACCTATACTGTACCTGTGCATTTCATTTTTGTTGCCTAAATGTAGAACCTTACTCTTTTCACCATTGAATTTCATTTTATTAGATAGTGCCCAATATTCAAGTTTGTCAAGATCCTTCTGCATCTTTAGCCTATCTTCTGGAGATCATATTGACTATTCTCTTATTTTCTTCAACCTCAGGATCTAATGTGGTATATTGCCTGAAGGTTTGATAAATGCATTCTAGGAATTCCCCTGGATTTTCATCCTGTTTCTGTTGAATTTAATAGACCTTCTCTAAATTCTTAACTTTTGTTTGAATCCTAACAAAACTAAGGTCCAATAGTTTTGCAGCTGAATGTACTAGGTTCCTAATCTGGTTCCTTCAGTAACCATGTCCAGTCCAGATTTTTTTTTTCCATGATCCTTCTGTAAAGGCTTATTCAAAAGACTTATTCTTTTCTCTGTGGTTAATAAAATTTCCATCAGGCTTTGTATGTCAGCCCAAGCAGACTGGTGAGTTCAGAAAAATGGATGCAAAAAGGACATGCATCTCATCTGGATTTTCTCTATAAGTAGGAATTTGATTGTTCCAATTATATAAATCAGCCATTGAGAATGGAGCATATATCCACACCTTACGTAGCTCCCCCTCAGCTTCTGGCAATAAAATTCCCTTAGGGGCAATTTGAGTTTTTATCTCAACTGCTCCCTTGGACCAGGTTTGTGGTCCACTTGATCTATCCCTTCGATAACCTTTTTGGTTTTCTTTCTCCTGGCCCTACCTAATGGGACCGTTTGTTCTTTCTTTTTAACAAGACAAAAAAACACTTAAACACATCATCAAGGACAACCATGCAAGTTAAAACAGACAGGAACTAAATGTTTCATTGAGCCTCTCTCAAAGCTTTTTCTTTCCTTCTTGAGGCTTTTATAATATTGGTGAGGGTAATTTCTCTGCCAGAGACTTTTTACTAAAACTCTCTCAAGGCTTTTTTCCCCTCAACATGCATTGGAGAGGCGTTCGAGGAACGCTCCCCACCTTCCCATGTTCTATTTCTAAGACGCTGTCACCGACCTGGGGTGCCGGAATACCACGGTCGCCTTCAGGAACTGCGATGACTTAACCACCCACACAAACCTAGAGCCTCATTAGGATACACCGGTTCCATTTGGAACGGACGCTATCCTGGGCTCAGGGAGGTGATCAGGCCCCCTCTTCCACTCCTAACCGAGTGGGTCCACAATTCTTTTAATACTTGCCTGCAGGCGTCTTCTTTCTCAGCTGGCGTAAATTTTATTAACTTGTCCTGATCCTGGTCAGATTCTTGGATCAGTGGTGTCCTCCGGATGCCCAGAGGGGTCATCGGCCCCCTTCCAGAGAAAGATCTCCCTGGCGCCTGAAGAAGGGCGAGATGGCCTTGATGGGGCACCGGTCGGTCCGTTCCGTCCTCAGCGAAATATCGCTCTAAGTCCTGCCGCCACGGTCGCCAGAATTGTTGCAGAAAATGACAGGCTTAGACTTCTCAGGATACAGGAAAAGTTTATTTGGCAGCCAGGTTCAGAAAGCAAGCACATAGCTAGCATTGGAAATTCTGAACAATCTTTATTATTGAAGCACGCATTCTTATACATTCTCAAAGACAGTGTAACACGGAAACACTTAACTCATTTCTTATTGGTTACCTTGGGGAAAAAGCCCTATAAGGAGATGGGGGTCTTACTTCTCTTTTTGTTACAGGTAAGGGCTACGTGCCATTAACGAACTTTATTTGAACCTTGTGGTTTTGGACTTTTGACATAGGGACTTTTACTGGAACATGTTGTGGTTGAGGGCTGATGACATTTCCCTGTCCCTTTAAGCAAGTTTCCAACTGTCCCTTTTGTGCCACGTCTTCATTCTTATATTTTTAATCCATATTTTATTCCACTTTAACACCAAGCTGGCAGGAATAGCCAACACTCCAGAAGAGAGGCTTAAGATACAGAAGGATCTTGACAAACTTGAACACTGGGCACTAACAAAATGAAATTCAATGGTGAAAAAAGTAAGGTTCTACATTTAGGCAAGAAAAACAAAATGCACAGGCACAGTATAGATGATACCTTGCTCAATAGTAGTAACTGTGAAAGGGATCTTGGAGTCCTAGTGGACAACCATTTAAATATGAGCCAGCCGTGTGCAGCAGCTGCCAAAAAAGCCAACACAGTTCTAGGCTGCATCAACAGAGGGATAGAATCAAGATCACGTGAAGTGTTAATACCACTTTATAATGCCTTGGTAAGGCCACATATGGAATACTGCATTCAGTTCTGTTCGCCACGATGTAAAAAAGATGTGGAGACTCTAGAAATAGTGCAGAGAAGAGCAACAAAGATGATTAGGGGACTGGAGACTAAAACATATGAAGAACGGTTGCAGGAACTGGATATGTCTAATTTAATGAAAAGAAGGACTAGGGGAGACATGATAGCAGTCTTCCAATATCTCAGGGGTTGCCCCACAGAAGAGGGAGTCAAACTATTCTCCAAAGCACCTGAGGGCAGAACAAGAAGCAATGGGTGGAAACTAATCAAGGAGAGAAGCAACTTAGAACTGAGGAGAAACTTCCTGACAGTTAGAACAATTAATCAATGGAACAGCTTGTCTCCAGAAGTTGTGAATGCTCCAACACTGGACGTTTTTAAGAAGATGTTACAATAATAATACAATAATACAATAGTATAGTTGGAAGGGACCTTGGAGGTCTTCTAGTCCAACCCCTGCCTAGGCAGGAAACCCTATACCGTTTCAGACAAATAGCTATCCAACATCTTCTTAAAGACTTCCAGTGTTGGGGCATTCACAACTTCTGGAGGCAAGCTGTTCCACTGATTAATTGTTCTTACTGTCAGGAAGTTTCTCCTCAGTTCTAAGTTGCTTCTCTCCTTGAATGGTTATGTTGGATAACCATTTGTCCATTCTAGTAGAGTCAAATTAGGCATTTTCTAAATTTGTGTTTATATGTTTAGACCTGGCCCAGTTAGTCACACATCATGTTCTGCCTAAAATTCCCCATGCCACTTATCGCTTAGCAGTTTATGTAGCCAGTGGTTGTCCCTTGCTTAAAAGAAATACATACTATGTCATTTCTTTTGACTGTAACTGGGGTTTTCACAACATATTCTAACTTTTGACAAGGTCCCATCACAAAAATTATTTGGAGTCTGCTTACTCTTTTGAGATGCTGAATTAATATTATTACTATTTTTATATAGCTACCTTGATTAACTTTCTAATTCATGTGGACTAGCCACGGAACTTTCCCACTGCAACTGTGACTCTGAGAAACAGCAAACAATTCACTTTTAATACAACGGGATGTTGTTGCTCTGGCTTTCTTTGTGGGGGTGTATTCATTAAAGGATTACCCTCTCCGCAGTAATGAAGCTATGTTCTAAAAATATGCATGGACTTCAGCTGTGAAGTGGGAGGGCTTGACCTAAGTTTGTCATATAGCTGCGTATCTCCCAACCGTGGAGTTAGGAGTGCTGTTGCTACTAGTTGGCCCCCTTTCTAATCTGGAGTCCAGCTACTAGTTTGACTTAAATCCTTTTAGTTACATGGAAGACTAACCAGCAGGAAATGGGTGTTGCAGGATAGCTCATGAAGTTAAGGCGTTAGGAGCAAGTCACTTCCCTGTTGTTGCCAAAAGGATTCATGATCTTGGAAGTCACCAGGAGTGAAGACCCTTTGAGACTAGTTTTATTACATCAGTGTAGAAGAATGTGAGACACACCTTAAGGTTACAACCTGAGTCTAACAGCAGCAGCTGAAGACTATGGCTAGATTTGGTAAAGGTAAAGGTTCCCCTCGCAAATATGTGCTAGTCATGCCCAACTCTAGGGGGTGGTGCTCATCTCCGTTTCAAAGCCAAAGAGTCAGCACTGTCCAAAGACGTCTCCGTGGTCATGTGGCTGGCATGACTAAATGCACATGGAACACTGTTACCTTCCCACCAAAGGTGGTCCCTATTTTTCTACTTGCATTTTTTACGTGCTTTCAAACTGCTAGGTTGGCAGAAGCTGGGACAAGTAATGGGAGCTCACCCCGTTATGCTGCACTAAGGATTTAAACCGCCAAACTGCTGACCTTTCGATCAACAAGCTTAGCGTCTTAGCCACTGAGCCACCGCGTCCCTTAATTTCTAGTTGTACTCAAATCTCAGTGCCTGTTCTGACCTAGGCTTTCCAAGAGCATGCAGCAAACTCCTTGTCCCGACAAAAAAACCTTTTATTAATTTACTGTGAATTCTGCTCATTCACATCCAACAAAGTCTTTCGAGGGAGGATTTACAGTCACAGACCTTATCTGGCTTGGAGAGCTGACAGGCCGATACCTGCAAAACTTGGCAAGGAGTCTTGGAGAGTCACAAACCAATTAAGCGAACTAATTGTCTCCTCCAAACTCCACTCCCCTTTCGCTCCTTTTATTTCCTCTGGGAGGGGCCATTCATTATCCACCTGTGGCCTTACTCCCAAGTCGACCCCTGTTCTTTAGCTGTTCCCTTCATCTGGCAACTCTGCACATGCGCACACTGGGAACAGGCTCCAGCTGTTCCTCTGCCCCACTGATGTCTGACTCTGAAGGCAGCTGATAACTGGCATACGGCTCTGGCCCCCTCTCTCATCAGGGCCTTCCCAAGACTCCAGGACTGGCCCATGTTCCTCTCCAATCTCCTCACTGTCCGAATCTACTGCCAGCTCTGTTGGCAGACCACAACAGTACCTTATATTTTATCTAGAAGCACAGAAGCCGGAATTGGGGCAAAACATTCTCTGTCCTCAAGCTACATGTAGTGGTATATGGCAGGGCTGTCAAACTCACGGCCCATGGGCTAGATGCCTCATGTGCACCCATGCCCGGTTTAGCAAAGAGGGAAAACATTGCAATATGTTATGACGACGCTGTGACGACACAAGTTTTGCACCCTTGGTATATAGCAATGACCTCAGGGAGGGGGGAAGGAAAAGATGCTGTCTAAGGAACAATCAGATAAGAGACAGCATAGCCACCACTGCATAAAGGGCAGAGAAAGAAACCCAGAAAGGAACATCCCCAACTTCTCAGGCTGTAAAAAAAGTCTTAAGGAGATCTGTACTGTCAGACTTTCAAGATTCTGGTACAATAAAGTAGAATTAACTCATCTGGTTATATCTCCTGTCTGGGAAAGTTGACATCTTGCAAAACTGAAAATATAATTTTCCCCTGCCATTTTACAGCCTGAGAAGGAGATCCCTTTCTCTTTCTCTGCCCATTATGCAGCTGCGGGCTATGCCTTGTTTTATCTGATTGTTCCTTAGGCAGCATCCCTTCCCCCTCCCTCATCTCCCAAAGTCACTTCTATATAGGTAGTTCTCAACTTACAACAGTTCATTTAGTGACCATTCAGTTACAATGGCACTGAAACAAGTGACGACAATTTTTCAGATACAAACTTTGCAGCATCCCCAGGATCATGGGATTAAAATTCAGATGCTTGGCAACTGGTTCATATTTATGACCATTGCTGTGTCCCAAGGTCATGTGATCAACTTTTGTGGCCTTCTGACAAGTCAAGTCAATGGGGAAGCCAGATTCACTTAACAACTGGTTACTTATCAACTGCAGTAATTCACTTAACAACTGAGGCAAGTAAAGTCACAAAACAGGGCAAAACTCACTTAACAAATGTCTCACTTAACAACTGAAATATTGGACTCAATTGAGGTCATAAATCGAGGATTACCTGTATACTATTATATTGTGGGACATCCCAACAGAGTGGGTGTGGGCTTGCAATAGCCTTCTATTTAAGATTTGATCTGATCAACCCTGGCTGGCATCTCAGTTCATGTCCTCCTACCTGCCTAACAAACTCCACAAACTGGGCGAGATTGGATTTTTCCAGAGATCAGGACATCTCTGTCCAGTCTCAACCAACTGGAAAGACAATATTAAAGTAGGGTTTCCACTAACCCGTAACTTGGTTAAGGAACTTTTGGCCCTACAGATATTGCTGGATCTCTTATAAGTTTTAGCCAGTGTTGCTATATTTTAGGATAATGGGAAGCATTCAGCATTCAGGAGGCTACAACTTTAAGCAGTGGAAGTTCTGTGTCTTACATGACACCCTGCATTTGCCTTTATTCCATGCATTTAATGAAATACTACTACATAGCCATTTATCTACAAAGATCAGAATCATGCAAATTGTGGTATTTGTTCTAACCCAGCAGTATTCAGGGGTCTTTGGTACTCTTTGAGCTTGCTTGTTTTCTTGCAGATATTTCATTACCCAAACTAGGTAACATCATCAGCACTGATGATGTTACTTCGTTTGTGTAATGAAACGTCTGCAAGAACACAACCAAACTTACAGAGTACCAAGGACCGCTCATTTTAACCCCGAGCTACAAATATTCTCCTTTATTGGTAAATCATGGTATTCCCTGACATTATGGAAGCCAAGGTTGGACTTTGACAAAGCAAAAATAGGAAGAATGTTGACCCTTTTGAACTTTGGTGGAGAAGACTCCTGAGAGTACCACGAACAGCCAAAAATACAAACCGACGGATCATAAAATAAATCAATCCAGCGTTTTCATTTGAGGCACAAGTGACCAGGTTCAAATTATCCTACTTCAGACACATTATGCGAAGATCTCACTCCCTGGAGAAGACTCCAATGCCAGGAAAGAAAGAGAAGATGGTGACCAGCAACAAGATAATCACTCCAGTTAGAGTAGCAATGAGAGCTTAAGACTCAGTAAGGACAGATCATCATGGAGAAAATCTCAATGGTCACTAAGAGTCAACAATGACTTGATGGCATGTAATCATTACAGGTAGTCCTCAACTTACAACAATTCACTTAGTGACTGTTCAAAGTTACAACTGAGGCCATTTTTCACACTACCATTGCAGCATCCTCGTGGTTATGTGATCAAAATTCACCCGCTTGGCATCTGGCATGTCACCAGATACACTTAACTGTGCTACTGACTTAACAACTGCAGTGATTCACTTAACAACTAGGACAAGAAGGGTTGTAAAATGAGCAAAACTCACTTAACTGTCTTGCTTAGCAACGGAAATCTTGGGCTCAATTGTAGTCGTTAAGTGAAGGACTACCAGTGACAACATATTTAGTCTTTCAGGTGTCACAAGATGCTCTTATTACAGCAAAGTTGCTTTCCTTGTTCACGTTCTCTCCCATGCATATAAATAGTCTCCCCCAACCTTTATAGAAAGGGAATTGTAAAATTAAAACAAAAACAAAAACGAAAGTGGTTGTTTGATCCAAATCCAAAAATGGCCCAGCCTGTAAAAATAGCTGATACAGCACAAAGGAACTATTTTGTGTGTATGTCTGCATAACATCTACAGATAGGTATATGAACAGAGACAGAAAATTTATTTGGTGATTGTATTTTGTAAAATCCCATCTTCCTTTATTCCTCATTGCTTGTAGCATATAATTGTAAACATCTTTTTGGGGGGACAACGGGGACGACTGCCATCGAGCACTCTCCAAAACTTAACAACTGTCAGGCCTGTAGTTATGTTCTTTTTAGGATCTTTGGCCTGCCACACTTTCTTATAATTTTCTATGCTGTTTCAATAGTGTAGTAGTTGGGAGGGGGGAATAGAAAGGAGTAGGATTGTAGAATGGATTGTTGACATTCTTTTGTAGAAGCCAAGGTCATCTTTTGTCTCAGCACCTCGACACCTGGCCGGAAGAAGATGGGTGTACATGCCAGCGTGGAAGATGATGATTGGAACATGTGATGGATTTGTGGGTGTGGGGAGAGATCATGAACTTTCAACTAGGTGAACTTACAGGATGTAATTCAGAGTTGAAATTTCCATAGCCGTACTAACATGCCTGCGGAATAAATTGCACCTTTAAGGATGTTTTGCCTTGGACAATGATTTATTTCTGCATGGTATTTAGAACCCTAACATTATTTCAACTCTCTACTTTAAAAATATTTCACTAGCTCCCTCCCCCTATCAAGGGGGAAGGGCTGGTGATGGAAGATCTGGTGATGGGGTCTCGGCATTCCCAATGCTGACCGGGACAGCGTAAATATCAGCGAAGAATAAATGAGAAGCTTTTGGTGATAAGAAGCTGAGTGCGGAACTTCAAAGGCAATGGAATGCTGCTTCCAGTTTAATTGCATCAGGAGGAATGCAGGAGGAGACACGACAAGACGAAGGAAGGTCGCAGAAATATTTCTTCAGCAAATTGTGAGTGCATGCTCCCCCTCCTTCCCCCCAGCTTGGAAACAAGGCTTGGGAAAAAAAAAAACTCGAACAGAGGTTTGGGCTCCTTCCAGACGGCAATAAATGAAATGGCTTGTCACCCTGCAACTAGCTGGGAGAAGGATTCCCTTTCAAAATGGGAATTTCAAAGGAGGCAGGAAGAAGGAATTTTTCCAGCATCTGTCACTTGCAAGCCACCACAAATGGGGCTGCAACCAGTAAATGAAGCAAATTGGGCAGTAAATTGGGCTTTCCTCCCAGGACTTGGATGGAAGAGATGCTACTTACCAACTCCTTTGCCATCAGCATGGGGAAATCATCCAAGCCAGCAAAGGGCACCTACTTGGCCCATAACTCCTCCAAGCCAGCAGGAGGGTCTTTGGCACGTAAAACCCCTTAGCCAGCCATCATTGGTTGAGCTGCAACCTGTGAAGCAGGCAACCCCGGGATGGGTCTTAACCCCAGGTCATGGATGGGAGGGATGCCAGTGGGCAACTGCCCTCCCTCAGCAGATGGCACCATGGCAGAAAGCTGGGCAGTGGCCAACCGAGGGATTGACCTCCCCACCGGTTCCAGTCTCCCCTGCAAGGCCCAAAAAGGTTCTTACCAGACCTTCCTACAGTGAAGAAATCTCCATGGAAGAAGGGATTACCAAACAGAGGCCTGCATTGTGGATGGCGGGAAAATGTGCGCCTGCAAGGCCCCAAGTGGCTCTTTACCCACCTTCCTACAGAGTAGCAATCACCAACATGGAAGAAGGGATTACCAAAGCCAGGCCTGCAAGATGGGAAGCGGAACAAGGTGCATCTGCAATGCCCCAAAAGGTTCTTACTCCTCCTTCCTACAGAGAAGCAATCTCCACCATGGAAGAAGGGTTTACCAAGGGGGCAGCTGCAAGTTGGAGAGCAAGGCAGTGTGATGAAACGGTTCCTGAGTTTAGAGATGTAACTAGGTTCCATTCCTCGTGGGACCCAATTAAATGCCACCATTGTTGTCAACTTGGCCACAGAGCGTCAGAGTGTTTGGCTCCAGCCCCAATGCCACAAACGTGCACACCAACCACCACGGCGGTAAAGAGAGGGTCCCAGATGCCACCACAGAAGAGTCATCTGGGCCAACAACCTCTGGAAGAGGATCCCCAACTTAAGGTGAGGAAGTGTCCTACCAAGGGGGAGGCCTCGGAAGAGGAAAAGGGCAGACATTCTCCGGAGGAGGATCCCCAACTTAAGGTGACAAAGAGTCCAACTAAGGGGGAGGCCTCGGAGGGGGAAAAGCCTAAACAACCTCTGGAAGAGGATCCCCAACTTATGGTGACGAAGAGTCCTACCAAGGGGGAGGCCTCGGAGGAGGGAATTGCCGAAGAACAAACGTGTGTACCAATTGCCACGGTGGTTAAGAGAGGGCCCCAGATGCCCGCACAGAAAAGTCATCTGGGCCAACAACCTCTGGAAGAGGATCCCCAACTTAAGGTGAGGAAGTGTCCTACCAAGGGGGAGGCCTCGGAAGAGGAAAAGGGCAGACATTCTCCGGAGGAGGATCCCCAACTTAAGGTGACAAAGCGTCCAACTAAGGGGGAGGCCTCGGAGGGGGAAATGCCCAACCGACCTCTGGAAGAGGACCCCCAACTTCAGGTGACGAAGAGTCCTACCAAGGGGGAGGCCTCGGAGGAGGAACAAGGCCAGCCGTGGATGATTGGATCCAAGAGCCCAGAACCTACAGCACCTGCAGCAGAGAGCCCGAAACGGCCATGGGAAGAGGTCGCAATGGACTTCATCATGGAACTCCCAGACAGCAGTGGGCATAAAGTAATTTGGACTGTTATTGATTTGGTTTCTAAGCAGGCACACTTCATTGCTTGCTCAGGATTGCCATCCGCAAATGAATTAGCGAAAATGTTTGTGAAACACATTTGTCGCCTGCATGGAGTACCCAAGAGGATCATTTCAGACCGCGGAGTCCAGTTCACAGCCAAGTTCTGGAGAGAGGTCCTGAGATCTATTGGGTCCACACAAGAACTGAGCTCAGAGGTTCATCCCAGCATGAACGGTGCAGCAGAGGGAGCCAATGCAGTGGTGGAACAATACATCAAGTGTTTTGTGGACTATCAGCACGACAACTGGTCGGACTTGCTACCCGTCGCCGAAGTGGCGTACAACGATGCGGTCCACAGCAGCAGAGGATTAGCGGGTTTCCAGATTACCAGTGGCATGGAAGTTGTTGCCATGCCTGAGTTGCCTAGAGAACCTCCTTCTTTCATGTCTTTGAGTGAATGGATGGACATGCTAAAGAAAGGATGGGAGAATACGAAGAAGGCTCTAGCAGTTGCGGCAGAAGCCTACCAGAAGCAAGATGATCAACGTCGCTCGCTCCAAACCCCCTACCATGTGGGGGACAATGTTTTTTTATCTACCAAATACATAAGATTAGAAATGCTTAGCAAGGAATTGGGTCCAAAATTTCTAGGTCCATTCCCAATAGTGAAGATAGTTAACTCAGTTACAGTTCAACTCGGTCTACCCAGAAGTCTAGGGGAAATTGACCCAGAATTTCATTGGAGCTTGTTGAAACCAGTAATTGGGTCTAACAGAAGAGCATCCACCCAAGCTCAATCTCCTCCTTTAGTGATGGAAGGGGAAACACAATCTGAGGTGGAAAAAATTGTAGATTTCAGGCTGAATAGGGGTTGTTTACAGTACTTAGTGCATTGGAAGGGTTACCCTTGGTCTGAAGCTAATTGGGTGAATAGTGGGAACCTAAAAGTGGAGAAGTTAGTAAAGCAAGTCAATGGGAAGTTTCCCGAGAAGTCAAGGGGTTCCCCTGGGTGGAGAAAAGGTGGTTAATTTTGTTATGTTAACTTTTATGTTATTCTCTTTGCAGGAAACGTTTTTCTTTTGAGGAGAGGCCGCCTGTCAGGCCTGTAGTTATGTTCTTTTTAGGATCTTTGCCCTGCCACACTTTCTTATAATTTTCTATGCTGTTTCAATAGTGTAGTAGTTGGGAGGGGGGAATAGAAAGGAGTAGGATTGTAGAATGGATTGTTGACATTCTTTTGTAGAAGCCAAGGTCATCTTTTGTCTCAGCACCTCGACACCTGGCCGGAAGAAGATGGGTGTACATGCCAGCGTGGAAGATGATGATTGGAACATGTGATGGATTTGTGGGTGTGGGGAGAGATCATGAACTTTCAACTAGGTGAACTTACAGGATGTAATTCAGAGTTGAAATTTCCATAGCCGTACTAACATGCCTGCGGAATAAATTGCACCTTTAAGGATGTTTTGCCTTGGACAATGATTTATTTCTGCATGGTATTTAGAACCCTAACATTTACATGGAAAATTAAAAAGCTTAGGAATCTCTCCAAAGGAGATTTTAAACAAGGTTGTCCAGCATTCCCTTTCTGTACGAAAGAACCATTCTTCCCTTAATAGAAGAACATAGTTTAATCTCATAAATCTTGCCTAGAGTGAATGTGGCTGCGTGTATATACTGTACACACACACATATAAACACAGCAACCACACATTTTGTCTGTTTTACAAAAAGAGATGAAACGAAACTCTGTCTGTGTGTGTATGTGTGTGTGTATAGATTTCATATTTAGAAGGGACACAAATGAGGTCTCATGTTTTATCATTTCTGTACACGTGACACTATACTGGGCAGTGCTAGGAGGAAACAGATGCAGTCACTTGCCTTTTTTCACTAAAACAGAGAATAATATAACTAAAGTAAGGACCCCCTAGCTTTGCCATCAAATGTAAAGTCCCCTTCGGCCAAGTGTGGAAATAAAATGAGTAAGCAACCCATTTGATTTCATTTGGCATTCTATAGACAGAAGAGTCTTAATGGTTACTGATCTCAAAAAGGATTTTCCACTCAGGGCGTCCAAGACTTCCTCGAGAGGAGCATGTAGTCATAGTGGTAGGGATGAGCCCAGAAAACCTGGATATCACATCCACTTTTGTAGCTGGCTTACCTGTCCCTTAATCGTAACCACACAGTCAATGGATGAATTGGGAATGGGTTAAACTGTGTGCAATCATCTGCTGAAAAAAACTATTTGTGTGACCGAGTCTAGGCACTGAGATCTGCCTAAAGAGCTCCTGGGTCATCCATATCCAAGTCCCATCCAAATGCCCCACAGGACAGTGGTTTGCAGACCTGACGGTCTCTGATTTAATTACCCTTTGGATGGAGAGTTCACCAATAAGCCAAACCCTAAGATACAGGTGTAGAGAGAACGTGTGTGCACATGTATGCATTAGTGTGTGCAATACATCTTCCACTGTGCTACAGAGCCCTTTTGTCTTCCTGGTATCTATGATGCCCAGTTCAACATCTTGGCTGCTGTCCTGTTCTGGGTGAGGGGCGGGCCATGCCCACCCAGGAACTCTCCTTTGTACACCCAGAACCATGTACACCCAGAACTGCAGGTGGAAAGTGCTCACTGCAGACCTTTCCCTTGTTCCAAACATCTGTCGTTGGATTATTTGTTTGCCTGGTTTGGGAAGACAGGGGGTCTGGGTTGAAAAACCAGGGTGGCCCTACCACCTCGGTGGCGGGATCTTGGAGAAGAGCACAGTGCCCTGCTGTGGATTTTACAAGGTGCCATGCTGAGATTCATATTTAGAGAGAATGCTGCGGAAGCGGGTTAGTTCCTGGCGGATATTGGCCACTTCTTGGCGAAGCACTGCGTTCTCCTTCTCCAAAAAAGCCGCCCGAACAGTGATTTGATTCTCTTTCAGGCGGCGAGCATCTCTTGAGCGTTTTGCTGCCTCATTGTTCTTGTACCGCCTGTTCCAATATTTTTCATCCTGGTGCAACATGAAAAAGGCGGGGGCAGGGGGAGGGAAAGAAGAAAAAAGTGACATATCAAAGAAAGTATCACATAACCATTGCACACTAGATAATTCTGACAATTTCCCACAAGGCTGTATCACTTAAATGTTCGTATGCAGTTTCGTGTAGACTTGTCAACAGTTGGCCCTCTGTCCAATTCAGGGTAATTTTTGTGCTCTAAGAAGCAATGCACTTTACATGAATGCTGATGGCCATATCTCTGGATGGTTTCATCATCCAGACTGAGGATACTCATGGTCAAATCCCCAGTCAACCACAAAACATCACTGTGAACGAGTGACTTGAAATCTAAGAAAGGTTTGGCTTGTCCAGGTAGGAGACAGTTCTTAGTTGACTCTGGATGATCCAGGAAAGAGCAAATTCTGCCAAGCAGGATTTGTATCTCGCAAGTGAAGGCTGTAAATGCAACCATATCCCAAAAGGCAAGACTTAACTCTTAAAACATTAAACACACTATGACTTGTATCCTCATGACTGGACTTTCAGAGCCTTGCCATCCAACACTTACAGTAATATCTGTGTGAATGTGTTCTACTCTCCTTTGTGATATAACCATGAGCTCAAAGTCCTATGAAGGCCACAGAAGACTGTCATGTTCCAGTAGGCCTACAAAAATAGTTTAGCAACAGCCATTCATCCACTGAAGTTGATTCAGACTTGGTTCCATTCAGAGTCTATGAAATCAATTGGCCTTCCCTCACTTGGTTTCAGAGCCTAGGTACAATTAAGTCAGCTCTAGCCAATTGTTCTCAATGACCTGGACTACAAACAGATGGAGAGATGACACAATTGGAGCAAAATGCACAAAATCTGGCTTTCTTCTCTTTAAAAAGTAGGGGAGGGGTAGAGTTGGATTGACATTGTGCTGCCATTAGAAGGAAGGTTATTGTTATTATGCTATTCTTATACAACAGTAGCCTCTTCTCAATTTTTTGTTTCCCATATTAGAGGGTTAGGGTTTACTTTTATGAACCAACCCTCTGCCAGCTGCATGGGCCTAACTAACACATGCAGCTGGCAGAGGGTTTTAAATGGATTTTAAAATGATATTTCAAAGTAAAGATGTACTGTGTTTGGATCATCTGGGACAGGTTCTCTTGCTGACCTTGTTGATGTCAGGTGCCTTAAAAAAGAGACTGACAGCTATAGTGAGCAGACCAGTGGTGGGTTCCGGATCCCGTTGCAACCGGTATGGTGCAAACGGGGCCCCGTCATTCACCACATGAACATGTGTACTTACCGCCTGCAACGCTCCGTGACGCTCCAGCTGCTCAGCAGAGCATCGCACAGGCGCCATACGCTCCATGCGCGGAAGCCCCAAAGAGCTCAAATACCGATAAGGAGCGCGGGTGAGTGGGTGGGCCCTCTGGAGCACCATACTGGAATGGTACCTGCTGCTCTGGGCAGGCACCAGTATGCCCGGGGCGTACTGGTCGTAACCCACCACTGGAGCAGACCCACTCTGGACTTCCCACTTTTGATACAGATATTCACTCCTTTTGAATAAAGGAGAGTTAGTTTGGTCTGGTGGTTAAGGCACCAGGCTGGAAACCAGGCGACTATGATTTCTAATCTTGTTTTAGCCATGAAAGCTGGCTGGGTGACATTGGGCCAATCATCAGGAGGCTGTGAGTTCTAATCCTGTGTTAGGCATAACAAAGATGGGATATAAATAAAAAAATTGAGAGAAATCTGAATATGGCCTTCAGCTTCATGATCAAATTTGTATAGATACCCCAAATTTCAGCTACAGTAAAAAAATAAAATACAATTTAGCTTTAGATACCGTGCTGTACGATGCCAGCTACTCAACGAGTCCTTGGGGGAAGCTATCTGGCTCTCTGCTTTTGCTAGTGTGCCTTTGTGATTCAGTGTATTGTGGGAACTAACTAGGACAGTGATGGCTAACCTTTTTCTAAAGGCATGCCAAAATTGTGTAAATCAGCTGAGAGCTTCTGTGCCTGCAAATATGGCTCCGTGTACCACCTGTGGCACGCGTGCCATAGGTTCGCCATCACGGCACTAGGACCTTGTCAAGTTGTGTTTATACAATACATCAGGAGTGTTTCAGCTGAGGAAGAATCTGCAATGACATTTCAGTGGTGCCAGACAAAAAAGGAATCCATCCATGCAAATGAGTGGCAGTTTTTGCCTAGAAGTGTGAAGTGGTACTGATGGGGAGTTTAGTTACTCCAATGGATGCTGAAAGCTCTGCAAAGCTTCCTACTTTGTCTTCCTGGCAACATTCTCTTTCAAAAAGTAAAAGAAAAGTTTAGCGACCATATAGGCAGGTAGTCAAGAATACTAGAAAAAGTGCCAGGAAATAGAACTAAAAGAAGGAGCTGTGTAGATGAAGGATGCTAGAAATAATAAATAAGAATTTTTTAAGATAAATACAGAATAAAAAAAAGAAGATACAGGTAGTTCTCAACTTACGACCACAACTGAGCCCCAAATTTATGTTGCTAAGTGAGAAATTTGTTAAGTGAGCTTTGCCCTATTTTACATCTTTTCTTGCCACATTTGTTAAGTGAATCACTGCAGTTGTTACATTAGTAACATGGTTGTTAAGTGAATCTGGTTTCCCCATTGACTTTGCTTGGCAGAAGGTTGCCAAAGGGGATCATGTGACTCTGGGACACTGCAACCACCATAAATATGGGTCAAGCATCCGAATATAAATCACATGACCACGGGGATGCTGCAACAATTATGTGTGTGGAAAATGGTCATACAGGTAAGTCACTTTTTCCAGTACTGTTGTAACTTTGAAGGGTCACTAAATGAACTGTTGTAAGTTGAGGACTACCTGTACAGTAAGTCAAGCAGCTGAGCAAAAATGGTAAAAAGATAACAGGTAACAAATAAAAAACAGACCTACTCAACTTCTATTTTGACTCTGTCTTCTCTAATTTGAGAAGCTGAAATGAAGGAGCAGGACTGAGATAAAGCAAGGCATTACAGATACTCGACTTACAACCATAATTGAGCCCCATTCAGTTCAGTACAGTTACCGTTGTAAGTCATGCTGGCCGTTAAGCATGTCACCCCAGGACTGTGACAAATTTTTCCAATGGGTTGTGTTTGCTGGCAAAAACAATAAATTGTGGTGATGATATGGGCCAGTTGCCAAGTGTGACATGTGACTGTGGAGGGTGGGGTGGCTGCTGGAATTTTGAAACTGGGTTCTAAGTACCTTTTGAGGGGGTCCATTGTATCTTTTAAGAATTGCCAATCTACCAGTCATAAGTTGAGGATTACCTGTAGTCTGCAGTATTTGGATCCAAAGCAGAAAACATGTTTCAGAGCAAGTGTTATTTGCTCTAACTGTGGGCAGCTCCTTGATTCTTTTACCTGGACTCCTTGTCACTAGCTTCCTAACTCAAACACATCTCCCAGCCCAGGAAAAGTTCTGAATACACCTGTATTGGATCCAATAGCACCTTTTCCACTCTGTAACCAAATATTACACACGTCTGGACAAGAATGCTTCTTTCCTTCGAATGAGTTTCAATCTCTAGAGCCAGATGAATAGCATTGTACTGTACTGAAGAAATTTGTTGATGGTCTGGTTGAACCTTTGAGGAACCCTGGAGAGCTGATCTAGTGACCGAAGAAGCACAAACATTATCCCTGTCTTCTAAAAAGAGGGAAAGGAGGATGTAAGAAGTCATAAACCTGTCACTGACAACTGGGGAAATTATAGGGATCATAAAGTGACCATCTATAAACACCCTGAAAACAATGCAATAATTACCTAAGTCAAGATGGCTACTTCAAGAATAAGTTTTTCTAAATTTATTTTACTTATTTGATTCTAGCTTCCTTGTAGATTAGGGGAATGCCAAGGAGGATTATTTTCAAAGTACACAACTAATAGTTTCACTACAGGTCAGATTCCACAGTCAAATTTGCAGCCAGTTCTTCAAGGGCACATTGCACTTGAAAAAACAGTGAAAGCAAACCAACTGGTTTGGAAAAGATCAATGAATGTGATCCTGGGACAAGAAACCAAGTCCTATAAAGATGGAATGGAAGAATGGGGCACAGTGGGGATAGGACAGCCCTGTATAATAAATACTTTCAATGATGTCATGCATGACCAGAACGGCAGAACATGGAATACTGGATTTACATTACAAGAAGGCTTTGTAGATTAGAAATGAACATCTAAGAGCACTTTGGCAGTAGAATATGACACCTGGAGATGGCGTATTTTTCTTCACAGATGCATTCAAGCAGAAGCTGAAAACCCCTCCACTAAGAAAGCCTTAATTGGACTCGATGGCACTAAATATCCAATATCCAATCTTTCTTCAACACGGCCTGCAGATGTGCAAGTTTCAACTCAGAATTCTTAGCAAGGGACATAAAGCTGCCCCAGGTCTTCTGAATGAGGATGGGATATAAATCAATAAAGAAACAAATGCTAACAAAGGCATTCTGAGGGTAAAAGGATATATACATCATTGGTAGGGACCCCAGCTTGGGAAAAGCAACCAAATGAATAACAAGTGAAATCCTTCAAGGCAGTGGTCCCAAACTTTTCTGGCACCAGTTTTGTGGAAGACAATTTTTCCACAGAATTTTTTTTGGGGGTGGGGGTGGGGGCGGGGGGGAGGATGGTTTCACATGCAACCTACAACCTGATGAAGCTTCACTTGCTTGCCCACTGCTTGTGCAGTGGTACCAGTCTGTGGACTGGGGATTGGAGACCCCTGTTTCAAGGTGTTTTGACAACTTGTAAAAATTCTCATTCTTTCTGTATCATTCTACCCCCACCCCACACCATTATAAAGCTATTAGAATGGAGGGATAGGACTAGGAAGATGGGTTAAAGATAAGTTAAAAATCCTCACACTACCATAAAGCTTCCCTGAGATTCATTCCTATTTTAGTCTCATTGTTGTGAAGAGAAAAAACAAGGGGGAAGGCCTAAGTATTCCATTTTCATCTCCCTGTGTATAGGGCCATGGACATTTCGAAAATACTCAGACCTAACCTGACCAGCAGAGCACCTCTCTGCTGTTCATTAAACCATGTATTTTCTTTTTAGTCTGAAAAAGGTCATACAGGTAGTCTTCGACTTAATGTTCACAACTGGAACCAACATTTTAGTCACTAAGCAATGCAGTTGTTAAGTGAGTCATTAAGGGATCAGATCCATTTTTATTGGAATTGGGTATGTTTAGCTTAAGAGAAAGAAGGACTAGGGGAGACATGATAGCAGTGTTCCAATATCTCAGGGGTTGCCACAAAGAAGAGGGAGTCAAACTATTCTCCAAAGCACCTGAGGGCAGAACAAGAAGCAATGGGTGGAAACTAATCAAGGAGAGAAGCAACTTAGAACTGAGAAGAAACTTCCTGACAGTTAGAACAATTAATCAGTGGAACAGAAATTGCCTCCAGAAGTTGTGAATGCCCCAACTCTGGAAGTTTTTAAGAGGAGATTGGACAACTATTTGTTTAAATGGTATAGGGTTTCCTGTCTGAGCAGGGGGTTGGACTAGAAGACCTCCAAGGTCCCTTCCAACTCTGTTATACTATTCTATTCTATTCTATTCTATTCTATTCTATTCTATTCTATTCTATTGTGGTCATTAAGTGAATCACATGGTCATTAAGCAAATCCAGCTTCCCCAACTGACTTTGCTTGTCAGAAGCTAATTAGGAAGGTGGCAAGCCGTGATCATGTGACTGCAAGATGCTGCAATAGTCATAAATGCAAGCTGGTTGCCAAGCACCAAATTGTGATGTAACCACAACAGTGATGTGATGGTCATAACTTCAGGGACCAGTTGTAAGTCATTTTGTTTCCTAAGGCCACCATAACTTCAAAATGTTGTTAAATGAACCCATCATAAGAGGAGGACTACATATAAGTAGTTTAAAGAACAGCTGGGCTTGCGCTAAATCTAAACTCCTCCTAAATCATTTTCAACACACAGCCCAAGAATTTATTGTACATGCAATGAACACATAAAACTGTTTATGGTCTTGTTTTTATTGCTTGGTTTGTGAGTAACTTTGTTCTCTCTCTGTCTGAATACTATACTCCCTTCCTTAAAGAAACATCCAAGCTATTTCAACCACATGAAGGAGAATAGGAAAATGAAAGCAAAAGGCTTCTGAACCCCAAAGCAGCAGCCTATCCTTGTTCCCAGCTCACCTTCTGATCATCAGGAACCTGTATTTTCTGGGCCTTTTTCATGATCGGCTGGGGCTTAAGCTCCTCTTCTGAGAACCGATGCTTGCGAGGGTCAAAGGTCTCGTGGCCTGGAATGCTGGACAATGCCAAATCAGCAGGGTCAGGATCAAAGTTCATGAGGACCTCCACAGCCTCAGGGTCTACCGGGCTGGGTGTGCTTCGGGATACTGGCATGATAGGACCTGAGGCAGGTAAGCAAGAAGGTGGGTGAATTTTGCACAAACCACCAACAAAAGTTACCTGCTGGTCCCCTACTCCTTCCTGATGATCATATATCCAACCACCCCTTTCTGATTCCCGGTGCACTTCAACTCTTCAAGAAAGGGATTAACAGATATTGTGGAGAGCAACCCAGTACATTTAAGTGCTCCTGAGCCAACTGCGCAGACCACAAGGATTAAAGGCATGCAGAGGGGCTGAGGAATTGATGCAGGTTAAAAAGCACCCCAACAACCCCATTTAAGTAGAGGTGGATTTTCTGGAGCATTCCATGTCTGACAGGGCCTAAGAAACAGTCAGAGAAAGGGTTAGGACCCATGTTAAGACCCATCCTGGATCCAAAAGTCCCTTTTGCACTTAACCTCCATTTCCTGTTCTAGCCAACATTTTCATTACCAGCATTCAAGCTTTTTCTTGTTAGCAAACCATCTCCATCTCCTCTTTCTCTGTAAAAAAATCAATACCGTCTTTTTTCCTGCTACTGTAATAGAGCCGAGGAACTCATGTGCTCCTGCCTGTTGGAGAACCCAGGTACCCTGGTTTCCACCCCTCCCTCCCCCAGACATCTGCCAGTTATCCCTTCTAATCTCTTCCCCATAGGAGACCCCAAATGACCGCCCTGCTGGAGTGCTCCACCCACCTCCCTTTGGAGGAGAGCCCCACGACTATTCCGCCCTGCTTTGCAAGCCCCTGCTGCTGGCCCCTCATGGGAACCTGCCCACTGGGAGAGCCACACAGGCACCCCTGGAGAGGCCCTGCCCGCCTGCCTCATACCACAGCCCCATGTGCCTGCTTGCCCCGCCCTGAGCCGAGGAAGGGGCAGGCTGCCAGCTGGCAGGAGTGATGAGTGCAGAGCCCAACCGAGTTACATGTGTTCACAGAGGCAGGGTGAGAAACGTGAGCGAAAGCTGGAGGCTCCATGCACAGACACGAGACTGGGCCTTTCCGAGCGGGCGTGGTTGACACAGGGCTCTGGCACACCAGTAACACGGGATTCCCCGCAGCCTCCTGGCACGCTAGGGCTGGGTCTCTACTCCAGGACACGTGCACACACATTCAAACATGTTCCTTAAAAAAAAAAAAAGGGGGGGGGGGAGACCCACAGCTGATGTTCAGGAAAGGGGAGAGCTTCATTCCCCAGGAACTCTCCCTCTTATAAGTGGAGCAAAATCCTTACATCTAGGATCTCCAGGTAATGGGGCAGTGTTTGTGCAGAGGGGAGGCTTTTCTGTTTTTAAATGGAGGCTGTTGGTATCCAGAAATGCGAACATAGCTGATGAAGCAACAAGAGGGAAAAGGATGGGGAGTGGGGGGGGGGGAAGAGGGTACAGGGCAAATATCAGGATTCCATGCTTCCTGGAAGGCAAAAGAGTTTTTAGATAGAATATTTGTAGTTCAAGGTTGAATTGTGGGGTCATTGATGCTCTCCGAGCTTGGTGGTTTTCTTGCAGATGTTTCATTGTCAAACTAGGTGACATCATTAGTTCATTGGTGATGTTACCTAGTTTGGTAATGAAACATCTGCAAGAAAACCACCAAGCTTGGAGAGCATCAAGGATCCCAGAGTTTTTAGAGGATGGGGTGACTTAAACAAAAGAACATCTAGAGAGGGGACGCAATTTGTATTTAATGTTTTGGACCCCAGCCCCCCAGATATAAGAGCTCCAGTTACTTTCTTTAGATTTAAATAAAAGAGAAAAATATTTGCAGTGGTCTTAGATTCACTGACTAATAGATCTGGATGAATAAAACAATTTCTGTGTTCATTTCACACAATGTGCTCAAACAATTAAAACTTTATGGCATGATGTGATGGACTGGTGCATACAACAGGCTAAAATGATGGCTGGATTGCCTTTCCATGCTGGGCCACCAAACTCCCTGGAGTTTCAGTGTGTTGTGAGAATCCAGCTTATGTCTGACAAGGAAGAGATGGAGCATTCAGAAATGCTTGGTGTTCAAATTAACACTGAGCTAACCAAGTTAGAGAAAGTGAAGGATCATAACTGAGAAGAAACTTAATGGCAAGTATGGGGAGGTAAGAGGGCTGATGTACCATCAAGTCTTAAAGTTTGAGAGGGACCATATACATTTATCAAATATAGGAATTAGAAATTCACTTGAAAACCTGCATCATCTTGAACATCAGTTTAATTACATTACTTTTGCACCCTACTGATGACACTGTCTGATGTGATCAAAATATTACTCATGTGTAAATCAACCTGGAGCACCACTGGTCTAAGAATGACTCCAGAGCAGTGTCTCTCAACCTCAGCAACTTTAAGCTGTGTGGACTTCAATTCCCAGAATTCCCCAGTCAGCTATGCTGGGAATTGAAGGAATTCTGGGAATTGAAGTCCACACAGTTTAAAGTTGCTGAGGTTGAGAAACACTGCTCTAGAGCACAATTCTGGTGTTGGATATACTCCAAGGAGCCCCAAACACTGTGGATGGAATCAATTCATCCCCACTAACTTGCACTCTTGATATTTTTCATCATAAACTGTAAGCACCAGTTTTCCATCCAAAACTCTGTAAACTTCCTCCTTTCCTCCAACTTCTCAACAATCACACTTCTAAATGGAAGCCAAAAAGCAATATTCAGAATCAAACCTGGTAGATAGCTTACTAAATATTATCCAACTCAAATTTCTTATTATTCTGTTTTTAAAAATCCACACACTCCACCTTTCTATTGGGAATCAGAACAAGGCTCAGTCAAAAATGAAGTCTAAAAACAATATTACCACCACTCTTGGGTGGGGTTTGCACAATGCAGTGAATTTGGTTACTGAATTAATCCATTTTTTAAAAAGTTTTTTTATTTTATTTTAATTGAACAACACCACAAAAAAAAGAATCATCCTTCAATACATCTTGTAGAAAGCGTGTCGATTGGTTACAAATAACTTTCGTGCATTTCTTCCATAGTCATTACTTGTAGTTCATATTAGATTATACACTTTGAATCAAAAATCTTTATATATCTTACTATCAATATACCACAATGCTCATTTGACTACAATTATTTGAACGTGCTTCAGCCTGAACTTATTCATACTTAAAAACACAACCACATAATGGCATTTGTTAGCTATTTCAAAAATCCTCCAATCACATTATACTTTTATAACATATTCTGAGTAAAAATCAATTAATAAAGTTTCTAAGCCTTTCCCCCCCTTGCCCCCCCAATTCGCTGTTTAGAATTTATATTCAAGTTGCTTTTACCAATACCAGAGCATGTATGTATTATTAAACAATATCCATTAACATTTCCTTGTTGTTATAATTAGCTAAAAGTCATTTACTATTTATATCCCAACTCCTCTCGTCAACCCCCCCCCCCCCCCAAAAAAAAAACATTACACCTTTATGACAAAACCTAAATAGAAATTTGTTAGTAAAATTTATAGGTCTTTTTCCCAGGTCACAATTTGCAATCTATATCAAGATTTCTTTTACTAGTTTAAGAGTACATAGTATATATCATTAAGTTGTATCCATTATCATTCCATTATTGTTAATTATAGTTATTTAATTGTTGATGAATAAACATTTAATAACAATCTAAAACAATCTAGAAATTACTAAATTCCTACTTATTGCTCAACCAAAATTAACTATTTTTTAATTATCAACTTTCATTGTTAACCTGTATCTTTCCAGTAACAAAACAGTCTTATCTCTCTTGCCAGTTGTGTCAGTCTTCTTTTTATCTCCTTTATAAGGTTTTTATAGATTTCTCTCCACACTTTGTTGCTTGAAGGATCTCTCAGGTAATCTCGTTGCCCACCAATTATTTTTAAAGTTAGCTTGTTTTTGGTTATCAATCCTGTTTCTGAAAGAGTTTCTCTTCTTAAATCCATCATCATTACCCTTTTTTCTTCTTCTGTATCTTGAAGTCTGGGGTAGAGCTCCAATTCGTCGAAATCCCTCTTCCATGTTCCCTTCATTCCACTTTCACCCACATTTGCTCCATTAATAAATTCATCTGTTGTCTTGTCTTTATCTTCTATATCTTCATTCTCCCCTTTAGTTTTTGGTGCTCCAACCCCTTCATCTTTTGCTGTGAGGAATGCTAGTTTTTCCAACTTCTTCTCAATTCTCCCATATCCTTCCAACAAATTTTGAATTCCAGCCAAATATTTTGAAATTTTAAGGTTTCCTCATCTGAATATTGATCCATGTTTCCAAAAAGGAAGAAAGAAATGAAAAAAACTAATAGCCACTGCCACTCTAGCCTTCCAAGCCTCTTTTATTTTTTAATTTTAGGTTGATTTAAGCACAAGGGGTTTTTTTGTGCTCTTCAAAAGAGAAGGGTTCTGTTTTGTTTTCCCCCCATTCTCTCCCCTGCCAAAATAGTTCTCACAGGCACCTGTAAAAACAATTCGTGCCCTTGGCTCTTTATCAGTTTGTATAAACAAATAACAAACCCTTCTGCTACAAAGTCAGTGAGAACAAAGAGAAAAAAAATAAGAGATACATTGTTTCAAAAAACTCCAGCTTCCGACTTCTGAGTGGCCGTGTTGCTACTTTTCACTTTAACTATCTCAGGCTTATAGGAAAGAAAGTTCTTTAATAAAATTTAGTAACAAGTAATAGGAAAAATTGTAAAAAAAAAAGGAAGGTTTTAGTCCAGAAATCAAAAAATAAAGTAACAAAGAGCAGAAGAAAAAAAAAGTTTGATCCGTTCACTTTAAGAGAAGAAACGAAAAACGTTACGAGCACTTCAATCCACAAAATATGGTTACAAGGAAAAAAAGCTTTCCAATGCGATCCAGTATTAATTAATTTCGCAGCTTAATTCTTGCTTGAGGATCTAATTTGGCTTTTTTTTAAAAAAAGGTTTCTTTGAGCAGTCTTTCCCAAAATAAAAAAATCTCACCAGATGGACTCACTTTCTCTTTTCACTTCCTTCCTTCCGGAGCCGTCCCTACTACATCAGCCTGGGGCTGCCTGTTTACCGCCGGCTTGAAGAGCTTCCCTTGGGTCAATCAGGGACTTTGCGATGTCCCTGAGACCAGCAAGGCTTTGTCTTCCTGGTCACAGTCTCTACGGGACGGTTTAGGTCCATCTGGACCGTCCAGCGACAAAAGTGTCAATGGCAGTCTCGGAGTGTTGAGACTGCACGTTGTGTCATTGCGACATGGCTCCTCCCCTCTCCTGAACTAATCCATTTTCTGATGTTGCTGAACCATAAACTATTCAAACAGGCTGGACTTGTACAACGTGCTAATCCTTCCACCAAAGCTCTAAACAAGGTTAAAACTAACCAAACTTAGCATTTTGTGCAAATCCAGACAAAGAAATGGAAGTTCAGAAGTAATTGTTTTCAGTGTGGGAGTTGAACACAATACCCAACTCAAACTTCTCAGATATCCCCGGAGCCTATTGAGACTGTTAAAGTAATAATAAAGTTGAGTAAATGCATTAATTTGCAATGTTTTTACTGTTGTAAATTGTCTTAAATCTCCATCCCATTCCATGTACTCTTTAATACATTAATTCTATTATAACATAGAATTTTCATTAATTGGATCAATTCTCAACAGGTGTATCTCTAGCTGTATGGACTTCATCTCCCAGAATTCCTTGCAATATCTATAACTGAAATTGCCTGAGTTTTGTTAATCCAACAATAAATATATTTGTAATAATTTTAGAGTTCTTTTTAAAGTAAGAACTAGTCAAATAGGACATACAAGAGTACACTTAGCACAAGCCAATATAGAGGGTTAAAATTGAGATCTGGAGCAGAGGGAAGAAAACATACACTTTGCTCAGCGCACAGTCCTTTTCTCTTCATACAGATTTAGCCACAGGAAGAAAAGTAGCTTGGAAGGAGTGATTCAGAAATTGTCTAACAAGAAAAAAAAAACACCTACACACACTATTCTCTTTTGCTGCACTTTCATTGCAAATCATGGCTTCCACAATCTATTTTTGTATAAAAAATGCTTTGTTGCATGCATCCATGTGTAACCTGGATGCAGGTCCCCAAGTCTTTGTGTCTTTAAATAAAATATAAATTACAATATGACTTTGTCCCCTACAACATCAAAGGGCAAGTTTAAATTATGCTTTCTTCTTATTCCATAGAATAAGAAGCCAGCCATGCTCAGGAATTCTGAGACTTGAAATCCACAAATCATAAAGGGGCCATCATTCCCCACCTCTGCCATAGAGGCACTGCAGAAGGAAAACAAAATAAAGCATGTAGCAATACAACTCTTAATTTGCAACCTAGCTTTATAAGAGTGTTCTTTATAATACTATCAACAAATATTTGTGTGGGTATTGTTGGAAGTTATCACCCAGCCCTCTCCCAGAAAAATGAAATATCCTAGGAAATATTGAAAAGGCAGAATATTTCTCTGGATGTGAAAAGAAACATGTTTCAAAAGGACAAGGTAACTCTCCCCGCAGCTTCCTGCCCCCACCTTTTGTCCATGAGCCATTAAAGCCCGAGCTAGTCCACTTTACATAATAAAAGACTTCTCCCCTTCACCTCCATGGGGAAGGTAATAAAGGCATGGTAATATAACTGACCACATGGCATCTGAACTCAACGAAACCTGGATTCAAAACTCAGCACAGAGGATTGCCCTTGCATAGGCCCATGTGAGTCTGAAACCAATCAGAATACATTTCTTACACAGGAACAGGAAACAGAGAGGTGGGACCGAACAGATTATAAAAAGCCCTGCAAGCCCTTCTTCTTTTTCCCTTTTCTTCTTCTTCACCCAACACCTGGAAGCATGTGATCACCTTTTTCCCCAGGACCTCCAGCCATGTGGTCCTGTCCTCCATTAAACCATCTTTGTAAGCAGCCTCCATGCCTCCAGTGTATTTTTCCCCACTTGGGGGCGAACCCAGAAGGACATTACTTCCAACAGTATCTATGGTTTTAGGCCTACAATCAATGTATGCTGGCTGTGACAACTAAAATATTTGGAAGCTGAGGGGGGGAAAACCAGACTGTGGGATCCTTGATGCTCACGGAGCTTGGTGGTTTCTTGCAGACATTTCATTACCCAACTAGGTAACACCATCAGTACATATGTTACCTAGTTGGGCAATGAAACATCTGCAAGAAAACCACCAAGTTCAGGGAGCAACAAGAACCCCACAGTTCAACCCTAACCTCAGACATCAAAGCTGAGATGCCTGCTCCAGCAACCGAAGCAAAAAGAGATGAGTATTTGTGGAAGTTAACCCCTAAAGCAGCTGAGGTTGAGCTCCTCCACCCCAATGCCCAGAAAAAGGGAAGGGCCCTGAGCGAGCTGGGAAGAGTGGATGGATGTGGGACTGGAAACAAGCCAGGCTCCCAAAGCCCCTGATGGAGCCCCTGGGGAGTTCCGCAGAGCAACGGAGGGAGGAATTTGACTAGGCCACGCTCCGTGAAGAGGGGCCATTATGCAGGCCAAAAAAGAGGGGAGGAGGAGTGCATCCTTTTGAAGTGAAGAGAAGCAGACAGTAACACAGCCCCCCTTCTCCACCCATCAGAAGGAGGCTGCAACCAGTGCCTCTTCCACACAGCAGGCAGGCTGCCAGGGTAGACAACCACCTCCCTCCCTCTGAACTAGAGCTGAGAAACATGACCAGCCTTATCAAGCACAAGCATACAGAGGCTGACAGGAGGGAGGGAGGAGCAGTGCTGAACAAACTGCCCTGGTTTAGGGGAAAGTTTGATGGGGACTCAGACCAGTTAGGCCTATTCCTTGACTCAGCTGAGATCCACCTAGCTTGCTATGGGCACCTCTACCCATCCCCCAGAGCCATGGTGAATACTATCGCAGAGGGTCTAGAGGGAGAAGCAAGGGAATGGCTAGCCACCCTCCACAAGAGGCGAGCCCTCCAACTGCAAGGCGTATATGACTTCCTACGACTGCTAGAGGCCAGATTTGAGGAGGTGGAGGAGGACCCGTATGCAGAAGATGAGCTCGGAAACCTAAGGCAGAGGGGGCGACCCATCAAGGAACACATCCATGAATTTAGGAGAATCATTGGAAGGCTACCCCCTTTACCAGAGTGGCTGTCTGGACAAGCAGATTGCCCATGTAACCGCTTACTGGGACATCCCGAACCGACTGAGTGGTTCCGAGTAGCAATAAAAGTCGATGGCACATTGCGCGCAAACGACATGAGAAAGCCACCGGACACGAAAGAGAGAGGTCAAATGAGGGAATAGAGATAGACCCAGCCAAAGTACAAGCCGTCCTAGGCTGGCAACCCCCTTGCACCTGCAGTCAGCTACAAAGCTTCCTAGTGTTCGCGAACTTCTACAGGCAATTCACCCCCTCCTTCGTGAAGATTGCCAAACCCATGACGGACCTCCTAAAGACAGGGAGCCCAGGAACGAAACCCCACCCAGGGCAACCTCTACAGTGGGACCTAACCTGCCAAGAGGCTTTTGAAACACTAAAGGAAATGTTTGCAAAGGAACCGGTACTGAAGCATCCTGACCCCAAACAACCTTTCGTTATCCAAGCAGATGCCAGCAACGTGGCAGTGGGAGCAGTGCTACTCCAAAGAAACAACCAAGGAAACCTACAGCCCTGCGCCTATACCTCCCGCTAGCTCACAGACAGAGAGAGACAATGTCAACACTGTAAGCAACCTGGGAGAATGTCAAAAAAGTGCTAGCTAAAGCGGCAGAAACCTATAAGAAAAAGGAAGATAAACACTGAGCTCCGCAACGGCTATTCCAGATGGGGGAGAAGGTCTACCTCTCCACGAAGTATTTGAGGTTAAAACTCCCTAGCAAGAAACTGGGGCCAAAGTTTATGGGACCATTCCCCATAGTAAAGATCATCAACCCAGTCACAGTTCAATTGAAACTGCCCCGACTGCTAGAGAAGATTCACCGGGTATTCCATAGTAGCCTCTTAAAACCCATGGTTGGATCGACCCTGAAAACACTACCCCGGAAGCCCCCAGACCCTGTGGTCATATGGGGCCAAACCTATTATGAGGTGCAACCAATCCTTGATTCGAGGTGGCACAGGAGACAACTCCAATACTTAATCAAGTCGCTTCGCACAGGTCACTTTTGGGAAGTGAGGGGAGCCGAATGTCAACTCATAAAGCATTTCCATGTCTGTTATCAAGTTGCCATGGTGAGGAAACTGGGGAGCACATTCCATGCATACCTTCGGTTAGAGTCGAATCTCAGATTACCACAGCAGGCTTGTGAGGTGTGGAATTCTATAGCCTTTATAACCTTGTTGGTGTCAGGCCTGTAGTTATATTCTTTTTAGGATCTTTGGCCTGCCACACTTTTTAATAATTCTCTATGCTGTTTCATTAGTGTAGTAGTTGGGAGGGGGGAATAGAAAGGAGTAGGATTGTAGAATGGATTGTTGACATTCTTTTGTAGAAGCCAAGGTCATCTTTTGTCTCAGCACCTCGACACCTGGCCAGAAGAAGATGGGTGTATATGCCAGAGTGGAAGATGATGATTGGAACATGTGATGGATTTGTGGGTGTGGGGAGAGATCATGAACGTTCAACTGGGTGAACCCAGAGAACGTACTTCCAGAGTTGGAATTTCCATAGCCGTGCTAACATGCCTGCGGAATAAATTGCACCTTTAAGGATGTTTTGCCTTGGACAATGATTTATTTCTGCATGGTATTTAGAACCCTAACATTATTCCAACTCTCTACTTTAAAATAATTCACTAGCTCCCTCCCCCTATCAAGGGGGAAGGGCTGGTGATGGAAGATCTGGTGATGGGGTCTCGGCATTCCCAATGCTGACCGGGACAGCGTAAATATCAGCGAAGAATAAATGAGAAGCTTTTGGTGATAAGAAGCTGAGTGCGGAACTTCAAAGGCAATGGAATGCTGCTTCCAGTTTAATTGCATCAGGAGGAATGCAGGAGGAGACACGACAAGACGAAGGAAGGTCGCAGAAATATTTCTTCAGCAAATTGTGAGTGCATGCTCCCCCTCCTTCCCCCCAGCTTGGAAACAAGGCTTGGGAAAAAAAAAACCTAGAACAGAGGTTTGGGCTCCTTCCAGACGGCAATAAATGAAATGGCTTATCACCCTGCAACTAGCTGGGAGAAAGATTCCCTTTCAAAATGGGAATTTCAAAGGAGGCAGGAAGAAGGAATTTTTCCAGCATCTGTCACTTGCAAGCCACCACAAATGGGGCTGCAACCAGTAAATGAAGCAAATTGGGCAGTAAATTGGGCTTTCCTCCCAGGACTTGGATGGAAGAGATGCTACTTACCAACTCCTTTGCCATCAGCATGGGGAAATCATCCAAGCCAGCAAAGGGCACCTACTTGGCCCATAACTCCTCCAAGCCAGCAGGAGGGTCTTTGGCACGTAAAACCCCTTAGCCAGCCATCATTGGTTGAGCTGCAACCTGTGAAGCAGGCAACCCCGGGATGGGTCTTAACCCCAGGTCATGGATGTGAGGGATGCCAGTGGGCAACTGCCCTCCCTCAGCAGATGGCACCATGGCAGAAAGCTGGGCAGTGGCCAACCGAGGGATTGACCTCCCCACCGGTTCCAGTCTCCCCTGCAAGGCCCAAAAAGGTTCTTACCAGACCTTCCTACAGAGAAGAAATCTCCATGGAAGAAGGGATTACCAAACAGAGGCCTGCATTGTGGATGGCGGGAAAATGTGCGCCTGCAAGGCCCCAAGTGGCTCTTTACCCACCTTCCTACAGAGTAGCAATCACCAACATGGAAGAAGGGATTACCAAAGCCAGGCCTGCAAGATGGGAAGCGGGACAAGGTGCATCTGCAATGCCCCAAAAGGTTCTTACTCCACCTTCCTACAGAGAAGCAATCTCCACCATGGAAGAAGGGTTTACCAAGGGGGCAGCTGCAAGTTGGAGAGCAAGGCAGTGTGATGAAACGGTTCCTGAGTTTAGAGAGGTAACTAGGTTCCATTCCTCGTGGGGCCCAATTAAATGCCACCATTGTTGTCAACTTGGCCACAGAGCGTCAGAGTGCTTGGCTCCAGCCCCAATGCCACAAACGTGCGCACCAACCACCACGGCGGTAAAGAGAGGGTCCCAGATGCCACCACAGAAGAGTCATCTGGGCCAACAACCTCTGGAAGAGGATCCCCAACTTAAGGTGAGGAAGTGTCCTACCAAGGGGGAGGCCTCGGAAGAGGAAAAGGGCAGACATTCTCCGGAGGAGGATCCCCAACTTAAGGTGACAAAGAGTCCAACTAAGGGGGAGGCCTCGGAGGGGGAAAAGCCTAAACGACCTCTGGAAGAGGATCCCCAACTTATGGTGACGAAGAGTCCTACCAAGGGGGAGGCCTCGGAGGAGGGAATTGCCGAAGAACAAATGTGTGTACCAATTGCCACGGTGGTTAAGAGAGGGCCCCAGATGCCCGCACAGAAAAGTCATCTGGGCCAACAGCCTCTGGAAGAGGATCTCCAACTTAAAGTGACAAAGTGTCCTACCAAGGGGGAGGCCTCGGAAGAGGAAAAGGGCAAACAATCTCCAGAGGAGGATCCCCAACTGAAGGTGACAAAGAGTCCAACTAAGGGGGAGGCCTCGGAGGGGGAAATGCCCAACCGACCTCTGGAAGAGGACCCCCAACTTCAGGTGACGAAGAGTCCTACCAAGGGGGAGGCCTCGGAGGAGGAACAAGGCCAGCCGTGGATGATTGGATCCAAGAGCCCAGAACCTACAGCACCTGCAGCAGTGAGCCCGAAACGGCCATGGGAAGAGGTCGCAATGGACTTCATCATGGAACTCCCAGACAGCAGTGGGCATAAAGTAATTTGGACTGTTATTGATTTGTTTTCTAAGCAGGCACACTTCATTGCTTGCTCAGGATTGCCATCCGCAAACGAATTAGCGAAAATGTTTGTGAAACACATTTATCGCCTGCATGGAGTACCCAAGAGGATCATTTCAGACCGCGGAGCCCAGTTCACAGCCAAGTTCTGGAGAGAGGTCCTGAGATCTATTGGGTCCACACAAGAACTGAGCTCAGAGGTTCATCCCAGCATGAACGGCGCAGCAGAGGGAGCCAATGCGGTGGTGGAACAATACATCAGGTGTTTTGTGGACTATCAGCACGACAACTGGTCGGACTTGCTACCCTTCGCCGAAGTGGCGTACAACGATGCGGTCCACAGCAGCAGAGGATTAGCGGGTTTCCAGATTACCAGTGGCATGGAAGTTGTTGCCATGCCTGAGTTGCCTAGAGAACCTCCTTCTTTCATGTCTTTGAGTGAATGGATGGACATGCTAAAGAAAGGATGGGAGAATACGAAGAAGGCTCTAGCAGTTGCGGCAGAAGCCTACCAGAAGCAAGATGATCAACATCGCTCGCTCCTAAACCCCTACCGTGTGGGGGACAATGTTTTTATATCTACCAAATACATAAGATTAGAAATGCTTAGCAAGGAATTGGGTCCAAAATTTCTAGGTCCATTCCCAATAGTGAAGATAGTTAACTCAGTTACAGTTCAACTCAGTCTACCCAGAAGTCTAGGGGAAATTGACCCAGAATTTCATTGTAGCTTGTTGAAACCAGTAATTGGGTCTAACAGAAGAGCATCCACCCAAGCTCAATCTCCTCCTTTAGTGATGGAAGGGGAAACACAATCTGAGGTGGAAAAAATTGTAGATTTTAGGCTGAATAGGGGTTGCTTATAGTACTTAGTGCATTGGAAGGGTTACCCTTGGTCTGAAGCTAATTGGGTGAACAGTGGGAACCTAAAAGTGGAGAAGTTAGTAAAGCAATTCAATGGGAAGTTTCCCGAGAAGTCAAGGGGTTCCCCTGGGTGGAGAAGAGGTGGTTAATTTTGTTATGTTAACTTTTATGTTATTCTCTTTGCAGGAAACGTTTTTCTTTTGAGGAGAGGCCGCCTGTCAGGCCTGTAGTTATATTCTTTTTAGGATCTTTGGCCTGCCACACTTTTTAATAATTCTCTATGCTGTTTCATTAGTGTAGTAGTTGGGAGGGGGGAACAGAAAGGAGTAGGATTGTAGAATGGATTGTTGACATTCTTTTGTAGAAGCCAAGGTCATCTTTTGTCTCAGCACCTCGACACCTGGCCGGAAGAAGATGGGTGTACATGCCAGAGTGGAAGATGATGATTGGAACATGTGATGGATTTGTGGGTGTGGGGAGAGATCATGAACTTTCAACTGGGTGAACCCAGAGCATGTACTTCCCGAGTTGGAATTTCCATAGCCGTGCTAACATGCCTGCGGAATAAATTGCACCTTTAAGGATGTTTTGCCTTGGACAATGATTTATTTCTGCATGGTATTTAGAACCCTAACAGTTGGATAATGTGATTTATGACACAGACTGAGGGGAGAGGGGAAACAGGAACAAAGTTCATCCGTAACTTACTTGAGGTCAGATCCGACTCCAATGGGGTATTGCTGAAATGTTGTTTCTAATAAATGACTGGACTTCTTTTGAAACTTGGCTCGAGGCTCATGAATTAATTAGGGCATCTTTCGGAAACCTGACTCTTCTATAGAAAAAAACAGACTTTGGGAAAGAGTTAAAAGAAGATTCTTACAGCTCTCTTACAAATCTCATCCCAAAAGCAGGAGAACCACAGGAACCAATCACTATGTTTTCACCTACACCCCCCCCCCCCCCCCATCTTCTTGCACAACATACAGCCAAATTTACCTGTCTTGCTGCAGTTTTGGTCATAATCACTGCCAACTAGACCTTCACCAGATGAAGAACAGACTGATGACGCACAAGAAGCTGGTCGACTAAGATCCACCACTACCCCACTGGAAGGTGAGGTGGTGGGCTGGCTGCCTGGGGAATAGGACTGATGGGCTGGACTTGGGGGCAAACCATTTTCCAGCAAAAATTCATCCAAGTCGATGTATTCAATCTCATTGTAGGGCAAGGTGCGTTCCCACAGGAGGGACCCCCGATATGCACAGTGCCCAGGTCTTGAGATGCTCAGATCGTCCTCCATTTTATGTTCCTTGTCTTTGATCACACCTGCAATGGAACAGAAGCAGCAGGCAAAGGGAGAAACACAGGTTAAAGAATAAGATGTGTGCAATGTGTATGAGCTAAGAATAGGAATCTACTGAAATGCAATCAAAAACAAGACAGGCAATTAACGGGAAAGTCAGAATCTGGAAAATTAGACCAGAATTTGCTCATGCTGCGAGGAGAAGGCTGAAGGTGGTAAATCTGCGATAAGATGCTTAAAAAAACTGCAAAGCTTGTGCCAAAGTCATACATAAAAGTCTTCTAGAAAGAAAGTGGACTTTGACAAGAAGAGTAGTTAATTAATGAATTAATTATTGTTTCCTCGATATACCACACATTAAAGCTTAAATTTTGTACTGTAAAGGGACAAGGGTCATATCTGCCAAAGCAGCTCATAATTAAAAAAAGAAGGGCCTAATGTGAAGAGGAAATGGAAAAGCAATAAATGAATATAAATCACAGCTACACATATTTAAGCCGTTCAGTCAAAGGTGATAGTCTTTTAAAGAGGTGAGGAATTGTGGCCCTTTTATAACTTGTGGACTTCAACTGCCAGAATTATGCTGGCTCAGGAATTCTGGGAGTTGAAGTCCACAAATCACAAAAGGGCCATTGTTCCCCACCTCTGTTTTAAAGGAAAATACAGTTCAAAGGGAATACAAAATGCCTTTAGCAACAATAAGAGCCTTTCCCAAACCAAAAGTTAATCCTTCAAAAGCAGAAAACATTAAAACTCATCATCTTACGACCATTAGTTTAACAACTGTTCAAACTTATAACAATGCTGAAAAAGATAGCCTTCATACTTATGACTGTCTCAGTGGTTACATGAACAAAATTCAGGCACTTGGCAACTGGCATGTATGTACAATAGTTACAGTGTCCAGGGGTCATGTGATCACCATTTGCAAGCTTCCCAAGGGGCTTTTGACATGAAAATTCAGAATGGGGGAAGCTGGATTCGCTTAACAACTGCCCACTTAGCAATGGAAGTTCCAGTTCCAATTATGGTCATAAAGTGAGCAATACCTGCATACAACTGGAGGCTTCAGAGTGCCAAATTTTCCTTATCAGGTCTAGCCTACTTAGGGCAAGATTATTCAACAAAGTCAAGATGAACTTGTTGTCTGGAAGGGATACGGAAAGCAATGTAAAAAATAAAAACTAATTAGCACTAAGTTATTATAATTTGCAAGTTAGGTAAATTACACTTAGCACAGCTGTTCGAATCAAAGGGATGGCTACACCATTAAGTTACTTACAGGGATTAAAGTGTGCTGTGGAGAGCAATGTTCCCTCTAAGGTGCGCAGCTGCGCGGCCGTGCACATGGCAAGAAAACACTGCGCAGCAGTTTGCAACTGCCGTGCAGTGATTTCTACTGTCACAGGCTCTGGAAGCTGGGGAGCTGCCCACATAGGACCTCCCCGGACTTGTTTTGATGAGCGCGAGGCGAATGACGGTAGTTTGCGCCGGCCACGCCCGCTCAAACTATTGTCAGTCGCCCCGTGTTCAGCAAAGCAAGCCTGGGGAGGTCCTTTGTGGGCAGCCAGTCCTAGCCGCTTGTGCCTGAAGTGAACCCCCAAAGCCCCCGCCGCCACTAAAATAACTGCTGCGCCTCCTCCTCCTCCTCCAACAGCACCACCACATTTGCTCCCTGACGCTGCGGCTGAGGTGAAGCCGCCAAAGCTCCCGCTGGTGCCCCTGCCCGTGGCAGCGGCACTTCCCCCTCCGCTCAGAGCACCTGAGCTGGGCCCCTCCTCCTCCTCCGTGCTTTTGAAGAGCCATGAGGCCACGGGAGCCAGTAGGAAGGCAGCGGAGGGGGGGGTGCGGGAGCAGGAAAAAAAGGCCTCATGGCTTCTCAAAAGCACAGTGGCGGCGGCGGCAGGGGTAACATGGGGCCCAGCTCAGGTGCTCCGAGCGGAGGGGGAGGCGCCACCGCCACTGCCACGGGTGGAGGCACCAGCGGGAGCTTTGGCAGCTTCACCTCAGCAGCAGCTCCGGGCAGCAAATGTGGTGGTGCTGTTGGAGGAGGAGGAGGCGGCAGCAGTTATTCTGGTGGCGGCAGGGGCTTTGGGGGTTCACTTCAGCCACAGCACTGGGCAGCAAATGTGGTGGTGCTGTTGGAGGAGGAGGAGGCGGCAGCAGTTATTCTGGTGGCGGTGGGGGTTCGTCAGCATCTTCAGCAGCAGCCCTGCCCCCGGTGAAAAAACCAAAGATGGAGCAGATCCACGCAGATGATGTCGCCGCAACATGACTGGAGGAGGAATTCTGGGAGTTGAAGTCCACAAGTCTTAAAGCTGTTAGGTTTGAAGACCCCTGGGGTTTTTTTCCCTAAATGGTTAGGGGTGCAAGGATCTTGTAACTTGACAGCTTTAAGACTTGCACACTTCAATGCCAGAGTTCCTGAGCCAACATTTTGGTTGCTAAGCAGGAGCATTGTTAAGTGATACTGATATTATATAACACTTTTAATTAAGCGGGTACCTTGAATAAACATAACTGAGTTTCAAATAATACTGATTTAGTTGTCTTAGGTGACATCTATGAAAAAAATTCAGGTGCTCAGGCATGAAAACATGCTGCTCAAACACTATACTTTTCTGCTCACACTGAAAAAAAATTAGAGGGAACATTGGTGGAGAGACTTGTAAAGTGCCAAGTAAAATAATCATTCCAAGCTGATAATCACAATAACTGTACAGGTAGTCCTTGACTTAAAACAGTTCATTTAGTGACTGTTACAATGGCAGTGAAAAAAGTGACTTGTGAACATTTTTCACACTTACAACCTTTGTAGCACCCCAATGATCGTGTGATCAAAATTCAGATGCTTGGCAAGCGGTTCATATTACAACCGTTGCTATGTCCTCTGGTCATGTGATCCCCTTTTGCAACCTTCTGACAAGCAAACTCAATGGGGACCCCAGTTTCGCTTAACAACCATACTAAATTATCAATTGGCAGAAATGATTCACTTAACAAGTGTGGCAAGAAAGGTTGTATTGGAAGCGTTGCGGCGAGAATGGCTGGGGAAATAGCGAGCTCTGAGGCGCTATGTGAAAAACCAGTCGGCAAACTGTTGTTGAGAGGTCTTTGGGCAACCGGCCTGAAGGGACGGTGAAGGAGAGGCGTTTCGGATGACCACATGGAGCGAGGCAAGCTCCCTGGCAGGTTGGAAATAAGCTCTCCAGATTGACAGCGGGGGTGGTGACCATCTTCTAATGCTTGGAGCAGGAGCGGTGTTAAGGACGGAGTGTTGGGACCAGAGAAAGATTGGCAGATTCAAGGGTAAAGGAACTTAAATTTGGAGCTTAAATTTTTTCCCCCCAAGCTTAAAAGCAACGGCTACCGTATTTTTCGGAGTATAAGACGCACCATGGTTTTGAAGAGGCAATTTTTTAAAAAAAAAGTAGGTAGTAGATAGAGGAATAGAGAGAGAGAGAAAGAGAGAGAAATACAGTAGGTAGGGAGGGGGAGAGAGAGAGAGTAGTTAGGTAGGTAGGTAGATAAAGTGAGTGAAAGAGAGAGAGAGAGAGAGAGAGAGAGAGAGAGAGAAATACAGTAGATAGGTAGGTAGAGAGTGTAGGTAGGTAGGTAGAGGGATAGAGAGAGAAAAATAGAGATAGAGAGAAATACAGTAGATAGGTGTTTCTGCTGGCACAACACTTGATCAATGTAATTCTCATTAATCAGTTAAAGAGCTTTCCAAAAGGAGAAAAAAAAGTTTTTGCACTCTGCAAACCTCCCGTTTTTTTCCCCCCAAAAAGAGACATGAATAGCCTTGAGGGGGCTTGCAGAGTGCTCCGGGGGGGGGGGGGGCAAAAACGCCCCATTTTTCACAAAAACAGGCCTGTTTTTTGTCAAAAAAATTGCATACATAGCCTTATGGAGGCTTATAGAGTGCTGCTGGGGGCTGGGGGGCGGGGGAAATGGGCCAAAAGGGAAAGATTCGGAGAAGAAAGAGCAAATTCTCTGTGTGGATTTAGAGCTTTTGGTTTCTGGTAACTTTTGACAAGCTATTGATTCAATTGTATTGTGAGATTGTAAAAGCCACCTACTGGAGGAAGGATGTACAGCAACATTTTGAAACAAAGCCTTGCAGTAAAACATGACCTCATTGACCACAGAAAAGATAAGTGGAATATACTGAGAATGTCTACAGAGTGTATGGTCCTTCTCTATTGTTTGACTTTGTTTGTCTACGGCTGAGGAAGAAAATAAAAAAACTTTTGAAGTGGATTGGACTACTTCAGGGACTTGATATTAAAATTAGAAACAAGAAGAGGGATTAAATTAATTGTGGTAAAATATAAAGATATTAAAAGTTTGTTAAATTTGAACATGGAGTGTGGGATTATGAAGAACTACTTGAAATGTTAAAAGATGCGCGTGCAACACTGAAAGGTAATAAAGAACCAGAAAAAGAGCCAGAAAAATCATTGAAACACATAGAACAGGCAACAGGAGAGGAACTGGCAAAGAGGAATACAAATGAGAAACAAAAAATTAACATTGTAGAAAAAGAAGCTGAAAATAAAAACCAGTTAGACAATTTTATCAAGATTTATAGAGGCACAGAAAGAGCAGAGAGGAAAAAGGGAAATAGTATCCAAAAAAGGAACAAGCCAAAAACAAAGTGAGAAATAGTGGGAAGCGCAAAAGAGAAATCTTGGGGATGGTTAACTTAACTTAACTTGATTTCTAGACTGCCCCTCTCCCAGAAGGGACTCGGGGCGGTGTACAGTCATATTAAAAACAGAAATATACATAATATAAATATAAAATAAATATAAAATAAATATAGATGTGGCAGGAGGAGGTAGCAATAGTTTACTGTACAATAGTTAAAGTTAGATCTAAAATTTTAAGAAATTTAAAAATACATTAAAAAACACCCCTAAAAACTATCCCAGGGTAAAATATTTGCCAGGAGGTATAAATGGGACTATAAATGGGCCAGGCCAGCTAATTGGAACAGGTGAGTCTTAAGTTTTTGTTGGAAGGAGCGGAGGTCGGTAGTAGTTCTGATATCGGGGGGGAGGTCATTCCAGAGGGTTGGGCCCATCACAGAGAAGGCTCTACTCCTAGGCGCCGCCCGTTGGCATTGCTTGGTGGACGGCACCCGGAGGAGTCCCTCCCTGTGAGAGCGAATTGGTCGCAGGGATGTATGCGGTAGGATGCGATCCCGCAGGTAACTAGGTCCTGTGCCATGGAGTGCTTTGAAGATGGTAATCAACACCTTGAAACGCACCCGAAAAACCACAGGCAGCCAGTGCAGCTCGCGCAGGAGAGGTGTTATGTGGGAGTACCTAGTACTCCCCATGATAGCCCGCGCGGCCGCATTCTGAACTAGCTGTAGTCTTCGGGTGCATCTCAAGGGGAGCCCCATGTAGAGAGCATTGCAGTAGTCCAGACGAGACGTCACCAGCGCATGAGTGACTGTGCGTAAGGCGTCCCGGTCCAATAGGGGGCGCAATTGGCGCACCTGGCGGAACGCCCCCCTTGCCACGGCTGCCACATGGTCATCCATCGACAGCCGGGCATCTAGGAGGACGCCCAAATTGCGCGCCCGTTCCACAGGGGGCAGTTGCTCGCCCCCTATGGCCAGCGATGGAGTCCACTGGTTGAACCGAGGCGCTGGTAACCACAGCCACTCTGTCTTGGAGTTATTCAAACAATCTATCGAAAAGTGAAAGAAAAGATTCAGAAGACATAATACATATAAAAAGAAAATAAGAAGCTAAGAACAGGGG
The DNA here is from genome assembly GCF_964273705.1 of Natrix helvetica. Taxonomy (NCBI): domain Eukaryota; kingdom Metazoa; phylum Chordata; class Lepidosauria; order Squamata; family Natricidae; genus Natrix; species Natrix helvetica. The sequence goes on from NC_138555.1 coordinate 16,652,673, forward strand.
GTAAAAGGACAACTAGAAAATTTAATGGAAAGTGGAACATTAAAGAGAGTAAGAGATGAAATAAGAGAAAAGGATTAGACAAGGAGAAAGGGAAAGAAAGGAATACATCAGTAGAATAAAATGAAATGTTAATACTAGTAATGATATGTAGCTAATTAAGATGTGAGGGAATCATATTAACATTAACTGTGGAAACTAAGTAAAATGTTTACTATATAAAAACTGAATTTGCGGATATATGCTACCTATAGTAAATAGATGGAAAATGAAATGATAAACTTGGTTTATTTCTGAAGGGACAAATAATATTGTTTATGTGTTAAGAAAAAATGAAATCTAAGATGGAAAATTGTTGTGGCCCAGCCGGTGCCGTTGCTGCTGCCACCAGACTCCGAGAGTGAGGGTCCCTACGAGTCAGCCCCAGAGGAGGTGGGGGACCCTGGACAGGGTTCGGACGCTGAGCAGGGATCGGAGAGTCTGGTCGGCCACCAGGAGGCGCCTGAGGCATGGAGCAGCGGTGAGAGCCAGAGGAGGGGGGCTCCCGATGCCATGCCTTGGAGCAGCAGGGAAGACTCACGAGACAGTGAGTCAGAACTCAGCAGGGAGTTTCTGGACGCCCGTTACCGCCGCGCCCACAGACGCAAGGAGCGTGGGCGTAATTATAGGCGGTAAAGAGCTCTCAGCTGCTGTTTGGGAGGCTCCCTTTCCAGGTTATAAAAGGGTTGACTGTGCATACGCCCTTTGCAGCAGTCAACAGAAGACTTATGCCAGAAGTTCTAGTCTGGAATTCTAGCAAGCTGGATAGCTGCTTTTGTGTTCTGTTCTTGTGAGTTTTGTCTTGGTGGCTTGCTGCCACGGAACCTCTTGTCTGTTTGTGCAATAAACCTTGTTCCCTTGTACTGTTCCGGAGTGTGTTCTGTGTGGGCAACGGAGGAAGGGGGGTCAGAACAGAAAATATGGGAAAAAAATAATACGGCTAAAATTGGAAATGGAAATATAATGTAAAATGAATTATGTGTATGAAAGAATGTTAAAGGGGGAAAACCGGGCAACACTTTGTTTATAAAAGAATTTTAAATTTGTAACAAAAAATAAAAAACTTTGTTTGGAAAAAAAAGGTTGTAAAATGGGGCAAAACTCACTTAACAAATGTTGCACTTAAAAAAACCCCAAGAAAGTCCAGTTGCCTTCTGAAAAAGCACCTTTGGGACAACCATGACCTGGATGACTGTGAATCTCTATAGACTGTCTCACTTAAGAACATAAATTTTTGGCTCAATGGTGGTAAGTCAAGGATTACTTGTACAGCAAAGATTTTTACAGGTGCCTCAGTGACTCCGTTATTTCAGAGGAAGAAAAAGTTGGCTTGATGTTAGAATATAAGACTTGGAAAGATTAATTTAGGCCGTCCATCTGTCTGTTCTGTTCAAAGACCAGATTTAAAGGTTCCTAAACAGATGGTATTCCAGCTTCGGCTTGAGTGCCCACAAAGAGAAAACCCACCACCTCTCAGCTATCGACTTCCTTATCTTTTCATTCTTTTTTAGTTTCTCCTGATATTCACTTGCATGTATGGAGGTAGTTCATGGATAGTTAGTCAAGAATGTTTCTAGAACAACAATTCTGGCAGTTTAAGTCAAAGTATGTACCAGCTACCATTTATGCTACCTAGACTGAAACCACCTACCCACTGCATTCTATAATTAAGGCTTTGTTGGGAACTATTCTAATTGTACAGTAGTGCTTCTCAACCTTAAGATGCATCTTGGCTGAGGAATTCTGGGAGTTGTACTCCACACTTCCTAAACATTGCTGATGGGAGAAATGCTGCTTTTCAGAGACCAATAAAATCAGAGGCATACTATATAACCCCGACTTCAAGCTTTTTAAAGTTTTAAAGTGGTTATGCAAACTAATAATCCCATACGTATGGGTGTTGATATTCTGCCATCTCTACTGTTTGCTGTACTGTCCCACAGTCTACCTCTGATCTCCTTGGTGGCTTTATGCAAACTCAAAATGAAGTTTCCCCCAGGTTAATCAGCAGCTGGTATCTTAAAAAGTCGACCTGGTTTTTTTAAATGTGGAATGTGAAAATCTGTTTGCGGTTCAAAGCCACATGCTTCTATCATGTTGTTTCAATCAGTTATGTTCTGAATTTGGAAGGATCCCAGAAAGGGCGTTGGTACTTACCTGATACGCCTCTTCTCATAGTGGGGGAGGAGTATCCAGGATGGGTTGACCTTGTCGTCTCTTGATTGGGCTGAGTCAGATAAGCTCTTTAGGCCACGCCCTGGTCACCAGGTACTACCCCAGTTATCGGCGAAGAACTCTATCCGACTCGTTGTGCCATCCACTCCAGACTTTTGACTTAGTTTCAAACCTTGTCTATTTATTCCTTTAATAGAGCAGTTCAACAACCAAACATATGTCTTTCTTGCTACCTAACAGAACAGTTCGACAACCAGGTATATCTCATTTTGCTTACATAACCATATCAGGGAGGGGCTGGATACTCCTCCCCCACTATGAGAAGAGGCGTATCAGGTAAGTACCAACGCCCTTTCTCCATAGTGAGGGGGAGGAGTATCCAGGATGGGACGTACCAAAGCCTACACGTCCCTAGGGAGGGTTACGCCTGTTAAAAACACGCACAAACATATGCCTGGTGAGGCGTCACCTCCGCCCTGTGCACAGCCTCCAACACCCTGCGCCCGAATGGAGCCTCTACAGAGGCAAAGGAGTCCAGTTTGTAGTTCCTCACGAATGGTGAGGGGGAGGCCAAGTAGCTGCCCTACAGATCTCCAACAATGAGGCCTGAGTGGCCCAGGCCATTGAGATGGCCGCGCTTCGTGAGGAATGCGCTGTAATGCAGCTGGGTTTTTGCAGACCCCGTGCTTGGTAGGGGGTACCAATACCCCCCTTAGTAGGGGGTACCAATACCAATGCCACCAGTAGCCTCCCACCGTCCAGTACGATCCCACAGTTGGCCTCCTCAGGGTGCCGTCGGCCAGACAGTGTTGGCTGGTGACCCCCAGAGGGAGAGCCTTCTCTGTGGGAGCGCCTTCCCTCTGGAATGAGCTGCCCCCAGAGCTTCGCATAATCCCCGATTTAATTTTTTTTAAACTTTTGGGATGTGTGTTTTTTAATGTACGCCGCCCTGAGTCCTTTTGGAGAAGGGCGGCATATAAATCCAAACAAACAAACAAACCTGCCTATGGTGGTGGAAGTCACCTTGTTCCCCCAGGACCCCGGCTGGAAGGAGACAAACGGACAAACTCGGATCTCCTGTTCGGTCGGTTCTTCTAAGGTAAATCCTCAGAGCCCTCCTTACGTCCAGGGTGTGCCCCTTCCTCTCTAATGAGTGAGAAGGGTCCGGGCAGAAATTGGGCAATATCAATTCCTGCGAGCGATGGACGCCCAAGCACACCTTGGGGGTGAAGGAGGGGTCCAACTTTAGCACCACCCTGTCCTAGTGGAACACGCAGAAATCTTCCCTGGCAGACAGTGCCTGTAGTTCGGATCTCCTCCTGGCACAGGTTATGGCCACCAGAAAGGCCACCTTAAGGGTCCAAAACTTATGCGAAGCAGTTCATAATGGTTCAACGGAGAGCCTGTCAGAGCGTCCGATACCTAGTGCAAGTCCCAGGACGGGCACCTGAGTACCGTCGGTGGCTTTAGGTTGGATGCCCCCTTGAGGAATCGCCTGACCACAGGGTGGTAAGTCAACACCTGAGCCCTTCCCCACAGGAGTACCAATGAAATAGCCGAGACCTGTCTCCTAATTGTATTGGGGGGCTAAACCTCTGTCCAGACCCACCTGGAAAAAGTCCAGAACTTTTGGAACAGCGATCCGAACCGGATCGTGACCCCTGGAGGTGCACCATGTTGAGAAGGCCCGCCATGTAGTACCATAAATGCGCTCTGTGGGGGTCTGCGGGCCACCCGGATGGTCAATATGACCCTAGGGGAGAGGTGGTCTTCCCTCAAGCGTCAAGCGGTCAACTGGAGCCACTGAGGGTCCGGGTGCTCCAGCGACCCCTGGCTGAGGGAGATCCTCTCCTGGGGGATCTTCCAGGGCCTGTCCACCGAGAGATTGGAGATCGGCAAACCACGGCCTCCGGGGCCAGTGTGGGGCAATTAGCACCACCTCTGCCCCCTCCCAAAGGATTTTTGTATGACCTTGGGAATCAGGGGCAAAGAAGGATAGGCCTGGAGTAGTCCTTGGGCTCATGGGCATCAGAGGGCGTCCACCCCCTCCACCCCGTGTCTGGTACCTGGAGTAGAACCTCGGGAGCTGGGTGTTGGGAGGAGTGGCAAATAAGTTGACCTCCAGGCGTCCAAAGTGCTTCGCCACCTCGTCAAAGATTGCTGGCTGCAGTCCCCACTCCAAGTTGTCCGCATCGGCCCGGCTTACCCAGTCGGCTCTGATATTGTCCACCCCCGCTATATGTTCCGCAGTCAACGAAAGAGGTTCCTTTCGGCCCCCTGTCCCAGTTTTTTGGCCTCCCGCCTGAGGGGCTTCAATTTGGTCCCCCCCCCCCCGTCTGCTTATGTGAGCTTTGGTGGTGATGTTGTCCGTGAGGACTAAAATATGATTGCCCTGACCAAGCGGTAAAATTGTAACAGAGGCCCGGCAGACCGCCTTGAGCTTCAACCAGCTTATGTTGTGAGTCAGTTCCGCCTGGCTCTATTGTCCTTGTGCCCTCTGAGCCCGCAGATGGGCGCCCCACCTGAACAGACTGGCATCTGTTGTTACTGTCACCTGGTCTGGCGCTCTGAAGACTTCACCCTTGGTTATTGCCGGGGATGTCCACCAGAGCAGTGAGCTTCTGCTGGAAGAAGGACTTTGGTCTGGGAGCAGCTCATGCGCCTTCACTGGAAAGGCAAAAGAAACCATTGGATGTCCCTGGTGAGGAAGCGAGCCTGAGGAACAATGCCAATGGTGGACACCCTGGTGTCTAGCAGTTTGGTCAGAGTGACTAGAGACACCCCATGCACCCTGACTACCTGGGAGGCTAGCTGTCTGAGAGAGAGCTGTCTTTCTGATGACAGAGAAACCGAGCCTGCTTCTGAATCTACCATTTTGTTAAGGTCCTGGTGTCTCTGACGTCCGCTGCAGGGAGTTGCTGTAAACCTGAAAGCAGATCAGACAAGAAAGATTAAAAGGGAGAGGAGCGGCCATAGCCGCTCTTAATGCCCAGGCCACTGCCTGAAACTTGTTATAGTCATGTTTGCTTCTTGACCTCAGGCTGTAGAGCCTCCTCAAGTGCCCCGGCCTATTATCAGAGGTGTGCAAGGCAGACCCCAGAGCCTCAGCGCTAGGTGGCAGAAACCCTGGACTATATCCTTGTCCTGCCATTAGAGGTGGGCACTGGGCCTGAAGTTGAAGATGCCCACTATCTATTAATCAGATCAGGAAGGAACTTTGGTGTGGGCCCTGCCTCTGCCTCCACGGCAAATATAAGTAAGTATGATCTTTATTGGCATTATACTCAAATACAAAGAACTACCCTTTCTGCTGCTATCACTGGCAGTTGCACAGTCGCCTCCGAGACAATTTGGCTGAGGCCTTAGCTTTGAATAAGAGGTTTTTGAATAGAAAAGGCTGGAGGAGACCAGAAAGGCTGGAAGTGGCAGGTGGCATACCGTCCTCCTCAGAGGTGGTTTCCTCCCACATTAAGCTTCCTTCAAATCCAAGGCCTGAGCATCCTGTGACTGGACAGGGAAGACAGGGGAATCCTCTGCCTGGGTGTCAACTACCTCTGGCCTACCCTGCTGCAGAGCCTTGGCCCTAATATCTGAAATTGGGTGTACACAAGGGAAAACCTAGGTCAGAAGGGGATGGTATCGCTATGCCTGCAAGTCGAGGCTAGGGCTGGTCGCCATATGTGGGCTGTGCAGGGGAAGCTGCCACCCTTGGCCAGAGCCCCAAGCCCTGAAGCGGCAAAGGAGGTTCTCAGGTGCAGCTATTGGCCTCTGCCCTGTTCCAATAGTCAATTTAGGCCAATTAGTCTCCGCTGCACTCGGTGCTCTTCAAAAAGGATGGCGCAGGTGCTCACGGCTGCTTTGAGAGTCCCTGTCATTACCCAATTCTGTGAGGAGCTGCGGAATGCTCCTGTGCTAGGGGAAGCCACAATAGACAACTAGTGGCATGGAGCATAAGCATTTGAAATAGGCCCCAATGACAAGGCCCTGTCAAATGACAGTTAGGCTGTTAAGGCCTGAGTGGGACAGTATGCCGCCCCTGAGGGGCTGAGGCAAGGCTGCCACCACCCATGGTGGGGAATTAACAATCCAGTTCAATACTACTCACAATCCAACTTTCAGTCAATTAGAGATGTATATGTATATATATATATATATATGAATTCCAAATATTTTTGAAGAATGGCATCTGGCTCGCACTCCTTCCAGCACATCCAGATGAGCTGGCTTGGGGGGGGGAGGACCCAGAGGGGGGGAGGCAACCGGGGTGGCATTGAGAAAGGGTGTGATTGCCCTCCCTGGACAGGGCCCCAGAGACCCGGGGTGTCAATGGGCACCCTCCCTTGCAGTGAGGGGTCTTCCTCTGCAGCTTTGCTGGGTGAGATCCCTGGACTTATATTTATTTATTATTTATTTATTTATTTATTTATTTATTTATTTATTTATTATTTATTTATTTATTTATTTATTTATTTATTATTTATTATTTATTTATTTATTTATTTATTTATTTATTTATTTATTTATTATTTAAACTTATTAGTCGCCCCCTCTCCCCACAGGGACTCGGGGCGACGTACACAAGCAACAGTCAGCACAGTGTCATACAGAGGAGGTAAAAAATAAATAAATAAATTACAATACTCAAAAAGGTTAAAACCCCAATAACATTAAAAGTTTAAAAACTAAAATTAACAATTAAAAATGACCAAGGGGTGGAAAAGTTGTCGAGTTATGCCAGGCCGGCTAGCCGAAACAGGTGGGTCTTCAGTTTCCTGCGGAAGGAGCGGAGATCGGTTGTTGTCCTAATGTCTGGGGGGAGGTCGTTCCAAAGGGTAGGGCCCGCCACAGAGAAGGACCTACTCCTGGGCACTGCCCTCTGACAATCTCTAGAGGACGGCACCCGGAGGAGACCCTCTCTGTGTGAGCGAATGGGCCGCAGGGATGTATGGGGCAGGACACGATCCCGCAGGTAACTAGGCCCTATGCCATGGAGCGCTTTGAAGATGGTGACTAACACCTTGAAGCGCACCCGGTAGGCCACAGGAAGCCAGTGCAGCTCGCGCAGGAGAGGTGTTATATGGGAGAACCTCGATCTCCCCATAATTACCCGCACGGCTGCATTCTGGACCAACTGCAGTCTCCGGGTGCACCTCAAGGGGAGCCCCATGTAGAGAGCATTACAGTAGTCCAGGCGAGACGTCACCAGCGCATGAGTGACAGCGCATGATATCCTCCTGTCCTAGTCCAGGGAGCCCCCCCCCCCCCCCGCTGTTAGCCTTCTTGCATATGAGTTCTAGTGCCCTGTGCCTCTGCTTCTCATATTAAGAATTAGTTTTTCTTGGGAGGGGTTAAGTCCTGTTTTCGTCTGTGGAGAAGTGCTCACAAGCTCTGATATACTAGGAAGCAGATTCTGGAAGGTTAGAAACTCTCCCTTCTCAACCTATTCAGTCCGATTTGCTGTTGTTAAGGCCAAATACATGTGATTTAGAATCACGCAGGTCTCCATGGAAGCGAAATTTGAATGAGAAAGGTGTCAGCTAGCCAAGAGCCAACCTCCCAAATCCTTTGATAGCTGCAAGGAAACCTTCTCTGCCCCTCCCCCAGGGGAGGGAAGCCCTGAACATTGCCCCAGGGAAGCCTTTTATCAGAAACTGGAGCAGGGCTTTTTGCAGCCTTATTGCAAAATTGCTTTTGTCGTTTGAATCTATCTCTGGGCTCCTAGTGTTTCCTTTGGTTTTGCCGTGGGGGATCCAGCCCCCTTTCCTTAGGGGAAGCGTCTGGCAAGGGGCCAGCTGCAGCTGTGGGGGCATCTTTAGCCTCCTTCCGCCCCCTCAGAGGTGAGAGGAACTGGCTCCTTCCCATGCTAGAGCCCCTCCCCCACAGCTTGAAATCTCCTCAGGAGGGCGATTCGCGCCAGAAAGAAGCTGGCTCTGCCCCTCCCCCTGAGGTCCAAACAAACGCACACGGCTTGGGCTGTTCAGAATTTTGTACTCTTGTGAGCCCTGGGGGGGAATGTGCTTGGCTTTGCTTTAGCCTTGCTGCTGCCCCCCCCCCCCCCCCCAGGAAAATGCCCCTGGAGGGGTTTCAAACCTGTTTGGAGATTCTCTGGTAGGGCTGCTGGTCATAGCTGCAGGGACCAGATTCCGGCTTGTGTCCTCAGAGGAGCAGGGGGTCGCCATCTTGGAGCACATGGTCCCCAAGGCGAATTGTGCTGAAATTCAAAGGGGGCTTCAATCCACGCTTGAAAGGCGGGCTTATGCTCAAAGGGCCGCTGCGCCCCTTGCTGTGGGTGGAATTAGCCTTCTGGAAGCGTTGTCTCATAAATGAGCTTTGCTCCAGGCTCCCGCTGTGCTCTGGTGAGGCTTGCAGAGGCTCAGCATTGCAGAGCAGCTGGCGGTCCTTGCTGAGTGACCCAGGTCGCCCTTAGTGACCTAGGCTGTGTGCCGCCCCTGGGGGGCTAATGGCAACCGCTCCTAGCCCCACCAGGCTTTCTGTGAGTCTCTTTGGCAGGCTTGTGCCCTCTGCTTCTTGCTTGCCTGGCAGAATTCCTTTTCTGAGTGATACTTGTCTCACTCAGATGCCTGGGCAGCTTGCCGCCCCCGAGGGGGCTTTTGGCAAATTTTTCCTCCGCTCGGGGAGCTCAGATACTCACTCAGGCCTGTGGGAATAAACTGTCTGTACATGTTTGTGGGTTTTAGCTAAAACATAACAAGACGTGTGGTTTTGGCTAGAAGGAACTGTTGCTCTTGGCTAGGAGGAATAGGGATTCTTTGTATGGCGAAAAACAACTCCTTATATGTAAAACTCCTTATATGTGTCACTATATCCTTATATGTACCATTATATGTAACCAATCATTTTGAGTGCTTAAAGCTTCCTGTTATGTTCTAATAAAAAGGTGTCGGGCATAGCCCGAGGCTTCTCATCCCTTGGACAATCCTTGTGTCCGTATCATTCATGGGTAGCCGGGAAAATCCCCTCAAGTGGTGACCCCGACGTGATTGGAAAGGGAGAATCCAGCAGGGTTCCCTTCAATACGTCCGCCTTCTACTCTACTTTCGCCAGGACTTGGAAGCAAGCTGTCATCAGTTTGTCGCAGGTCGACTCTGATTCTACGTGAGTATGGATAGCGATCTCTCAACAGCCCAGTTAAGGCACGTCAAGGAAATAAGGGAGATAACTAGGCGAAATTATTTTTACTTTCAGCCCAATGGGAAAGCATGTCAGTTGAAAGAGAAAGAAATAAAGAACTTATTGCAGTATACTTGGGAACACATACCAACGTATCCCTTATCAGGTAGTGTTAAAGTTGATACCTGGAAAAAATTGGGAGCAGTTTTTCATCAAACGCCCCGAGCTCCCCCCGATGTTTTGGCAGCTTGGCGCTCCGTAATGGAAGCCATAGAAACACAGGAGCGACCTTTGAATGCTCTTTTGCCTCTCCCCACAGAGGGGGTTCCTCCATACTCAGAGATAAAGTTTTACCCACAGGCACAATCAGACTGTTCCCCTGAAGTTCATCTTAGTAATCATGGCCATCTTCTCCCCTCTCTTGCCACTCCGGGGTCTGTTCCTTTTGCCCCCGTAATTAGTGACCCACAATTAGTTAAATCAGGAGCAAAAAATATTGTGGAAGAGACTTTGAGTGTTGCTTTGCAGCAGGGTGAATTAACCACAGAGGAAGCTATAAATTTGTCACCAAGCGCTTATCCTGTCAGTATAGAAGTTGATGCACAGTTAAATCCGCGATGGCAGTGGAAACCTTTGCCTTTGCGGACCTTGAGAGAGATTAAATTGGCAGTTAAGGACTACGGTCTTAAAAGCAAATATACCCAGGCTGTATTGGAAGCTACTGCTTTCGGATGTATGATGATACCAGAGGATTGGAAGGGCTTGATGAGGATGATATTGACTCCTGCCCAGTATTTGGTTTTTGACTTGCAGTGGCGTCAACAGGCGGTTGCCAGGGGCACAGCTCAAATAGTACCTGATCAGATTTATGGCTCAGGACAATTTTCTACAGTAGAACAACAACGAGATGGCACCCCTGAGGAGGCTTTCCCTGTGATTGTGATGGCTGTTTTTGCAGCTTTGAGTAAGGTTGATGACACCCCCGGTGCAGGGAAAAGTTTCACTCTCATTAAGCAAGCTAATGGTGAATCCTATGGTAGTTTTATTGATAAGCTTGGTGGCTTGTGGAAAAAAAAAAAGGGTTCCTGAAATACCTATGATTGTTTGGCATGAGCAAGCATGAAGGTCTGATTGCAGTATGAATGTGAGTATGTGTCCCCCATGCCCCAGGGAGTGATGTTTCCTGCCTAGGCAGGGGGGGTGGACTAGAGGACCTCCAGGGTCCCTTCCAGCTCTACTATTGTATTGTATTGTATTGCAGATTGTTCCAGAAAAAAAGCATAAACTGCATGAAATGTTACAATCTTTTTTGCTCCAAATTTTTTTGTTTAAATGCACACGGAGGTATTTTGCTACTTAATTTATGGCAACTGACGGGGAACCTTTGTTTGGGTTCGTCTGTCTGTGTCTGCCACTACTTAAAGTTTTTTATTTGATTTATTTTGTTCCTCTTTTGTGCCCTTGCCACAGTTGAAAAGATTAATGAGATTTTGAGCATTCCATTTGTGGTTTGCGTAACTTGTCAGCTTATTCTTTTAATATTTTTAAGATAAAAAGACTCCGTTTTAAAATGTCTTGCCATTATTATTTTTTAGGCAGTTGTTGAATTAATAACCTTGGGTTTGTTGTAGAAATTGGACCGATTTACTTAACATTATTTTTCCTATTCCAAAATCTGATTTTTAATTTTGTTTTCAGAATGACCATTGTCTTACCTGAAGGGTCCTTTTCAGGGCGCTGCAACGGAGAGTCCAAAGAAGGGGTTAAACACAGCCAATCTGCCCAGAACTGAATTGAAACTTTAAGCCACGCCTCTGGTGCCGACTCTCCTCAGATTTATTCAATGAAGACGTGGAACAGTTGCGCGCTGAAACTTCAACTGGAAGTCTAATATGGAACAAGTCAAAAATAGTCCAACAACAATAACAGAAACAACAAACAACACTGTGACTTCACAAACACCAGCGGAGAATAGACCCCAGGGCGGGGTGGACTCTCCGTTGCAGCGCCCTGAAAAGGACCCTTCAGGTAAGACAATGGTCATTTTCCAGGGCGCTGCTCTGGAGAGTCCAAAGAAGGGACATGCCCAAGCTAACTGTCACTAGGGCGGGAAGGCTCAGCCATCAGGGTCGCTCCGCTGGTATGGATGCCCTGAAGAACACGCCTCCCAAAGGCCCCTTCCGCCGATGCAAAACTGTCCAGTTTGTAATTTCGGACAAATGGAGACAGAGAAGTCCAGGTGGCCGCCTTGCAGATCTCTTCAATCGGTGCCTGTGTAGACCAGGCAGCTGTGGTGGCGGCGCTTCTAGTCGAATGTGCTGTGATATTGCGAGGCACAGGAACGGACTGTAAAACGTGGGCAAGCGCAATGCACGCTCGCAGCCATCCGCCGATGGTAGATGAAGAGACCTTCTTGCCTTGAGAAGCTGGTTGAAAGGAGACGAATAGAGATTCGGATTTCCGAAAACTGGCCGTGCGCTTGATGTATCTGCGAATAGTCCTGCGCACATCCAGCATGTGCCAGCGCTTTTCCCTCGGGTGCCGAGGATGCGGACAAAAATCCGGAAGGACCACCTCCTGCGCCCGATGAAACCAGGAATTGACCTTCGGAATGAAGGAAGGGTCCAGCCTCAGGATTACTCTGTCGTTACGAATGAGACACAAGTCCTCTCTGACTGACAAGGCAGCCAGTTCCGATATGCGATGAGCAGACGTGATAGCGACTAGAAAAAACGTCTTGAATGTGAGGTGTCTGAGACTGGCCGTCTTAATGGGCTCAAACGGGGGCCTGATGAGGGACCGCAACACTACATTGAGATCCCAAGATGGGTATCTGTGGACCACTGGGGGTCTCAGGTTGGTCGCTCCCCTGAGGAAACTGCGGATGGTCGGATTCCGGCCAAAAGATGCGTAGCCCTCAACTGAGAGGATGGTTGACAGGGCTGCTGCCTGGCGCCTCAGGGTGTTAGGTGCCAGGCCCTTGTCCAAACCTTCCTGCAGGAAGTCCAGGATGACAGGAACCGAAGCAAGGGGCGCAGACGTACCATGAGCCGTGCACCAGCTGGCGAAGGATTTCCAAGTGGCGTCGTAGATGCGCGTCGTGGACTGCCGTCGTGACGCTTGGATGGTGCCAATCACCTTGTCTGACAACTTGCCTCTGCTTAGGAGATCCCTCTCAAGTGCCAGACGGCCAGCTGCAGCCACTGGGGTTCTGGATGTTGAAGGGCCCCCTGGCTGAGAGAGATGTCCTGTGGAGGAATCCGCCACGGTGGTGTGATCGAAAGACTCACCAAGTCTGCAAACCAGGTTCTCCTGGGCCAGTACGGTGCTACCAGCAGCACCTCTGCCTCCTCTGCTAGGATCTTCCTGATGACTCTGGGAAGAAGAGGTAGCGGGGGAAAAGCGTAAAGCAGACCTTTCGGCCACGGGCCGTGCAGCGCGTTAACTCCTTCCGCCCTCGGGTCGTGGAACCTTGTGAAGAACCGCGGAAGATGCGCGTTGGCCGCGGTGGCGAACAGGTCCACCAGCGGGAGGCCGAACCTCTGGGACAGTTGCTGGAACAGCAGCGGATGTAGACGCCACTCCGAGTGGTCGACTGTGGATCTGCTCAGCCAGTCCGCCTGGGTGTTGCTCGTGCCCGAGATGTGCTCCGCCTGAAGAGAAAGGAGATACCTCTCCGCCCATCGACCCAAGAGCTCCGCCTCCTTCATCAGGGATCTGGAGCGCGTTCCCCCGTCGATTGATGTGCGCCTTGGTGGCGACATTGTCTGTCATGATGCGCACGTGGTGGCCCTGAACGGTGCTCTGGAAGCGCTTCAGCGCAAGCCTGACTGCCCTCAGCTCCAGCCAGTTGATGCTGTGAGCGGCTTCGGAAGGGGACCACCTGCCCTGTGCGAGCTGGTTGTGGCAGTGGGCCCCCCAACCGAACAGGCTGGCATCCGTTGTGATGGTGAGCCTGACTGGCTCCTTGAATGGCGACCCCTTTAACAGGGCCGGAGACAACCACCACTTTAGAGAGCGACGTACCTCTGCTGGAACTGGAATCAGTCTTGTTGAGCTGCTTTCGTTTGTTCTTTGATATGGGAGCAGGAGCCACTGAAGGGGACGGGAGTGAAGTCTCGCCCAAGGCACGATTGACAGGCACGAGATCATCTTGCCGAGGAGCTGTGAGAGCTGAACCACCTTGACTAGACGTGACTGCTGCACCTGAACGACCATCTCCCGAAGGCTGGCCACCCTTTCCGGGGACAGGGATACCGTGCACGAGGTGGTGTCGATGACAGCCCCTAGATGCTTCAGTCTGGTCGTGGGGACGAGATGACTTTTTTCCAGGTTGATGGTGAACCCGTGGTCCCGGAGTGCCTGCATGGTGTGTTCTAGGTCGCTGACAGCTTGTTGATGCGATGATGACAGAATGAGAACATCGTCTAGGTAACAGTGGAGTCTGATCGGACGTGACCGTAGAAAAGCCGCCACGGCTGCGAGAACCTTTGTGAATGTCCTGGGCGCTGATGACAGGCCGAATGGCATTGCCCGGTACTGGTAATGGAGGCCCGCGTAAGAGAACCTCAGGAACTTGCGGTGGGCTTTGCGGATAGGGATGTGGAGGTAGGCCTCTTTGAGGTCTATGGACGTTAGTATATCGCCTGGCCTGATGCACCCCAAGATGGACTGGAGGGACTGCATCTTGAACCTGCGATATGTCACGTGGTGATTGAACCTCTTTAGATCTAATATCCCCCTCCACCCTCCTGAGTTTTTGGGGACCAGAAACAGGATGGAGTAAAACCCTCTTCCTTCCTGGCCTGCTGGGACAGGTTCTATGGCCCTGATCTCCTTGAGGTGCCTTATCTCCTGTTCCATGAGGGATCTTTTGACTAACCCTGAGGGAACTGGACACCGGATGAAGTGGCGGGGAGGGGGGGACCAGAATTCTAAAGTGAGACCCATGCGGACCGTTTGAAGAACCCACTGATCCGACGTGGTCTGCTCCCATTTGGCGTGGAACAACTGCAACCGCCCTCCTATGGGAGCTGACCTGTGATGGTCATTTATACCTCCTAAAGGGTCGGGAGCTGGAGCCCCCCCGAAATGGCCGCTTGGAGAAGGGCTGCTGGCGACCTCTGTCTCGAAAGGACTGACGGTCCTGAGACCGCTCACCCTGCTGGGGATACGCCCGATGATAGGGGGCGGAGCTGGTGGAGGGCTCATTGTTCCGAAAGGCCTGCCTCCTGTAAGAGCCAGGACCTTTACGATCAGGCTTTTTGGTGACTGATGGCATCACTTTCTTTTTGTCCTTGTTTTCCACAAGGACTGGATCAAGGACCTCACCAAACAGCTTGTCCCCTTTAAAGGGGGCAGTAACAAGCTTCCATTTGGAGCGCATATCCACATTCCAGTGCCTAAGCCACAGGAGGCGTCTGGAAGTAACATTAGACGCTAGGGCACGCGAGGCAAACTTAGCAGCATTCAGAGTGGCATCAGCAGTGTACTCTGTGGCTGCCATGATTTTATTGATATCCTGCCTGACTTTAACGTCCTTGGCAGGTATCTTCCTCAACAACTGCCTCAGCCACAGGAGAGCCGCCCTGGAGAAAAAGGAGGCTGAAGCGGAGGACTTAATGGCCCATGCAGCTGCCTGATGGGTCTTGTGACAAGCAGTTTCGGTTCTCTTGTCCTCAGCCTTGAGCCCCTCCAACAGGTCAGGAGGGAGCACAGAAGAGGAGGTAAGAGCCGCTACAGGGGGATCGATAGGAGGGAGCTTGAGCAGCTCCTCCAGGCTGGCATCCACCGTATATAGCTTCTTGTCATGGCTGCTGGGGGTAGCCATGGTAGCTGGCTGCGCCCACTGTCTTTGAACTAAATTGAGGAACATCTTGGGTACAGGAACTATTTCCTGGACTGAAATGGGTTCCTCAAAGAGATCCCCAGATAGATCATCAGGGTCCACAACCACCTGAGCTGGGGGGGTGGACCCCATGTGAGTTGAGATCTTAGCCTTATCTAAAATGGTTTTGAAATTATCCAAATTAAATAAGCCTGAAAAGGCCGGCTTTTTGGCGGGGCTTGCCTCATCCCCAGAGAATTCAGCTTCCTGCCTAGGAAGAAATTCCTCTTCTTCCTCCCAGTCTGACTCATCGGAGGCCACTGAAGAATGCAGGGACAGAGGTGGAAGGCTAGGAGTCATCTCTCTGGAATCCTCCTGGGGTTGCAAATGGTGGGTCTTGCGAGTGCGCTTGCCACCTTTTCGCATGCCTGCCTCAATGCCCTGGGAAATGGCCCTGTTAATTATTTCCTGCATTTCAGTGGATAGGTTAGGCCCTTGGTCCTCAATGGGGCGAACCCTTTGAGTGGGCCCGGGGATCGGCTGTTGAGGGGCTAAGGGCCCCATTGGAGCTGGTCCCTCCTCCATATCAGAGGGACAGGCAAAGAGATCAGCCTGATCAGCCATGAAATGGCCTGGAGAAGTTGCCATGGCCAAGGAATCCCCTTCCTCTTCACTATCAGAAATGGGGCCTCCCTGGGCTGGAGGAATTTCCCTGGAAGGCTCCCCAGGAGACACCGAAAGGGAAGATTGGGCCTGCTGTTGGGCTTTGGAAACCTGTTTTTCTAAGGCCTTCTGTCGCCTTAATGCATCTTTCTCTAGGCCTGAGCCCTGCTTGGGGCCATGCCTGGAGTAAGGCTTACTCCCTCTAATGGCCTCCCTGGCAGCTTTCCCGGCCTGTCTTACAGGGGCTCTGGAAGAGACACCCTCAGAAGTCTCAGGGGCCTGATCTGCCATGGTAACAATCACTGGTTGGGACAGTAGGGGGATGGGAAAACCACCACTCACCACCTCCAGAAAGCCCACCGCAGCACGATGCTCCTGAGGAGACAGAGAAACTGCAAGGCCTGAAGTAGCTTGGAATCTTTTAGGCGCGAGCAGAATTCGCTCCCAGCGCCTGCAGGAGAGTAAGGGAGGCGACCCAGCAGGCCACGATCCCACGCCGCTATCACTTGCTTGGATTGGGGCCCAGGTCGCCGGTCACACCGGGCAAGTCTGACTCCACGCGGCTCCTGCAAAGAGCCAGGCACCAGGCAGCTGTGGCAAAAAACTTTTAAAAGTAAAGCCAGAAGATTGCGCAATCCAAAATGGCGGCCGGAACTCACCGGAGCTTTGCGCGCCAATTTTAAAGAGGGAAGAAGCCAAAATGGCTGCCCTGGAAGCCCACGCTGCAATTTGACTTGCTAGAAGCACAAATTGCAACGGAGGGCTTCCAGTGGGAATCGGCCCCCAGTAGGGGTGCCCCAACAGCGCTGGCGTTGGCACTCCGACCCACGCGCTTCCCCCAACAGCTGCCTGCGGCTTCTAGGAGCCAGAGCAAAGCCCCGGACTCCAGGAGAGCCGAAAGGGTGAGAAAAACCCAATTAAAAAGGGAAAAAAGCAAACTTAAATTTAAACTCACCAGCCTGCTCTAAAAATCCTTAAATATGCTGTTTTAAAAAATTATTCTTCCTCTGGAGAGTCCAAGGAATCAATCTTAGAACTGGAGAAATCTTAAAGTGCGTCTACTGGGCTAGCTGAATTGAAAAAATCTGAGGAGAGTCGGCACCAGAGGCGTGGCTTAAAGTTTCAATTCAGTTCTGGGCAGATTGGCTGTGTTTAACCCCTTCTTTGGACTCTCCAGAGCAGCGCCCTGGAAAATAACTTCTTTCTTCAGTGTGCTTTAACTGACTATGTGGTTTGTATTTTATATCATTTGCCTGAAGTTCTTTGGCTTGCGTGTTTAATAACTTTTCTTTTCCTACCTTGCAATACCGTTGTTCTTGCAACACTAAAAATTGTCTGTTGCTACTTTAACTTTTCACATCTTTTTTAACAAACTTTTAAACTATATTTCTGACTTTCATTATGTGTGTCAACTTAGTTTTAATTTTTTAGGTAATTTTTTTAACTATGTTTTTTCTTCAGATTTTTTTTTGATAATTTTTTCATCAAAATGCCTGGGGACTGGCACAATTTTGCCATATGCCACTCAACCAGGTCAAGCAAATTGTTTCATCTTGCCCCCAGTGTTTTGGGGCATTCCCCTTTGGGGACAGGGAACTTAATCCCCATGATTTGGCCTTTAATCACTATGGCAAATGGATGTCACCTATGTTTCTTTTTTGGCTCCTTAGAAGTAAATTCATTTATCTAATTTTTTTCGCCACATTTTATTGGGAAGAAACAGCTAATCATGTTTTTTTCTCACCTTTTTTCAGCCTTTACTGCCTTGGGCAAACTTTTCTTTTTAAAGACTGATAATGGCCTGGCCTATTTTTCATTGGCCTTTTTGTATTCTTGTATTAATTGGAACATTATTTTAATTTTGGGGTTTTTTTCCTTAATTGGTCCTTAGGGACTGTCTTCTCAAACAAATAAAAAAGGAGGGATTTTGGGTACCTAACAATTTGGTGTACCCCAATTTGGCTAATTTGGCATAGGTAACATAATAGATTTAAAAAGTTTGTTTGCCTCCCCCGCAAGGGGGACGAGGACATGCTGTGCTTGCTTCCACAGATCTTTGTGGATTCTAGCATGTGACCAGTTCTCAAATCCAGTTCCAGAGATGACCAAGATGACTTTACAGACAGCACAGTGGCCAATACAGTCTTGCCAAAACAGCTGTCCAGTGATGTGAATGTTTACCTGAAGCCAATTACCTGAAGCCAACCATTGAACAATATATTGGCAAAGCAGGAGACCTTGGAGATGATCTTTGGAATGATAATAATTTTGTAAAGGATGTTGCTAAGACTGCTAAAAAGCTGAATCTCACAAATTGTTGGATTTGTATGCATATGCCTGGGGATGCAAGGGGAGGGTTAACATTACATGGGTTGCCTTTTAATCTTAGTGGGTGGAAAACTTTTCAGCCTGAGTCTAAGGCCACATATAAGATATCAGCTAAGGTTCATTTAAAGTTGAGAGAGAGTGCTTCTGTTTGTTTCCAATCATTTGGGTTGTTTCTCAATGCCATCAGTATGGGGAATTGGTCCAAATGTAATAAGACTCATATTTGGAGTTCCTCTCAGAGATGTTCTGCTATTATGAGTCAGCTTACTGTCAAAAGTGGAAGTACGAAGGGTTCCACGGTCTACGAAAGTAATGAGAATATGACAGTGACTGAGAATTGGACTGTTGCCATGTTTAATGAAGCCATATTAAGTGTTAAACTTATTAATCAGGAATTGAAAGAGACAAGAGAAGTTACTTTGCAAAATCGGTATGCTCTTGATATTGTTTTAGCTGCTAAGGGAGGTGTGTGTGCTTTGATTCATTCTCATTGCTGTATGTATATATATGCTAATTCACCTAATATTACTAAAACAGTGCAAGTTATGGAAGATATGATCAAGAATAATCCGCTCCGGGGGACTGGTTCAGGTGCCGTAGACATATGGGGAGCCATGTGGTCCTGGTTGCCTGATGGGTCCTGGATTCGGAGTATAATTTCCATCGGAATTATGGTGGTTGTAACCCTTGTGCTGCTTTGCTGTTGTATTCAATGTATTCCTTCTTTGCTGTCTGTATGTAGAAATATGTTTTTAAGAAAGGAACAAACGATTATGTATTCAAGCAGCCAAGATGAACTTCTGAAGGTCACAACTTTTGCGACAGAAAATAAAACAGAAAAGGAGGAGATGTGGGAATAAACTGTCTGTACATGTTTGTGGGTTTTAGCTAAAACATAACAAGACGTGTGGTTTTGGCTAGAAGGAACTGTTGCTCTTGGCTAGGAGGAATAGGGATTCTTTGTATGGCGAAAAACAACTCCTTATATGTAAAACTCCTTATATGTGTCACTATATCCTTATATGTACCATTATATGTAACCAATCATTTTGAGTGCTTAAAGCTTCCTGTTATGTTCTAATAAAAGAAGGTGTTGGGCGTAGCCCGAGGCTTCTCATCCCTTGGACAATCCTTGTGTCCGTATCATTCATGGGTAGCCGGGAAAATCCCCTCACAGGCCGTTTTGTGTCAGGAGTTCCTGGATGTCACAACAGCCCAGTTGAGGGCTGAGTCGATAACTGGGGTGGTACCTGGTGACCAGGGCGTGGCCTAAAGAGCTTATCTGACTCAGCCCAATCAAGAGAGGACAAGGTCAACCCATCCTGGATACTCCTCCCCCTCACTATGGAGAACAGCCTGCTTCACCCTTGAAGCAACTGCTTCAGACTAAAAATGGAAAAAGGTTTCAGTTCAAAAGGTTTCTGCACTCCCCTAGTAACAAATTAAGGATGCTAAATCTTCCCTCTATCTTTCTGCAATTGTGCCACTCTTCACCAAGATTTGCATGATTGCTCTGAGCTGGGTTTTTTCCCCACTCCAGACTTGGACATTTATCTGACTGTGCTGGATGATGTGTTTTTATTTTGCTTTTTGGCAGTGAGGAAGCTCCAGTCTGGGAACGCCATTTCATTAAAATGGTTCTGATCTATGGTCTTGGTTAAATGAAGGACTGAGAAGCTAGGACAACTTGTAGATCACTGAGGCTGTAAAATGCAATCACTGATATCTGTAGTGTAAAACTGCTGATATTTGCCCAGGACTTATCCTTTACTTTCTCTGCCCCGAAGGCCTGCCTGTTGTTCAGCAGCAAAATAAAAGTGTGGCTTTACCCCAGCTGACCCCTGCTGCATTCAGCCATATCTGATCGGCTTCATCAGTCCTCCTGTTCCTTTGCTGCCCCTTTCCATCCTGCCAGCCTTAAGCCCAGAGAAGGCAGCCGGGAAGGTGGTTCTTTTCAGAGAAAGAGCTAGCTGGCCTTTCAAAGGAACTCATTTCTCAGTGACTTTAATACAGACACACACCTCAGACTTTTAATCTAGGGAGACCTTACGGCAAAAGTAGGCTTTTCTGCCTGGGTAAGCAGTCTAGCCCCTGAATCCACCAGCTTAGGTTCAGATATGATTCAATCTGCTCCTGCCTAGTGCCTAGATCTGGGGCAAAAAGGATCCATTTCCCCACCACCACATACATGCTGCTCCAGTGTTTACAGCAGACTACAGAGATCATTATTCATGAGAGGTCTAAAATAGAGGATAGTGCCAGGAGGTGAGTGGGAGAGGATACAAACATTTCTTCAAACCTCCTTGACGTGACACCTATCTACCTACATGCATGCGCATGCACGCACGGACACACACACACACCGCTGCACCCTTTCTCCACTGCACCTGGTCTGTCTGTGCTTCCTCCCCAAATCACCAGGTCTCTGGAAAATTAGGTGGTTGTCTACTTTACAGGTGCCCAACCGATGAGGTTCAGATAGGCCTGGGAGTAGTGCTCCATACCTGAACTCTTACGCTGCCTGTACACGTGGAAGAGAAGTCCAGGCCCAGCTGATGGGCTGTGGCGACACCAACCTGGCGCCCCGAAACTGGGCAAGTCACTCCCAACACCCCATGACTAGATTAAACTCACATACAATTCCCAATTGTGAAGAGATGCCCCATACAGATTGATCCTGGAATATTTTCTCTCCTCCCTCCCTCCTTCTCCTCCTCCTCTCTTCTTCCAATGCCTGGATCCACCCACGCAACTACTATACCTGAAACTGGCAATTATGAACTGCTGGATGAAATCTTGACCTAGTCATAAGACTCATCAGAACAGTCCATGGCCATTTTTTTAAAGCCTCAGTTTTCCTCATCTGTAAAATGGCAATAATGAATTACTTCAACAAGGGTACTACAAGGATAAAATGCCTACGGAGGATAAATAATGGCAAAGAACAAGATATAGAAAGAATACTGCTTATATTATTTAAAATATGGGGAATGATACACTGGAAAATGAAAATGTTAAACATTTTGTCTCCATTCCTCCTTTGCCTTTAGTCCTGCCTCTTAAGCACAAAGATTTTTCCTGTGTGACACTAAAGTTACCTCCTAAACTGCTCCCTCACTCCCCCCAAATTTCCCATAAATGCCTCACCATAGCCAATTTAATGTAATACTTAAAGCTGGACTTCAGCATGTGAGCCTTGTTTTCTAATTCTGCCCCACTAGCTATTGCAGGGGTGAAAACTGTTTCAGAATACAAAGTACTTCAAGGCTGAATTCACACAATATATTTAACCTGCATTATTCCTAGGCAGGTATTACATATGTACAGTAAACAGAACCATCAGGTAATCCTAGCTTGGGGTCCACATAATACTCTCACCCACAAACCACATAAGACACTAGCTTTGTAACTAATGTGGCTCAGGATATTTGGGGATCAGATGCTAAAAGGAATATAATGAAACGGAGCAGGAAAATAGCTAATGCCCAATATTCAGGCTGTAGCACCAAGCAGTGTGAACACAAGATGATGAAGATGATGATGATAATAATAATAAATAATAATAAATTTGGATTTATTAGCCGCTCCCTTTCCAGGCAGGACTCGGGGCGGCGTACACTGGGACATATATAAACATACATATATACAAAGACATACATGCACGGAGGAGGTAATAGATTAGAACATTTAGACAATTAAAACCATTAATATACCCCAATAATAAAAACCCAATATACAATAAAAATTTAAAATTTATAAAAGACAGTCAGGAGGAATATGAAAAATTACGGTTGAGCCAGGCCAGATAATTGAAAGAGGTGGGTCTTCAACTGTATACGGAAGGAGCGGAGATCGGAAATAATCCTGATGTCACGGGGGAGGTCATTCCACAGGGCTGGGCCCATCACAGAGAAGGCTCTGCTCCTGGGTGTCGCCCCCCGACACTGTTTGGTGGACGGCACCCGGAGAAGTCCCTCTCTGTGTGAGCGAATTGGTCGTAGGGATGTGTGGGGCAGGATGCGATCCTGCATGTAACTAGGTCCTGTGCCATGAAGCGCTTTAAAGATCATAATCAAAACCTTGAAACGCACTCGGTAGACCACAGGAAGCCAGTGCAGCTCGCGCAGGAGAGGTGTTACAGGGGAGTATCTAGTCCTCCCCATAATCACCCGCGCGGCCGCGTTCTGGACCAACTGTAGTCTCCGAGTGCATCTCAAGGGAAGCCCCATGTAGAGAGCATTGCAGTAGTCCAGGCGAGACGTCACTAGCGCATGGGTGACTGTGCGTAGGGCATCCCGGTCCAATAAGGGGTGCAATTGGCGCACCAGGCGAACCTGATGGAACGCCCCCCTCGCCACGGCTGTTACATGGTCATCCATGGACAGCCGGGCATCTAGGAGGACGCCCAAATTGCGCACCTGTTCCATGGGGGCTAGTTGCACGCCCCCAATGGCCAGAGATGGAAACACCTGGTTGAACCGGGGGGCCGGAAGCCACAGCCACTCCGTCTTGGAAGGGTTGAGTTTTAGTCGGTTGCCATCCATCCAGACCCGCACGGCCTCCAAACATCGGGACATCATTTCGACGGCCTCATTGGGGTGGTTCGGGGTGGAAATGTATAGCTGAGTATCATCAGCATACAGATGATATCCCACCCCAAAGCCACGGATGATCTCGCCCAGCGGTTTCATGTATGTGTTGAACAGGAGAGGCGAGAGCACCGATCCCTGTGGCACTCCACATGTGAGTGACCTCCGGGTCGAACTCTGCTCCCCTGCCAACACACGTTGCGTCCGGTCAGAGAGGTAGGAGCCAAACCACCGTAAAACGGTGCCCCTGACTCCCAGCCCCTCTAGCCGGTGCAACAGGATACCATGGTCGATGGTATCGAACGCCGCCGAGAGATCTAATAGGACCAGGATAGAGGAACAACCCCTATCTCTGGCCCTCCAGAGATCATCAACCAATGCGACCAAGGCCGTCTCCGTGCTGTGCCCGGGTCGGAAGCCGGACTGGCGCGGGTCTAGATAATCATTTTCCTCCAGGTGACGTGGGAACTGCTGTGCCACCACACTCTCTACAACCTTCGCTAAAAAAGGAAGGTTGGAGACAGGACAATAATTGACTAGGTCCGTTGGGTCCAGGGAAGGCTTCTTGAGCAGGGGCCTCACCACCGCCTCTTTCAAGGCGGCCGGTAGAGACCCCTCACCCAACGAGGCATTCACTAGGCCCAGGAGCCAGTCGCGCGTAACCTCCCAGGATGCCAGTACAAGCCAGGAGGGACACGGGTCCAATAAACATGTGGTGGGTCGCAGACGTCCACGCAACCTGTCCAAATCCTCGATGGCAACCGAGTCAAACTCCTCCCAAAGCGGTCCCTCAAGACTCGCCACGGGCGTCTCTACTGGACCACTGAAAGGGGCCCATCCCATCCGGATTTGAGCGACTTTGTCCTGTAGATATTTCCCAAACTCCTCTGCTCTGCCCTGTAAAGGGGCTTCCCGCGGTCTCTCAAACAAGAGGGAGCGAGTCACCCGAAACAGGGCGGCAGGGCGGTTATCTGCGGACGCAATAAGAGCGGCACAATGTTGACGTTTGGCCGCTCTTAATGCCACAAGGTACGTCCTCAAATAGGCTCGTGCCTGTGCTCGGTCAAATTCGGAACGGGAGGATCTCCAACGACTCTCTAGGCGTCTCTTGTGGCGTTTCATCACCCTTAGCTCCTCAGTAAACCAAGGGGCCAGGGTGGTTCGTCGCCGCAGGAGAGGCCGCAAAGGCGCCACCCGGTCTAGGGCCCCGGTAGTCGCACTATTCCATGCGTCCACCAGGTCCTCAACTCGGGGGCGGGTCAGATCCACAGGAGGTGGCCCAAGCTCCGTCTGGAACCTATCTGGTTCCATCAGGCGCTTGGGGCGGAACCATCTAATGCCTTCCGGTTCCGCCTCCTCGCGGTGGGGGGTAGCTCCAGGGAAGTCAAGCCGGAGAAGTGAGTGATCCGACCATGACAGGGGAATAATGGCTAGATCCCCTATTCCCAGATCACTCGTCCACTGGCCAGAGACAAAGACAAGGTCCAGCGTGTGGCCTCCCTCGTGAGTAGGGCCCTGAATTAACTGGGTCAGGTCCATGGCTGTCATGGAAGCCATGAACTCCCGAACCCCCTCAGACGCTTCTCCCATCGACGGCAGATTAAAATCCCCCATCACTAACAGTTTGGGGGTCTCAACCGCCACCGATGAGATCAGCTCGAGGAGTTCAGGCAGGGCCGCTGACGTATAGCGAGGAGCCAGGTATACTATCAGCAGGCCCAACTGCCTCCCTGGGCCCCATCTCACGACAAGGGACTCACACCTGGATGTCTGTGGCACAGTGAACTCTCTCGGCTCTAAGTCTTCCCGGATAATCACTGCTACCCCACCGCCCCTTCCCTGGGCCCGAGGCTGGTGAAATGCTCGATAACCTGGCGGGTACATTTCCACGAGGGGTAAACCACCCTCGTGGCCCAACCAGGTCTCGGTTATTCCTGTGAGGTCCGGCTCCCCCTCCAAAATTAGATCGTGGATGAGGGGGGCCTTATTGACAACGGACCTCGCGTTGCATAACATCAGTCTCAGGCCTTGGGTCTGTAGATCCTGACCACCTAGTATGCAGGGGTTGGTACGAACGACCGGGAATGACCAAAAACCCCGGTCTCCCAACCGACTACGCGCTCTTGATCTGTCCTCGCACCTGCCCCTCCCCACGACCGTTGGTATCAAGGAGCCCTGCACAGGAATGCTATCCTCCCTCTCCTCCCCCACTCCGCTCCCTCCTCCTTCGACCACACCTAGGTGCCTGGCTCTCCCATCCCTCCTGACCTGTTCCCCCCCACCCCACCCCACCCCTGGAACCCCTTACAACTTTTAAAAAACAATTAATTAAAAAACCCCTCAGTGTGCGCTTCCTCCACCTCTCTGGGTTAATGAACCCGTCCTCGAGGTGGGCCCTTGAGAGGGCAGGAGGCCATAGCTGCGAGAGGGGGGACTCCCGCATTAAAATAAGGTCAGACCTCGTATACATAATAAATGATAAATAATAAATACATAAATACACCGGGCTTAAGATGGATACTGGGTGCTAAAGGTGTTAAATAAGTCTACCCGTTAAAAATCATAACAGAACGGCAACCAAGATTATAAGATGAGAGGGATGAGAGAGATGGATAAAGAAATAGGTAGAAGTGGTTAAAAAATAAGTAGGGCCTATAATCTACAGTTCTCAATAGTAGGGGGTTAGGCAGTTCTTAAAAACCGTAAGAGAGTGAGCAGATAATCCATCCATGATGATGGTTGTTGTTGTTGTTGTTGTTGTTGTGATTATTATTATTATTATTATTATTATTATTATTATTATTATTATTATTATTATTATTATTATTATTATTATTATTATTATTAACCCAGGCTCAGCCACCCCGCTGTGGTCATAACCCTAACCAAACGAAAATAATCAAACCTCCAAACACAGAAGCCAGCACCAAGCAGCCTTCCCAGTGGTTGGAATCATTAGAAGCAAACTGAGCCACCAGTGAGCGAGCGAACCGTACACTACACAAAAAACAAAACAAAACCCAGGAGCAGAATGCTCTCCAAAGCAGCATAAAATAATGCACATGGCAGAAAGAAAAAAGACATCAACAACCCCTGAACGCTAATACGGATGGTCAAGGTTAGCATCAGCTCCCAAAATCCAGGGGGAGGGGAGGAAGGAGGCGCACGTGAAGGAATATGTCTCCTAATGCATTCATCCCAATGCACTCGTTGTGGGAAGGGGGGCTTAAAACACACAACTGTTTCCCCTCTGTACACAGGGATCTTGTCTTAATGAGGATCACGCAGCGAGGAGGAAAATAAATATTAAATAAGGACTAAAAGTGGAGGTGGTGAGCCCATAGAAGATTTTGCCCAGGTAGGCTAAAGGATCCACTGGCACCCTTCAAACCTTGATCTGGCATACCAGCTCCCCCTCCCCACACCATGGTCTCTATGCCAAGATACCTGTATCTGTATCCTTCTGTCCACCTCTCATCCTGACTGTTAAACTAGAATATAAGTGCCAGTTTGTGGAGAGGAGGCGCTCCCCCCACTTCTTTTCTCCCCCCACCTTCTTTCTCTTTGAGGGGGGAGGAGTTTGCCAACCCTGAGAAATGCCCTGATTGTCCTCACAACATCCCGGCTGCTGCCACCCCCACCTCCCTTGCCTGCCTGTTGTCTGATCGCTCCTGTGAAAAGTCTTAGAGATTGTTTCCTGGGGCGAAGCTCCACGCTGGCACGTTTCGTCCCCTCCTGTTGTGTCCCGTGGCTGAGCTGTGTGCAGCTTTAAGGGATTTACTGCTGCCAGCCAGCAGATGTAAGCGTGTGTATGTGTGTGTGTGTGTGTGTGCACACGCATGTACAGAAACACCCCTTGATGGATCACCCTGGAAAACCCTGATGGGTTGGCATTTCTCCAGCAGCAAAACTCCAGAAATCCTGGCTCCCCAAACCTTCTCTCCAGGAGGGTCTTAAAGAGGAACCCCTCCCCTCTCTTCCCCTCCCAGCTGAGAAATCCAAGATCTCTCTGCTTATCCTCTCCTGGCCCCCTCCTGCAAGGACACTATGACAGCCATTTCCCCACCTGAAAACCCGATACCCCCCACCCAGCCTTCCATAATAATTTTTTTAAAATCCCTCTGTGATGATGATGCATTGTGAGGCTTTAGAGCAGGGGTGGCGAACAAGTTCGACAAAAAGAGCCAAAATTTTAAACTGTGAGAGTCAGAGAGCCACACCACGCAGTGACCTGCCAAAACAGACCCGGAAGCAATGTTCCCTCTAATTTTTTTTCGATGTGAGCAGAAAAGTATAGTGTTTGAGCGGCACATTTTCATGCCTGAGCACCCGAATTTTTTTCACAGATGTCACCTAAGACAACAACGAAATCAGTATTATTTGAAACTCAAAGTTATGTTTCTTCAAGGTACCCGCTTAATTCAAAGTGCTATATAATATCAGTATCACTTAACAACGCTCCTGCTTAGCAACCAAAATGTTGGCTCAGAAACTCTGGCATTTGAAGCACGCAACTCTTAAAGCTGTCAAGTTAAAAGACCCTTGCATCCCTAACCCTTTAGGGAAAAAAATCCCCAGGGGTCTTCAAACGTGACAGCTTTAAGACTTGTGGACTTCAACTCCCAGAATTCCTCCTCCAGTCATGTTGCAGCGACGTCATCTGCGTGGATCTGCTCCATCTTTGCTTTCTTCATTGTGGGCAGGGCTTCTGCTGAAGATGCCGACGAGTACAAGTTGCCACCAGAATAACTGCTGCTACCTCCTCCTCCTCCTCCTCCAACAGAATCACCAGATTTGCTCCTGAGCTCAGCGCTGGGTTACCTCTGCCCCCTCCCCCTCCTCCGTGCTTTTGAGGAGCCATGAGGCTTTTTTTCCCCTGCTCCCCCCCCCCCCGCCTTCCTACTGGCTCCTGCAGCCTCATGGCTCCTCAAAAGCACGGCGGAGGAGGAGGAGGGGGCAGGGGTAACCCAGCGCTGACTGAGCTCAGCTGCTCCGAGCGGAGGGGAGGCGCCGCTGCCACGCGCGGAGATGCCGGCTGGAGCTTTGGCGGCTTCATCTCAGCCGCAGCGCCGGGCGGCAAATCCGGCAGTGCTGCCTGTTAGAGGAGGATGAGGAGGAGGTGGCAGCAGTTCTTCCGGTGGCGGTGGGGGCTTTGGGGCTTCACAACTAGCCTCAGTCGCCCCGTGCTCCTCAAAGCAAGTCTGGGGAAGTCCTTTGCAGGCGCAGCCCGTTCTAGCTGCCTGCAAAGGACCTCCCCAGCTTCCGAAAGGGAGCGCGCGATCCGAGCCACAGTATACTAAATAATGATAAGAGGCAAAGAGCCTCATTTATTTTGGCCGGGAGCCGCATGCGGCTCGCGAGCCGCGTGTTCGCCACCCCTGCTTTAGAGGAACTGAATTAGAAAACACACTAGAATTCCAAAAATCCATTTAAAAAGGAAGGAACCACAATGGCAGACATGGCAAATGCTTCTTAAAGATGTTATTACAGGGAATGGGGAGAAGGATAAGTTTTAGGCTTGGAAATTCCTCTCCCTCCACCTAATCCCTCATCCTCATCTTTGAAAATCTTGGCTCCCACCTACATCTTGGCCAAAGCCTTCCAGAAGCAAGCATCTTTCATCAGTGGCGGATTAAGGCCACTGGTGCCCTAAGCACTGACAAATCTTGGTGCCCCCCTCTTTTGTACATACTGTACAAATTTTGATTAGTTTTTTTCTTTCTCAACTTTGTGGTGCCCCCTTGAGCCTGGTGCCCTATGCATGTACTTAGTCTGCTTAATGGTTAATACACCACTGTCTTTCATATGGATTGGACTACAACTCCCCCGCTCCCCCTCCAACCACTGCTGCAGTCCACTCTAGCAGAATGGTGCCAGGTGCCAGGGAGGGCAATTCAGAAGTGCTATGTGTCCAACTCCACCTACTAGACCAGTGATGGCGAACCTATGGCACGCGTGCCACAGGTGGCACGCGGAGCCATTTGTCAGGGCACGTGAGGCGCTGCCCTGTCAGCTGGCCAGCGCGCATGTGCGCGCTGGCCAGCTGAGTTCACCCTTTTTTAAAGCCATTTTTTGCCCTCCGCAGGCTCCAGAGCCTGTATAGGAGCCTGGGGAGGGCAAAAAGAGCCTCCCCCACCCCCCCGGAGGCTTCATGAGCTTCCCTGAAGCCTCTGGAGCCCAAAAAACCAGCCCTACGGGCAAACCAAAAATTCGAGAACGGACTTCCGGTTTGCTCGGAGGGTCGTTTTGAGCGCTCCGGAGGCTACAGGGAAGCGTCCTGAAGGTCCCTCAAGCATTAGGAGTACTCAAAACGACCCTCCGAGCAAACCTGAAGTCACTTACGGTTTGCTCGGAGGTTCATTTTGACTGCTCCGGAGGCTTCAGGGAAGCGTCCTGAAGGTCCCTCAAGCTTCCGGAGGGCTTCCGGAAAGGGGGGGGGAGGCTGTTTTTGCCCTCCCCAGGCTCCTATAAAGCCTCTGGAGCCTGGGGAAGGCAAAAAAACCATGCAAAAAATGGCAGGGTCGCGCTTGTAGTGCGTGCATGTGCACTGGGGGGTCACACATTGCATTATGGGTGCGGCACGCCCGCATACTACCCCCCTGCGCTCCCCCCACTTATGGCACGCGAGCCAAAAAAGGTTCGCCATCGCTGCCATATCCTATTTACAAAGGGATTTGCTTTCCTGTGGAATTCTCAAACAGAACAAAAAGGGGAAGTAACAGTGGCAGGTTGAAATGAGGACACCTCATTAATGGCAACTCTCCCTCTGCTCCTTCCCCCCCTCCTCTTCCCAAATCCAGATGCCAGAAAAGGTAGAAGTGAAAGCAAGCAGAAAACCACAGCAAGGAGGCCTCTTTACCACTGGTGTGTTCCGGTTACAGAGCCTGCAACAACCTGATAGCATTTATCTTTAATATGACATACGACACCTAATTCTTTTAAACTGCATCCATGTTATGAAATTGGCATGTCTCAGGCATGCTGGGCAGAAAACACTTGGACTATTAAAATGAAATATTTGGGAAAGGTTCTCAAGGTTCAAGTGAAGGATGAAAAATGATACTGGCCCAGAGGAGACCCTCACTTTAATTCCGTGTTCCCACAGGCACACTGAATCACAAACCAGCCAAACATAATGTATCTAAATTGTGGTGCAACCTGGCCAGCCATGTCAAGTTCATGCTTCAGTGGGACAAGCCCATAAAAATGGGTTGAATAAACCGTGAACTGGTTCATAACTGAAAAATACGCTTTGCAAATATGGCCAATCTCTTTCTCCCTCTAGGATGGCTCATCCTCTTGGTTTCCAAACTGTAAAATGGAACTAGCAGCAATTCTATATATAATTGATGGATTACGTGGCATCAAAGTTGTTTTTGATTCCTAGCAACTACATGATGAATGATAGTAGATGAGATAGATAGATTAGATAGATAGATAGATAGATAGATAGATAGATAGATGATAGATAGATAGATAGATAGATAGATGATAGATAGATATTGCATAGGTGATAAAGAGAGGGAGAGAGAGAGATGATAGCATAGAGTAGCTAGCTAGAATGCTGAGACAGATAAGATGATAGATGATAATCCACACAGAGACACAAAAAATTGCTTTAGCAATTTCTAAACAAACAAATCAAATCAAATCCCTCCACTGTGAACTGGTGAAGCAGTTTGAAAGCAGCAAATGTCTTGCATGGTTAGATGCAGGTCTAAATGCTGGTTAGATGTTGCAGGGGGTGGGGGATGAAATCACTCACATGAGCCCAGATCCTTGGCCCCCCGGCGTTCAGGACTCTTAACAGGTCCTTGCAGAAGGCTCTTGAGACTGACCATAGTGGAACTGGGGCCTCCGATCGCCAGAGGAGGAGACATGAGACTGGGTGCCGGACTGCCCTGGGCCATTGTGAACCTTGCGGCGGCGGTGGAAGCAGCAGCTAACTCCAGGAGATGCCCACCCCCGACGGTGGGTTTTTCCTCTCTTTTCGACGATCTCCAACAGTGTCCCGACTTTAGAAATAAAAGATATATTTTTAAAAACCAGCAGAAGCATCAATCTTCGAACCACAGCCCGACGAAAATCCACCGACGATGCTCCCCATATATATACACATTTCCCCTCTCTAAGAGCCTTTCCCCTCTCTAAAGAAAAAGATTCGACGATAGATTCTGCTCCCTTTTAAACGGCGGCGGTGGGTCAACTCGCCTTTTCCTCCTGCAGCTAAATCCTAGAAAAAACAATGCGCGATTTCCAACGAGGGAAAAGCGTCTTCTCGGGCGGACAATGAATCCGAGATTTTCGCACCTGCTTCTCTGCTAGATCGCCATTATAACAAGGGGAAGAAACCGAAAGCGGATCCCGATCCGTTCCGGAGTCCTACGTAGGTTTCCCCCAGAAGGGAAACAATGCATTTGAGCTACATGCGTGCAATAGACGGATAGATGCAGATACAAAAGTGCAAATAAATCGCTCCAGTTACTTTCCTCAATAAGCACTTCGCAACTATTTCCGAATTCGCCCCACCTTTTGCCACAAAGTAGGAGGGTCCGGGCAGCGAAAGTGGGCGGGGCTTCGCGAGCCCTTCTCCACCAACCAGCCGCCCGAGAGCGTGAGAATTGCAAACACCGCTCCCCCCCCCCTCCGCAGCTTCTTCTGTCATATGCGTCTGCCATGGGGCAGGTGGGGCTCTGACCTAGATTTGACCAATGGGAGGAGAGATGGTGGGAGGAGCCTGACCCAGTTTTGACCAATGGGAAGGCAGCGGGAGGAGGGGGAGAAAAGGCGACAGTTCAGCATGGAAGCACGTGGGGAGGCAGGAGCCGCTGGTGTTGTGATGGGGACCAGAAAGGGAAGCCTGGGTCTTAAAGGGACAGTGGCGTAGTCACCGGAAAGTAATAGGAGGGGGTGGTGAGGATGAAGAGGGTAGACAGATCAAATCTGGAATCCA
The DNA here is from genome assembly GCF_964273705.1 of Natrix helvetica. Taxonomy (NCBI): domain Eukaryota; kingdom Metazoa; phylum Chordata; class Lepidosauria; order Squamata; family Natricidae; genus Natrix; species Natrix helvetica. The sequence goes on from NC_138555.1 coordinate 16,684,375, forward strand.
ACGTAGATATGACTTTTTTTTTTAAAAACACCCTTGAGCTTGGATTAGCCTTCAAATACTATCCAACTGCCTGAAGGGTAGCAATGCCCATATCCAGAAAACTAACTTTCCCACACCCTCTAGGCCTACACAGAGTTTTGCTATTCATTGGCATCCTTCAGTCTCAAAAGACTATGGTATCATGCTCTGGAAAGAGGTCCTAACACAGCATCTGCTGTGACTAAAAAGGTCAATTTGGGAGTGGCAATCCCTTCCACAATGAGGGAAGATGTCCCCTGCCCAGCCCCCATATTTCGTTGGTGGCCAACATTTAATGCAGAGTGGAAGTCATGAGGGCCTGTGTGGCTCGAATGAGAGGAAATGACAAATGTCAGGTCAAAAAGACTCACCCTGAAAAGAAACCTATTTTAAAGACTGCCCCCTATAAAGAAGAAAGTCCCCCTCCATATGCCCCCTTTGTCATTCAAGGCAAAAACCAAATGCTGGCAATAACAATAGTCAAGGGGCAGTAGAACATAGTGACCAAAGAGAGATGCCAAAAGTGGAAAATACCTCTAGTGTTGTGGAAATTGAAGACTCAAAGACCAGCTCTTTGCAATGCAAGAAAGTTTATTGCGCAGGTTCAAACAGCTAAAATAGCATATGGGGGTTTGAACCCCAAACAGTCTCAAACAACAATCTTATATAGTCATTTTGACGTAAGCATATACGCAGGCATACATTTGCTAAATTGATAAAAGGAGAAATGGAAAAGTACAGAAAGAGCCGAGAATAAAAATACGTCAAGGAACATTTAACATCTGCGAGACAAACACGGGACTATCCCCTGTCCTAGACAGATAACAGGATACACCCCTCATGGTCTGTCTGAACATACAGATAAAAATATAAATGTTATGCCTCATTGATCTCACCCTGCCTCTGTCTGCAAATATCTTTTTCCTTGACCAGTCTTTTGCAATGTTATAATGAACCAAAGTCTGAACCAAGATTCAGGGCCTGTCTTCCCGATTCAGGGCCTGTCTTCCCTCCTTCCTTAATCCCCCCTTTGTGACTCATCTGAGTTTCCCAGAAGAGTCACATATTCTTCCAACTCTATTGTAGGTCTTAAGTTCTCATATTCTAGCACAGCCATCACTTGAGCAGTTGCCTTTCTTTCTGCTAATAAAGACAGACTATTAGAGATGGTTCGAACAAAAATTGGCAATACACAAGGAAGTATCACACATCCCGCTGCAATCAACCCAATCAAAGCAACTATGGCCTGTAATCCTGGAAGCTTGGGAAACCATCCCCCAAACATCTCCTTCAGATTAAATCCTCGCCATATTTGAGTGGGATTATGTGTAAGTTGTCTAATTTCTGTAGTCAGCTGTTTTACCACCTTCCCTGTTTCATCGATTTGGAGGCAGCAGTTGGACAAATTAAACTTTCCACACACCCCTCCTTCTTTAGCCAAGAGGTAGTCTAGGGCCAATCTATTCTGATACACAGCAGTTCTTATCTTATCAGTGGCTTCCGACAAAACATTAAGTGCTTTGTCTATTCTTACCCCTGCCAGATCCAGAACTGCCTGTAACCGAATGATTCTGTTTAACATGTATATAGGGGTGCGGTACCCCCATGATCCATCTTCTGCCCATGTTGCTCTTCCATATGTACACACTATGCGTTCACTAGTCCATTTCTCATCCTCCTTATCATAAGCAGAATATTCTTTACAAGGGAAGTCTGTGAACACAGTTTGCACTTCCCTCTTTGCTCTCAATCCTACTTGTTCATATAAGGGGACTCCTAGTATTTGTTTTGATTGAATTGATAACAAAAAGAAGGATGGTTTTATCCAACCTAAGACACACGAACCTGACCAATTAAAAGGGAGTTGTTCATAAGCTAGTTTTCCACATATCCAATACATGTCTTTAGGAGCTACCCATTCATCAGCCGTCCGGGATGAGTTCAGGTAGCCTAGATATGTTCTATTAAAATGTTCAGGTTTTGTGGCATTACCTGGTGATGTCCATTGGTTATACTTTTCATTCCAAATTCCTAAGCAAATAAGTTCTCCTACATAATATGTACCATTTCTAGCAAAACAGTTTCTTCCTACAAGATTAGTGGTGAGTGTCCAGACAATACCTGTAAGCTGTTCCCTCTTTGTAATATTTCCTGCCTTGGAAAGATTATTATAGATCAATGGATGAGCCTCCAGCGCCTCCCAGGGCCATTGTTCCCCCATATTAGTTCCTCCACACACAAAACAATTCTTGACTGTAAGGGTTTTAGCTACTTCTTCGGCAAGCTCTACAAAAAGATTATTGGCTTTTGCGCTTATTAAAAGGGGCGTTTCTAATTTCCGTAGATTATCGTAAACCGACCATCCCAGGGATTTTACTTCACCTTCAAATACTTTCTCCACCTTTATAGTAAGATACGTTTTTGGATCTGATCCTGTGCCATCTATTCCAAATCCATAACTTACTACAGCAGGATGCCTTCGGTCCACTTCTAACTCTACTACATTTCCACTGCTTCTTCTAAAGGAAGTAATATACTTACAGCCCTTATAACCCCCTCCAGTATAATCACAGATGCATTTCCAGCCAGAACATTGGGTGTTTCCAGCACAGGGGAGCCATTGGTTTGGGTTGCCATAAGCCCAATTCATGTTAGCGGAGCACAAATATTTATGGTTCGCTTGGTAGGCTGTTACCCAAGACTCGTCTCCACAGGTGGAACCCCATCCTTTGCTCATGGCGATACATGCATCAAAGCTTATTCTTAAGGGGTCTTTTCCTCTTTCTAACTTTAGAGTATAATTGAGAAAATACAACTTCCCGTCACCTTCAGGGGTATTACGGGAGCCATATTTAGCCAATCCAGCATATATGGTCACATTCAATCGTATGGGAGTACTAGGGTTATAACAAATAATTTTTCCATCCTGGTTGCACAAACTATACATGGTTTGGTTATGTATGCAATTGACAAGCTGAGGCTTACAGTTTCTAGGTGATTGTGTGTGGTAGACTAAAGTGTTAAGAATGGTTCTCCCTACTTGTGCCTTTGTAATACAAGGAGAACAGGTGTCAGGGGCCTCGGTGGAGTGAGGTGCCCGTCTAGGTGCTTCTCTTGGTGTAACACGAGATTTCGGTGCACGTGTTTGTGGGAAAAGTCTTTTTACGTGTGCTTTGGTGGGTGTTTGACGAGGGGGTGGACAGTGATTCAATGAGCCTTTGCAATCCTGATAACATAGTACCCCTTCTGTTCCATTACATCTTTTGTATATACTTAGACCTCTTCTCCCGGATCGAGCACAAGTGGTTAAGTCAAACCTGGTACATGTTTTTGGTTTCTCCAAACGATAGAAGATGGCTCCATCATTTAAACATTGAGTACAGGGTCCTTCCCCTAAAGGCCATTTTTCCCCAACACTTCGCTGTTTCCTTCTCTCCTTTATGCGGCTATGTTGTAAGGTACATATCCCTTTCCATCCAGGTTTTAACTGATTGATATGAGTAACCCGTTCCCAACCCCGAAATATTGGATCCCCACAGTCTAATATAATAGGAGGCCTTTCCTCTCGATATGAAGCATAGCTACACATTCCCTTTCTGAGCACATAGCCTACGTACTTGCAGAGGAAATGGTTTGTGTACTTCCGAGCTAGACAGGCTTCCTTGACTAGTTGATCAAATGCATGGGGGGCTTGACAAGGGTGAGGTAAGATTTCATTCCAGCAACCTGGTGTAAAGACAAGAGGAGGATAGCCCCGGCACTGTCCATTGCCTATTACATAAGACTGGACAATACCTGGACGTTCCTCAGGCCTATTCCACTGTCCTAGATTCTGCACGCACACCGAATTACCTAACACCCTTGTAAATAAAACACTTACCCCCAACCAACCAAATGCACAAGTTAACCTCATCCTCCGTTGTATCCGGGTTGTCCGCTTCTTCCTGACGCCTCTGGATGGTTTGATTTACAGTAGGACAAGGTTTAAGTGTACAATAATATTTGTTATCTCTTTGACCTATGTATGGTGATAATGCGTCCTCTATAATTTTTACATCACATTCAATTCCACAATGTGAGTATGCAATACAATCAATACAATGTGTACAGCAACAACACCCACACTTACAATCACAAAACCAACACATATAGACTTATCCTATTTGGTTATATAATAAGCATATGTTAATAATATGTATGCTATACTAAGTATTACTTATCCAATCTTCACCCGTGCGTTGAAAAGTCAGCTTCCAGGGGTGACTTTAGCAGGGGTTTCTTTTTTCCTCCAGGAATTCAAGCCACGCGATCTGTTGTTGGCCCTCAGGAGTTGGAGTGGGCAAGGGAATCAGAGGATCCACAGGCTTTGGAATACCACAAAATCGCTCACGACAGTAGTAGAAGAATACTATCATTAGTGATCCTATTGCTAATATCCAAAGTCCCCACACCCAGGCTTCAAACATGAGTCCATACCAATCTTCAGCCGTGCTTGGGAACCAGCTTCCGGGTTGTGGTCCCTGCAGGGCTAGGTCCTCTTCTTCCGCCTTCTCAACACAACCTGGGTACACTTAACCTATTTATATACATAACACAAGTGATTTAAGCACGTTTGAATGTCATTTTGGTAGGATTTCGGTGGTCCACTGAAACGCTCCAGCCTACGTCCGCAGCCTTAACCCTCGTCCAATGAATCCAGGCCTTGGACTCTGCTATTTTTACTGCCAAGGGTGACACCATTATGACCATATATGGACCTTTCCATCTCCCTTCCAACTGTTCCTTCTTCCAATGCTTTACCCACACATTATCTCCTGGCTTAAATGGGTGACATTTAGTCACTAGTGGTGGGGGGTTTTGTTCTTGAACATAATTTCGGAGTTTCTCAACTTGCTTGTTTAATTCTTGCACCATTTCCATATTCCAAACACCCCCCTTATGTCCCAAATCAGGCCACCCCACCAAGTTTCTTCTCAACAATGTAGGTGGACGCCCAAACATTAACTCATAAGGTGACAGTTTATGTTGGCGTCGGGGAGAACACCTGACAGCATACAAAGCCAATGGAAGGGCATCAGTCCATTTCAAATGACATTCCGCACAGATTTTAATGATCCTTTCTTTAAGGGTTCTGTTCATTCTTTCAGACATCGCTCCCGATTGAGGGTGATTCGCACTATGGAACCTCCACTTGATCCCCACTGCGTTAGCCACCGCCTGGTTAATGTGATGGACAAACTCAGGCCCATTATCTGATGAGATATGGGATGGAAGTCCGAACCTAGGGATTATCTCTTTAAGGAGCAGTCTAGCCACCTCTCTAGCTTGTTTTGTTTTTGTGGGAAAAGCCTCTGGCCATCCGGTATACATATCAACCATAACCAACATTGCTTTATAAGGGCCACATCTTGGCATGTCTGTAAAATCAATCATCAAATAATCCATTGGGAGATATGACACCGGGATGGTTCCAGGGGGCAAGAGTGGTCCCTGCCTCGGATTCACCTTAGCACATATAATACATTTGGCCACAACTTTCGCTGCTATTCCAGCCAGTCCATTAATGAAATAATCCCTACTTAGGGCGGTTTCTAAGGCAGTTTTCCCCATATGAGTAGTTTCATGTGATAGCTGGACCAATGTCCATGCTACTGACGTCGGCACATATATTCTTTTATCTGGCATCACATACCAACCTTCTTTTATACTAGCATGTAAATCATGAGTGGCCTTAATACACTCCTGTTGAGTGTATGTTGGCTTTATTTCTGGTGGAATCACTCCTAAATCCATTGCCACATGAATTGCTAAATCAGGAGTAGGGCCCGCTCGCTTGGCTGCTTCTCTGGCTTCCAAATCTGCTAGTCGATTTCCCTGGGCTATCCTATCGTCCCCCCTTTGGTGGCCTTTACAATGCATAACAGAAACCTTTGCAGGTTTATGTACTGCATCGATGAGGCGACTAATCAAATGTCCATGCTGGACATACTTCCCTGCAGAATCTCGAAAACCCCTTTCCTTATAAACTGCTCCATGAGCATGTAAGGTCAGGAAAGCGTACTTGCTATCAGTCCACACATTCAAAGTCTCTTTCTCTGCTCTTTCTAAAGCTCTTGTTAATGCCCACAATTCTGCCACCTGAGCACTCCACTTCCCTCCTATCGGTCCGCTTTCTACAACACCTTCATCATCCACAATCGCATATCCGGCCACATGTTTCCCCTCATGCATATAACTAGAGCCATCTGTATACCAATAAAGTTTTGCATCTGTCAAAGGGATATCAGATAAATCGGGACGAGTTGAATACACTGTCTCTAATACTTGCAAACAATCATGTTCCTTTTCAGTTTCTGTGGGCAACAATGTAGCTGGATTCAATCTATTGGAAACTATCAACTGTACTTGAGGATTCTCAATCAACATGGCTTGATACTTAGTCAATCTCTGGTTACTAATCCATAAATGTCCCTTATTATCTAATACTGACTGTACAGCATGTGGGGTGTGCACATTGATAGGACAAGAAAATGTTAGTTTGTTACAATCCTGTAACAACTCAGCAATTGCAGCCAAAACCTTCAGGCAGTGCGGCCATCCTTTGGCCACTCCATCCAATTGTTTGGATAGGTAGGCAACAGGTTGCTGCCACCTTCCAAGTTTCTGAGTGAGTACTCCTAGAGCCATATTTTTGCTGGTATCCACATACAAATTAAAAGGTTTCCTCAAATTAGGCAACGCTAAAGCAGGTGCAGAAGTAAGAACTATTTTAATATTTCTAAAAGCATTTTTCTGTTCTCCTTCCCAAAGGAAAGGATCTACATTTGCTCCTTTAGTAGATGTATATAGAGGTGCTGCTATCAGAGCAAAGTTAGGAATCCAAATTCTACAAAAACTTGCTAAGCCAAGAAATCCCCTAAGTTGTCTTCTGTTTTTGGGTTCTGCTATTGTTAAAATTGCTTCTTTTCGTTCTGGTCCTAGCGATCTGCGTCCTTGTTCAATATCATAGCCTAAATATCTCACTTTCTCTTTTACCAACTGCGCTTTCAGTCTGGATACTCTATAACCACAATCTAATAACAAATCCAACAACCTTTTGGTATTCTCCCAACAAGTATCCTCACATTGTCCTGTCACCAACACATCATCCACATATTGTAAAACCACATCTCCTTCTTGTCTGGGAACAAAGTAGAGCAGATCCTTGGCCAAAGCAGTTCCAAATAGGGTGGGTGAGTTTTTGAACCCTTGTGGTAATCGAGTCCAAGTGAATTGCATCTTAACTCCTGTTCCTGGGTTTTCCCATTGGAAGGCAAATAATGGCTGACTAACCGGGTGAATGGGTATTGTGAAAAACGCATCTTTTAAATCTATGACTGAAAACCACCTAGCTTCCGGAGGGATCAAACTCAAAAGCGTGTAAGGGTTTGGTACCACTGGGTGTAGGGTCACAGTCATACTGTTCACGAGCCTCAAATCTTTTTTTATTAAAAGAGTTTTGTACAAACAAATTTTCCCCCTTTTCACCCCCCCCTCCACACAATATAAATCTCATACAAATGCTATACCCCCCCAACCCCCCCGCAAAAATTCACATTCAAATATTATACCAAACACTTTACCCCCTCCCCTCCCCCCATCTTAAAATAGATTACTCATAACCCCTCTCCTCCCAACAAAAACTATATAAATTACTCTTAAATTAATAATAACACATTGATCATTTTCTAAGCTAATTTAACATCTATAACTCTTAATATAAATTTCTCCTAGCCTAACAATGTTTCATTAGTCCCATCTTCTAATTTATTCATACATATATATTGCCCCACCCTCCACCCTAACCCTCCCCCACCTCCCACACAAACCCACCCCCCTGACTTCCGCTGTATACCACTCTAACAATTCCAAACATCCCATATACTATTTACTCTGATCATCTATCGGTCTAAACATTCTTACCTAAAGGCTAGATAATAACTCCTAGTCTGGTATTTATTCTGTATATAATCAATCCACGAGCCTCAAATCTTGAACCGGCCTATAGGAGCCATCCGGCTTCCTAATAGGAATGATCGGGGTGTTCCAAGGAGACTGAATCGGTACTAATATACCTGCTCTTAAGTATTTCAGTATACTTTTATATATGGCGAGTACGACTTCCCTGGAATATGGGCAATACTGTCCAATTTGTACAGGCATAGCAGTAGGTTTTAAATCTACAATAACGGGAGGATGGTGGGCTGCAAAACCCGGAGGATTGTCCTCTGCCCATAATTCCGGTACATCGAATTCTCTCCATTTTTCATCCGATTCCTGCCCCCCAACAACATCCAGTACCATTACCCTCCATGTGGCTTCAGACCGGTGTCTTACAGACACCCGCTGACACCCTTCATCAAATGAAATCGTAGCCCCTAACTTGCTAAGCAGATCCCTACCCAACAAAGGAATGGGGCATTCAGGAATATACAAAAATTCATGTTCAATTTCAGATCCATTCAATACACACTTCACTGGTTTCAAAACCTCACGTCCCACCACCTTTCCTGAAATCCCCTGCACTTGTAATTTGTATGGTCCAGGTGACGTGACTGGTTGATTTACTACCGATCTCCCTGCTCCTGTGTCTACCAAAAATGTGGTTTGTTGACCCCCAATTTGCATAGTAACCAAAGGCTCGGGTGGGGCCTCCCCTAAGCCAGGTCCCCGTCAATCTGTCCACCCTGTTTCTGCCAATCCAATTCCTTCCACCCTGTTCTCTCTCTCTGCATTCACATATCCTCTGCCTCTCACACCTCTGCCTCTCCCTCTGCCAGGGAATCTTCCAGACACCATTCCTCCTCTTCCTCCTTGGCCGTATGTTTGCCTCTCAGAGTCCTGTCTATTTCCTGGTCTATCCCCTAAACCTCTTCCCCTCATCATCTTTCTGGGACATTCTCTCTTCCAATGTCCTTCTCCTTTACAAAATGCACATTGGTTGGGTCCCAATCCAGGGCCCCTCTGCAGTGCCACTGCCAACAATTCTGTCTTTTTCTGCATCCTAACATCTCTTTCCTTCTTCTCAACCTTGTCTCTATTCACATACACTTTTCTCGCAATCTCCAACAACTCAGTAGTATTTTTACCCAATGCTCCTTCCAATCTTTGTAACTTCCTTCTAATATCCTCATAACTCTGGGCTATAAAGCGCTCATTCAACATTCGCACATTGTCTGGGGCTCTGGGGTCTACTTGAGTATACAACTGGTAGGCTTCAATCAATCTCTGCAGGAAACTCTCAGGACTTTCATCTGGCTTCTGCATCACTAAAGATGGTTTAGACATATTAACAGGGGGTTTTCCCGCCATTCGGAGTGCCCTTACTGTCAAATTTTGATAGTCCTTGAGTCTATCCATATGTGTATTATCCCGGGTGGACCAATGCGGGTCTTCCTCGGGTGCCTTTTCTGACAATTCCTGTTGTAAATTTGGAGCATTTGGCAACTGTTCCTGAATGCACTTTCTAACTGCTGTCTTCCACTTTTCCCTCTCTTCTGGGGTTAGTAAGGTATTTAGAAGTTGTTGGATATCATTCCAGGTTGGATTATGAGTTTGCATAATTGTCTGGAATAAATCCGCCATCTCTGTAGGTTTTTCACTCAACGGACCATAATGTTGTTTCCAATTCAATAAATCAGTTGTTGTAAAAGGGACATACTGAAACATAGGCACAATTTGCATCTGCCCGTGAGCTCCCGGCACTTGTTGGTCCGATTGTCTCAAGGGAGCAAGGAATTCCTTCCTCGCTTCTGTTTCCTCTCTAGCCGTAACAGACCGTGTTTTCATTTTAACAACTTCCTCCTTATCTTCACTGACAGACATTTCTCCACTAAGTTCTGCTTTTCTCTCACCATCTGCCACTTTTTGTTTTCTACGGACTATAGGTTCCCCCCCCCACTGCCAAAGCAACTTGATGTTGTGCATATAACTGAGGTGGGGGTGGTGCATATGGTGGGGGTCTTATACTAACATCATCTTCATCCTCACTCAATATTTTCTTTTCATTCTCTGTCTTTCTTTCAACCTTTGGAACATTTCTTGGCTTCTCTTTGTCACAGATGTTTTTAGTTATCTTGTTCTTATTTCCTCCCTGTCTACTTAGACACAGTTTCACCATTTCTGCCTGACATTGTAACAATTTATCACTTCTATCAAGGACTGCGTTACGCCACTGGTCTATATAAGGATATTGGTTAGGATATTTCTCCTCATTTTGGTTAACCACATCCCACAGCCTTTGTATAATCTGTTCTCTAAACGTCCCATAAGACGGCCACCCAACCCCTAGATGAGGCCATTCACTTTCGCATAAGAACCTCAATCTTTGTTTGGTGATTTTGGGATAGGGAAACGTGTATTCGACCTGATTGAAATACTCATCAAAACCTTCTAACATGCATTCCAACGGGGTGTTGGGAATGCTTGACTTTCCACCCATTTCTAACCACACAACTACCGACCCTTAGTCTCGGATGCACATACGATCACTAAAGGGAACTGCGGTAGTAACCACCCACACAGCCTGACACGGAGTTCTTTAGGGTCGACGCCCCGACTCCAGGGGGGTAATTAGTCCCCCTCTTCTATCTTCAAATGAGATAGGTACTTCACAAAGTTAACATATACTCGCCTGAAAAGTCTTCACACACACGTCCTGGCCAGGAAAAGAGGTCAGACCTTCTTTCTTGCATTCAAGGGTTCTTGGACTAGGTTTTCCAGCACCGTCGATCCCACAGGAGGCCGCTACCTTTTCCTGGAGATAGGTTTTCCCCACGGCGCCTTGGAAGTCGGGAGTGGCCTCCCCTGGATCCGAAGGGTGAAACCTGCCCTCAGCGAAATTTCGCCTCGTCTAAGAGTCCCATCTGGATGGTGCCATGTTGTTGTGGAAATTGAAGACTCAAAGACCAGCTCTTTGCAATGCAAGAAAGTTTATTGCGCAGGTTCAAACAGCTAAAATAGCATATGGGGGTTTGAACCCCGAACAGTCTCAAACAACAATCTTATATAGTCATTTTGACGTAAGCATATACGCAGGCATACATTTGCTAAATTGATAAAAGGAGAAATGGAAAAGTACAGAAAGAACCGAGAATAAAAATACGTCAAGGAACATTTAACATCTGCGAGACAAACACGGGACTATCCCCTGTCCTAGACAGATAACAGGATACACCCCTCATGGTCTGTCTGAACATACAGATAAAAATATAAATGTTATGCCTCATTGATCTCACCCTGCCTCTGTCTGCAAATATCTTTTTCCTTGACCAGTCTTTTACAATGTTATAATGAACCAAAGTCTGAACCAAGATTCAGGGCCTGTCTTCCCGATTCAGGGCCTGTCTTCCCTCCTTCCTTACTAGTACAGGGGTGGCGAACAAGTTTGACAAAAAGAGCCAAAATTTTAAACTGTGAGAGTCAGAGAGCCACACCACGCAGTGACCTGCCAAAACAGACCCGGAAGCAATGTTCCCTCTAATTTTTTTTCGATGTGAGCAGAAAAGTATAGTGTTTGAGCGGCACATTTTCATGCCTGAGCACCCGAATTTTTTTCACAGATGTCACCTAAGACAACAACGAAATCAGTATTATTTGAAACTCAAAGTTATGTTTCTTCAAGGTACCCGCTTAATTCAAAGTGCTATATAATATCAGTATCACTTAACAACGCTCCTGCTTAGCAACCAAAATGTTGGCTCAGAAACTCTGGCATTTGAAGCATGCAACTCTTAAAGCTGTCAAGTTACAAGACCCTTGCACCCCTAACCCTTTAGGGAAAAAACCCCCAGGGGTCTTCAAACCTGACAGCTTTAACACTTGTGGACTTCAACTCCCAGAATTCCTCCTCCAGTCATGTTGCAGCGACGTCATCTGCGTGGATCTGCTCCATCTTTGCTTTCTTCATTGTGGGCAGGGCTTCTGCTGAAGATGCCGACGAGTACAAGTTGCCACCAGAATAACTGCTGCTACCTCCTCCTCCTCCTCCTCCAACAGAATCACCAGATTTGCTCCTGAGCTCAGCACTGGGTTACCTCTGCCCCCTCCCCCTCCTCCGTGCTTTTGAGGAGCCATGAGGCTTTTTTTCCCCTGCTCCCCCCCCCCCGCCTTCCTACTGGTTCCTGCAGCCTCATGGCTCCTCAAAAGCACGGCGGAGGAGGAGGAAGGGGCAGGGGTAACCCAGCGCTGACTGAGCTCAGCTGCTCCGAGCAGAGGGGAGGCGCCGCTGCCACGCGCGGAGATGCCGGCTGGAGCTTTGGCGGCTTCATCTCAGCCGCAGCGCCGGGCGGCAAATCCGGCAGTGCTGCCTGTTAGAGGAGGATGAGGAGGAGGTGGCAGCAGTTCTTCCGGTGGCGGTGAGGGCTTTGGGGCTTCACAACTAGCCTCAGTCGCCCCGTGCTCCTCAAAGCAAGTATGGGGAAGTCCTTTGCAGGCGCGGCCCGTTCTAGCTGCCTGCAAAGGACCTCCCCAGCTTCCGAAAGGGAGCGCGCGATCCGAGCCACAGTATACTAAATAATGATAAGAGGCAAAGAGCCTCATTTATTTTGGCCGGGAGCCGCATGCGGCTCGCGAGCTGCGTGTTCGCCATCCCTGGTCTAGATATTCGGATTCGTCAAGGTGTCGCGGAAATTGGTGTGCCACCACATTCTCAACAACCTTCGCTAGAAAGGGAAGGTTGGAGACTGGACGATAATTAGCTAGCTCCATTGGGTCAAGTGAAGGCCTCTTGAGTAAGGGCCTCACCACCGCCTCTTTCAAGGCAGTTGGTAAGGATCCCTCACCCAATGAGGCGTTCACCAGGCCCAGAAGCCAGCCTCGTGTCACCTCCCAGGATGCCAGTACCAACCAGGAGGGACGAGAGGACCGACCCCTGCGGCACCCCACAAGTGAGTGGCCTCAGGGTCGACCTCTGCCCCCCTGTCAACACACATTGCGTCCGGTCGGAGAGGTAGGAGCCGAACCACCGCAAAACGGTGCCTCCGACTCCCATCCCCTCCAGCCGTCGCAATAGGATACCATGGTTGATGGTATCAAAAGCCGCTGAGAGGTCTAATAGGACCAGGATAGAGGAACAACCTCTATCTCTGGCCCTCCAGAGATCATCAACCAACGTGACCAAGGCTGTCTCTGTGCTGTGCCCGGGTCGGAAGCCGGACTGGCGAGGGTCTAGATATTCGGATTCGTCAAGGTATCGCGGAAATTGCTGTGCCACCACATTCTCAACAACCTTCGCTAGAAAGGGAAGGTTGGAGACTGGACGATAATTAGCTAGCTCCATTGGGTCAAGTGAAGGCCTCTTGAGTAAGAGCCTCACCACCGCCTCTTTCAAGGCAGTTGGTAAGGATCCGTCACCCAATGAGGCGTTCACCAGGCCCAGAAGCCAGCCTCGTGTCACCTCCCAGGATGCCAGTACCAACCTGGAGGGACTCGGGTCCATTGAACATGTGGTGGGTCGCAGCCGTCCACGCAACCTGTCCAAATCCTCGGGGGCAACAGAGTCAAACTCCTCCCAGAATGGTCTCACAAGACTCACTGTTGACGGCTCATCCGCTCCACTGGAGGGGGCCCATCCGCTCCGGATCTGAGCGACTTTGTCCTGCAGATATTCCCCAAACTCCTCTGCTCTTCCCTGCAAGGGTGCCCCCCGCGTCCTCTGCGACAAGAGGGAGCGGGTCACCCTAAACAGGGCGGCAGGGCGGTTATCCGCGGACGCAATAAGAGCGGCACAATGTCTACCTTTGGCCGCTCTCAATGCCACAAGGTAGGTCCGTAAATAGGCTCTTACCTGTGTTCGATCAGACTCGGAGCGTGAGGACCTCCACCTGCTCTCTAGACGTCTCCTATGGCCCTTCATCACCCTCAACTCCTCGGTGTACCAAGGAGCTCGGGTGGGTCGCTGCCGTAGGAGAGGTCGCAAAGGCGCAACCCGGTCCAAGGCCCCAGCCGTCGCCCTATTCCAGGCGGCCACTAGGTCCTCCGACCGAGCGCGGGTCAGGGCTACAGGTAGTGGCCCAAGCTCCGTCTGGAACCTATCTGGTTCCATCAGGTGCTTGGGGCGGTACCAGCTTGGACAGTCTGGCTCCGCCTCCTCGCGGTGGAGGGTAGCGCCAGGGAAGTCGAGCCGGAGACATGAGTGATCTGACCATGACAGGGGAGTAACAACTAAATCCCCTATTCCCAGATCACTCGTCCACTGTTCAGATACAAAAACAAGGTCCAGTGTGTGGCCACCTTCGTGTGTGGGGCCCTGAATTAATTGAGTCAGGCCCATGGCTGTCATGGAAGCCATGAACTCCCGAGCCACCTCAGATGCTGCATATTGCATATTCATCCCTCAGGAATTGTCCCCTCCAGAGGAAGACAGGTGCTGAGGCTAAGATCATTAATTATAATCAAGAGGAAAATGAATCATCTGGTGACACTTATGTTTGAGGAAGCGTGGAAATGGGTTCTTTGCAGTATAATAGGAGTGTTTGGATTGTGGGTGATATGTTTAGCAAATAAGATTTGGTTTTGTGGATTGCCCAAAGCTGATATTGCCCTTCCTCAAACTATATATAACACCTGCCTTTTCCCTGACATGGTGATTCAGTAGGCTAAAAGAATTGTGTTAGGAGAGGTTTTGTGTGAGGGACAATTATGAGCCTTTTGTGGCTCTGGCTGTTATTGGCAAAGGGCTTGCTAAGTGATAACGTCTTGAATAGTAGTTCCCAATGTTGCAAAAATACCCGAGCAACCCCCCCTTGCTCTTGAAGAAGGATCTGAGGATGTTAAAAATCCCGGAGAACAGGGTGGAATCAAGTTACGGGATGTGGAACAGGTCTGCTTCCGCCAACGATGCATCATTTATGCTTGGGGACGGAACCGTAAGCCAATCCCAACACCTAAAGTCAATTATCTGACAAACCCTGTAAGAAAAAGGGCAGAGCATAGAGAAAACGGGCCCCTGCAACAATTGAGAAAAGGGAACTATATGTTAAAGAGTGTTGGAATTAGGTCAAAGCTTAATTAATCAGTCTGACCCTGCACTGGATCAAAAATGCTGGTTGTGTTTGTCTGCTGGACCTTCATCTTACAATGCTGTTCCAGTTGAGCCAGATCTTTGGGAAAAGAACAGAGCTACAATAGTCTTTGACAAGGGAGGTAGATGGGGAACCAAAATGGCAGAAGCCCAGCTACATGGTGATCTGTATGATGCACTCAAAATATTGGGGATGAGCCGTCTCCCCATCATTGGCCCCATAGCCGTTGGTGTAGAAATCATAGGGTCACCCTCCTTGTGCATCAAACGATATCAGGAACCTGGCATTCCTGTGGGGTCACTATCAGAGGAACAATGCCCATCTGAAATGTACCTTGCCCCTAGGAAGACCCTCGTGGATGTGAAATTTAACTCGCAGCATGTCTCCCTCTGCTCACAAGCTCTTCTAACAGAAAGTCACTTTCTTGCTCCCACCTCCACTCATTTTTAACCATTGGGAGGGGAATCTGACTACTGGAAGGTGCCCAAGGCCATTCCAGCCATCCCAACTTCCCCGTTTGGCTCTCAATACAATCCACCACAGGATTTTGTGTTCATTTTCACCCTGGAAACACCAGTTCCCACTATCTTTTTGAAGGACCAGTTCTCAGGGATAAGCCTTGGCAGCAGCGGTTTTACAAAACCAGCGTGCCATAGACCTCTTAACTGCTGAAAAGGGTGGGCTATGTGTATTCCTGGGAGAAGATTGCTGTTTCTATATGAATAGATCAGGGGCAGTCCGGGGGGTGGTTAAAGAACTATGAGACCAAGCTTCCTCAATTGGTCAAAGAATGCAAGGGACAGATGAATGGTTCTCTTGGCTACCAGAAACAGGTTGGATTAAACAAATGCTGTTTCTTTTGTTATGTGGGATCGCAAGCTTGGCCTTTCTCCTTTGCATAATACCCCTACTTAAGCAACTTGTTATGAGGTCCGTAAAGGAAATACTGGTTGAAAAGGAGTTAATGCTAATGGAAAACCTTATTAACCATATCCCACATAACCTCGAGGAAGATGAAATTTCAGATACTAGCTCATATGTTCAAATTGCACTCTTAGGAGTGGAGAAAGTACTTCCAGAAGATAAGCTCTAAGAATTATTCTATGTGTATTGCTTGTTCCCTTGCTTTTTTGCTATTGTGTATTCTGCATGCTTATATTGTTAATAAAAAAAGACCCTGTAATAGGCTAGACTCAATTGTGGTTATTAATAGAGTCTAGAAGGGGGGGATAAAGTAGGACGTAAAGTGAGATTTGGACATTAAGTGTGAAACCTACTGGGTCAGGCTGGACAGCCTCTCGGGGGCCCTTTACTTCTGTATTAAAAGGCCACATAGGCAGAGTTACAGCTTACAAAAGAACAGGAAGTGAGTGCCTAACTGCAGAGTTCAATACTCTCACAAAACCACAAGGTTCAGCTAAAGTTCGCTTAGAGACACGTAGTCAGTACCTATGGCCCAAGACAAAAGGAGAAGTAAGACCCTCTCTACTTATAAGGCTCTTCCCTCAAGGTAACCAATAAGAAGTGGAGTTAAGCATTTCCGTGTACGTTGCTCTTAGAAAGGTATAAAGCTTACTGTCTTTTCTATAGGTTTTTGTCCAGATGTTAGAAATTGTTATCTCTGTCTGGACCTTTTGGCCAAAATAAAGCTTATCTTGATCTCGCAGTCCTATCTCTTGATTTTCTGCAACATGATGATGTTGAGGAACTGAGGTGGACATCCAATCTTGGGGAGAATTTTATAAAGGCCGTCCCTACTAACCAAGTCAAAGGCCTTTGTAAGATCTATGAAGGCTACGAAAAGTGGCTGTCTTTGTTCCCTGCATTTCTCCTGCAACTGTCTAAGGGAAAATACCATGTCAGTAGTGGACCTGTTGGCTCGGAATCCACACTGTGATTCTGGATAGACTCTCTCTGCAAGCACCTGGAGCCTCTTCAGTATGACATGGGCAAGCAGCTTCCCTACAACACTAAGAAGAAAGATGGCTTGGTAGTTGTTACAGTCACCCCTGTCACCTTTGTTCTTATACAGTGTGATGATATTTGCATCCTTCATGTCCTGCGGTACTCCACCTTCCCTCCAACAAAGACAGATGATTTAATGCAGTTCAGTGGGGATGTTCTCTTTGCAGCACTTCAGAACTTCGGCAGGGATGGTATCTTTCCCGGGTGACTTGCTGGAGGCAAAGGAATCCAGGGCCGCATTTAGTTCTTCTAAAGTTGGTTCACTGTCAAGCTCCTTCAAGACAGGCAGGCACCCAATGTTATTTAGTGCTTCTTCAGTTACCACATTTTCTCTGGAGTATAACTCAGAGTAGTGTTGCACCCAGCGTGCCATCTGCTGTGCTCGATCCTGGATAACCTCACCTGTAGCAGACTTCAGAGGGGCAGATTTCTTCTGTGTTGGACCTAAGGCCTGCTTGATGCCATCATACATCCCCTTGATGTTGCCTGTGTCAGCTGCTGTCTGGATCTGAGAGCAAAGCTGCAGCCAATAATCATTAGCACATCTCCTGGTGGTCTGTTGGACTTTGCTACGAGCAGCTTGCAGAACCTGTAGGTTGCACTCACTGGAACAGACTTTATATGCAATTAGAGCTCTCCTTTTTTCCTCGATGGCTGACGTCAGCTCCTCCGAATGGGCTTCAAACCAATCTGCTGTCTTTCTGATCTCCTTACCAAATACTGACAAGGCGGTGTTATAAACAGCATTCTTGAAATATTCCCATCATTCAGATGCATTTGCTTCAGCTGGGCCTGGGAGAGTTTCCTCGAGTGCTTGTGCAAATTCCTCCACTTTGCCCTGATTGCGGATCTTGCTGATGTCAATTTGTGGTCTTCTTTCCTTCTTTGAGTGATGCAATCTCTTCGTTTGCAGTTTTATTCTGCTGCACACCAAGGAGTGGTCTGTATTGCAGTCAGCACCCTGATAGCTGCATGTGATTATAATACTGGGAAGGTTGGAACGCCTGGTGAGAATCAAGTCTTTACGAGGAGGAGCTTCTGGGGAAATGGCTGCTGACTTCTGAGCTCCGTATGTCTACGGAGCTCTCTGACGGGGGAGGGGATGCCCCCGGCCCTCTTTCCATCCTGAGGGTTGGGAATTAGAGCAGCGACCACCCTGGCTTTCCGTAGGGCCTAAATTGGTCCTCCAGGGTGGTCGAACAGCCAGAGGAGAAAAGGAGAAAGCACCGGCTGGAGCCGAAATGGGAAGCTGGAGTCGGAGTCGGAGTCGGAGCTTGAGTTGGAGGCCGAACTGGAGGGTGAGGACCGTCTGAAGGCCGTTCGGGGGCTGAACGTGGCTCGAGACGCTTGATGCCAATAGAAGGCCTGCGGGAGGGCCGTAGGCCGGCCGGAGCAGCGCTCGGGCCAGGACCAGCAGCGGGGGGGTCGCCGAAGCAGGGGGAGGCAGGCTACGACGGGCTAGTTCCTAAAGGTCTGTGCTGGAGCCTGGCAGAAGGAGGGAGACCTGTGGCACCAGGGGCAGGGCGGGTTTTTGCCCTGGAGACTGGCAGGAGGCTTAGTGCCAGGCAGGCAAAGGATTCATCGGCCCCTGCCATCTGCCTGCCATGGCTGTGCCCAGGTGCCCCTCGCTGACCATCTGTAACCATCTGTAACTACCTGCCCACCTGTTATTTTGACTATTTATAACTGCTTCCAGCTGACTGTTGTGCGTGCCTGCCTGATTACCCCCCCACCATCTCTCACCCCTGCCATCCTATTGTTCATCTACCCACCCCGCTTATCATCAAATATCATCACGTATTTATTTAGACTGTCTGCCTTTACCCACACCACAGACTGCCTCCTGGCCTCCATCTACTTACCATCTACTTACCATCTACTTACTATCCACTTACCATCCACTTACCATCCACTTACCATCTACTTACCATCTATTTATTACTTGACTTACCATCTGACGTGGAACCTGGCTTGTTGACTCAATTTAACACTGATAGCACCCTGGCCCTGTTACAGCTCTCTCCAGCATATATTCGAGGTCAGACTTGCTCCTACTGCGGGAGTCCCCCCTCTCGCAGGTATGGCCCTTTGCCCTCTCAAGGGCCCACCTTAATGACGGGTTCGTTAACCCAGAGAGGTGGAGGAAGCGAAGACTCAGGGGTTTTTTAACTAAATGTTTTTATCCATTTTAGGGGGTTCCAGGGTGGGTGGGAGGGATAATCAGGCCAGGAGGGGGACTTTTGCCAGGCGAACAGGTGAGGTCAAGGGGGGAGTGAGCGGAGTGGGGGGGGGAAGGGAGAATGATATTCCAATAGAGGGTTGTTTTATTCCAACGGTCGTGGGGAGGGGTGGATGCGAGGACGGAAGAAAATCTCGTAGTCGGTTGGGAGACCGTGGCTGTTGGACACGCCCGGTCGCTTGTACCAACCCCCGCAGTCTAGGTGGCCAGGACCTACAGAGCCAGGGCCTGAGGCTGATGCTCTGCAATGCAAGGTCCGCTGTCAACAAGGCCCCCCTCATCAATGAGTTGATCTCGGAGGGGGAGCTGGACCTTGCAGGGATAACGGAGACCTGGTTGGGCCACGAGGGTGGTTTACCCCTCGTGGAGATGTGCCCACCAGGCTACCGTGCATTTCATCAGCCGCGGGCCCTGGGTAAGGGTGGTAGGGTGGCGGTAATTATACGGGAGAGTCTGGAACCGAGAGAGTTCACTGTGCCACAGATACCTGGGTGTGAGTCCCTTGGTGTGAAATGGGGCCCAGGGAGGCAGTTGGGCTTGCTGATTGTATACTTGGCTCCTCGCTATGCATCAGCGGCCCCGCCCGAGCTCCTCGAGCTGATCGCGGAGACGGCGGTTGATACCCCCAAACTTGTGGTTATGGGGGATTTCAGCCTGCCGTTGACGGGTGAAGCATCTGAGGCGGCTCGGGAGTTCATGGCTTCCATGACAGCCATGGACCTGACCCAATTAATTCAGGGCCCCACACACGAAGGTGGTCACACACTGGACCTTGTTTTTGTCTCTGGACAGTGGACGAGTGATCTGGGAATAGGGGATCTGGTTATTACACCCCTGTCATGGTCAGATCACTCATCTCTCCGGCTCGACTTCCCTGGCGCTACCCCCCACCGCGGGGAGGCAGAACCAGACTGTCCCAGATGGTTCCGCCCCAGGCGACTGATGGAACCGGATAGGTTCCAGACGGAGCTTGGGCCACTTCCTGTAGCCCTGACCGGCTCCCGGACGGAGGACCTAGTAGCCGCATGGAATAGGGCGGCTGCTGGGGCCTTGGACCGGGTAGCGCCTTTGCGGCCTCTCCTGCGGCAACGAACCACCCTGGCTCTTTGGTTTACCGAGGAGCTGAGGGTGATGAAACACCACAAGAGACGCCTAGAAAGCAGGTGGAGGTCCTCGCGCTCCGAATCTGACCGAACACAGGTAAGAGCCTATTTACGGACCTACCTTGTGGCACTGAGAGCGGCCAAACGCAGACACTGTGCTGCTCTTATTGCGTCCGCAGATAACCGCCCTGCCGCCCTGTTTCGGGTGACCCACTCCCTCCTATCACAGAGGCCGCGGGAAGCCCCTTTGCGGGGTAGAGCAGAGGAGTTTGGGGAATATCTGCAGGACAAAATCGCTCAGATCCGGAGTGGATGGGCCCCCTTCAGTGGACCAGGGGAGACGTCGGAGGCAAATCTTGAGGCACCACGCTGGGAGGAGTTTGACCCGGCGGAGCTAGCTAATTATCGTCCCGTCTCCAACCTTCCCTTTTTAGCAAAGGTTGTAGAGAGTGTGGTGGCACAACAGTTCCCACGTCCCCTGGAGGAAACTGACTATCTAGACCCGCGCAAGTACGGCTTCCGGCCCGGTCACAGCGTGGAGACGGCCTTGGTCGCGTTGGTGGATGATCTCTGGAGGGCCAGAGATAGGGGCTGTTCCTCTATCCTGGTCCTATTAGACCTATCAGCGGCCTTCGATACCATTGACCATGGTATCCTATTGCGCCGGCTGGAGGGGGTGGGAGTAGGGGGCACCGTTTTGCGGTGGTTCTGCTCCTACCTCTCCGACCGGACGCAATGTGTGTTGGCAGGGGAGCAGAGGTCGACCCTGAGGCCGCTCACTTGTGGGGTGCCGCAGGGGTTGGTCCTCTCGCCCCTCCTGTTCAACACATACGTGAATCCGCTGGGTGAGATCATCCGTGGTTTTGGGGTTGGATACCATCTGTACGCTGATGACACACAGCTGTACATCTCCACCCCAAACCACCCCAACGAGGCCGTCGAAATGATGTCCCGGTGCTTGGAAGCCGTTCGGGTCTGGATGGGGGACAACAGACTCAGACTCAACCCTTCTAAGACGGAGTGGCTGTGGCTACCGGCGCCCCGGTTCAACCAGTGGACTCCATCGCTGGCCATAGGGGGCGAACAACTGACCCCTGTGGAGCGGGCGCGCAATTTGGGCGTCCTCCTTGATGCCCGGCTGTCGATGGATGACCATGTGGCAGCCGTGGCGAGGGGGGCGTTCCGCCAGGTTCGCTTGGTGCGCCAATTGCGCCCCCTATTGGACCGGGACGCCTTACGCACAGTCACTCATGCGCTGGTGACGTCTCGCCTGGACTACTGCAATGCTCTCTACATGGGGCTCCCCTTGAGATGCACCCGAAGACTACAGCTAGTTCAGAATGCGGCCGCACGGGCTATCATGGGGAGGACCAGATACTCCCATATAACACCCCTTCTGCGCGAGCTGCACTGGCTGCCTGTGGTTTTTCGGGTGCGTTTCAAGGTGTTGGTTACCATCTTCAAAGCGCTTCATGGCACGGGACCTAGTTACCTGCGGGATCGCATCTCACCTCATAGATCCCTGCGACCAATCTGCTCCCACAGGGAGGGACTCCTCCGGGTGCTGTCTACCAAGCAGTGTCAACGGGTGGCGCCTAGGAGTAGAGCCTTCTCTGTGATGGGCCCAACCCTCTGGAATGACCTCCCCCCGATATCAGAACTACTACCGACCTCCGCTCCTTCCGACAGAAACTTAAGACCCACCTGTTCCAATTCGCTGGCTTAGCTGATTTATAGTCCCACTTTCAACCTACTGGCAAACATCTTATTTTGGGGTAGTTTTTAAGGGTATTTTTAATTTTTTATTCGAATCTTAATCTATTATTGTACAGTGCATATCCTACCTCCTCCGTCTATTTATCTATGTATATCTATATTTTTGTATTCACATTGTTTTTAATATGACTGTACACCGCCCCGAGTCCTGTTTAGGAAAGGGTGCGGTCTATAAATTAAAGTATTATTATTATTATTATTATTATTATTATTATTATTATTATTATTATTATTATTAAGTTGAGCTGGTGCCAATGCTTCGATCTTGGATGTCTCCAAGAGACTCTGTGTTGAGGCTTTGTTTTGCTTTTTTTTTATTAAAATTTTTAATAAATTTTACAATTATCACCCCCCTTACCCTCCCCTCTTCCCCCCTCCCTCCCCCCGACCTCCCAGAGCAAAATACAGGGTATAAACATTTAACAACCATACGCTAACATAAGCTAACTAATTTTAACATGTTACTATTCTTGTGCTTTAACTCCCCCTTTATTAAACTAACTTTGAATAAATTGCAACATTCTTTATGCCTTCATTCATAAGCTAACTGAAATTTTTTAGTCCGGTACTTGTTTTGAATATAGTCAATCCATCTTCTCCAGTCCAGCTTGTACTTCTCATCCGAGTGGTCCTTCAGATACGCTGAGATTTTGGCCATCTCTGCTAAGTTTACTACTTTTAACGTCCATTCTTGGATGGTAGGCAACTCTTCCTTCTTCCAGTATTGCGCCACCAACAATCTTGCTGCCGTCGTTAGGTTCAAGCTCAGATTAGTCTCTATGACAGTGCAGTCTGAAACTATGCCTAACAAAAACAACTGGGGTGTAAACTTTATCCTCTTTTTCAACATATTTTGAATAACCCACCATATTTTTATCTAAAATGCTTTAACTTTTTTTACAAGTCCACCAAATATGGTAGTACGTGGCACCAGCACAGTCACATCTCCAACATTTAGATTGTAGGTTCGGATACATACAGGGTAGCCTTTTTGGATCTAAATGCCATCTGTACAACATCTTGTAGAAATTCTCTCTCAAGTTCTGAGCTTGTGTAAATTTTACATTTCTTACCCAAATCTCTTCCCATGTTTCCATCATTATTGGTTCTTCAAAATTTTGTGCCCATTTTATGATACAATCTTTAACTAATTCTGTTTCTGAGTCTATTTCTATCAATACATTATACAACCTTTTTATGTGCATTTGACCCTGGTCCCTGATTTGTTTTATCAAGTTATCCTCATTTTGAATAATACCGGATGTCTGGTCTTTTTTCCATCTAGCCTGTAACTGACCATACTGGAACCAGGTTTGAATTACCCTTTCATCTCTTAATGTATTCAAAGATTTCAACTGCAGTGCACCTCTATCCATACTAAGGAGTTCTGCATATGTAGTTCGATCTTGTTTTTGTTCTATACTTATATTCTCTATAGCATGTCTGGGCACCCCCCACATAGGTATTTTGTTGTTTAACCTATATTGATATTTTTTCCAAACACGCAGTAAGGCATTCCTTAAAATATGACTTTTAAAGATCTTGTCGGCCTTCTTGTCATATATTAAATAAGCATGCCAGCCATATACCAAATCATAACCCTCAATATTCAATATTCTATCCTCTGTTAGGTTAATCCAATCACTAATTGTTGCTAAAACTGCTGCTTCATAGTATAATTTTAAGTTAGGCATTTTTAAGCCTCCTCTTTCATGTATATCTTGCATTATTTTAAGTTTTATTCTCGCTTTCTTTCCTGCCCAAACAAAGTTGTTAATACCTTTCTGCCATTCTTCCAAATTTGCGTCTTTTTAAAGTATTGGTATCATTTGAAAGAGGAACAGAAACTTAGGCAAAACATTCATTTTGACTGCTGCTATCCTTCCCAGCAAAGACAATTGTAGTTTTTTCCAATTATTCATTTATCTCTGTATTTTATGCCATAATGGTTCATAATTGTACTTATATAATTTCCCATTTGAGGTTGTAATATAAATTCCTAAATATTTAACCTTTTTTACTATCTCACATCCTGTTACTCTTTCTAATTCTTTTTTTTTGGTTTGTAGTCATATTTTTAGCTATCATCTTTGTCTTCCCTAGATTTACTTTGAACCCAGATACTTGACCATATTGGTTAATTATATTCATTAGACCTATAACTGATTCCCCCGGCTGAGTTAAAGTTACAACCAAGTCATCCGCAAATGCTCTCACTCTATATTCGTAGTGCCTAATCTTAATTCCTTGTAGTTCGTCAGACCCACGTATTCTGTTCAATAACAATTCCAGGGTTAAGATAAACAATAATGGAGACAAGGGACACACCTGTCTTGTTCCTTTTTCAATTTTAAAAGATTCTGTTAAGCCTTCATTAACTATAATTTGTGCTGTCTGTTTCTGGTATATTGCTTTGATAGATTGCATGAAATGCTCTCCGAACTGCATCTTTTGTAGTATTTTTATTAAAAATTGCCAATTGACTTGGTTGAATGCTTTCTCCGCATCTAAGAATAGAAGCACTGCCGGGACTTGGTTATACTTTCCCAAGTATTCCATTATATTAATGATTTGTCTTACATTACTTTTCATTTGCCTTCCCTGTATAAAACCAGACTGATCATTGTGAATCGTTTGTTGCGCAATTGGCATTAACCTATTTACCAATATTTTTAAGGTGACCAACTTTTTTACAATGAAAAGGAGGACAAATAAATTTGAAAAAATATATCGTAAATAAAAGAAATATTTTATTCATTGCAACAATAATACACTAAAATATGATATATGCATAATAAAAACATTTGCAACATTTTATATTGTAATTATGCTTACATGCCTGTTAATTATTATTTAAATGAGTACTTTTCCATTGAATTAATATTTTTTGTCAATGTATCATCTTCTAACAATATATTGGAAATATCTGAACAAGAAATATCCTTCATATTGAATTTTACGGCAAGTGCTGCAGCTAGAGTATCAACATTCAATCTCGATTTCTCACTTGTCCAAAAATCATTGGCAATTGAAAAAAACTCTTTCAACTGCTGCATTAGATCCATGGCAGCACAACGTAAATTGAACAAGTATAAATAAATGTTCACATGGAATATGTTCATTTTTGAAATGGCTGAAAATATCCACCCATCTTTTATCAATTTCAACATGCTGATTTTCCCATTGTATTAATTTTTCAGAATTTAAATATACATTCAGTCTTCTAATTTCTTCAAAGAGACAATTGTCGTCTATTTTAATGTCTAGCATTCCTTTAGATAAAAATTCAACACAAGATTCAATATCTGTTCAATATACTTGCGATGAAGTAAAAAAAAACACCATTAAAAACTGTTTAATAAAACGTGAATTGTACTTACCACTGTATAATTGAATATTCACTGAGAAAGAAATAATTACCGTGAGTCATTCAATTGCCGACGTGGCGTGAGTCTACTGCGTGCGTATGTGCCGTGTCGTGTTTCGGTAAGAAGTAAACAAAGCCACTTGCACGCGGCACACTCTCTTAAGGTCTCCCGTGCGGAGCGCATGCGTCTCATAATCACGTCTTATACCGCACTATACTGAGTCTTGACGAATTGTCATGTCAAATACAAATACGTCACATAACGCGCAACAGATTAGTCTTCAAATATCGAAAAGGAGGACATGTAGGAGGACACTTTTCGAGGGAGGACAGAACTTATAAAAGAAGGACTGTCCTCCCTAAAGGAGGACGGTTGTTCACCTTAATATTTTAGCAAAAATTTTGTAGTCTGTATTAAGTAATGAAATAGGCCTGTAGTTTTTTGGCTGGGAAAGATCCTGTTCCTCTTTGGAATCAATGAAATAAAAGCTGTTTTCCAAGATGGTGGAACCCTGCCTTCCATTTGAATTTTATTAAATAGTTCCCTAAGAGGTTCCATCATTACTAGTTGTAACTTTTTATAATAAACTGCTGTCAGGCCATCTGTGCCAGGCACTTTGCCAATTTTTAACTGCTTAATTGCCAGAAGGATTTCCTCTGCAGTTACAAGTTGATTCAATCTTCCCCTTTGCTCATCTGTAAGTATAGGAATTTTCTCTTTCTCCAAATATCGGTCTATATCTGACCCTTGTATTTTGTCACCAGCATACAGTCTGGTGTAAAATTCTAAAAAAGTCTTTTTAATCATATCCTGTTGGAAAACGTCTTTCCCTTTATGTTCTACTTTCTCTATATTACGGAATCTTTGTTTTTTCCTTAACATATATGCTAGCCATCGACCTGGTTTATTGGCATTACAAAAAGTGTTATGTTTAGCATATAGAACATTAGTGGCTATCTGGTCTGACATTAACATATTGAACTGCCCTCGCAATAAAGTAATTATCTCTTTTGTCTTCTTATCATCTGGTTTAGACATTAACTCCTGCTCTTTTTTTAAATCTCTTCCTCTAATTCCCTTTGTTTCTCCCTTTGTCTGCGCCTGTAAACATTGTTCAGATTTATTAAAACGCCTCTCATGTATGCTTTACTTGCGTCCCAAACCATTTCCATTGATATCCCCTTATGCATATTAAAAGCAAAATATTCTTTCAATAGTTTTTTACATTCCGTAACATTTTTCTCATATCTAAATAGATTTTCATTTAATCTCCAAGACCTCCTGGGTCGGTCTCCATATTCAAGTTCCATCCAGACTGGGTTATGATCTGTTAAAGTTCTTGGGCATATCTTAGTCTTCTTTACCCTGGAAAAAATCATTTGTAATTAGTATAAAACAATTCTGGAAAGGGATTGGTGCCTATCAGAAAAAAAAGTAAAATCCCGTTCTTTAACATTCCGTTCTCTCCAGATATCCCTCAATTCAAAATCATCCATCATATTAAAAAAAGATTTAGGTAATCTTGTTCGTGTTTGGGTATTTTGCAAAAGCCTCTTCTTGTCTTGAACAGGATCCAGTACTCCATTCCAATCGCCCAGTAAAACGCAGGATCTATAACCCCATTGTGTTAGTTTGGTGTGAAGCAACTTATAAAATTTTTCTTCTTGTTGATTGGGAGCATATACTCCTGTTAAGAATATTTTCTTTCCTTCTATTAATAGTTCAATTGCAATATATCTACCTTGAGGATCTGCTTCAATTAATTCAGCCTTTAAGTCTTTTCTTAAATATATAACTATACAGTTTTTCTTCTCCGGAGCAGATGCTACAAAATGCAATCCCAGTCTTGCGTTCATCAAATATTTCTGATCCTGTGTTCTAATGTGTATTTCTTGTAAGCAAATTACATCATTTTTAAATTGTTTCAAGTAGTGAAATATTTTTTTCCTTTTTTGTGGTGAATTTAAGCCATTGACATTCCATGTTAGAAATTTAGTTGTCATCTTTAGCACACTGAAGCTTTTTAAGAGCTGCCTGGAAATCTTGCTGGGATTTCACCTTCGGTCTAGCTCCTCCCACTGCTTCTGTGCTCATGTTTATATTATCTCGAATTGCCATCTGGGATTGTTGAGACATTAATTCTTGTTCTTTACATTTGGTAGCCGCGCGGGTTTGTCTCTGTTCCATAATTTCTTCTGTTTCCTGCAACAAACTCACAACACCAATTTGCGCCTGGTTATCTTGCTGCCTGGGGACCTCTGTCTCTTTTCTTTCTTTGGGACCTGGAGATGGAGGGCGTCCTTCCTTTAGTACTATGCTATAGAAATCTTTTGTCTTCCAGACAGAGTTGAGGCAATGTCTTTCTCCCATGTAGTTCACCACCAATCTGGCTGGAGTCTCCCATCTGTATTGAATCTGGCGCTATCAAAATTCGTCCACTAGAAATGCATAATCCTTTCTAGATCTCAACATTTTGGGGGGGGATTTCCTTCAGTACTATCACATCTTGACCTGCCACTTGCAGTTTGTTTTTATAGGTTGCTTGCAATATTTCATTCCTAATTTTCCTGGTGACAAAATAGATTACGATATCTCTTGGCAGTTGTCTTTGTCTGGCAATCCATGAATTAACGCGGTAAATTTTGTCAATTTGCCAGAGGCATTCGGCCTTTGGCTCCCCAGTTAATTGGACAAAAGCGTCTGCAAAAATCTCTCTTAAGTCTTCTTGAGTATGTTCCTTCAACCCTCTTATCCTCAAGGCAAATTCCTTTGTTCTATATTGCATCATTGTAAGCTCCGCCTCCAACTTATCAATTTTAATTTGTGCCTCCACAAGTTTGTTGTCCAACTTTGTATTAGCCTCATTAATTTCTTCCACCTTCTCATCGAGAGATGCCACGTAGCCAAATAATCCTTTAAGTGCCTCAACGATATCCTCCCTTATCTCTTGGTTACGTGTTTGGATTAAATCCTTAATTCCAGATATTTCATCAGAGACATCTTTAAAGGCACTTGTAATTTTCCCCTCAAGACAACTGCCTGTTCTTTTAATGCATTTTGTAAGTTATTTTGTAGAGCTTCCAGTGTCAAGGTTTGTGGTTGTGTTTCCACTGGAGGTAATAAAGATTGCAATTTTGAAGATTGCGCTGGTGAACTGCCTGCACTTTTCGAAGCATTGAATTTTGCCTGCTTAGAGGCCATTTCAAAATATTCAAATCAAACTTTTAAACATCCAATTTATTCAGTCCAAAAAATCCAGCTATTCTTTGAAGTCTTCCAGCAACACTAACAGGCACTTAACAAGTGCTAATCAGATTTCCGCTTCACTTTCGTTTTCAACACACCCTTTATTACTCCGGCGCCATTTTTTTTTAAAGTTCCTTTTAAGTTTACAGAAAGAGATATAATCTACGGAGTTAAGGCTTGTACTTGCAATTTGTTGACCTCCTGGTTTGCTCTGCCTGCTTCTTATTCAGATGGAAAATAAACTTGAAATTGCAGGAGTGGACGCTGCCTTTTGTTCTGCAAAGGCAGAGACATCCTGTGATGAGGAGATTGTCAGGCTTCCTGGGGAGTTCGCACCTTTCACGCCACAGAATTGCTTCTGGGGCCGCTGGGCGGCTCTACCTTCTGCCAGACTGCTCACCTCCCCCCCTTTTCCTGAGGGGGAGGTTTTCAAACTGCTGGACAGCTGATTTATGCTATCCTAACAGCTTGTTACTCAAACATGGGCTGGCGTTCCCGAGGGAGCGTCTTCCAAGGACAGCAGCGCCACCGGAAGTCCCTGTGCTGAGGCTTTGTTTTAAAGAATGTATTGCTGACCCAAAAACTGTAGTAGCAGCAAAACTCCAGCAGGCGTTGGCCATTTTCATTCATCTTCCCGATGCCGAACTGACCTAAACAAATAGGCCAAGAACTATAATCAGCTCC
This sequence comes from Natrix helvetica, assembly GCF_964273705.1. Lineage (NCBI taxonomy): Eukaryota > Metazoa > Chordata > Lepidosauria > Squamata > Natricidae > Natrix > Natrix helvetica. The sequence continues at coordinate 16,713,836 of NC_138555.1, forward strand.
AATTTTGGCATTAAAATCGCCAAGGATGAACAGTGGTACTTTCTCAGGGATTTTCTTGATAGTAGCAGTCAGATCGTTGTGTGAAGTTTCCAAAAGATGAAATTTGTAATTTACCACCTAAGTAAATTATGAGCATCAAGACAAAATTCAAAAGAAATCCACTCATTTATTAGGAGCAACATTTTGGCATTTTCTTCTACTGCAGAGCCAAATCTGATTTCTGTTTAATGGCGTCTGAACTTTACCCCTGTGTCTCGTCTCCCCTCAGTCTGTGTCATAAATCACATCCACCAACGAGGTTCTGCAGCTGTCAGGTTCCGAAGGGATAATGAAACCAGCCAAACACAGAAACAGTTTGAAATGCAGTTTGTATTCTTCCTTCGGCACGAACTGACCAACAAAGCATTAAGGCAATAAATAAATTGTCAGAGCTGCCACCCTGTGCTTCCCACCACCTTTTATAGTTACATTGGTAATTCAGATAAGCCACACCCCACGTGTGCGCACACCCATCACCTTGTGACCCAGAGCGAAACCACCCAGCAATTAATCATGGATTGTTAGCACGGGCGGCGCCTAGGAGTAGAGCCTTCTCTGTGATGGGCCTAACCCTCTGGAATGACCTCCCCCCCGATATTAGAACTACTACCGACTTCCGCTCCTTCCGACAAAAACTTAAGACTCACCTGTTCTAACTAGCCGGCCTGGCCCACTTACAGTTCTACTCTTACCTCCTGGCGGATATTTTATTTGGGATAGCTTTTAAGGTTAATGTTTTTAACTTTTTTTAAAAAAAATTAAATTTTTTTAAATCTAACTTAACTAAATTGTACAGGGAACTTCTACTACCTCCTCCAGTCCTATGTTTAATTTATTTATTGTATACTTATAACATGTATATTTACTGTTCAACTATTTTAATATGACTGTACACCGCCCCGAGTCTCTTTTGAGAGAGGGGCGGTCTAGAAATCCAATAAAGTTAAGTTAAGTTAATTTCTTCAGTTTGTGTAGGTGGGATGGTGAGTCTTGGCAGCTGGCCCAGTCTTCTCCCCTGAATGGCAGCTCCAGGCTTCGGAGCTGACATGCGGCCCCCTACCAGAAATAGATAGGAGGAGGAGCTTCAGGTGATGGCGGTCGCCTCCTGAGCTCCGAGAACGCCGAGGAGCTCCCGATGGAGGAAGGGGTTGCGGCCGGCCCTCGTTCCACCTGAGGGCCGGGAGTCAGACTATACGACCACCCTGGCTTGCCTTGGACCTATTTTGGTCCGCCAGGGTGGTCGGGAGGCCGGAGGAAAGGCGGAAGGCGGAGCGGAGTGCGGAGCAGAGAGCGGAGCGGGGAGAGGCTGGCAATGGCAACGGCACATGGCGACGCAGATGGGGGCGACGGCGGCGGCGGGAAGAGCGAGAAGAGCGAGAGGAGCGACGCCGCTGCCAGGGGGCTCCGCTGCAGTTTCGGTATCCCCCGGCGGTTCCTGTGCCCTCAGGCCCGCCGCTGCCAGCAGGAGACGCCGAAAGAAATGCCATGGACGCCAGGAATACCAGGATTTTGGGTGAGAGCCATGAGAGCTGTGAGCAGGAAGATGTGGAATGGAGGCTGGGGGAGGCCCAGGACACCGGAGGCTGCCGGAAGCCCTGCATTAGGGCCATGGACAGGCCGGAGCGGCGTCCGGGCCAAGAACGCCTGCCCCCACCCACTGAGGACCTCAGATTACCATCTATGAGCTCCCACCCACCTAGGACCATCCAGGACTGCCACCCACCCTTTGCCACCTTTCCACCACTCGGACATTCGGTCACTTTCCGCCCCCTTTACCCAAGTACAAACAGGGCACTGCCTTCCACCTTCTTCTGAGACCCTGGCCCACTGACTGACTATTCACCATCTGCAGCACCTTGACTCCACCGTGTTTTTTAGTAACATTTATTTGAGGTCAGACCTGCTCCTCCTGTGGGAGTCCCCTCTCTCGCAGGCATGGCCCTTGGCTCTTTCAAGGGCCCACCTTGATGACGGGTTTGTGAACCCCGAGAGGTGGAGGAAGCGGAAGCTAAGGGGATTTTTAACGAAATGTTTTTTATCCTTTTTAGGGGGCTCCAGGGTGGGGGGGCGGGTTAATCAGGCCAGGAGGGGGGCCAGTGCCAGGCGAACAGGTGAGTCTAGGAGGGAAGTGAGTGTGGTGGGGGGGAGGGAAAAGGACATCTCAACAGAGGGTTGCCCTATTACAACGGTCACGGGGAGGGGTGGATGCGAGGACAGGAGAAGATCGCAAGGTCGGTTGGGAGACCGTGGCTGTTGGATACGCCCGGTCGTTTGCACCAACCCCCGCAGCTTAGGTGGCCAGGAACTACAGAGCCAGGGCCTGAGGCTGATGCTTTGCAATGCAAGGTCCGTGACCAACAAGGCCCCCCTCATTAGTGAGTTGATCTCAGAGGGGGAGCTGGACCTTGCAGGGATAACGGAGACCTGGCTGGGCCACGAGGGCGGTTTACCCCTCGTGGAAATGTGCCCACCGGGTTTCCGTGCATTCCATCAGCCCCGGGCCCTGGGTAAGGGTGGTGGGGTGGCGGTAGTTATACGGGAAGGCTTGGAGCCGAGGGAGTTCACTGTACCTCAGATACCCGGGTGTGAGTCCCTTGGTGTGAATGGGGCCCAGGGAGGCAGTGGGGTCTGCTGATTGTATACTTGGCTCCTCGCTATGCATCAGCAGCCCTGCCCGAGCTCCTCGAGCTGATCTCAGAAACGGCAGTTGAGATCCCCAAACTTGTGGTTATGGGGGATTTCAACTTGCCGTCGACGGGGGAAGCATCCGAGGTAGCTCGGGAGTTCATGGCTTCCATGACAGCCATGGACCTGACCCAATTAATTCAGGGCCCCACACACGAGGGTGGCCACACACTGGACCTTGTTTTTGTATCTGAGCAGTGGACGAGTGATCTGGGAATAGGGGATTTGGTCATTACCCCCCTGTCATGGTCAGATCACTCATCTCTCCGGCTGGACTTCCCTGGCGCTACCCCCCACCGCGAGGAGGCAGAACCAGACTGTCCAAGTTGGTACTGCCCCAGGCGCCTGATGGAACCGGATAGATTCCAGACGGAGCTTGGGCCACTTCCTGTAGCCCTGACCCGCTCTCGGTCGGAGGACCTAGTAGCGGCCTGGAATAGGGCGGCCGCTGGGGCCTTGGACCGGGTTGCGCCTTTGCGGCCTCTCCTACGGCAACGACCCACCTGGGCTCCTTGGTTTACCAAGGACCTGAGAGTTGATGAAGCGCCATAGGAGACGCCTAGAGAGCAGGTGGAGGTCCTCGCGCTCCGAATCTGATCGAACACAGGTAAGAGCCTATTCACGGACCTACCTTGTGGCATTAAGAGTGGCCAAACGTAGACACTGTGCCGCTCTTATTGCGTCCGCCGATAACCGCCCTGCCGCCCTGTTTCGGGTAACCCGCTCCCTCTTATCACAGAGGACGGGGGAAGCCCCTTTGCAGGGCAGAGCAGAGGAGTTTGGGGAATATCTGCAGGACAAAATCGCTCAGATCCGGAGCGGATGGTCCCCCTTCAGTGGACCAGAGGAGCCGTCAACAGTGAGTCTTGTGAGACCATTCTGGGAGGAGTTTGATTCTGTTGCCCCCGAGGATTTGGACAGGCTACGTGGATGGCTGCGACCCACCACATGTTTAATGGACCCGTGTCCCTCCTGGCTGGTACTGGCATCCTGGGAAGTGACACGAGGCTGGCTTCTGGGCCTAGTGAACGCCTCGTTGGGTGAGGGGTCCTTACCAACCGCCTTGAAAGAGGCGGTGGTGAGGCCCTTACTCAAGAGGCCTTCCCTTGACCCGATGGAGCTAGCTAATTATCGTCCAGTCTCCAACCTTCCCTTCCTAGCGAAGGTTGTAGAGAATGTGGTGGCATAGCAGTTCTTGCGACACCTAGATGAATCCGAATATCTAGACCCACGCCAGTCCGGCTTCCGACCCGGGCAAAGCATGGAGACGGCCTTGGTCGCGTTGGTTGATGATCTCTGGAGGGCCAGAGATAGGGGTTGTTCCTCTATCCTGGTCCTATTAGACCTCTCAGCGGCTTTTGATACCATCGGCCATGGTATCCTATTGCGACGGCTGGAGGGGATGGGAGTCGGAGGCAGCGTTTTGCGGTGGTTCGGCTCCTACCTCTCCGACCGGACGCAATGTGTGTTGGCAGGGGGGCAGAGGTCGACCCTGAGGCCACTCACCTGTGGGGTGCCACAGGGGTCGGTCCTCTCGCCCCTTCTGTTCAACGCATATGTGAAGCCACTGGGGGAGATCATCCGTGGTTTTGGGGTCGAATATCATCTGTACGCTGATGATACTCAGCTGTACATTTCCACCCCAAACCACCCCAACGAGGCTGTCGAAATGATCTCCCGGTGTTTGGAAGCCGTCGGGGTCTGGATGGGGGACAACAGACTCAAGCTCAACCCCTCCAAGACTGAGTGGCTGTGGTTACCGGCACCTCGGTTCAACCAGTTGACACCATCACTGGCCATAGGGGACGAGCAATTGCCCCCTGTGGAACGGGCACGCAATTTGGGCGTCCTCCTAGATGCCCGGCTGTCGATGGACGACCATGTGGCAGCCGTGGCAAGGGGGGCGTTGCACCAGGTTCGCCTGGTACGCCAATTGCGCCCCTTACTGGACCGGGATGCCCTACGCACGGTCACTCATGCGCTGGTGACGTCTCGTCTGGACTACTGCAATGCCCTCTACATGGGGCTTCCCCTGGGACGCGCCCGAAGACTACAGCTAGTTCAAAATGCAGCCGCGCGGGCCATCACGGGGAGTACCAGTTACTCCCACATTACACCCCTTCTGCGCGAGCTGCACTGGCTGCCTGTGGTTTTTCGGGTGCGTTTCAAGGTGTTGATCACCATCTTTAAAGCGCTCCATGGCACAGGACCTAGCTACCTGCGGGATCGCATCCTACCGCACACATACCTGCGACCAATTCGCTCTCACAGGGAGGGACTCCTCCGGGTGCCGTCCACCAAGCAATGCCAACGGGCGGCGCCTAGGAGTAGAGCCCTCTCTGTGATGGGCCCAACCCTCTGGAATGACCTCCCCCCCGACATCAGAACTACCACCGACTTCCACTCCTTCCGACAAAAACTAAAGACTCACCTGTTTCGATTAGCCGGCCTGGCCCACTCATAGTTTTATCTTACCTCCTGGCAGATATTTTAATTGGGGAATTTCATGGGTAATTATTTTAAATTCAATTTTTGGGGGTATTTTTAGGGGTTGTTTTTAAATACTGCTTTTAATGCTTTACTTGAAGGTACAGTTTTATATAGCCTCCTCCATTTATGTATTTATGTATTTATGTATTTATTTATATGCATCCTATTTGTGTTTTAGCCTGACTGTACACCGCCCCGAGTCCCTTTTGGGAGAGGGGGCGGTCTAGAAATACGAAATAAAGTAAAGTAAAGTAAAAGTACCACGGAGACAGCATCTGGGGAGCTACGAATTACAGTTAGTTAGGAGTTGAAGGACCCCTTTCCCCTGGTTTTGTGGGGTGTTTGCGGTGGAATCTCGCTACCAGGTGGGGTGCCCTACAGTCCTTGCTATGAACCCAAGATGCCTCTGACCGGGGATAACCTTTCCATAAAATAAGGTATTGTAAGTGTCCCCTGTGCCACCTGGAATCTAGTATATCTTGCACTATATAGTGCTGTTCCCCATCTACAGTAACCGGGGCTGGCGGCTGTAGTGGGTCTCCTCTGATATCAGAGGCCTGGATTGATTGGAGCAGGCTGCAGTGGAAAACTGGATGTGTTTTCCCCAGTAGAGGGGGGAGTCTTAGCTGCACTGTGACTGGGTTAATAACTCGCACAATTGGGAAAGGCCCAATGAATTTGGGCCCAGGTTTCTTATATGGCAATGGCAGACTGAGATATTTAGTGGAGAGGTATACCCTCTGGCCTACATGGAGAGGTCCTTGCGCCTTCCGCCTTTTATCGGCACTCTTTTTATATGTGGCAAAAGAGTGACATAACGCATCCCTCACCACTTTCCAAACTTTTTGCATCCGGGCTATCCACTCCTGCGAGGTCGTGTCATCGGGATGCACTTGAGAACACTCTGGAATTGGGATGAATTCCTGCCCTGTGGCCACATAGAATGGGGTAAACCCCATACTTTTGTGCACTGCTTTGTTATATGCAACTTCTGCAAAGGGGAGGAGTTTGGACCAATCGGTCTGTTGGTACTGGACATAACATCTCAAGTAGCGCTTCACCATCGCATTTGTCCTCTCCGCTGCATCATTTGTCGCGGGGTGGAAGGCTGTACTAAGTCCCTGTGAAGACCCCAGCATTGCCATGAATCTACGGCAGAACCGGGCAGTGAATTGCACTCCCCTGTCTGAAATTATCCTTTTGGGGATGCCATGGAGTCTATAGACATGGGTAATTGTTGTGGCCCAGCAGCAGCCGGCTGAGCTGTTGGTGGACTCTGAAAGCGATAACCATTATGAGACTGCTCTGGAGGATGAGGAAGAATCTGGAGGGTGTTTGGAGTTAGAGCAGGGACTAGAGAGGCCTGTTGGCCACTAGGTGGCATCTGAGTCAGGGAGCAGTGAGGAGGAACAGAGGGAGGTTGTCCCTGATGTGCATGTGCGTAGGGCTGAGAGGAGAAGGGAGCAGCAGTGGAGAAGACGTCATAGAAGGACATAGGGACAGCTGGCTAAGGTTGTGGCCCCTCCCAAAGAGTTTATAGGTGGAGCGACAGGAGGGGAATCTTTGCAGGAAACAACAGTCCATTTTACTAGCCCTTGAGAAAGCATTCCGGAAGTCTAATCTTGGTTTCTTGAAGATAGCGTTCTAGGCTCCTAGCCAAGGGGTGGCTGTATCTCTGTAATTAGTCGTGGCAGACAGCCAAGCCTGTGTCTGCATATTCATTAGAATCATGGGACAGAACAGGTAATAAACAGTTTGGCCAGCTTCCTAGCAGATGGAAGGCCGGTACATGCTACAAAATGAGCCTGCTTGGAGAACAGGTCTATTATCGTCCAAATGACCTTGTTCCCTTGGCTGCCTAGAAAATCCACAAAGTCCATGGCTATCTGTTCCCATGGCCCAATTGGATCTGCCACCTTCTGTAAAAGTCCAGGAGGCTGTCCAGGCCGGGCCTTCATGGTAGTGCAGACAACGCAACTCCTTATATATTCCTCTATGTCCCTCTTCATGTGGGGCCACCAGAACTGGTGTTTTACTAAATGCAGAGTCTTGAGGAATCCAAAATGTCCAGCTGAGCAAACGTCGTGGCAGCACTGCAGCACGGCCACTCGTACCACACTTGGTACATATAACTTCGACCCCTTCCAGGCAAAGCCCTCTCACTGTGTTAATAAAGTTTGATTTTCCTGATACCACTGGTCCATTGGGAGTGCTGCTTTGCTTGCTCTGGAGAGGTCCTTCCCCTGGGCATACAGGTTAGGTGTAGATGGGGCCTGTTGAGTTAGTGGAAGGGCCACTTGGGCAAAGGACGGGATGAACTGGCGATAGAAATTGGCAAACCCTAAAAAACTCTGTAACTGCTTGCGGGTTTTAGGAGTCTGCCAGTCCAACACAGCCTTTACCTTCATGGGGTCTATCTCCACCCCTTTTGGTGAAATACGGAACCCAAGATAATCCAATTGCGTCCTGTGGAATTCACATTTAGACAATTTAATGTATAAATGTGTGTCCAGCAGCTTTTTAAGCACTTGACGTACAAGGGTTACATGGTCTTCCAAGGTCTTGGTATATATAAGGATTATCGTCTAAATAGACGAGTACCCCTTGATACAGATGCTCATGCAGCACCTCATTAATTAGCTACATGAACACCGCTGGGGATCCTTGCAGTCTGAAGGGCATAACCCGGAACTGGTAACTGCCCAGAGGACAGTTGAAGGCTGTCTTCCATTCGTCACCGGCCCAAATGCACACCCTATAGTACGCCTCCCTATGATCTAATTTTGTAAATATACGTCCCTCCGCTAACCTAGCCAGCATGTCCATCATTAAAGGAAGAGGGTATAGATGTTCCACACAGACGGCATTAAGGCCCCGGAAGTCGACACAGAGGCGTAAGCCACCATTCTTTTTCTCCTGGAACAGAACAGGGGCAGCTACCCTTGATCTAGCTGCCTGAATGAAGCCCCTTTTTAAGTTCTTTTCTACATATGCCCTCATCTCTGTTAGCTCCTGCGGGGTCATAGAATACATCCGGGGCTTTGGCAGTTTAGCCCCGGGGAGCAGTTCCACGGCACAATCTGTGGGGAGGTGAGGGGGCAAAGTATCACATTCCTGTTCGCTGCATATATCTCATAAGTCTGCATATACCTGAGGGAATCGCTCCTCCCCCGCTGTATGTACCGACGGCACTGTAGCTCACAATCCCACTGGGCCCTGGGCTGTGGTTTGCACCTCATGAGGAAGGCGTCAGGACCGAGGCCTATTCTGAGATGCCTACTACCGGCACCCCACCAAATCGTGGGTCCCCATTTGTCCAACCATGCCAGGCCTAGTACAATCTCCTCCGTAATGTTGGGAACCACTACAAACCGCAAGACCTCCCGATGGGGCCCTATATGCAATACCACCTGATCAGTTACATGTGTGGCTGGTTGGCTCACCAATAACGACCTGTCCATCTGTTCAAAACAGATCGGCCTAGCCACCTTCCTGAGGCTCACCCCCATACTATCAGCGACCTTTGCGTTCATTAAGCAACGAGTGCACCCTGAATCAATCAGGGCTGTACATTGTCGTTGCCTGGTCGCTTTCACCACTACCTGTATTACAAATGGTTTGATAGGCTTGGTTATCATTGTTTCGGAACCCTCCCCCCAGTCACTTCCACCGGTATTGAGCATATCACCTGATGGGCTGGAGTCAACTGGTATAGGAACTGGTTGACTCGCCTCGTGTGACTTCTCCTGGCTGTCCCTCACGCTCTTCCTGGCCACCCCCTTTTTTTTCCTTGGTGTGCTCACGGACACTGTAGGACTGGTCTCATGGCAGACTGCCGGTCTATGATCCATGTTAGGGATGTAACCCTGGTTCAAGGCACAGTCTGCCCAGAGTACCATTAGTAGCGATAGGGGAGCTGTAGTCGCTGCACACCACCGTAACAAGATAGCTATTTGTGGTAACAAATATCCTTAAGATGATGGCAAAAGAACAGGTGATGAATTTGTCGTCCGTCACCCGGCTGGATGGCACAAACTACGTTTCATGGTCCACGAAGTGCAGTCTGCTATTGCGAAGTGAAAGGCTATGGAATGTTGTCCGTAACCCGCCAGATGTGTCTGCCTGGGATCCACAGAATGATGATGACGCCAAGAAGTTAGCTGAGTTTAACTGGGCCAATGAACGAGCAATGTGCATCATTGGACTCACGTTAGCAGACCAACAACTTGTTCATATCAGTGGTGAGGAATCAGCTGTGAAGTGTTGGGATACATTGAGAAGAGTATATGTACGTGACACTGTGGGAGTACATATTAATCTGACACGTAGACTGTTCAGATCAAGGCTCCAGAAAGGAGGTGATATGTTGGCTCATTTGAACTACATGAAAGCAATGTTCCAGGATCTGCATGAGAAGGAGTTAATATTTTCTGACCTGCACCAGGTCTACATTATACTGTCGTCGCTGGATGAGAGTTATGATGGGTTTGTTTCATCTCTCGAGGTTCTATCCCGACAGGACCTAACATTGACTGATGTAACGTCACGACTGTTAGAAGAGTCCAGAAGGAGAGTGGAGAGAGAAACATTGAGAGAAGAACAAACTGAGAATATGAGTTTGACTCAATTAGCATATACCAGTGATGGCGAACCTATGGCATGCGTGCCAATGGTGGCACGTGGAGCCATTTGTCAGGGCACACGAGGCACTGCCCAGTCAGCTGGCCATTTTAGTGACTTCCAGTTTAGTGATTTCTGGTGACATCCAGTTTGCTTGGAGGGTCGTTTTGAGCGCTCCGAAGGCATCAGGGAAGCCTCCGGACAGTCCCAGAAGCCTTCGGAACGCTTAAAATGACCCTCCGAGCAAACCGGAAGTCTTCCGGTTTGCTAGGAGAATCGTTTTGAATGCTCCGGAGGCCGTCCGGGGGGGGGGGGGAGGCTGTTTTCGCCCTCCCCAGGCTCCTATAAAGCCTCTGGAGCCTGGGGAGGTCAAAAAAAGCATGTAAAAATGGGGGGAGCGGCTGTAGTGCACGCATGCACACTGGGGGGGTCACGCATTGCATTATGGGTGCAGCACGCCCGCACACGACCCCCCTGCGCTCCCCCCACTTATGGCACGTGAGCCAAAAAAGGTTCGCCATCGCTGGCATATACTGTAAAGAAATGTTTTGTTTGTAGTGCTAGGGGGCATATATCTAGGTTCTGTAAGAAGGCAAATGCACAGAACTCTAGAGAAGCTAAGAAAAAAGCTAACATTAATTTGACTAGGTTAAGTAATGCACAATGTAAACCACGATATGTGGATTATAGATAGTGGAGCGTCGATGTGCATAACTAGGAATAGACATAACTTTGTCAAAATGTCTGCAAGCAAACAACATGTGTCTTTGGCTAATGGGTGGAAGCTAAAGGCAGCTGGGGAAGGAACTGCACACTGTGAATGTGTAAAGGAGAAATTGCATATGTTGTATGTGCCAAGACTTAAGTTTAATTTGCTTTCAGTAAGGGCTTTAGTCAGTATCGGTTACACAGTAACATTTAAAGGAGATACATGTCTCATAGAGAAAGCAGGTAAAATGGTTACTGCTAATTTAAAGAATGGTTTGTATGTAATGGCTGATGAAAGTGTAGTTAATTCTGTGTATACAAATGCTAAATCGCATTATGAATGCATACATTTGTTACACAGGCGTCTGGGGCATATTAACTTTAAAACATTACAACAAACGGCTAAACTAGTGGAAGGAATTAAGTTGAAGCCATGTACTAAGTATTTGAACTGTAACGTTTGCAGTAAGGAAAAGAGTAAGGCTAATCCTGCAAACAGGCTAGATGGCTTTAAGACTGAGAAACCTCTAGAAGTAGTATTTGCAGATTTGATAGGTCCCATGAAATCAAGTATTGGGGGCGCACGTTATGTGTTGAGTATTGTGGACCACTATTCCAGGTATGGGTTTTGTTATTTACTGAAGGACAAAACGGAGACATTTCAGCAATTTTGCAATTGGATAAAGTTTGCTGGGAGAAAAACAAAACTTAAGGTAGTTAGCATTGTAACTGATAATGGAACTGAATTTGTAAACCAAAGTTTCCAAACAATGATAAAGAAAACTGGGATTGAGCATAAACGTGCTGTACCATATAGACCTTAACACAATGCATTTGTGGAAAGGAGAGGACAGTCATTGCAGGCAATGGTAAGGACGATGTTATCCGATTCAGTTTTACCGGATAAGCTATGGGGTGAAGCAATGATGTGTGCTAATCATCTTCTGAACAACGTTGTAAATGCTTCTACTGGAGAATTACCATTTACTAGGTGGCATGGTAAGAAACCTGACCTTAGCTACCTACATATGTTTGGAGTTCCTGCATGGGTTCATATTCCAGCACAGATCAGATTAAAGGGACAAACCCGTGCACGGCAGTTAATATTTGTAGGTTATGGAGAACGAGCCATACATCGCGACGACACAACGTGCGGTCTCGATAGTCCGAGACCGCCGTTGATTCTTTTACCAGCTGCACGGTCCATATGGACCTAAAATGTCCCAGAGAGACGGTGACAGGGAGACAAATCCTTGCTGGTCTCAGGGACACCGCAAAGTCCCTGATCGACCCAAGGGAACTTCTCCAAGCCGGTGGTAAACAGACAGCCCCCAGGCTGACAAAGTCGGAGATGGCTCCAGAAAGAAGGCAGTGAAAGTGAGTCCAGCTGGTGAGATTTTTTTCTTTGAGAATGATTGCCCAAAGAATTTTTAAAAAAAAGATAAATTAGTCCTTTAAGCAAAAGAATAAAGCGGAGAAATTTATCTTTATTGGACTGCCTTAGAAAGTTTTTTTTTCCCCTTCTTCTATGTAACAGCATTTTGTGGATTGAAGTGATTGGAACGCTTCCCGTTTCTCCTCTTAAGTGAATGAATTGATTTTTTTCTCCTACTCTGTGCTACCTTTATTTTTTGGTTGATCTAAAACTTTTTTTACTTTAACAATCCTTCCTCTTATTGTTTATTAAATTTTACTAAAGACACTTAGAGATTTTTGTTTTCCTTAAGTTTGATACGAATAAGAAAAAGTTTAATCTGCCATTCGGAAGCCAGAACTTGGTTTTTTTCTTTTTTTGAAACAAAGTATCCTTTGCTCTATTTTCTCTGATTCTGTTGACATTGTAACTAGAGGGTTTGCAGCTTGTCTGTAGAGACTGATAACGACTCAAGGACACGGACTGTTTTCTTGCAGGTGTCTTTGGGGAATATTTTGGACAAGGGAAGGGAAAGAAAAGAAAAGATAGATCCCTCACTTTTTTGAAAAAATTTAAAGGATCTTATGTTTAAGCAAATTCAAAACAAAAATATTTTTATACATAAAAGAGACATTGAAGGCGAGAGTGGCAGTGGATTTTAAACTTTTTCTTTTCTTCTGGGAAATATGCATTTATATACAGATGAAGAAACCCTAAGTTACCAGGATTTTTTGGATGGAATTCTAAAGATATTGGAAGGGTTTGAGAGGTTTGATAAGAAGTTGGATAGATTATTGTCTGGCTCAATAAAAGATGAAGGGACTGGAGCCTCAAAAATCAAAGAAGAGAGTGAATATATAGAAGATAAAGACAAGATAACAGATGAACCTAATAATGGAGCACCTATGAGTGAAAGTGGAAAGGAGGGAACATGGAAAAGTGAATCTGATTATTATATACTTGATGATCTGGAGCGCTACCCCTCCTGTCAAGATATGGATTTGATGATGGAATTAAGAAGAGAAACAGCTTTAGAAAGACATCTGATAATCAAAGACATGTTAATTTTAATATCAGTTCAAGGGCAACAAGACTATATGAGAGATCTTTCAAGCAAAAAAGTGCGGAGGGAAGTTTTAAAAAACTTTATAAAGAAGTTTATAAGAGAACTCCGGTGGCTCCGTGGTTCTTGGAAGACGCCTCTTATGAGCGCCAGCCTGAGATTGAGTAGCAAACTGCTGGGACAGCGTTAATCAGCTGTCTAACAGTTTGAAAATCCCCCCCCCCCCCGAGAAAAGAGGGACTCGGGATAGAGATTCCTAGCAACCGCAGAAATAACTCTGGGGTGTGAAAGGTTTGATCTCTCCAGGGAGTCGGGCATTCTCCTCGCCTCGGGACTCAACTGCAGTTTGCAGAACAAAAGGCTACGTCCACACTTGTTGTTCTACCGGTTAATTTACATTTGAACAAACACAAGCAGAGCAAACCAGGAGATCTACTTAACAGCAAGTATATTTTCTTAACTCCTTAGTTTATACTTCCTTCTATAAATTAAGCGAAGTTAAAGAATATGGCGCCGAGATAACAAAACGGAAGTGAAGCAGGAAGTACAATAATACTAAGTGCCTGCTAACGCAGTGGGAAGACTTGAGAGAATAACTGGACTTTTCAGGCTGAATATCAGTTGTAAAAAAGCCCGTTTTGAATACTTTGAGATGGCTTCTAGACAAGCTAAAGTAAATGCTTCCAAAAGCGCAGGTAACTCGCCCGCACAGGGGCAAAAATTACAGTTTCCCCCGGGGGAAACACAACCGCAAACTCTGACGCTGGAGGCATTGCAGAAAGCATTAAAAGATCAAGCAGTTGCTCTGGAGGTGAAAATCTCAAACGCTTTTAAAGATGTTTCGGAGGAAATATCTGGAATTAAAGACTTAGTTCAAACACGTAATCAAGAGATAAGAGAGGACATTGTTGATGCACTTAAAGGATTATTTGGGTACGTAGCATCCCTTGATGAAAAGGTGGAAAAAATTAGTGAGTCTAATATGAAGGTGGAGAATAAGCTCACGGAGATACAAAGCAATATTGACAACTCTGAGGCGGAACTTACAATGATACAATACAGATCCATGGAATTTGCCCTGAGGATAAGGGGTTTGAAGGAACATTCCCAAGAGAATCTAAGAGAAATTTTTGCTGATAGTTTTGCCCACTTAATCGGGGAACCCAAAGTCGAATGTGCCTGGCAATTAGACAAAATTTATCGTGTCAACTCATGGACTGTCAGACAAAGACAACTGCCAAGAGATATTGTAATTTACTTTGTTTCCAGGAAAATTAGGAACGCAATACTACAAGCAACCTATAAAAATAAATTACAAGTGGCAGATCAAGAAGTGATAGTACTCAAAGAAATTCCCCCCAAAATGCTGAGATCCAAAAGGACTATGCGTTTCTAGTGGATGAACTTAAAAGCCGTCAGATTCAATTTAGATGGGAGGCTCCAGCAGGACTGGTGGTGAACCATTTGGGAGAAAGATATCGACTTAACACAGTTTGGAAAGCAAGAGATTTCTACAGCAGAGTGTTAAAGGCAGGAGGTCCTCTGTCCCCAGGACCCAAAGAAAGGAAAGATACAGAAGACCTCAGGCAGCAAGGCTTGCAGACACAAGCTGGGGCTGTGAGCTTACTGGAGGAGACAGAAGGAATTATGGAACAAAGACAAACTCGGGCAGTTACTAAACGTAAAGAGCAAGAATTAAAGCTTCAACAAATTCAGATACCAGAAGTTGGGGGGCGGGGGGGCGCGAGACCGAAGGTAAAATCCTATGAAGATTTTCAGGCAGCTCTTAAAAAGCTTCAACGTGCTGAGGATGACAACTAAATTTCTAACTTGGAACGTTAATGGCTTAAACTCACCACAAAAAAGGAAAAAAATATTTCATTACCTGAAACAATTTAAAAATGACGTAATTTGCCTACAAGAAACACACATTAGAACACAAGATCAGAAATATCTGACGAATCCAAAATTGGGACCACATTTTGCTGCATCTGCTCCAGAGAAGAAAAATGGTTTAGTTATATATTTAAGAAGGGATTTAAAGGCTGAATTAATTGAAGCTGATCCACAAGGAAGATATATTGCAATTGAACTACTAACAGAAGGCAAGAAAATACTTTTAATATGAGTATATGCTCCCAATCAACAACAAGAAAATTTTTATAAGGTCCTTCATACTAAATTAATACAATGGGGTTATAGATCATGTGTTCTATTGGGGGACTGGAATGGAGTACTGGATCCAGTTCAAGACAAAAAGAGGCTCGTACAAAGTACCCAAACACGATCAAGGCTACCCAAATCCTTCTTTGATATGGCAGATGATTTTGAGCTGAGAGATATCTGGAGAGAGCGAAATGCTACAGAACGGGATTTTACCTTTTTTTCAGATAGGCAACAATCCTTTTCCAGAATTGACTTTATATTAATTACAAATGACCTTTTTTCTAGGGTGAAGAACACTAAGATATGCTCGAGAACTTTAACAGATCACAATCCGGTTTGGATAGAAGTTAAAAACGAAGAGCGACCAAGGGGGTCATGGAGACTGAATGAAAATCTATTTAGATATGAGAAAAATGTTATGGAATGTAAAAAATTACTGAAAGAATATTTTGTTTTTAATATGTGTAAAGGGACACCTATGGATATGGTTTGGGATGCAAGTAAGGCATACATGAGGGGTGTTTTAATGAATTTGAACAACATCCATAGAAACGAACAAGAAAAGAAACGTAGGGAACTAGAAGCAGAGATTAAAAAGAAGGAACAGGAGTTAATATCCAAGCCATATGATAAAAAGATAAAGGAGATAATTAGCTTGTTGCGAGGGCAGTTTAACATGTTGATATCAGACCAGGTAGCTACTAACCTTCTATATGCTAAGCATAACACCTTTTGTAACGCCAACAAACCAGGTAGATGGTTATGATACATCCTAAGGAAAAAACAAAGGTCTCGTATAATAGAAAGAGTACAGTATAAAGGTAACAAAGTTTTTCAACAGGATATGATTAAAAAGGCTTTTTTAGAATTTTACACAAGATTGTACACTGGTGACAAAATACAAGGTTTAGATATTGATAGATACTTGGAGAAAGAGAAAATCTCTATACTTACAGATCAGCAAAGAGCAGGACTGAATCAACCTGTAACCACAGAAGAGATTCTCCTGGCAAGTAAGCAGTTAAAAATGGGTAAGGTTCCTGGCACAGATGGCTTGCCTGCAGTTTATTATAAAAAGCTACAACTAGAGATGGTGGAACCTCTCAAAGAATTATTTAACAAAATCCAAGTGGAAGGCAGAGTTCCACCATCCTGGAGAACTGCTTTTATTTCTCTGATTCCTACAGAGGAACAGGATCCTACCCAGCCAAAAAACTATAGGCCTATCTCACTACTTAACACGGACTATAAAATTTTTGCTAAAATATTGGTAAACAGGTTGATGCCAATCATGCAACAATTGATTCATAATGATCAGTCTGGTTTTATACAAGGTAGACATATGAAAAGCAATGTAAGACAAATTATTAATATAATGGAATATCTGGAAAAGAACAACCAGGTCCCGGCAGTGCTCTTATTTTTAGATGCGGAGAAAGCATTTGATCAAGTCAATTGGCAATTTTTAATAAAAACCTTACAAAAGATGCAGTTTGGAGAGCACTTTATACAATCTATTACAGCAATATACCAGAAACAGACAGCTCAAATTATAGTTAATGGAGGTTTAACAGAATCTTTTCAAATCGAGAAAGGAACAAGACAGGGATGTCCCCTGTCTCCATTATTATTTATCTTAACCTTGGAGTTGTTGTTGAATAGAATACGTGGGTCCGATGAGCTTTGAGGCATTAGGATCAGACAGTATGAATACAGAGTAAGAGCATTTGCGGACGACCTGGTTTTAACTTTAACCCAGCCGGGGGAATCTGTTATAGGCTTAATGAATGTAATTAATCAATACGGCCAAGTATCTGGGTTTAAAATAAATTTAGGAAAGACAAAGATGATAGTTAAAAATATATCTATAAATCAAAAAGAAGAACTACAAAGAGCAACAGGATGCGAGATAGTAAAAAAGGTCAAATACTTAGGAATCTACATTACAACCTCGAATGGGAAATTATATAAATATAACTATAAACCACTATGGCAAAAAATACAGATAGAAATGAACAAGTGGGAAAAATTACAACTGTCCTGGTTGGGAAGGATAGCGGCAGTTAAAATGAATGTCTTGCCTAAGTTTTTATTCCTTTTTCAAACGGTGCCAATACTTAAAAAAGACGCAAACCTGGAAGAATGGCAGAAAGGTATTAATAAATTTGTTTGGGCAGGGAAGAAACCAAGAATAAAACTTAAAATAATGCAAGATATACGTGAAAGAGGAGGTTTGAAATGGCCTAATTTAAAATTATATTATGAAGCAGTAGTTTTAACAACAATTAGTGACTGGATTAACTTAACAGAGGATAGAATACTGAATGTTGAGGGTTATGATCTGCTATATGGCTGGCATGCTTACTTAATATATGATAAAAAAGTAGACAACATCTTTAAAAGCCATATTCTAAGGAATGCTTTGCTGCGTGTTTGGAAAAAATATCAATATAAACTAAATGACAAGATACCTATATGGGGGGTGCCCAGACACGCAATAGAGAATACAAGTATAAAGCAAAAACAAGATGTGACTACATATAGAGAACTTCTCAGTATGGATAGAGGTGTGCTGCAGTTGAAATCTTTGGATGTATTAAGAGAGGAAAGGATAATTCATACATGGTTCCAGTATGAACAGTTGCAGGCTAGATGGCAAAAAGATCAGAAAATTGGTATTATTCAAAAGGAGGATAACTTGGTAAAGCAAATTAGAGACCAGGGTCCAATGCACATAAAAAGGCTGTATAATGTATTAATAGAAATAGACTCCGAAGCAGAGTTAGTCAAAGACTGCATGATAAAGTGGGCACAAAATTTTCAGGAACCAATAATGATGGAAACATGGGAAAAGATCTGGGTAAAAAATGTAAAATTCACACAAGCTCAAAATTTGAGAGAAAATTTTTATAAAATGTTTTACAGATGGCACCTTGATCCAAAAAAACTAGTGTGTATGTACCCAAACTTACAATCCAAGTGTTGGAGATGTGATAGTGCTGATGCCACGTACTACCACATCTGGTGGACCTGTAAAAAAGTTAAAGCATTCTGGATCAAAATATGGTGGATTATTCAAAATATTTTGAAAAAGAGGATAAAATTCCTGCCCCAGTTGTTTTTGTTAGGTATAGTTTCAGATCTTACTGTTATAGAAACCAACTTGATTTTGAATCTAACGACTGCAGCGAGACTGTTGGTGGCGCAATACTGGAAGAAGGAAGAGTTGCCTACCATACAAGAATGGACACTAAAAGTAGTAAACCTAGCCGAGATGGCTAAAATATCAGCGTATTTGAAGGACCGCTCAGATGAGAAATATAAGCTGGACTGGAAAAAATGGATTGATTATATTCAAAAGAAATACCAGACTAAAAAGCTTCAATTAGCTTATGAATGAAGGCATAAGAAATACTACAAATTATTCAAAGTTAGTAGGAGAAAGCGGGAGTTAAAGCACAAGAATGGTCGAATGTTAAAATTAGTTAGCTTGTTAGCATATGTTTGTCAAATGATGTTACCTTGTAACTTGCTCTGGAAGGTCAGGGGGAGGGAGAAAGCAATTGTAAAACTCATTAAAAGTTTAATAATAATAAAAAAGAAGTTTATAAGAGAATTGAGGCAACAACTGGCTAAAGAGATAAGACTGTTTTGTTACTGGAAAGACACAGGCTGATAATGAAGGTTGATAACTCAAAACTAAGTTAACCTTTGGTGATTAATAAGTAGGATTTCTTAGACACTTTTAGAATGTTTCCTTTAAAATGTTTATTTGTTAATTAATAACTCATTATGATAATAATAATAATGAAATAATAATCTCAATTAGTAAAAATAATTTGCATATAAACTGTAAATTGGGACCTGGGGAAAAGATTTATCAATTTCACTAATATATTTTTGTTTAGATTTTACTATAAACATGTAATTTCTCTTGGGCACTTATAAACTTTACTAACAAACTTTTGTTTAGATTTTATTATAAAGATGTAATTTTTCTTGGGTCGGAGGGGAGGAGATGTGATATAAATGAGGAGGTTTATAGGAATAGCTAATGAATGCCAGTAGGTGGTTGTGTCTTTAAATACAAATGATTCTAGATAGAAGCATGTTTAAACAAATATAGCTAAACGAGAATGATCATATATTTATGGTAAAATACATAAAGATTTTCGATTTTAAAATGTAAATCAAAAATATGAAAGATGTATAGTAACACACAAAATTTATTTGTAACCAATTGACATGCTTTCTACAAGATGTAATGAAGAATGTTTTTTTTGTGTGTTTTTGTTTAATTAAAACAATAAAATTTTTTTTAAAAAAAGAGGTTCCTTAGCTAGATAAAAGTGGCCTACAGCCTCAGAACATTCCTTAAGAGGTTCCTTAGCTAGAGGAAAGTGGCCTACAGCCTCAGAAGAGGTTCTTTAGCTAGAGCCGTGATGGCGAACCTATGGCACGCGTGCCACAGGTGGCACGCGGAGCCATTTCTTAGGGCACGCGAGGGGTTGCCCTGTCAGCTCCAGTGCGCATGCGCACTAGCCAGCTGACTTTGGCCTTCATTTTTGGCCATTTTTCGCCCGCCACCGGAGGGCACAAAACAACCCAACACAGAAACCGGAACTTCGGGAACGGACTTCCAGTTTGCATGTTGGGTTGTGCTTTGCAACAGCCGTGGGGTCGGAGGGAGTTTGCTCAGGAGCGATGCCGGCAGGGTCAGAGGGAGGGGTAGCCCAAGCTTTCTGGGATGAGTAAACAAGTGTGGGGAGGTGAAGGGGAGATAGAAGAGAGAGCGCTGGCCAGGAGCCACAGGAGAGGTAAAGCGGCAGCTGAGGGGGTGAGGAGATCCCGGCTTGCACACAGGAGCGAGGGCACCTTTAAGCTTGCGGCTTTCTCAGCGCTATTGCAAACCACGGCGGCCCCGATGCCCAGCACCTTCCATCCACAGCAGCTGCACCCCGCCGCCTTTGGAGGCAGCCACTTTTCTTGGTGGGGTAGCTTGTGAACCCCCACCCCCCCCTCTGCTGGGCCAAGAGCAGCTGACCTGTGAAGGTGCCGTTTCTCGCCATCATTTGCGGGGCTAAAAAGCTCATGAAACAGTCTCTCCCACCCCGGCTCGCCTGTCTCTTTAATTCACGCCTCTTTGTCTCCCCCTGAAATGACCTCATCCTCAGTAGAAAGCAATTGGGAAAGGTTTGTGTGTGTTTCGGGCTGGGGGAAATAAGGTAAGGAGGAAGGACAGAGGCTTCTCGGCTCGCTGTCACCTCCCGGATAGCAGAGGTTCCTGTGTTGGGATGCCCTGCCTTTTCCTCCCTGAACTGGTGCTGGAGGGTGGGAATCCGATGTCTGTCCGGAGGCTGATGAGCCCAGGAGCAGCACACCCATGAAGCCCAGCTGGGCGGAGGGACACAGAGTCCGGGAGTCAAGCAAAAATGCCTCCGTTCTTCCTCCTTGTCTTATTCTCCTCCACCCACCCACAGTCTCTCTCTGTCTCTCTCTCACTCACACACACACACAAATCCTTTCCCAATTGCTTTGTCCCGCTCCGGCACTTTAGGCAAAGAGGCGCGATTTAAAGAGACAGGTGAGCTGGAGGGGGGGGGGAAGGAAGCAGCAATCGCCCCGGCACACATTCCTCCTCGCCCATCGTGGCTGCCAGGGCTTCTCCTTCATAATGGGCTGCAGGAGGAGGAGGGAACCCCATCTCCCCCATTGGGAACTCTTCCAGAAAAGCCATCCGGGAGGCGAGAGTGAGCGCACACACTCCCTCCCTTTTTCTCAAGTCCATGGAGGGAGATTTCCTTCAGAATCAAAACGGCTGGTGGGACACCTCAGCGCAGCGCTGCTCCTTCCATGGACTTGAGGGGAAAGAAAGCCCCCTTTCCCCCTTCTCAAATTGCAGTATGCCTGGAGAGAGAGGCAGGGAGGGAGGAAGAGCACATGCCACCTCCAATTAGTTATCCAAGCTCAGTTTCCTGCTGCCAAGGCCAGCGCTCTGAAGGCAGCAGGGTGCGGCAGGTCCTGCGGGTGTGAGTGGAACGTGCTGGAAGCCTCTGGAGGGCCTGCGTGGAGGCGTTTTCACCCTCCCCAAACCCTAGAAATCCTCTGGAGCCTGGGAAGGGTGAAAAAACGGGACCATCATGTAACAAAAGTAAGGGGGAGGGTGGGGGTCGCACGCGCATGCCCGGGGTGGTGGTGGTAGTTACATGCACATGCGCATTGGGTTCTGCACGCATAGGATTATCGGTTTGGCACGCATGGCCATGACCCCCCCTGCCCTCCCCCCCTTTTGGCATGCGAAGCCAAAAAGGTTCGCTATCACTGAGCTAGAGGAATATGACCTACAGCCTCAGAACGTTCCTCAAGAGGTTCCTTGGCTAGAGGAAAGTGGCCTACAGCCTCAGAAGAGGTTGCTTAGGTAGATTAATGTGACCTACAACCTCAGAACTTTCGTCAAGAGGTTCCTTAACTAGAGGAACATGGCGTACAGCCTCAGAACGTTCCTCAAGAGGTTCCTTAGCTAGAGGAACATGGCCTACAGCCTCAGAAGGTTCCTCACGTGGTTCCTCAGTTAGAGGAACATGACCTACAGCCTCAGAATGTTCCTCAAGATGTTCCTCAGATAGAGCAAAGTGGCCTACAGCCTCAGAAGTGGTTGCTTAGCTAGAAGAATATGACCTACAGCCTCAGAACGTTCCTCAAGAGGTGCCTTAGCTAGAGGAACATTGCCTACAGCCTCAGAACGTTCCTCAAGAGGTTCCTTAGCTAGAGGAAAGTGGCCTACAGCCTCAGAAGAGGTTCCTTAGCTAGAGGAACATGGCCTACAGCCTCAGGACGTTACCCAAGAGGTTCCTCAGCTGGAGGAAAGTGGTCTACAACCTAAGAACGTTATTCAAGATTTTCCTCAGCTAGATGAAAATGGCCTAGAGCCTCAGAACATTCCTTAAGAGGTTCCTTAGCAAGAGGAATGTGTCCTAAAGCCTCAGAAGAGGTATTTTAGCTGGAGGAACGTGGCCTACAGCCTCAGAACGTTCCTCAAGAGGTTCCTTAGCTAGAGGAAAGTGGCCTACAGCCTCAGAAGAGGTTCTTTAACTAGAGGAATGTGACCTACAGCCTCAGAACGTTCCTCAAGAGTTTCCTCAGATAGAGGAAAGTGGCCTACAGCGTCAGAAGAGGGTCTTTAGCTAGAGGAACCTGGCCTTCAGCCACAGAATGTTCCCCAAGAGGTTCCTCAGATGGAGGAAAGTGGCGTAAGCCTCAGAAGACGTTCCTTAGCAAGAAAAAAGTGGCCACAGCCTCAGAACATTCCTCAAGAGGTTCCTTAGCTAGAGTAAAGTGGGCTACAGCCTCAGAAGAGGTTCTTTAGCTAGAGGAATGTGACCTACAGACTCAGAACGTTCCTCAAGAGGTTCCTTAGCTAGAGGAACATTGCCTACAGCCTCAGAACATTCCTCAAGAGGTTCCTTAGCTAGAGTAAAGTGGGCTACAGCCTCAGAAGAGGTTCTTTAGCTAGAGGAATATGACCTACAGCCTCAGAACGTTCCTCAAGAGGTTCCTTGGCTAGAGGAAAGTGGCCTACAGCCTCAGAAGAGGTTCTTTAGCTAGAGGAATGTGACCTACAGACTCAGAACGTTCCTCAAGAGGTTCCTTAGCTAGAGGAACATTGCCTACAGCCTCAGAACATTCCTCAAGAGGTTCCTTATCTAGAGGAAAGTGGCCTACAGTCTCAGAAGAGGTTGCTTAGCTAGAGGAATGTGACCTACAGCCTCAGAACGTTCCTCAAGAGGTTCCTCAGCTAGATGAAAGTGGGCTACAGCCTCAGAAGAGGTTCCTTAGCTAGAGGACATTGGACTGCAGTCTCAGAACGTTCGTCAAGAGGTTACTCAGATAGAGGAAGGTGGCCTACAGCGTCAGAAGAGGTTCTTTAGCTAGAGCAGGGGTGGCGAACAAGTTTGACAAAAAGAGCCAAAATTTTAAACTGTGAGAGTCAGAGAGCCACACCACGCAGTGACCTGCCAAAACAGACCCGGAAGGAATGTTCCCTCTAATTTTTTTTCGATGTGAGCAGAAAAGTATAGTGTTTGAGCGGCACATTTTCATGCCTGAGCACCCGAATTTTTTTCACAGATGTCACCTAAGACAACAACGAAATCAGTATTATTTGAAACTCAAAGTTATGTTTCTTCAAGGTACCTGCTTAATTCAAAGTGTTATATAATATCAGTATCACTTAACAACGCTCCTGCTTAGCAACCAAAATGTTGGCTCAGAAACTCTGGCATTTGAAGCATGCAACTCTTAAAGCTGTCAAGTTACAAGACCCTTGCACCCCTAACCCTTTAGGGAAAAAACCCCCAGGGGTCTTCAAACCTGACAGCTTAAACACTTGTGGACTTCAACTCCCAGAATTCCTCCTCCAGTCATGTTGCAGCGACGTCATCTGCGTGGATCTGCTCCATCTTTGCTTTCTTCATTGTGGGCAGGGCTTCTGCTGAAGATGCCGACGAGTACAAGTTGCCACCAGAATAACTGCTGCTACCTCCTCCTCCTCCTCCTCCAACAGAATCACCAGATTTGCTCCTGAGCTCAGCACTGGGTTACCTCTGCCCCCTCCCCCTCCTCCGTGCTTTTGAGGAGCCATGAGGCTTTTTTTCCCCTGCTCCCCCCCCCCCCGCCTTCCTACTGGCTCCTGCAGCCTCATGGCTCCTCAAAAGCACGGCGGAGGAGGAGGAGGGGGCAGGGGTAACCCAGCGCTGACTGAGCTCAGCTGCTCCGAGCAGAGGGGAGGCGCCGCTGCCACGCACGGAGATGCCGGCTGGAGCTTTGGCGGCTTCATCTCAGCCGCAGCGCCGGGCGGCAAATCCGGCAGTGCTGCCTGTTAGAGGAGGATGAGGAGGAGGTGGCAGCAGTTCTTCCGGTGGCGGTGGGGGCTTTGGGGCTTCACAACTAGCCTCAGTCGCCCCGTGCTCCTCAAAGCAAGTCTGGGGAAGTCCTTTGCAGGCGCGGCCCGTTCTAGCTGCCTGCAAAGGACCTCCCCAGCTTCCGAAAGGGAGCGCGCGATCCGAGCCACAGTATACTAAATAATGATAAGAGGCAAAGAGCCTCATTTATTTTGGCCGGGAGCCGCATGCGTCTCGCAAGCCGCGTGTTCGCCACCCCTGAGCTAGAGGAATGTGTCCTACAGCCTCAGACCTTTCCTCAAGAGGTTCCTTAACTAGAGGAACATTGCCTACAGCCTCAGAACATTCCTCAAGAGGTTCCTTATCTAGAGGAAAGTGGCCTACAGTCTCAGAAGAGGTTGCTTAGCTTGAGGAATGTGACCTACAGCCTCAGAACATTTCTCAAGAGGTTCCTTAGCTAGAGGAACATGGCCTACAGCCTCAGAATGTTCCTCAAGAGGTTCCGTAGCTAAAGGAAAGTGGCCTACAGACTCAGAAGAGGTTGCTTAGCTAGAGGAAAGTGGGCTACAGCCTCAGAAGAGGTTCTTTAGCTAGAGGAACATTGCTGACAGCCTCAGAACATTCCTCAAGAGCTTCCTCAGATAGAGGAAAGTGGCCTACAGCCTCAGAAGAGGTTGCTTAGCTAGAGAAATGTGACATACAGCCTCAGAACGTTCCTCAAGAGGTTACTCAGATAGAGGAAGGTGGCCTACAGTGTCAGAAGACGTTCCCTAGGTAGAGGAATGTGGCCTACATCTTCAGAACGTTCCTCACTTGGTTCCTCAGTTAGAGGAACATGGCCTACATCCTCAGAATGTTCCTCAAGATGTTCCTCAGATAGAGCAAAGTGGCCTACAGCCTCAGAAGTGGTTGCTTAGCTAGAGGAACATTGCCGACAGCCTCAGAACATTCCTCAAGAGCTTCCTCAGATAGAGGAAAGTGGCCTACAGCCTCAGAAGAGGTTCTTTAGCTAGAGGAATGTGTCCTACAGCCTCAGACCTTTCCTCAAGAGGTTCCCTAACTAGAGGAACATGGCCTACAGCCTCAGAACGTTCCTCAAGAGGTTCCTTAACTAGAGGAACATGGCGTACAGCCTCAGAACGTTCCTCAAGAGGTTCCTTAGCTAGAGGAACATGGCCTACAGCCTCAGAAGGTTCCTCACGTGGTTCCTCAGTTAGAGGAACATGACCTACAGCCTCAGAATGTTCCTCAAGATGTTCCTCAGATAGAGCAAAGTGGCCTACAGCCTCAGAAGTGGTTGCTTAGCTAGAAGAATATGACCTACAGCCTCAGAACGTTCCTCAAGAGGTGCCTTAGCTAGAGGAACATTGCCTACAGCCTCAGAACGTTCCTCAAGAGGTTCCTTAGCTAGAGGAAAGTGGCCTACAGCCTCAGAAGAGGTTCCTTAGCTAGAGGAACATGGCCTACAGCCTCAGGACGTTACCCAAGAGGTTCCTCAGCTGGAGGAAAGTGGTCTACAACCTAAGAACGTTATTCAAGATTTTCCTCAGCTAGATGAAAATGGCCTAGAGCCTCAGAACATTCCTTAAGAGGTTCCTTAGCAAGAGGAATGTGTCCTAAAGCCTCAGAAGAGGTATTTTAGCTGGAGGAACGTGGCCTACAGCCTCAGAACGTTCCTCAAGAGGTTCCTTAGCTAGAGGAAAGTGGCCTACAGCCTCAGAAGAGGTTCTTTAACTAGAGGAATGTGACCTACAGCCTCAGAACGTTCCTCAAGAGTTTCCTCAGATAGAGGAAAGTGGCCTACAGCGTCAGAAGAGGGTCTTTAGCTAGAGGAACCTGGCCTTCAGCCACAGAATGTTCCCCAAGAGGTTCCTCAGATGGAGGAAAGTGGTCTACAGCCCCAGAAGTGGTTGCTTAGCTAGAGGAATGTGACCTATAGCCTCAGAACGTTGTTCAAGAGGTTCCTTAGCTAGAGGAACATGGCTTACAGCCTCAGAATGTTCCCCAAGAGGTTCCCAAATAGATGAAAATGGCCTACAGCCTCAGGAGATGTTCTTTAGCTAGAGGAATGTGACCTACAGCCTCAGACCGTTACTAAAGAGGTTTCTTAGCTAGAGGAAAGTGGCCTTCAGCCTCAGAACGTTCCTGAAGAGGTTCCTTAGCTAGGGTAATGTGGCCTACAGTCTAAGAACATTACTCAAGATGTTCCTCAGATAGATTAAAGTGGCCTAAAGCCTGGGAAGAGGTTCCTCATCTAGAGGAAAGTGGCCTACAGCCTAAGAAGACGTTCTCTATGTAGAGGAATGTGGCCTACAGACTCAGAATGTTCCACAAGAGGTTCTATAGATAGAGGAAAGTGCCCTACAGCGTCAGAAGAGGTTCTTTAGTGAGTGGAATAATAATAATAATAATAATAATAATAATAATAATAATAATAATAATAATAATAATAATAATAATAATAATAATAAATTTGAATTTATTAGCTGCTCCCTTTCCTGATAGGTTTCGGGGCGGCGTACAATAGAACATATAAAACATAAAACATATATACAAACACATAAACATACATATATACAAGGACATACATGCACGGAGGAGGTAACAAGTTACATCACATTAGACAGTTAAAAATCACCGTTAAAATACCCCAATTATAATAACACAATTTAAAATTTAAAATTTAAAAAATTTAAAAGGACTGTCAGGAGGAATAAGAAAAAATTTACGGTTGAGCCAGGCCAGATAATTGAAAGAGGTGGGTCTTCAGCTGTACACGGAAGGAGCGGAGATCGGAAATAATCCTGATGTCACGGGGGAGGTCATTCCACAGGGCTGGGCTCATCACAGAGAAGGCTCTGCTCCTGGGTGTCGCCCCCCGACACTGTTTAGTGGACGGCACCCGGAGAAGTCCCTCTCTGTGTGAGCGGATTGGTCGTAGGGATGCATGGGGCAGGATGCGATCCTGCATGTAACTAGGTCCTGTGCCATGAAGCGCTTTAAAGATCATAATCAAAACCTTGAAACGCACTCGGTAGACTACAGGAAGCCAGTGCAGCTCGCGCAGGAGAGGTGTTACAGGGGAGTATCTAGTCCTCCCCATAATCACCCGCGCGGCCGCATTCTGGACCAACTGCAGTCTCCGAGTGCATCTCAAGGGAAGCCCCATGTAGAGAGCATTGCAGTAGTCCAGGCGAGACGTCACTAGCGCATGGGTGACTGTGCGTAGGGCATCCCGGTCCAATAAGGGGCGCAATTGGCGCATCAGGCGAACCTGATGGAACGCCCCCCTTGCCACGGCTGTTACATGGTCATCCATGGACAGCCGGGCATCCAGGAGGATGCCCAAATTGCGCACCTGTTCCATGGGGGCCAGTTGCACGCCCCCAATGGCCAGAGATGGAAGCAACTGGTTGAACCGGGAGGCCGGAAGCCACAGCCACTCCGTCTTGGAAGGGTTGAGTTTTAGTCGGTTGCCATCCATCCAGACCCGTACGGCCTCCAAACACCGGGACATCATTTCAACGGCCTCATTGGGGTGGTTCGGGGTGGAAATGTATAGCTGAGTATCAGCAGCATACAGATGATATCCCACCCCAAAACCACGGATGATCTCGCCCAGGGGTTTCATGTATGTGTTGAACAGGAGAGGCGAGAGCACCGACCCCTGTGGCACCCCACATGTGAGGGGGCTCCGGGTCGATCTCTGCTCCCCTGCCAACACACGTTGCGTCCGGCCAGAGAGGTAGGAGCCAAACCACCGTAAAACGGTGCCCCTGACTCCCAGCCCCTCAAGCCGGTGCAACAGGATACCATGGTCGATGGTATTGAACGCCGCCGAGAGATCTAATAGGACCAGGATAGAGGAACAACCCCTATCTCTGGCCCTCCAGAGATCATCCACCAATGCGACCAAGGCCGTCTCCGTGCTGTGCCCGGGTCGGAAGCCGGACTGGCGCGGGTCTAGATAATCATTCTCCTCCAGGTGACGTGGGAACTGTTGTGCCACCACACTCTCTACAACCTTCGCTAAAAAAGGAAGGTTGGAGACTGGACGATAATTGACTAGATCCGTTGGGTCCAGGGAAGGCTTCTTGAGCAGGGGCCTCACAACCGCCTCTTTCAAGGTGGCCGGCAGAGACCCCTCACCCAACGAAGCATTCACTAGGCCCAGGAGCCAGTCGAGCGTAACCTCCCAGGATGCCAGTACAAGCCAGGAGGGACACGGGTCCAATAAACATGTGGTAGGTCGCAGACGTCCACGTAACCTGTCCAAATCCTCGATGGCAACCGAGTCAAACTCCTCCCAAAGCGGTCCCTCAAGACTCGCCACGGGAGTCTCAACTGGACTACTGAAAGGGGCCCATCCCATCCGGATTTGAGCGACTTTGTCCTGCAGATATTTCCCAAACTCCTCTGCTCTGCCCTGTAAAGGAGCTTCCCGCGGTCTCTCAAACAAGAGGGAGCGGGTCACCCGAAACAGGGCGGCAGGGCGGTTATCTGCGGACGCAATAAGAGCGGCGCAATGTTGACGTTTGGCCGCTCTTAGTGCCACAAGGTACGTCCTCAAATAGGCTCGTGCCTGTGCTCGGTCAAATTCGGAACGGGAGGATCTCCAACGACTCTCTAGGCGTCTCTTGTGGCGTTTCATCACCCTTAGCTCCTCGGTAAACCAAGGGGCCAGGGTGGTTCGTCGCCGCAGGAGAGGCCGCAAAGGCGCCACCAGGTCTAGGGCCCCGGTAGTCGCACTATTCCATGCGTCTACCAGGTCCTCCACTCGGGGGCGGGTCAGGTCCACAGGAGGTGGCCCAAGCTCCGTCTGGAACCTATCTGGTTCCATCAGGCGCTTGGGGCGGAACCATCTAATACCTTCCGGTTCCGCCTCCCCGCAGCGGGGGGTAGCACCAGGGAAGTCAAGCCGGAGAAGTGAGTGATCTGACCATGAGAGGGGAATAATAGTTGGATCCCCTATTCCCAGATCACTCGTCCACTGGCCAGAGACAAAGACAAGGTCCAGCGTGTGGCCTCCCTCGTGAGTAGGGCCCTGAATTAATTGGGTCAGGTCCATGGCTGTCATGGAAGCCATGAACTCCCGAACCCCCTCAGACGCTTCTCCCATCGACGGCAGGTTAAAATCCCCCATCACTAAAAGTTTGGGGTTCTCAACCGCCACCGATGAGATCAGCTCGAGGAGTTCAGGCAGGGCCGCTGATGTATAGCGAGGAGCCAGGTATACTATCAGCAGGCCCAACTGCCTCCCAGGGCCCCATCTCACGACAAGGGACTCACACCCGGATGTCTGCGGCACAGTGAACTCTCTCGGCTCCAAGTCTTCCCGGATAATCACTGCTACCCCACCGCCCCTTCCCTGGGCCCGAGGCTGGTGAAATGCTTGATAACCTGGCGGGCACATTTCCACGAGGGGTAAGCCTCCCTCGTGGCCCAACCAGGTCTCAGTTATTCCTGCGAGGTCCGGCTCCCCCTCCAAAATTAGATCGTAGATGAGGGGGGCCTTATTGACAACGGACCTCGCATTGCATAACAGCAGTCTCAGGCCTTGGGTCTGTAGATCCTGACCACCTAGTATGCAGGGGTTGGTACAAACGACCGGGTACGACCAGAGCGTTCCTCTAGGGGTTCCTTAGCTAGAGGAAAGTGGCCTACAGCCTCAGAACGTTCCTCAAGAGGTTCCACAGCTAGATGAAAGTAGCCAACAGCATCAAAAGAGGTTCATCAGCTACAGGAACATGGCCTACAGCCTCAGAAGACGTTCCTTATTATTTATTTATTTATTTATTTGGATTTATAGACCGCCCCCTCTCCCAAAAAGGGACTTAGCTAGAGGAACATAGCCT
This sequence comes from Natrix helvetica, assembly GCF_964273705.1. Taxonomy (NCBI): domain Eukaryota; kingdom Metazoa; phylum Chordata; class Lepidosauria; order Squamata; family Natricidae; genus Natrix; species Natrix helvetica. Next base: position 16,743,776 of record NC_138555.1, read on the forward strand.
TCAGCCACAGAATGTTCCCCAAGAGGTTCCTCAGCTGGAGGAATGTGGCCTAAAGCCTCAGAAGAGGTTCCTTAGCTAGAGGAACATGGCCTAAGACGAGGAAAGTGGCCTACAGTGTCAGAAGCGGTTCTTTAGCTAGAGGAACATGGACTACAGCCTCAGAACGTTCTTCAAGAGGTTCCTTAACTAGAGGAAAGTGGCCTACAGCCTCAGAACATTCCTCAAGAGGTTCCTTAACTAGAGGAAAGTCGCCTACAGCCTCAGGAGAGGTTCTTTATTTACAGGAAAGTGGTCTACAGCCTCAGAAGTGGTTGCTTAGCTAGAGGAATGTGACCTATAGCCTCAGAACGTTGTTCAAGAGGTTCCTTAGCTAGAGGAACATGGCCTATAGCCTCAGAACTTTCCTCAAGAGTTCTTCAGATAGAGGAAAGTGGCCTACAGTGTCAGAAGCAGTTCATTAGCTAGAGGAACATGGCCTTCAGCCTCAGAACGTTCCTCAAGAGGTTCCTTAGCTAGAGGAAAGTCGCCTACAGTCTTAGGAGAGGTTCTTTAGCTAGATGAATGTGACCTACAGCCTCAGAAAGTTCTTCAAGGGGTTCTTCAGATAGAGGATAGTGGCCTACAGCCTCAGGAGATGTTCTTTAGCTAGAGGAATGTGACCTACAGCCTCAGACCATTACTAAAGAGGTTCCTTAGCTAGAGGAAAGTGGCCTACAGCCTCAGAAAAGGTTCCTTAGCTAGAGGAACATGGCCTAAAGCCTCAGAACGTTCCTCAAGAGGTTCCTCAGCTACAGGAATGTGGCCTACAGCCTCAGAAGAGGTTCCTTAGCTAGAGGAACATGGCCTTCAGCCACAGAATGTTCCCCAAGAGGTTCCTCAGCTGGAGGAAAGTGCCCTAAAGCCTCAGAAAGGGTTCCTTAGCAAGAGGAAAGTGGCGTACAGCCTAAGAACGTTCCTCAAGAGGTTCCCTAGCAAGAGGAATGTGTCCTAAAGCCTCAGAAGAGGTATTTTATCTGGAGCAACATGGCCTACAGCCTCAGAACGTTCCTCAAGATGTTCCTCAGCTAGATTAAAGTGGCCTACAGCATCAGAAGAGTTTCCCTAGGTAGAGGACTGTGGCCTACATATTCAGAACGTTCCTCACTTGGTTCCTCAGTTAGAGGAACATGGCCTACAGCCTCACAACGTTCCTCAATATGTTCCTCAGATAGAGGAAAGTGGCCTACAGCCTCAGAAGTGGTTGCTTACCTAGAGGAATGTGACCTATAGCTTCAGAACGTTCCTCAAGAGGTTCCTTAGCTAGAGGAACATGGCCTATATCCTCAGAACGTTCCTCAAGGGGTTCTTCAGATAGAGGAAAGTGGACTACAGTCTCAGGAGATGTTCTTTAGCTAGAGGAATGTGACCTACAGCCTCAGACCGTTACTAAAGAGGTTTCTTAGCTAGAGGAAAGTGGCCTTCAGCCTCAGAACGTTGCTCAAGAGATTCCTCAGCTAGATGAAAGTGGGCTACAGCCTCAGGAGAGGTTCTTTAGTTAGAGGAACGTGGCCTACAGCCTCAGAAGAGGTTCCTTAGCTAGAGGAACATGGACTACAGCCTCAGAACATTCCTCAAGAGGTTCCTCAGCTGGGATTCCGCTTCCGGTTTCTGGGGACGACGCACATGCTGTCCGCCGTTCGCCGTCTTGGTGGGCTCCCCCTGATTTTGGGGGGGTCACAGGGTGCCTTTTAGGGGCGTCCTGCCGGAGGGGCTGCTTGCTGGAGCCCCCTGGAGCGGCGGCGGCCGCAGGGGGGCTGCCAGCATTGCCCTAGGCGCCGGGAGGCATAGGGGGTGCACAATGCCACGCGCACCTTCGTCCTGAGGAAATCGGAAGAAACGCTATACGTGAAGGCAACAGCTGAAATGCGGTGAGAGGGGAGTTTCCCCGGGGTCTCTTTTTTTCTTTTCTGAATAAACTTGTAAATACGGATTAGCAGTTTCCCTAAGACTCTTCGATCCTGGAAAAGTGTTAAGATTGGAGAGGGGGGACTTCTCCCCCCCTTCTCGGAAAAGCGACTTTATACGATCTCAGTCTCGGAGGAGAGAGAGAGAATTGGAAAAAAACTCTTTTGATACTCACTTCTTTCAAGCAATGGGGCAAGGACTTTCTAGAACAATTGCGAAAGAAAGAATCTGAGCTGACTTTATAAACTATGTATGGAAACTTTCTGAACTGTTGCTCTCTGATCCTCTGGGAGGGCTGAGCCAAAATGGCGTTTCTTCCCCCTTTCTCACTGCCTTTACAAATGATCTGTCTCTTCTGAAAAATCTTCTGGGTTGGAATTACTATACCCCAGTGAATCCTAGAGGCATCTCTTCGGATAATCTTCCTTGGACTGGAAAAAATTGATTTTAACTGGCGGGGAGCTGTATTGAAAGACTAATATCCCACATTGGACTTTGCCTGCCTGTGGATCTCGCCTGATGGTGCACTTCTACAGACGCCATATTTTTGTCTAGACTTATAACTTTCTCCGAGTTTCGCAATGCCTGCGAAGAAGCCCCCCCCCCCCCCCTAAATCAGCATCGGCTCCAACATCCTCTGTTTCAAGCCCTGTTCCCCAACAAACACAATTATCTTCTTTTTCACAACCTAAAACTTCTGAGGGGGAACAGCTGTCTCAAGAAACGTTTCAACAAATGTTCCAGACGCTTATAAAGGGACAGGACGAAATTAAAAAGCAGCTGGTGGATTTAAAGGAACAACTCAGAGAAAATCAACAACAAACTTCACAAAATAGACATAAAATAGACGTCTTGGGGGAGGGTGCTGTGGGGATGAGAGAAGAGGTGAAGGCACTACAAAAACAAAACGCTGGAACTGAAAACTATATGGAAAAAATGGACTTTGATAGGATGTCTTTCTTTCTTAGATTTCAAAATATACCTGAAGCGGAGGGTGAAGATTTGAGGGAGACTATGACAACAATGTTAGCACATTATATTAAAAGAGATAAACAAAAGCTAGGGTGGGATATTGACTTGATATATAGAATTAATTCAGCATATGCTAGAACACACAATGTTCCACGGGAAGTTCACGTTAAATTTTTTAGAAAGACTACAAGAAATGAGATTCTAAGGGTTCAAAGGGGGAAACCTTTAAGATATAAGGATAAAGAAATAACCATTCTAAAACAGATACCAAAAAAAATAAGAGATAAGAGGAAGAAATTTTACTCTTTAACCAAAAAATTGTATGAAAACAATATCTGGTTTAGATGGCTAATTCCAGAAGGGTTGTTAATTTTCTGGGAGGGAGGTAGAGTGAGAATTAATACAGTGGTGGAGGCGGAAGCCTTCATGGAAAAACACAAGACTGTTTTAGACGGAACAGGAGAAGGTGCGCAAGATATGAAAGAGGGAGGGGCCATGGCTCTGACAACAGACAGGGGAGAGGAGGCAGCAATGAGGCTCAGGTCACAGAAATGAATTAAAAGTACATTGCAATTGTTAATACAATGAAATGGTTAGAAGTGATGTAATAAATGATTGAAGATGTTAAAGAATTTGAAATCTAAACTGCTAATGTGTATGTAATAATGATATTTTGATATGTATAAAATAAGAGAGAGATGTAAGATCCCGGGGAAGCACCACCTTCCGTATGATGTAGCTGTCAAAATTTTTCTCCATACTTATGTACCCTTTTCCCCCAAATATTTGTAAAAACCAATAAAATTTAAAAAAAAAAGAGGTTCTTCAGCTACAGGAACGTAGCCTACAGCCTCAAAAGAGGTTCCTTAGGTAGAGGAACATAGCGTTCAGCCACAGAATGTTCCCCAAGAGGTTCCGCAGCTGGAGGAAAGTGGCCTAAAGCCTCAGAAGAGGTTCCTTAGCAAGAGGAAAGTGGCCTACAGCCTCACAACGTTCCTCAAGAGTTTCCTTAGCTAGAGGAAAGTCGCCTAGAGTCTCAGGAGAGGTTCTTTAGCTAAAGGAATGTGACCTACAGCCTCAGAACGTTCCTCAAGAGGTTCCTTAACGAGAGGAAAGTGGCCTAGAGCCTCAGGAGAGGTTCTTTATTTACAGGAACGTGGCCTACAGACTCAGAAGAGGTTCCTTAGCTAGAGGAACATGGCCTTCAGCCACAGAATGTTCTCCAAGAGGTTCCTCAGCTGGAGGAAAGTGGTCTAAAGCCTCAGAAAGGGTTTCTTAGCAAGAGGAAAGTGGCCTACAGCCTAAGAACGTTCCTCAAGAGGTTCCTAAGCTAGAAGAAAGTGGCCTACAGCCTCAGGAGAGGTTCCTTAGCTAGAGGAACGTGCCCTACAGCCTCAGAACGTTCCTCAAGAGGTTCCTTAGCTAGAGGAAAGTGGCCTAGAGCCTCAGGAGAGGTTCTTTAGCTAGAGGAAAGTGGCCTACAGCCTCAGAAGAGGTTCCTTAGCTAGAGGAACTTGGCTTACAGCCTCAGAATGTTCCCCAAGAGGTTTCCCAGCTGGAGGAATGTGGCCTACAGCCTCATAACGTTCCTCAGCGGAGGAGGTGAGCCAGGCGTCGCGACGACACAATGTGCAGTCTCTATAGTCCGAGACTGCTGTTGATTCTTTTGCCGCTGTAACGGTCTGTATGGACCTAAGCCGTCCCGAAGAGACGGTGAAAGGGAGACAACTCCTTGGTGGTCACAGGGATATCGCAAAGTCCCTGTTTGACCCAAGGGAAGCTCTCCAAATCGGCGGTAAATAGACAGCCCCCGGGCTGACAAAGTTGGAGACGGCTCCGGAGGAAAGGCAGTGAAAATGAAAGTGAGTCGATCAGGTGAGTTTTTTTTTCTTTGAGAATGACTGCCCAAGGGAAAAAAACTTTTTTTAAAGATAAATTAGTCCTTTAAGCTAAGAACAAAGCGGCGAAATTTATCTTAATTGGACTGCCTTACAAAGTTTTTCTTCTTCTTTTTCTATGTAACAACGTTTTGTGGATTGAAGTGATTGTTTGCTTCCTGTTTCTCCTCTCAAGTGAAGGAATTGATTTTTTTTTTCTACTTCTTGTTACTTTATTTTTTGGCTGAACTAAAACCCTTTTTTTTTTATCTTAACAACTCTTCCTCCTACTGTTTATTAAATTCTATTAAAGACACTTTAGAGATTTTTGTTTTGTTCTTTAAGCCTGAAACAAATAAGAAAAAGTTGAATCTGCCACTCGGAAGCCAGAACTTGGTTTTTTCTTCTTCTTCTGAAACAATGTATACCTTGTCTTACTTTTTTTGATTTTCCTGAAGTTGGAGGGTTTGCAGCTTGTTTATGGAAACTGATAATAACTCAAGGATGTGGACTGTCTCTCTACAGTGTCTGTGAGAAATATTTTGGGCAAGGAAAGGCAAAGAAAAGATAGAACCCCTCTCTTCTGAAAAAAACTAGAAGAAACTTGTGCTTAAGTAAATCCAAAATAAAGGCATTTTTATACATTAAAGAGATATTGAAGGCGAGAGTGGCAGTGGAGTTTAGATCTTTTTTTCTCCTTTTGGAAATATGTATCCATATACAGATGAGAAAACCCCACGCTTACAAGATGTTTGGGATGGACTTCAAAATATATTGGAAGGATTCGAGAGATTTGGAAAGAAGCTGGATAAATTATTGCTATGCGCAGAAAAAGTGGAAGAGATTGGAGCTCCCAAAACTAAAGAAGAGAATAAAGATATAGAAGATATAGAAGATAAAGGCAAGATAATAGATGAACTTACTAATGAAGCACCTATGAGTGAAAATGGAAAGATATGGAAAAGTGAACTTGATTATTTGGAGCTCTATCCCTCTTCTCAATATATGGATTTGATGATGGAACTAGGAGGAGAAGCAGCTTTGGAAAGACGTCTGATAATCAAAGATATGTTAATGTCAATTCCAGTTGAAGGGCAACGAGACTACTTGAGAGATTTTTTGAGCAAAAAAGTGTGGAGAGAAGTCTTTAAGAACTCTATAAAGAAATTAATAAGAGAATTGACGCAACGACTGGCTAAAGAGATAAGAGTGTTTTGTTACTGGATAGACACAGGTTGACAATGAATGCTGATAATTAAAAACTTAGTTAATCTTTGGTGATTAATAAGTAGGATTTTGTAGATGCTCATAGAATGTTCTTGTTCTTTTTAAAATGTTTATTCATTAACAGATAATTCATTATGATAATAATAGTGAAATAACAACTCTAATTAGTGAAAACAATTTGGATATAAAATGTAAATTGGGACCTGGGAAAAAGACTTATCAATTTTATTAATACTTTTTAGTTTGGATTTTGTTATGAAGATGTAATTCTTTCTGGGTACCTATAAATTTTACTACAATTTAGATATAAACTATAATATGGGACCTGGGGAAAAGATTCATTAATTATATTTGTTTAGATTTTGTTATAAAGATGTAATCTTTCCTGGGTACTTATAAATTCTAGTAATAAATTTTTGTCTAGATTTATTATAAAGATGTTAGATAACTACAATAATAATAACAAAATGTTAATGGATAATGTTTAATGATTCTACATGGGTTGGCATTGGTGAAAGGAATTGGATATAAGCCTGAAATTTATAGAAATAGCTAACGAATGCCAGTATGTGGTTGTGTCCTTAAATACAAATGATTCTAGATAAAAGCATGTTTAAACAAATATAGTTAAATGAGAGTGATGGTACATTGATGGTATATAAAGATTTTTCATTTAAAATATATAATCCAATATGAATGAAGTATAAAGAATGATTGTGGTAGTAACACACGAAATTTATTTGTAACCAATCAACATGCTTTCTGGAAGATGTAATGAAGAATGTTTTTGTGTGTGTGTGTGTGTGTTTAATTAAAACAATAAAAAAAACTTTAATAAAAAAAGAGGTTCCTCAGCTACAGGAATGTGGCCTACAGCCTCAGAAGAGGTTCCTTAGCGAGAGGAACATGGCCTTCAGCCACAGAATGTGCCTAAAGAGGTTCCTCAGCTAGAGGAACGGAGCCTACAGCCTCAGAAGAGGTTCCTTAGCTAGAGGAACATTGCTTACAGCCTAAGAACGTTCCTCAAGAGGTTCCTCAGCTGGAGGAAAGTGGCCTAAAGCCACAGAAGAGGTTCCTTAGCAAGAGGAAAGTGTCCTACAACCTCAGAACGTTACTAAAGAGGTTCCTTAGCTAGAGGAAAGTGGCCTACAGCCTCAGAACGTTCCTCAAGAGGTTACTTAGCTAGAGAAAAGTGGCCTACAGCCTCAGGAGAGGTTCTTTAATTAGAGGAACGTGGCCTACAGCCTCAGAAGAGTTTCCTTAGCTACAGGAATGTGGCCTACAGCTTCAGAACATTCCTCATATGGTTCCTCAGTTAGAGGAAAATGGCCTACAGCCTCAGAACATTCCTCAAGAGGTTTCTTAACTAGAGGAAAGTGGCCTACAGCCTCAAAAGAGGTTCTTTATTTACTTAGCTAGAGGAACATGGCCTTCAGCCACAGAATGTTCCCCAAGATGTTCCTCAGCTGGAGGAATGTGACCTACAGCCTCAGAACGTTCCTCAAGAGGTTCCTTAACCAGAGGAAAGTTGCCTACAGCCTCAGAAGAGGTTCCTTAGCTAGAGGAAATTGGCTTACAGCCTAAGAACATTCCTCAAGAGGTTCCTCAGCTACAGGAACGTGGCCTACAGCCTCAGAAGAGGTTCCTTAACTAGAGGAAATTGGCCTACAGCCTCAGAACGTTCCTCAAGAGGTTCCTTAGCTAGAGGAAAGTCGCCTAGAGCCTCAGGAGAGGTTCTTTAGCTAGAGGAATGTGACCTACAGCCTCAGAACATTCCTCAAGAGGTTCCTTAACCAGAGGAAAGTGGCCTACAGTCTCAGCAGAGGTTCCTTAGCTAGAGGAACATGGCTTACAGCCTAAGAACGTTCCTCAAGAGGTTCCTCAGCTGGAGGAAAGTGGCCTAAAGCCTCAGAAGAGGTTCCTTAGCAAGAGGAAAGTGTCCTACAACCTCAGACCGTTACTAAAGAGGTTCTTTAGCTAGAGGAAAGTGGCCTACAGCCTCAGAACGTTTCTCAAGAGGTTACTTAGCTAGGGAAAAGTGGCCTACAGCCTCAGGAGAGGTTCTTTAATTAAAGGAACGTGGCCTACAGCCTCAGAAGAGGTTCCTTAGCTAGAGGAATGTGTCCAAAAGCCTCAGAAGTGGTTGCATAGCTAGAGGTATGTGACCTATAGCCTCAGAACGTTCCTCAAGAGGTTCTTCAGATAGAGGAAAGTGGCCTACACCCTCAGAAGACGTTCCATAGGTAGAGGAATGTGGCCTACATCTTCAGAACGTTCCTCACTTGGTTCCTCAGTTAGAGGAACATGGCCTACATCCTAACAACGTTCCTCAAGATGTTCCTCAGATAGAGGAAAGTGGCCTACAGCCTCAGAAGCGGTTCTTTAGCTAGAGGAATGTGACCTACAGCCTCAGAACGTTACTCAAGATGTTCCTCAGATAGAGGAAAGTGGCCTACAGTCTCAGAACGTTCCTCAAGAGATTCCTCAGCTAGATGAAAGTGGGCTACAGCCTCAGAAGAGGTTCCTTAGCTAGAGGAACATGGACTACAGCCTCAGAACTTTACTCAAGAGGTTCCTCAGCTACAGGAACGTAGCATACAGCCTCAAAAGAGGTTCCTTAGCTAGAGGAACATAGCCTTCAGCCACAGAATGTTCCCCAAGAGGTTCTGCAGCTGGAGGAAAGTGGCCTAAAGCCTCAGAAGAGGTTCCTTAGCAAGAGGAATGTGACCTACAGCCTCAGTACGTTCCTCAAGAGGTTCCTTAACTAGAGGAAAGTGGCCTACAGCCTCAGGAGAGGTTCTTTATTTACAGCAACATGGCCTACAGACTCAGAAGAGGTTCCTTAGGTAGAGGAACATGGCCTTCAGCCACAGAATGTTCCCCAAGAGGTTCTGCAGCTGGAGGAAAGTGGCCTAAAGCCTCAGAAGAGGTTCCTTAGCAAGAGGAATGTGACCTACAGCCTCAGAACGTTCCTCAAGAGGTTCCTCAGCTAGATGAAAGTGGGATACAGCCGCAGGAGAGGTTCTTTATTTACAGCAACATGGCCTACAGACTCAGAAGAGGTTCCTTAGCTAGAGGAACATGACCTTCAGCCACAGAACGTTCCTCAAGAGGTTCCTCAGCTACAGGAACGTGGCCTACAAACTCAGAAGAGGTTCCTTAGCTAGAGGAACATGGCCTTCAGCCACAGAATGTTCCCCAAGAGGTTCCTCAACTGGAGGAATGTGCCCTAAAGCCTCAAGAGAGGTTCCTTAGTTAGAGGAACGTGGCCTACAGCCTCAGAAGAGGTTCCTTAGCTAGAGGAACATGGCCTACCGCCTCAGAATGTTCCCCAAGAGGTTCCTTAGCTAGAGGAACATGGCCTACAGCCTCAGAACGTTCCTCAAGAGGTTCCTTAGCAAGAGGAATGTGTCCTAAAGCCTCAGAAGAGGTTCTTACCTGGAGGAACGTGGCCTACAGCCACAGAACATTCCTCAAGAGGTTCTTTAGTTAGAGGAACATGTCCTACAGCCTCAGAATGTTCCTCAAGATGTTCCTCAGATAGAGGAAAGTGGCCTATAGCATCAGAGGTGGTTGCTTGGTTAGAGGAACGTGGCCTACAGCCGCAGAACGTTCTGCAAGAGGTTCCTTAGCTAGAAGAAAGCGGCCTACAGCCTCAGGAGAGGTTCTTTAGTTAGAGGAACATGGCCTACAACCTCAGAAGAGGGTTACAGCCTCAGAATGTTCCCCAAAAGGTTCCCCAGCTGGAGGAAAGTGGCCTACAGCCTCAGAACGTTCCTCAAGAGGTTCCTTAGCTAGGGTAATGTGGCCTACAGCCTAAGAACATTACTCAAGATGTTTCTCAGCTAGATTAAAGTGGCCTAAAGCCTAAGAAGAGGTTCCTTAGCTAGAGGAATGTGGCTACACTCTCACAAGGTTCCTCAAGAGGTTCCTCATCTAGAGGAAAGTGGCCTACAGCCTCAGAAGTTCTCTAGGTAGAGGAATGTGGCCTACAGCTAAAGAACGTTCGTTAAGAGGTTCCTCAGCTAGAGGAACATGGCCTACAGACTCAGAACGTTCCACAAGAGGTTCTATAGATAGAGGAAACTGCCCTACAGCGTCAGAAGAGGTTCTTTAGCGAGAGGAATCTGGCCTACAGCCTCAGAGCGTACCTCTAGGGGTTCCTTAGCTAGAGGAAAGTGGCCTACAGCATCAAAAGAGGTTCCTCAGCTACAGGAACATGGCCTACAGCCTCAGAAGATGTTCCTTAGCTAGAGGAACATGGCCTTCAGCCACAGAATGTTCCCCAAGAGGTTCCTCAGCTGGAGGAAAGTGGTCTAAAGACTCAGTAAGGGTTTCTTAGCAAGAGAAAAGTGGCCTACAGCCTCAGGAGAGGTTCTTTAGTTAGAGGAATATGGCCTACAGCCTCAGAACGTTCCTCAAGAGCTTCCTTAGCTAGAGGAAAGTCGCCTAGAGCCTCAGGAGAGGTTCTTTATTTACAGGAACGTAGCCTACAGCCTCAGAAGAGTTTCCTTAGCTAGAGGAACATGGCCTTCAGCCACAGAATGTTCCCCAAGAGGTTCCTCAGCTGGAGGAAAGTGGTCTAAAGACTCAGTAAGGGTGTCTTAGCTAGAGGAAAGTGGCCTACAGCCTCAGGAGAGGTTCTTTAGTTTGAGGATCGTGGCCTACAGCCTCAGAACGTTCCTCAAGAGGTTGCTTAGCTAGAGAAAATTCGCCTAGAGCCTCAGGAGAGGTTCTTTAGCTAGAGGAACATGGCTTACAGCCTAAGAACGTTCCTCAAGAGGTTCCTCAGCTGGAGGAAAGTGGCCTAAAGCCACAGAAGAGGTTCCTTAGCAAGAGGAAAGTGTCCTACAACCTCAGAACGTTACTAAAGAGGTTCCTTAGCTAGAGGAAAGTGGCCTACAGCCTCAGAACGTTCCTCAAGAGGTTACTTAGCTAGAGAAAAGTGGCCTACAGCCTCAGGAGAGGTTCTTTAATTAGAGGAACGTGGCCTACAGCCTCAGAAGAGTTTCCTTAGCTACAGGAATGTGGCCTACAGCTTCAGAACATTCCTCATATGGTTCCTCAGTTAGAGGAAAATGGCCTACAGCCTCAGAACATTCCTCAAGAGGTTTCTTAACTAGAGGAAAGTGGCCTACAGCCTCAAAAGAGGTTCTTTATTTACTTAGCTAGAGGAACATGGCCTTCAGCCACAGAATGTTCCCCAAGATGTTCCTCAGCTGGAGGAATGTGACCTACAGCCTCAGAACGTTCCTCAAGAGGTTCCTTAACCAGAGGAAAGTTGCCTACAGCCTCAGAAGAGGTTCCTTAGCTAGAGGAAATTGGCTTACAGCCTAAGAACATTCCTCAAGAGGTTCCTCAGCTACAGGAACGTGGCCTACAGCCTCAGAAGAGGTTCCTTAACTAGAGGAAATTGGCCTACAGCCTCAGAACGTTCCTCAAGAGGTTCCTTAGCTAGAGGAAAGTCGCCTAGAGCCTCAGGAGAGGTTCTTTAGCTAGAGGAATGTGACCTACAGCCTCAGAACATTCCTCAAGAGGTTCCTTAACCAGAGGAAAGTGGCCTACAGTCTCAGCAGAGGTTCCTTAGCTAGAGGAACATGGCTTACAGCCTAAGAACGTTCCTCAAGAGGTTCCTCAGCTGGAGGAAAGTGGCCTAAAGCCTCAGAAGAGGTTCCTTAGCAAGAGGAAAGTGTCCTACAACCTCAGACCGTTACTAAAGAGGTTCTTTAGCTAGAGGAAAGTGGCCTACAGCCTCAGAACGTTTCTCAAGAGGTTACTTAGCTAGGGAAAAGTGGCCTACAGCCTCAGGAGAGGTTCTTTAATTAAAGGAACGTGGCCTACAGCCTCAGAAGAGGTTCCTTAGCTAGAGGAATGTGTCCAAAAGCCTCAGAAGTGGTTGCATAGCTAGAGGTATGTGACCTATAGCCTCAGAACGTTCCTCAAGAGGTTCTTCAGATAGAGGAAAGTGGCCTACACCCTCAGAAGACGTTCCATAGGTAGAGGAATGTGGCCTACATCTTCAGAACGTTCCTCACTTGGTTCCTCAGTTAGAGGAACATGGCCTACATCCTAACAACGTTCCTCAAGATGTTCCTCAGATAGAGGAAAGTGGCCTACAGCCTCAGAAGCGGTTCTTTAGCTAGAGGAATGTGACCTACAGCCTCAGAACGTTACTCAAGATGTTCCTCAGATAGAGGAAAGTGGCCTACAGTCTCAGAACGTTCCTCAAGAGATTCCTCAGCTAGATGAAAGTGGGCTACAGCCTCAGAAGAGGTTCCTTAGCTAGAGGAACATGGACTACAGCCTCAGAACTTTACTCAAGAGGTTCCTCAGCTACAGGAACGTAGCATACAGCCTCAAAAGAGGTTCCTTAGCTAGAGGAACATAGCCTTCAGCCACAGAATGTTCCCCAAGAGGTTCTGCAGCTGGAGGAAAGTGGCCTAAAGCCTCAGAAGAGGTTCCTTAGCAAGAGGAATGTGACCTACAGCCTCAGTACGTTCCTCAAGAGGTTCCTTAACTAGAGGAAAGTGGCCTACAGCCTCAGGAGAGGTTCTTTATTTACAGCAACATGGCCTACAGACTCAGAAGAGGTTCCTTAGGTAGAGGAACATGGCCTTCAGCCACAGAATGTTCCCCAAGAGGTTCTGCAGCTGGAGGAAAGTGGCCTAAAGCCTCAGAAGAGGTTCCTTAGCAAGAGGAATGTGACCTACAGCCTCAGAACGTTCCTCAAGAGGTTCCTCAGCTAGATGAAAGTGGGATACAGCCGCAGGAGAGGTTCTTTATTTACAGCAACATGGCCTACAGACTCAGAAGAGGTTCCTTAGCTAGAGGAACATGGCCTTCAGCCACAGAACGTTCCTCAAGAGGTTCCTCAGCTACAGGAACGTGGCCTACAAACTCAGAAGAGGTTCCTTAGCTAGAGGAACATGGCCTTCAGCCACAGAATGTTCCCCAAGAGGTTCCTCAACTGGAGGAATGTGCCCTAAAGCCTCAAGAGAGGTTCCTTAGTTAGAGGAACGTGGCCTACAGCCTCAGAAGAGGTTCCTTAGCTAGAGGAACATGGCCTACCGCCTCAGAATGTTCCCCAAGAGGTTCCTTAGCTAGAGGAACATGGCCTACAGCCTCAGAACGTTCCTCAAGAGGTTCCTTAGCAAGAGGAATGTGTCCTAAAGCCTCAGAAGAGGTTCTTACCTGGAGGAACGTGGCCTACAGCCACAGAACATTCCTCAAGAGGTTCTTTAGTTAGAGGAACATGTCCTACAGCCTCAGAATGTTCCTCAAGATGTTCCTCAGATAGAGGAAAGTGGCCTAAAGCATCAGAGGTGGTTGCTTGGTTAGAGGAACGTGGCCTACAGCCGCAGAACGTTCTGCAAGAGGTTCCTTAGCTAGAAGAAAGCGGCCTACAGCCTCAGGAGAGGTTCTTTAGTTAGAGGAACATGGCCTACAACCTCAGAAGAGGGTTACAGCCTCAGAATGTTCCCCAAAAGGTTCCCCAGCTGGAGGAAAGTGGCCTACAGCCTCAGAACGTTCCTCAAGAGGTTCCTTAGCTAGGGTAATGTGGCCTACAGCCTAAGAACATTACTCAAGATGTTTCTCAGCTAGATTAAAGTGGCCTAAAGCCTGAGAAGAGGTTCCTTAGCTAGAGGAATGTGGCTACACTCTCACAAGGTTCCTCAAGAGGTTCCTCATCTAGAGGAAAGTGGCCTACAGCCTCAGAAGTTCTCTAGGTAGAGGAATGTGGCCTACAGCTAAAGAACGTTCGTTAAGAGGTTCCTCAGCTAGAGGAACATGGCCTACAGACTCAGAACGTTCCACAAGAGGTTCTATAGATAGAGGAAACTGCCCTACAGCGTCAGAAGAGGTTCTTTAGCGAGAGGAATCTGGCCTACAGCCTCAGAGCGTACCTCTAGGGGTTCCTTAGCTAGAGGAAAGTGGCCTACAGCATCAAAAGAGGTTCCTCAGCTACAGGAACATGGCCTACAGCCTCAGAAGATGTTCCTTAGCTAGAGGAACATGGCCTTCAGCCACAGAATGTTCCCCAAGAGGTTCCTCAGCTGGAGGAAAGTGGTCTAAAGACTCAGTAAGGGTTTCTTAGCAAGAGAAAAGTGGCCTACAGCCTCAGGAGAGGTTCTTTAGTTAGAGGAATATGGCCTACAGCCTCAGAACGTTCCTCAAGAGCTTCCTTAGCTAGAGGAAAGTCGCCTAGAGCCTCAGGAGAGGTTCTTTATTTACAGGAACGTAGCCTACAGCCTCAGAAGAGTTTCCTTAGCTAGAGGAACATGGCCTTCAGCCACAGAATGTTCCCCAAGAGGTTCCTCAGCTGGAGGAAAGTGGTCTAAAGACTCAGTAAGGGTGTCTTAGCTAGAGGAAAGTGGCCTACAGCCTCAGGAGAGGTTCTTTAGTTTGAGGATCGTGGCCTACAGCCTCAGAACGTTCCTCAAGAGGTTGCTTAGCTAGAGAAAATTCGCCTAGAGCCTCAGGAGAGGTTCTTTAGCTAGAGGAACATGGCTTACAGCCTCCGAATGTTCCCCAAGAGGTTCCCCAGCTGGAGGAATGTGGCCTTCAGCCACAGAAAGTTCCTCAAGAGGTTCCTCAGCTAGAGGAACGGAGCCTACAGCCTCAGAAGAGTTTCCTTAGCTACAGGAACGTGGCCTACAACCTCAGACCGTTACTAAAGAGGTTCCTTATCTAGAGAAAAGTGGCCTACAGCCTCAGGAGAGGTTCTTTAGTAAGAGGAACGTGGCCTACAGCCTCAGAAGAGGTTCCTTAGATAGAGGAACGTGGACTACAGCCTCAGAACATTGCTGAAGAGGTTCCTTAGCAGGAGGAAAATGGCCTTCTAAGAACCTTACTCAAGATGTTCCTCAGCTACATTAAAGTGGCCTACAGCCTCAGAACATTCCTTAAGAGGCACCTTAAGTAGAAGAACAGGGCCTACAGACTCAGAACGTTCTTGAAGAGGTTCCTCATCTAGAGGAAAGTGGCCTACAGCCTCAGAAGACATTCCCTATGTAGAGGAATGTGGCCTACATCTTCAGAACGTTCCTCAAGAGGTTCCTTAGCTAAAGCAACATGGCCTACAGCCTCAGAACATTCCTCACTTGGTTCCTCAGTTAGAGGAACATGGCCTACAGCCTCAGAACGTTCCTCAAGAGGTTCCTTAGCTAAAGGAACATGGCCTATATCCTCAGAACGTTCCTCACTTGGTTCCTCAGTTAGAGGAACATGGCCTACAGCCTCAGAACGTTCCTCAAGAGGTTCCTTAACTAGAGGAAAGTGGCCTACAGTCTCAGGAGAGGTTCTTTATTTACAGGAACGTGGCCTACAGCCTCAGAAGAGGTTCCTTAGCTAGAGGAACGTGGCCTAGTGCCTCAGAAGAGGTTCCTTAGCTAGAGGAACATGGCCTACAACCTCAGAAGAGGGTTACAGCCTCAGAATGTTCCCCAAAAGGTTCCCCAGCTGGAGGAAAGTGGCCTACAGCCTCAGAACGTTCCTCAAGAGGTTCCTTAGCTAGGGTAATGTGGCCTACAGCCTAAGAACATTACTCAAGATGTTTCTCAGCTAGATTAAAGTGGCCTAAAGCCTGAGAAGAGGTTCCTTAGCTAGAGGAATGTGGCTACACTCTCACAAGGTTCCTCAAGAGGTTCCTCATCTAGAGGAAAGTGGCCTACAGCCTCAGAAGTTGTTCTCTAGGTAGAGGAATGTGGCCTACAGCTAAAGAACGTTCGTTAAGAGGTTCCTCAGCTAGAGGAACATGGCCTACAGACTCAGAACGTTCCACAAGAGGTTCTATAGATAGAGGAAACTGCCCTACAGCGTCAGAAGAGGTTCTTTAGCGAGAGGAATCTGGCCTACAGCCTCAGAGCGTACCTCTAGGGGTTCCTTAGCTAGAGGAAAGTGGCCTACAGCATCAAAAGAGGTTCCTCAGCTACAGGAACATGGCCTACAGCCTCAGAAGATGTTCCTTAGCTAGAGGAACATGGCCTTCAGCCACAGAATGTTCCCCAAGAGGTTCCTCAGCTGGAGGAAAGTGGTCTAAAGACTCAGTAAGGGTTTCTTAGCAAGAGAAAAGTGGCCTACAGCCTCAGGAGAGGTTCTTTAGTTAGAGGAATATGGCCTACAGCCTCAGAACGTTCCTCAAGAGCTTCCTTAGCTAGAGGAAAGTCGCCTAGAGCCTCAGGAGAGGTTCTTTATTTACAGGAACGTAGCCTACAGCCTCAGAAGAGTTTCCTTAGCTAGAGGAACATGGCCTTCAGCCACAGAATGTTCCCCAAGAGGTTCCTCAGCTGGAGGAAAGTGGTCTAAAGACTCAGTAAGGGTGTCTTAGCTAGAGGAAAGTGGCCTACAGCCTCAGGAGAGGTTCTTTAGTTTGAGGATCGTGGCCTACAGCCTCAGAACGTTCCTCAAGAGGTTGCTTAGCTAGAGAAAATTCGCCTAGAGCCTCAGGAGAGGTTCTTTAGCTAGAGGAACATGGCTTACAGCCTCCGAATGTTCCCCAAGAGGTTCCCCAGTTGGAGGAATGTGGCCTTCAGCCACAGAATGTTCCTCAAGAGGTTCGTCAGCTAGAGGAAGATGGCCTACAGCCTCAGAACATTCCTCACTTGGTTCCTCAGTTAGAGGAACATGGCCTACAGCCTCAGAATGTTCCTCAAGATGTTCTTTAGTTTAGAAAATGGAAAAAGAATTTACTTTCTTCTTTAAAGAAAACAAAAAAGAAGACACGTCCTTACAGAATCTCTGGGATACAATGAAGGCCTTTTCTAGAGGTTTGATAATAGACTATGCAAGAAAGAGAAACTTAAAGAAAAGACAAGTGTCTAAGGATCTAGAAAAAGATTACAGCACACTGGAAAAAGAACTACAGAAATTTCCACAAAAGAAAGAGATTAAAATAAAGATGGACACAATAAAACACAAACTGGACTTACTGGAAAAGGAGGACCTGGCTCAAAAAATCAGAGGCGCTAAACAGAACTATTTTGAAAATGCAAATAAACCTGGCAGATGGCTGGCATATAAACTGAGAAAAGAAAGAGAGATCAAGAAAATATTACAACTAAGAGATGAACAAGGACAATTGCACTATGGAAATATGGAAAAAAAAGAAAATTATACAAGATTACTATGCCAAGTTGTATGAACAAGAGAACATAAAAGAGGAAGAAGTGAAACAATATTTACAAAATGCCAAACTCCCCCAAATACCAAATGATACTAGAACTATACTTGAAGATAAAATAACAATGATGGAACTAACCGAGGCCCTTAAAAGACAAAATAATGGGAAGGCCCCGGGACTGGATGGCCTTCCTGTGGAATTCTATAGAGCACTAGAAAAATCCTTGGCCGTTCCATTACTAGAAGTCATGAATGAAGTAATGACTGAAAGCAAAATACCAAATTCATGGTTGGAGGCATATATTACATTGCTACCCAAAGAGGAGGCAGACCATACGCAAATTAAGAACTATAGACCTATTTCCTTGTTGAACTCAGACTATAAGCTATTTGCTTCCATACTGGCGGAGAGACTGAAAAAATACTTAAATGGGTTCATCCACTCGGACCAAAATGGTTTTTTACCAAAGAGGCAAATTAGAGACAATATAAGGACAATTCTGGATACCTTGGAATATTATCAGGTCCACTCTGGGAAGCAAATGGCCTTGATGTTTCTGGATGCGCAGAAAGCCTTCGATAATGTGAACTGGATGTTTATGATACAACAAATGGAACAGATGAACTTTGGGAAAAACTTTATTCAAGCTATACAAACGATTTACCACAAGCAAACAGCCAAGATAATGATAAATGGAGGACTGACGGATCCAATCGAAATTAAAAGAGGTACGAGACAAGGCTGTCCACTATCACCATTGCTTTTTGTTTTAACATTAGAAGTACTAAATAGAAAGATTAGAGAAGAGGAAGAAATAAAGGGAATGACCATTAAAAAGGAAGAATACAAGTTGCAAGCATTTGCTGACGATCTAGTCTTCATTCTTGAGGAGCCATTTCAATCTGCACCTAAACTGATAGGAGAAATTGAGGCGTATGGAGAAGTTGCAGGTTTAAAAATAAACAAAGATAAAACAAAGGTTTTGACAAAAAATATACCCCGAAAACAAAAAGAAGAATTGGCGGAAAATTTGGAAATGCAAATCACAAATAAAGTTAAATATTTGGGGATTCACCTAACAGCCAAATGCAGCACCCTCAAAGAAGATAATTATCTTAAATTGAAGCAACAAATTGCAACAGACTTGGCGAAATGGGAGAACCTTCAATTATCAATGATTGGTAGAATCGCAACAATTAAAATGAATATCTTACCTAGACTGTTATATTTGTTCCAGACTATTCCAATTAAGTTGGGGAAAGGCTATTTTGAAGAATTAAATAAAATGGTCTTGAAATTCATATGGCAAGGGAAAAAAGCAAGAATAAAACGTAAATTGTTACAAGATGCCAAATCAAGGGGAGGGTGGGGCCTACCCGATTGGGAGTTATACTACCAAGCAGCTAGTTTGATGTGGATCAAGGAATGGATAATGCTAAGAAATGCTAGGCTTTTGAATCTAGAGGGTCATGACCTGCTGTTGGGGTGGCATGCATACTTATGGTATAAAGGAACTAAAAAGCATGGTTATTTCAGAGACCATTTTATAAGAGAGGCTCTGTTATCAAACTGGGAGAAGGTTAAGAGGTTGCACTACTTGAAAATTCCAGTCTGGATATCAACTATTGAAGCCTTTTCATATCCAATAGTATTTAAAAGGGAAGAAACAGTTAGATATGCTGAATTATTGAATACTGAGGGTGAACTTAAATCTATACAAGAATTGAAACAAGAAGGTATTGAACTCAATTGGTATACATATGTGCAAATACATTCTAGATACAATGAAGATCGAAAAAATGAGGGCTTTTATGATAAACTGACCGAATTAGATAAAATCTTAACAGGTAATGATGAAAAAGTAATTAAATTTTTTTATGATTATTTATTAGAGGTGAAATTATATGAAGAACAAGTGAAAGGAACTATGCTAGCTTGGGGGAAAAACTTTGGACATGGGATTGACCTAGAAAAATGGCAAAAATTGTGGACTCAAAATTATAAAATGACAATGTCAACTGCATATAAAGAAAATTTGTATAAGATGTTTTATAGGTGGCACTTATCCCCATCGAGAATAGCAAGAATGTCGAAGAATAAGTCTGAAAAATGCTGGAAATGTCAACACACGCCGGGCACATTCTACCACATGTGGTGGACCTGTCCTGAAGCTAAAAGATACTGGACTAAAATACACATGTGGTTGGAGAAAATGATACATAAACATATAGACTTGAAACCAGAACTTTTTTTATTGGGAATAATACCAGAAATATACAATAAAGACTTGAAATACTTGATCATAAATGTGTTAACAGCTGCTAGAATTGTATTTGCTAAAAACTGGAAAAATGAGAAATTACCAACAGAGGAAGAAATTGTTCGGAAAATAATGGACTGTGCTGAAATGAGTAAACTTACATTTGAAATTAGAGAACTAGAGGATGAGCAATTCTATAAAGTATGGGACTTGTTTTATCAATGGCTGGATAAAAAAATCTGGAAATGAATCTTTTTTTTTCCTTTATCCTATCTCATATGTAATAATAATAGAAAGCTATACTTCATGTTTTGAAAAAATCTCTTTTTCTTTTTTTTCTTTCTATACTTGTTAAGCTTTTACTATGAAACAGACTATTTACTTATACGAGATAAGAATAATAATGTATTTAATGTATAAGAGTGAGATGATTTAAATTGTTAGGTATGATTGTAGCTGGTGACTATCTTACAATATAAAATGGAATAATGATGATGTAATGAATAATGGATATAAATATAGACTGAAATATTTAATGACTACATGGATCGACAAATAATAATGGAAAATTAAATTTGGAGTTGAGGATGATTGGAAATTCTAAGGCTAATGGAAAGTAGAAATGTCTTATATGAAGTAATGAGTTTCTTTTTTATTTGACTTAATCTTTATTTTTATCTTTGAGAGAATGGTGATATAATTTTATAAAGACTTATTGTTACCTAGTATATAA
Source organism: Natrix helvetica (assembly GCF_964273705.1). Lineage (NCBI taxonomy): Eukaryota > Metazoa > Chordata > Lepidosauria > Squamata > Natricidae > Natrix > Natrix helvetica. The sequence continues at coordinate 16,763,908 of NC_138555.1, forward strand.
TTATGGAGGTAAAGAAACAAGGGTTGTCACAAAAGAAAGAATACTAATGGTAATTTGAACATACAATGCTCATTGAAATATTTAACTATGTTTAATGGATAATTAGTGACCGTATCCTTAATGGTAAAAACCACTGCACAAAAACTTGTAACCAAACGACATGCTTGATGAAATTGTCTTTTTTTTTTTACTTCCCTGATCTTGTGCTGTATGTGTTGTTTTGTCTTTTTTAAAGAAAAATAAATAAACATATATATATATATATATATATATATATATATATATATATATATATATATATATATATATATATATATATATATATATATATATATATATATATAAAAGATGTTCTTTAGTTAGAGGAAGGTGGCCTACAGCATCAGAAGAGGTTCCTTAGCTAGAGGAACATGGTCTACAGCCTCAGAACGTTCCTCAACAGGTTCCTTAGCAAGAGGAATGTGCTCTACAGCCTCAGAAGAGGTTCCTTAGCTAGAGGAAAATGGCCTTCACCCACAGAATGTTCCCAAAGAGGTTCCGCAGCTGGAGGAAAGTCGCCTAGAGCCTCAGGAGAGGTTCTTTAGCTAGAGGAATGTGACCTACAGCCTCAGAACGTTCCTCAAGAGGTTCCTTAACCAGAAGAAAGTGGCCTACAGCCTCAGAAGAGGTTCCTTAGCTAGAGGAAATTGGCCTACAGCCTCAGAATGTTCCTCAAGTGGTTCCTCAGCTAGATGAAAGTGGCCTATAGCCTCAGAAGAGGTTCCTTAGCTAGAGGAACATGGCCTTCAGCCACAGAATGTTCCCCAAGAGGTTCCTCAGCTGGGGGAAAGTGTCCTAAAGCCTCAGAAGAGGTTCCTTAGCAAGAGGAAAGTGTCCTACAGCCTCAGAACCTTCCTCAAGAGGTTCCTTAGCTAGAGAAAAGTGGCCTACAGCCTCAGGTGAGGTTCTTCAGTTAGAGGAACGTGGCCTAGAGCCTCAGAAGAGGTTCCTTAGCAAGAGGAAAGTGTCCTACAACCTCAGATCGTTACTAAAGAGGTTCCTTAGCAAGAGGAAAGTGGCCTACAGCCTCAGAACGTTCCTCAAGAGGTTCCTTAGCTTGAGAAAAGTGGCCTACAGCCTCAGAAGAGGTTCCTTAGCAAGAGGAAAGTGGCCTATAGCCTCAGGAGCGGTTCTTTAGTTAGAGGAACGTGGCCTATAGCCTCAGAAGAGGTTCCTTAGCTAGAGGAACATGGCCTACAGCCTCAGAAGAGGTTCCTTTGGTAGAGGAACGTGGCCTACAGCCTCAGTACGGTCCTCAAGAGGTTCCTTAGCTAGCGGAAAGTGGCCTACAGCCTCAGGAGAGGTTCTTTATTTACAGGAACGTGGCCTACTTACTCAGAAGAGGTTCCTTAGCTAGAGGAACATGGCCTTCAGCCACAGAAGGTTCCCCAAGAGGTTCCTTAACTAGAGGAAAGTGGCCTACAGCCTCAGGAGAGGTTCTTTATTTACAGGAACGTGGCCTACTTACTCAGAAGAGGATCCTTAGCTAGAGGAACATGGCCTATATCTTCAGAACCTTCCTCAGCTAGATGAAAGTGGGCTACAGCCTCACTTCCGGTTCCGGCGGCTACGGCAACAGGCAAGCCTTTGCCTGCTCCCGCTCTCCCGGTGGGCTTCCCCCACTTCTGGGGGGGCACAGGACGCCCCGGAGAGGTGTCCTGCCGAGGGAACGGCTCGCGGAGGGTCCTGGCATCGGCGTCGGCTGGCGGGGGCTCCTCCGCTTCGTTCTAGGCACCGGGGAGCAGTATCGGAGGGCGCCCGTGTGCGCGCGCCTCGCCCCATGCCGATCGGAGAACGCGCTATTGAACGAAGCAGCGGCAATGTGGTGAGAGGCTGCCCTTCTCCATTCCCTCTATCTTAAATTTATGGACCTTTCAGCATCTTTTTAAAAAAAAAGTTAAACTTTCGGACTTTTGCTAGAGGTGCGGCTAGAGGGAGGGGGATTTCCCCCCCCTCCCTTGGACAAGCGGCTTGAGAAGATTTTGCTTTCGCCCTCAGGGGAAGGAGGAGGGGGGAGAGCCAACTAATGATGCCTCACCCTCATAAAAGTGACTTTCATTGGACTTAGCTCCAGAATCTATGGGTGAACTGAGAACTTTTTGAATTTTTAAAACTTTATTATGCCTCTGAGCCCAAAGCTGGCAGGGCAAGATGGCACACTTCCGTTGTCTTCATGAACTGTGAAACCTGACTCCACCTCTAAAATTCAGGCTTCCGGTCTTTGTCTCCGAGCCACCCAGAGGAATCTCTTGTGGATTGTTCTTCTTTGAACTCTTTGGGGAAAAAATTTTCATCTACTGCTAGACTGACTAAAGAAATCCCCATCTGTTTGGATCCTCTGCCTTCTGGATTCGCCTGCCTGCTCTACTTCTCCAGCTGCCCAGTCTCTATTTTGACAGATTTCCTTGCTTTAAAAACCATGCCTCCAAAAAGACCACCTCCTGGAAAGCCTGGATTTGCTACTTCTGCCCCAACGTCTGCAACGTCTAGCCCAGCTACACAGTCAAAGATAACAGAACTGATGCAACCCAAGACTACAGAGATAGACTTTCAACAAATGCTTCAACAAATTCTACAGGGCCAGGAGGAAATTAAGAAACAGTTAAGGGAAATGAAAGATGAAATTAAACAGAACCAAGCCCAAATCTTTAAGAACTCACAGAGACTGGACCTTGTGGAGGGTGGGGTGGCGGAGGCGAGGGGGGGGGTAGAGGCTTTACAGAAGGGGAACAAAGAACTTGACATCCAACAAATGAAAATAGAGTTTGAGAGAATGTCCTTTTATCTTAGATTTCAAAATGTAATAGAAGCAGATGGGGAAAACATAAGGGACATTATGACTAATATTTTAGCTGAATACATACATAAAGATAAACAGCAGATGGATTGGGAGATAGACCTAGCTTATAGAGTGAATTCAGCATATGCCAGAACACATAATGTACCCAGGGAGGTTCACATTAAATTCCTTAGGAAAACCACAAGAGATGAAATTCTGGGTGTGCAAAGGGGGCAAACATTGACATACTGTGACAGGGAGATAACCATTCTAAAGCAGATTCCCAAAAAAATTAGGGAAAAAAGGAAAAATTATTCGCAATTGGCGAATAAATTATACCAGAAGGGGGTGTGGTTTAGATGGTTGATGCCTGAAGGTATGCTAATATTCTGGGAGGAGACAAGAATCAGAATTAATACACCCATAGAGGCACAGGCCTTTATGGAAAAAAACAAAGCCAACCTAGAAAAAACAGAAGATACTACAACGGTCATACAGGACACGGGAGGGGCCGGAGCTCTGCCAGCGGGGGGTGAAGGGGCAACACCAAGAAAGCTCAGATCACAAAAATAAATAAGGAAATCACAATGTTATAAACAGACCGAAAGTAAAAATGAATTTATAACTAGACTATATATTATAATTATATAAATTGATTGAAAATTATTTTTTCTAGAATTAAGATGCTGACTTTTTATGATTATGTATTAAGATTTGATATTTTGATGTAATCTAGGAGTTTGGAGGGAGGGGGCGTCTGCCACATTTGCAACTGCCAAAATTTGTAATTCCACCTACCCCTTTTCCACATAAATGTTTTTAAAAAAACCAATAAAACTTTTTGAAAAAAAAAAAAAAAAGAAAGTGGGCTACAGCCTCAGGAGAGGTACTTTAGTTAGAGGAACGTGGCCTACAGCCTCAGAAGAGGTTCCTTAGATAGAGGAACGTGGACTACAGCCTCAGAACATTGCTGTAGAGGTTCCTTAGCAAGAGGAAAATGGCCTTCTAAGAACCTTACTCAAGATGTTCCTCAGCTACATTAAAGTGGCCTACAGCCTCAGAACATTCCTTAAGAGGCACCTTAAGTAGAAGAACAGGGCCTACAGACTCAGAACGTTCTTGAAGAGGTTCCTCATCTAGAGGAAAGCGGCCTATAGCCTCAGAAGACGTTCCCTATGTAGAGGAATGTGGCCTACAGCCTCAGAACATTCCTCACTTGGTTCCTCAGTTAGAGGAACATGGCCTACAGCTTCAGAACGTTCCTCAAGATGTTCTTTAGTTAGAGTAAGGTGGCCTACAGCATCAGAAGAGGTTCCTTAGCTAGAGGAACATCGCCTTCACCCACAGAATGTTCCCCAAGAGGTTCCGCAGCTGGAGGAAAGTGGCCTAAAGCCTCAGAACGTTCCTCAAGAGGTTCCTCAGCTAGATGTTGTGGCCTACAACATCAAAAGAGGTTCCTCAGCTACAGGAACATGGCCGACAGCCTCAGAATATGTTCCTTAAATAGAGGAACATGGCCTTCAGCCACAGAATGTTCCCCAAGTGGTTCCTCAGCTGGAGGAAAGTGGCCTATAGCCTCAGAAGTGGTTCCTTAGCAAGAGGAAAGTGTCCTACAACCTCAGACCGTTACTAAAGAGGTTCGTTAGCTAGAGGAAAGTGTCCTACAGCCTCAGAACGTTCCTCAAGTGGTTCTTTATCTAGAGAAAAGTGGCCTACAGCCTCAGGAGAGGTACTTTAGTAAGAGGAACATGGCCTACAGCCTCAGAAGAGGTTCCTTAGGTAGAGGAACGTGGCCTACAGCCTCAGAATGGTCCTCAAGAGGTTCCGTAGCTAGCGGAAAGTGGCCTACAGCCTCAGGAGAGGTTCTTTATTTACAGGAACGTGGCCTACTTACTCAGAAGAGGATCCTTAGCTAGAGGAACATGGCCTATATCCTCAGAACCTTCCTCAGCTAGATGAAAGTGGGCTACAGACTCAGGAGAGGTTCCTTAGCTAGAGGAACATGGCCTTCAGCCACAGAATGTTCCCCAAGAGGTTCCTCAGCTGGAGGAAAGTGGTCTAAAGACTCAGTAAGGGTTTCTTAGCAAGAGGAAAGTGGCCTACAGCCTCAGGAGAAGTTCTTTAGTTAGAGGAACGTGGCCTACAGCCTCAGAACGTTCCTCAAGAGGTTGCTTAGCTAGAGAAAAGTCGCCTAGAGCCTCAGGAGAGGTTCTTTAGCTAGAGGAACATGGCTTACAGCCTCCGAATGTTCCCCAAGAGGTTCCCCAGCTAGAGGAATGGAGCCTACAGCCTCAGAAGAGTTTCCTTAGCGAGAGGAACATGGCCTACAGCCTCAGAACATTCCTCACTTGGTTCCTCAGTTAGAGGAACATGGCCTACAGCCTCAGAACGTTCCTCAAGAGGTTCCTTAACTAGAGGAAAGTGGCCTACAGCCTCAGAACGTTCCTCAAGAGGTTCCTTAACTAGAGGAAAGTGGCCTACAGTCTCAGGAGAGTTTCCTTAGCTAGAGGAACATGGCCTTCAGCCACAGAATGTTCCCCAAGAGGTTCCTCAGCTAGAGGAACGGAGCCTACAGCCTCAGAAAAGTTTCCTTAGCTACAGGATCATGGCCTACAGCGTCAGAACATTCCTCATGTGGTTCCTCAGTTAGAGGAAAATGGCCTACAGCCTCAGGAGCGGTTCTTTATTTACAGGAACGTGGCCTACAGCCTCAGAAGAGGTTCCTTAGCTAGAGGAACGTGGCCTACAGCCTCAGAAGAGGTTCCTTAGCTAGAGGAACATGGCCTTCAGCCACAGAATGTTCCTCAAGAGGTTCCTTAGCTAGAGGAACGGAGCCTACAGCCTCAGAAGAGTTTCCTTAGCTACAGGAACGTGGCCTACAGCTTCAGAACATTCCTCATGTGGTTCCTCAGTTAGATGTTGTGGCCTACAGCATCAAAAGAGGTTCCTCAGCTACAGGAACATGGCCGACAGCCTCAGAAGATGTTCCTTAATGAGAGGAACATGGCCTTCAGCCACAGAATGTTCCCCAAGTGGTTCCTCAGCTGAAGGAAAGTGGCCTATAGCCTCAGAAGAGGTTCCTTAGCAAGAGGAAAGTGTCCTACAACCTCAGACCGTTACTAAAGAGGTTCCTTATCTAGAGAAAAGTGGCCTACAGCCTCAGGAGAGGTTCTTTAGTAAGAGGAACGTGGCCTACAGCCTCAGAAGAGGTTCCTTAGATAGAGGAACGTGGACTACAGCTTCAGAACATTGCTGAAGAGGTTCCTTAGCAGGAGGAAAATGGCCTTCTAAGAACCTTACTCAAGATGATCCTCAGCTACATTAAAGTGGCCTACAGCCTCAGAACATTCCTTAAGAGGCACCTTAAGTAGAAGAACAGGGCTTACAGACTAAGAACGTTCTTGAAGAGGTTCCTCATCTAGAGGAAAGTGGCCTACAGCCTCAGAAGACGTTCCCTATGTAGAGGAATGTGGCCTACATCTTCAGAACGTTCCTCAAGAGGTTCCTTAGCTAAAGGAACATGGCCTACAGCCTCAGAACATTCCTCACTTGGTTCCTCAGTTAGAGGAACATGGCCTACAGCCTCAGAACGTTCCTCAAGAGGTTCCTTAACTAGAGGAAAGTGGCCTACAGCCTCAGAACGTTCCTCAAGAGGTTCCTTAACTAGAGGAAAGTGGCCTACAGTCTCAGGAGAGGTTCTTTATTTACAGGAACGTGGCCTACAGCCTCAGAAGAGTTTCCTTAGCTAGAGGAACATGGCCTTCAGCCACAGAATGTTCCCCAAGAGGTTCCTCAGCTAGAGGAACGGAGCCTACAGCCTCAGAAAAGTTTCCTTAGCTACAGGATCATGGCCTACAGCGTCAGAACATTCCTCATGTGGTTCCTCAGTTAGAGGAAAATGGCCTACAGCCTCAGGAGCGGTTCTTTATTTACAGGAACGTGGCCTACAGCCTCAGAAGAGGTTCCTTAGCTAGAGGAACGTGGCCTACAGCCTCAGAAGAGGTTCCTTAGCTAGAGGAACATGGCCTTCAGCCACAGAATGTTCCTCAAGAGGTTCCTTAGCTAGAGGAACGGAGCCTACAGCCTCAGAAGAGTTTCCTTAGCTACAGGAACGTGGCCTACAGCTTCAGAACATTCCTCATGTGGTTCCTCAGTTAGATGTTGTGGCCTACAGCATCAAAAGAGGTTCCTCAGCTACAGGAACATGGGCGACAGCCTCAGAAGATGTTCCTTAATGAGAGGAACATGGCCTTCAGCCACAGAATGTTCCCCAAGTGGTTCCTCAGCTGGAGGAAAGTGGCCTATAGCCTCAGAAGAGGTTCCTTAGCAAGAGGAAAGTGTCCTACAACCTCAGACCGTTACTAAAGAGGTTCCTTATCTAGAGAAAAGTGGCCTACAGCCTCAGGAGAGGTTCTTTAGTAAGAGGAACGTGGCCTACAGCCTCAGAAGAGGTTCCTTAGCAAGAGGAAAGTGTCCTACAACCTCAGATCGTTACTAAAGAGGTTCCTTAGCAAGAGGAATGTGGCCTACAGCCTCAGAACGTTCCTCAAGAGGTTCCTTAGCTTGAGAAAAGTGGCCTACAGCCTCAGAAGAGGTTCCTTAGATAGAGGAACGTGGACTACAGCCTCAGAACATTCCTTAAGAGGCACCTTAAGTAGAAGAACAGGGCCTACAGACTCAGAACGTTCTTGAAGAGGTTCCTCATCTAGAGGAAAGCGGCCTATAGCCTCAAAAGACGTTCCCTATGTAGAGGAATGTGGCCTACAGCCTCAGAACATTCCTCACTTGGTTCCTCAGTTAGAGGAACATGGCCTACAGCTTCAGAACGTTCCTCAAGATGTTCTTTAGTTAGAGTAAGGTGGCCTACAGCATCAGAAGAGGTTCCTTAGCTAGAGGAACATCGCCTTCACCCACAGAATGTTCCCCAAGAGGTTCCGCAGCTGGAGGAAAGTGGCCTAAAGCCTCAGAACGTTCCTCAGGAGGTTCCTCAGCTAGATGTTGTGGCCTACAACATCAAAAGAGGTTCCTCAGCTACAGGAACATGGCCGACAGCCTCAGAATATGTTCCTTAAATAGAGGAACATGGCCTTCAGCCACAGAATGTTCCCCAAGTGGTTCCTCAGCTGGAGGAAAGTGGCCTATAGCATCAGAAGTGGTTCCTTAGCAAGAGGAAAGTGTCCTACAACCTCAGACCGTTACTAAAGAGGTTCGTTAGCTAGAGGAAAGTGTCCTACAGCCTCAGAACGTTCCTCAAGAGGTTCCTTATCTAGAGAAAAGTGGCCTACAGCCTCAGGAGAGGTACTTTAGTAAGAGGAACATGGCCTACAGCCTCAGAAGAGGTTCCTTAGGTAGAGGAACGTGGCCTACAGCCTCAGAACGGTCCTCAAGAGGTTCCGTAGCTAGCGGAAAGTGGCCTACAGCCTCAGGAGAGGTTCTTTATTTACAGGAACGTGGCCTACTTACTCAGAAGAGGATCCTTAGCTAGAGGAACATGGCCTTCAGCCACAGAAGGTTCCCCAAGAGGTTCCTTAACTAGAGGAAAGTGGCCTACAGCCTCAGGAGAGGTTCTTTATTTACAGGAACGTGGCCTACTTACTCAGAAGAGGATCCTTAGGTAGAGGAACATGGCCTATATCTTCAGAACCTTCCTCAGCTAGATGAAAGTGGGCTACAGCCTCAGGAGAGGTACTTTAGTTAGAGGAACGTGGCCTACAGCCTCAGAAGAGGTTCCTTAGATAGAGGAACGTGGACTACAGCCTCAGAACATTGCTGTAGAGGTTCCTTAGCAAGAGGAAAATGGCCTTCTAAGAACCTTACTCAAGATGTTCCTCAGCTACATTAAAGTGGCCTACAGCCTCAGAACATTCCTTAAGAGGCACCTTAAGTAGAAGAACAGGGCCTACAGACTCAGAACCTTCTTGAAGAGGTTCCTCATCTAGAGGAAAGCGGCCTATAGCCTCAGAAGACGTTCCCTATGTAGAGGAATGTGGCCTACAGCCTCAGAACATTCCTCACTTGGTTCCTCAGTTAGAGGAACATGGCCTACAGCTTCAGAACGTTCCTCAAGATGTTCTTTAGTTAGAGTAAGGTGGCCTACAGCATCAGAAGAGGTTCCTTAGCTAGAGGAACATCGCCTTCACCCACAGAATGTTCCCCAAGAGGTTCCGCAGCTGGAGGAAAGTGGCCTAAAGCCTCAGAACGTTCCTCAAGAGGTTCCTCAGCTAGATGTTGTGGCCTACAACATCAAAAGAGGTTCCTCAGCTACAGGAACATGGCCGACAGCCTCAGAATATGTTCCTTAAATAGAGGAACATGGCCTTCAGCCACAGAATGTTCCCCAAGTGGTTCCTCAGCTGGAGGAAAGTGGCCTATAGCCTCAGAAGTGGTTCCTTAGCAAGAGGAAAGTGTCCTACAACCTCAGACCGTTACTAAAGAGGTTCGTTAGCTAGAGGAAAGTGTCCTACAGCCTCAGAACGTTCCTCAAGTGGTTCTTTATCTAGAGAAAAGTGGCCTACAGCCTCAGGAGAGGTACTTTAGTAAGAGGAACATGGCCTACAGCCTCAGAAGAGGTTCCTTAGGTAGAGGAACGTGGCCTACAGCCTCAGGAGAGGTTCTTTATTTACAGGAACGTGGCCTACTTACTCAGAAGAGGATCCTTAGCTAGAGGAACATGGCGTATATCCTCAGAACCTTCCTCAGCTAGATGAAAGTGGGCTACAGCCTCAGGAGAGGTTCCTTAGCTAGAGGAACATGGCCTTCAGCCACAGAATGTTCCCCAAGAGGTTCCTCAGCTGGAGGAAAGTGGTCTAAAGACTCAGTAAGGGTTTCTTAGCAAGAGGAAAGTGGCCTACATCCTCAGGAGAAGTTCTTTAGTTAGAGGAACGTGGCCTACAGCCTCAGAACGTTCCTCAAGAGGTTGCTTAGCTAGAGAAAAGTCGCCTAGAGCCTCAGGAGAGGTTCTTTAGCTAGAGGAACATGGCTTACAGCCTCCGAATGTTCCCCAAGAGGTTCCCCAGCTAGAGGAATGGAGCTTACAGCCTCAGAAGAGTTTCCTTAGCTACAGGACCATGGCCTAGAGTGTCAGAACATTCCTCATGTGGTTCCTCAGTTAGAGGAAAATGGCCTACAGCCTCAGGAGCGGTTCTTTATTTACAGGAACGTGGCCTACAGCCTCAGAAGAGGTTCCTTAGCTAGAGGAACGTGGCCTACAGCCTCAGAAGAGGTTCCTTAGCTAGAGGAACATGGCCTTCAGCCACAGAATGTTCCTCAAGAGGTTCCTTAGCTAGAGGAACGGAGCCTACAGCCTCAGAAGAGTTTCCTTAGCTACAGGAACGTGGCCTACAGCTTCAGAACATTCCTCATGTGGTTCCTCAGTTAGATGTTGTGGCCTACAGCATCAAAAGAGGTTCCTCAGCTACAGGAACATGGGCGACAGCCTCAGAAGATGTTCCTTAATGAGAGGAACATGGCCTTCAGCCACAGAATGTTCCCCAAGTGGTTCCTCAGCTGGAGGAAAGTGGCCTATAGCCTCAGAAGAGGTTCCTTAGCAAGAGGAAAGTGTCCTACAACCTCAGACCGTTACTAAAGAGGTTCCTTATCTAGAGAAAAGTGGCCTACAGCCTCAGGAGAGGTTCTTTAGTAAGAGGAACGTGGCCTACAGCCTCAGAAGAGGTTCCTTAGCAAGAGGAAAGTGTCCTACAACCTCAGATCGTTACTAAAGAGGTTCCTTAGCAAGAGGAATGTGGCCTACAGCCTCAGAACGTTCCTCAAGAGGTTCCTTAGCTTGAGAAAAGTGGCCTACAGCCTCAGAAGAGGTTCCTTAGATAGAGGAACGTGGACTACAGCCTCAGAACATTCCTTAAGAGGCACCTTAAGTAGAAGAACAGGGCCTACAGACTCAGAACGTTCTTGAAGAGGTTCCTCATCTAGAGGAAAGCGGCCTATAGCCTCAAAAGACGTTCCCTATGTAGAGGAATGTGGCCTACAGCCTCAGAACATTCCTCACTTGGTTCCTCAGTTAGAGGAACATGGCCTACAGCTTCAGAACGTTCCTCAAGATGTTCTTTAGTTAGAGTAAGGTGGCCTACAGCATCAGAAGAGGTTCCTTAGCTAGAGGAACATCGCCTTCACCCACAGAATGTTCCCCAAGAGGTTCCGCAGCTGGAGGAAAGTGGCCTAAAGCCTCAGAACGTTCCTCAGGAGGTTCCTCAGCTAGATGTTGTGGCCTACAACATCAAAAGAGGTTCCTCAGCTACAGGAACATGGCCGACAGCCTCAGAATATGTTCCTTAAATAGAGGAACATGGCCTTCAGCCACAGAATGTTCCCCAAGTGGTTCCTCAGCTGGAGGAAAGTGGCCTATAGCATCAGAAGTGGTTCCTTAGCAAGAGGAAAGTGTCCTACAACCTCAGACCGTTACTAAAGAGGTTCGTTAGCTAGAGGAAAGTGTCCTACAGCCTCAGAACGTTCCTCAAGAGGTTCCTTATCTAGAGAAAAGTGGCCTACAGCCTCAGGAGAGGTACTTTAGTAAGAGGAACATGGCCTACAGCCTCAGAAGAGGTTCCTTAGGTAGAGGAACGTGGCCTACAGCCTCAGAACGGTCCTCAAGAGGTTCCGTAGCTAGCGGAAAGTGGCCTACAGCCTCAGGAGAGGTTCTTTATTTACAGGAACGTGGCCTACTTACTCAGAAGAGGATCCTTAGCTAGAGGAACATGGCCTTCAGCCACAGAAGGTTCCCCAAGAGGTTCCTTAACTAGAGGAAAGTGGCCTACAGCCTCAGGAGAGGTTCTTTATTTACAGGAACGTGGCCTACTTACTCAGAAGAGGATCCTTAGGTAGAGGAACATGGCCTATATCTTCAGAACCTTCCTCAGCTAGATGAAAGTGGGCTACAGCCTCAGGAGAGGTACTTTAGTTAGAGGAACGTGGCCTACAGCCTCAGAAGAGGTTCCTTAGATAGAGGAACGTGGACTACAGCCTCAGAACATTGCTGTAGAGGTTCCTTAGCAAGAGGAAAATGGCCTTCTAAGAACCTTACTCAAGATGTTCCTCAGCTACATTAAAGTGGCCTACAGCCTCAGAACATTCCTTAAGAGGCACCTTAAGTAGAAGAACAGGGCCTACAGACTCAGAACCTTCTTGAAGAGGTTCCTCATCTAGAGGAAAGCGGCCTATAGCCTCAGAAGACGTTCCCTATGTAGAGGAATGTGGCCTACAGCCTCAGAACATTCCTCACTTGGTTCCTCAGTTAGAGGAACATGGCCTACAGCTTCAGAACGTTCCTCAAGATGTTCTTTAGTTAGAGTAAGGTGGCCTACAGCATCAGAAGAGGTTCCTTAGCTAGAGGAACATCGCCTTCACCCACAGAATGTTCCCCAAGAGGTTCCGCAGCTGGAGGAAAGTGGCCTAAAGCCTCAGAACGTTCCTCAAGAGGTTCCTCAGCTAGATGTTGTGGCCTACAACATCAAAAGAGGTTCCTCAGCTACAGGAACATGGCCGACAGCCTCAGAATATGTTCCTTAAATAGAGGAACATGGCCTTCAGCCACAGAATGTTCCCCAAGTGGTTCCTCAGCTGGAGGAAAGTGGCCTATAGCCTCAGAAGTGGTTCCTTAGCAAGAGGAAAGTGTCCTACAACCTCAGACCGTTACTAAAGAGGTTCGTTAGCTAGAGGAAAGTGTCCTACAGCCTCAGAACGTTCCTCAAGTGGTTCTTTATCTAGAGAAAAGTGGCCTACAGCCTCAGGAGAGGTACTTTAGTAAGAGGAACATGGCCTACAGCCTCAGAAGAGGTTCCTTAGGTAGAGGAACGTGGCCTACAGCCTCAGGAGAGGTTCTTTATTTACAGGAACGTGGCCTACTTACTCAGAAGAGGATCCTTAGCTAGAGGAACATGGCGTATATCCTCAGAACCTTCCTCAGCTAGATGAAAGTGGGCTACAGCCTCAGGAGAGGTTCCTTAGCTAGAGGAACATGGCCTTCAGCCACAGAATGTTCCCCAAGAGGTTCCTCAGCTGGAGGAAAGTGGTCTAAAGACTCAGTAAGGGTTTCTTAGCAAGAGGAAAGTGGCCTACATCCTCAGGAGAAGTTCTTTAGTTAGAGGAACGTGGCCTACAGCCTCAGAACGTTCCTCAAGAGGTTGCTTAGCTAGAGAAAAGTCGCCTAGAGCCTCAGGAGAGGTTCTTTAGCTAGAGGAACATGGCTTACAGCCTCCGAATGTTCCCCAAGAGGTTCCCCAGCTAGAGGAATGGAGCTTACAGCCTCAGAAGAGTTTCCTTAGCTACAGGACCATGGCCTAGAGTGTCAGAACATTCCTCATGTGGTTCCTCAGTTAGAGGAAAATGGCCTACAGCCTCTGGAGAGGTTCTTTATTCACAGGAACGTGGCCTACTGACTCAGAAGAGGTTCCTTAACTAGAGGAACATGGCCTATATCCTCAGAAACTTCCTCAGCTAGATGAAAGTGGGCTACAGCCTCAGGAGAGGTTCCTTAGCTAGAGGAACATGGCTTACAGCCTCCGAATGTTCCCCAAGAGGTTCCCCAGCTAGAGGAACGGAGCCTACAGCCTCAGAAGAGTTTCCTTAGCGAGAGGAACATGGCCTTCAGCCACAGAATGTTCCTCAAGAGGTTCCTCAGCTAGAGGAACGGAGCCTACAGCCTCAGAAGAGTTTCCTTAGCTACAGGAACGTGGCCTACAGCTTCAGAACATTCCTCATGTGGTTCCTCAGTTAGATGTTGTGGCCTACAGAATCAAAAGAGGTTCCTCAGCTACAGGAACATGGCCTACAGCTTCAGAACATTCCTCATGTGGTTCCTCAGTTAGATGTTGTGGCCTACAGCATCAAAAGAGGTTCCTCAGCTACAGGAACGTGGCCTACAGCTTCAGAACATTCCTCATGTGGTTCCTCAGTTAGATGTTGTGGCCTACAGCATCAAAAGAGGTTCCTCAGCTACAGGAACATGGCCGACAGCCTCAGAAGATGTTCGTTAATGAGAGGAACATGGACTTCAGCCACAGAATGTTCCCCAAGTGGTTCCTCAGCTGGAGGAAAGTGGCCTATAGCCTCAGAAGAGGTTCCTTAGCAAGAGGAAAGTGTCCTACAATCTCAGACCGTTACTAAAGAGGTTCCTTATCTAGAGAAAAGTGGCCTACAGCCTCAGGAGAGGTTCTTTAGTAAGAGGAACGTGGCCTACAGCCTCAGAAGAGGTTCCTTAGATAGAGGAACGTGGACTACAGCTTCAGAACATTGCTGAAGAGGTTCCTTAGCAGGAGGAAAATGGCCTTCTAAGAACCTTACTCAAGATGATCCTCAGCTACATTAAAGTGGCCTACAGCCTCAGAACATTCCTTAAGAGGCACCTTAAGTAGAAGAACAGGGCTTACAGACTCAGAACGTTCTTGAAGAGGTTCCTCATCTAGAGGAAAGTGGCCTACAGCCTCAGAAGACGTTCCCTATGTAGAGGAATGTGGCCTACATCTTCAGAACGTTCCTCAAGAGGTTCCTTAGCTAAAGGAACATGGCCTACAGCCTCAGAACATTCCTCACTTGGTTCCTCAGTTAGAGGAACATGGCCTACAGCCTCAGAACGTTCCTCAAGAGGTTCCTTAACTAGAGGAAAGTGGCCTACAGTCTCAGGAGAGGTTCTTTATTTACAGGAACATGGCCTACAGCCTCCGAAGAGTTTCCTTAGCTAGAGGAACATGGCCTTCAGCCACAGAATGTTCCCCAAGAGGTTCCTCAGCTAGAGGAACGGAGCCTACAGCCTCAGAAAAGTTTCCTTAGCTACAGGATCATGGCCTACAGCGTCAGAACATTCCTCATGTGGTTCCTCAGTTAGAGGAAAATGGCCTACAGCCTCAGGAGCGGTTCTTTATTTACAGGAACGTGGCCTACAGCCTCAGAAGAGGTTCCTTAGCTAGAGGAACGTGGCCTACAGCCTCAGAAGAGGTTCCTTAGCTAGAGGAACATGGCCTTCAGCCACAGAATGTTCCTCAAGAGGTTCCTTAGCTAGAGGAACGGAGCCTACAGCCTCAGAAGAGTTTCCTTAGCTACAGGAACGTGGCCTACAGCTTCAGAACATTCCTCATGTGGTTCCTCAGTTAGACGTTGTGGCCTACAGCATCAAAAGAGGTTCCTCAGCTACAGGAACATGGCCGACAGCCTCAGAAGATGTTCCTTAATGAGAGGAACATGGCCTTCAGCCACAGAATGTTCCCCAAGTGGTTCCTCAGCTGGAGGAAAGTGGCCTATAGCCTCAGAAGAGGTTCCTTAGCAAGAGGAAAGTGTCCTACAACCTCAGACCATTACTAAAGAGGTTCCTTATCTAGAGAAAAGTGGCCTACAGCCTCAGGAGAGGTTCTTTAGTAAGAGGAACGTGGCCTACAGCCTCAGAAGAGGTTCCTTAGCAAGAGGAAAGTGTCCTACAACCTCAGATCGTTACTAAAGAGGTTCCTTAGCAAGAGGAAAGTGGCCTACAGCCTCAGAACGTTCCTCAAGAGGTTCCTTAGCAAGAGGAACGTGGCCTATAGCCTCAGAAGAGGTTCCTTAGCTAGAGGAACATGGCCTACAGCCTCAGAAGAGGTTCCTTTGGTAGAGGAACGTGGCCTACAGCCTCAGAACGGTCCTCAAGAGGTTCCTTAGCTAGCGGAAAGTGGCCTACAGCCTCAGGAGAGGTTCTTTATTTTCAGGAACGTGGCCTACTTACTCAGAAGAGGTTCCTTAGCTAGAGGAACATGGCCTTCAGCCACAGAAGGTTCCCCAAGAGGTTCCTTAACTAGAGGAAAGTGGCCTACAGCCTCAGGAGAGGTTCTTTATTTACAGGAACGTGGCCTACTTACTCAGAAGAGGATCCTTAGCTAGAGGAACATGGCCTATATCTTCAGAACCTTCCTCAGCTAGATGAAAGTGGGCTACAGCCTCAGGAGAGGTACTTTAGTTAGAGGAACGTGGCCTACAGCCTCAGAAGAGGTTCCTTAGATAGAGGAACGTGGACTACAGCCTCAGAACATTCCTTAAGAGGCACCTTAAGTAGAAGAACAGGGCCTACAGACTCAGAACGTTCTTCAAGAGGTTCCTCATCTAGAGGAAAGCGGCCTATAGCCTCAGAAGACGTTCCCTATGTAGAGGAATGTGGCCTACAGCCTCAGAACATTCCTCACTTGGTTCCTCAGTTAGAGGAACATGGCCTACAGCTTCAGAACGTTCCTCAAGATGTTCTTTAGTTAGAGTAAGGTGGCCTATAGCATCAGAAGAGGTTCCTTAGCTAGAGGAACATCGCCTTCACCCACAGAATGTTCCCCAAGAGGTTCCGCAGCTGGAGGAAAGTGGCCTAAAGCCTCAGAACGTTCCTCAAGAGGTTCCTCAGCTAGATGTTGTGGCCTACAACATCAAAAGAGGTTCCTCAGCTACAGGAACATGGCCGACAGCCTCAGAATATGTTCCTTAAATAGAGGAACATGGCCTTCAGCCACAGAATGTTCCCCAAGTGGTTCCTCAGCTGGAGGAAAGTGGCCTATAGCCTCAGAAGTGGTTCCTTAACAAGAGGAAAGTGTCCTACAACCTCAGACCGTTACTAAAGAGGTTCGTTAGCTAGAGGAAAGTGTCCTACAGCCTCAGAACGTTCCTCAAGTGGTTCCTTATCTAGAGAAAAGTGGCCTACAGCCTCAGGAGAGGTACTTTAGTAAGAGGAACATGGCCTACAGCCTCAGAAGAGGTTCCTTAGGTAGAGGAACGTGGCCTACAGCCTCAGAACTTTCCTCAAGAGGTTCCGTAGCTAGCGGAAAGTGGCCTACAGCCTCAGGAGAGGTTCTTTATTTACAGGAACGTGGCCTACTTACTCAGAAGAGGATCCTTAGCTAGAGGAACATGGCCTATATCCTCAGAACCTTCCTCAGCTAGATGAAAGTGGGCTACAGCCTCAGGAGAGGTTCCTTAGCTAGAGGAACATGGCCTTCAGCCACAGAATGTTCCCCAAGAGGTTCCTCAGCTGGAGGAAAGTGGTCTAAAGACTCAGTAAGGGTTTCTTAGCAAGAGGAAAGTGGCCTACAGCCTCAGGAGAAGTTCTTTAGTTAGAGGAACGTGGCCTACAGCCTCAGAACGTTCCTCAAGAGGTTGCTTAGCTAGAGAAAAGTCGCCTAGAGCCTCAGGAGAGGTTCTTTAGCTAGAGGAACATGGCTTACAGCCTCCGAATGTTCCCCAAGAGGTTCCCCAGCTAGAGGAATGGAGCCTACAGCCTCAGAAGAGTTTCCTTAGCTACAGGACCATGGCCTAGAGTGTCAGAACATTCCTCATGTGGTTCCTCAGTTAGAGGAAAATGGCCTACAGCCTCTGGAGAGGTTCTTTATTCACAGGAACGTGGCCTACAGACTCAGAAGAGGTTCCTTAACTAGAGGAACATGGCCTATATCCTCAGAACCTTCCTCAGCTAGATGAAAGTGGGCTACAGCCTCAGGAGAGGTTCCTTAGCTAGAGGAACATGGCTTACAGCCTCCGAATGTTCCCCAAGAGGTGCCCCAGCTAGAGGAACGGAGCCTACAGCCTCAGAAGAGTTTCCTTAGCGAGAGGAACATGGCCTTCAGCCACAGAATGTTCCTCAAGAGGTTCCTCAGCTAGAGGAACGGAGCCTGCAGCCTCAGAAAAGTTTCCTTAGCTACAGGATCATGGCCTACAGCGTCAGAACATTCCTCATGTGGTTCCTCAGTTAGAGGAAAATGGCCTACAGCCTCAGGAGCGGTTCTTTATTTACAGGAACGTGGCCTACAGCCTCAGAAGAAGTTCCTTAGCTAGAGGAACGTGGCCTACAGCCTCAGAAGAGGTTCCTTAGCTAGAGGAACATGGCCTTCAGCCACAGAATGTTCCTCAAGAGGTTCCTTAGCTAGAGGAACGGAGCCTACAGCCTCAGAAGAGTTTCCTTAGCTACAGGAACGTGGCCTACAGCTTCAGAACATTCCTCATGTGGTTCCTCAGTTAGATGTTGTGGCCTACAGCATCAAAAGAGGTTCCTCAGCTACAGGAACGTGGCCTACAGCTTCAGAACATTCCTCATGTGGTTCCTCAGTTAGATGTTGTGGCCTACAGCATCAAAAGAGGTTCCTCAGCTACAGGAACATGGCCAAAAGCATCAGAAGATGTTCCTTAATGAGAGGAACATGGCCTTCAGCCACAGAATGTTCCCCAAGTGGTTCCTCAGCTGGAGGAAAGTGGCCTATAGCCTCAGAAGAGGTTCCTTAGCAAGAGGAAAGTGTCCTACAACCTCAGACCGTTACTAAAGAGGTTCCTTATCTAGAGAAAAGTGGCCTACAGCCTCAGGAGAGGTTCTTTAGTAAGAGGAACGTGGCCTACAGCCTCAGAAGAGTTTCCTTAGCTACAGGACCATGGCCTAGAGTGTCAGAACATTCCTCATGTGGTTCCTCAGTTAGAGGAAAATGGCCTACAGCCTCTGGAGAGGTTCTTTATTCACAGGAACGTGGCCTACAGACTCAGAAGAGGTTCCTTAACTAGAGGAACATGGCCTATATCCTCAGAACCTTCCTCAGCTAGATGAAAGTGGGCTACAGCCTCAGGAGAGGTTCCTTAGCTAGAGGAACATGGCTTACAGCCTCCGAATGTTCCCCAAGAGGTGCCCCAGCTAGAGGAACGGAGCCTACAGCCTCAGAAGAGTTTCCTTAGCGAGAGGAACATGGCCTTCAGCCACAGAATGTTCCTCAAGAGGTTCCTCAGCTAGAGGAACGGAGCCTGCAGCCTCAGAAAAGTTTCCTTAGCTACAGGATCATGGCCTACAGCGTCAGAACATTCCTCATGTGGTTCCTCAGTTAGAGGAAAATGGCCTACAGCCTCAGGAGCGGTTCTTTATTTACAGGAACGTGGCCTACAGCCTCAGAAGAAGTTCCTTAGCTAGAGGAACGTGGCCTACAGCCTCAGAAGAGGTTCCTTAGCTAGAGGAACATGGCCTTCAGCCACAGAATGTTCCTCAAGAGGTTCCTTAGCTAGAGGAACGGAGCCTACAGCCTCAGAAGAGTTTCCTTAGCTACAGGAACGTGGCCTACAGCTTCAGAACATTCCTCATGTGGTTCCTCAGTTAGATGTTGTGGCCTACAGCATCAAAAGAGGTTCCTCAGCTACAGGAACGTGGCCTACAGCTTCAGAACATTCCTCATGTGGTTCCTCAGTTAGATGTTGTGGCCTACAGCATCAAAAGAGGTTCCTCAGCTACAGGAACATGGCCGACAGCCTCAGAAGATGTTCCTTAATGAGAGGAACATGGCCTTCAGCCACAGAATGTTCCCCAAGTGGTTCCTCAGCTGGAGGAAAGTGGCCTATAGCCTCAGAAGAGGTTCCTTAGCAAGAGGAAAGTGTCCTACAACCTCAGACCGTTACTAAAGAGGTTCCTTATCTAGAGAAAAGTGGCCTACAGCCTCAGGAGAGGTTCTTTAGTAAGAGGAACGTGGCCTACAGCCTCAGAAGAGTTTCCTTAGCTACAGGACCATGGCCTAGAGTGTCAGAACATTCCTCATGTGGTTCCTCAGTTAGAGGAAAATGGCCTACAGCCTCTGGAGAGGTTCTTTATTCACAGGAACGTGGCCTACAGACTCAGAAGAGGTTCCTTAACTAGAGGAACATGGCCTATATCCTCAGAACCTTCCTCAGCTAGATGAAAGTGGGCTACAGCCTCAGGAGAGGTTCCTTAGCTAGAGGAACATGGCTTACAGCCTCCGAATGTTCCCCAAGAGGTGCCCCAGCTAGAGGAACGGAGCCTACAGCCTCAGAAGAGTTTCCTTAGCGAGAGGAACATGGCCTTCAGCCACAGAATGTTCCTCAAGAGGTTCCTCAGCTAGAGGAACGGAGCCTGCAGCCTCAGAAAAGTTTCCTTAGCTACAGGATCATGGCCTACAGCGTCAGAACATTCCTCATGTGGTTCCTCAGTTAGAGGAAAATGGCCTACAGCCTCAGGAGCGGTTCTTTATTTACAGGAACGTGGCCTACAGCCTCAGAAGAAGTTCCTTAGCTAGAGGAACGTGGCCTACAGCCTCAGAAGAGGTTCCTTAGCTAGAGGAACATGGCCTTCAGCCACAGAATGTTCCTCAAGAGGTTCCTTAGCTAGAGGAACGGAGCCTACAGCCTCAGAAGAGTTTCCTTAGCTACAGGAACGTGGCCTACAGCTTCAGAACATTCCTCATGTGGTTCCTCAGTTAGATGTTGTGGCCTACAGCATCAAAAGAGGTTCCTCAGCTACAGGAACGTGGCCTACAGCTTCAGAACATTCCTCATGTGGTTCCTCAGTTAGATGTTGTGGCCTACAGCATCAAAAGAGGTTCCTCAGCTACAGGAACATGGCCGACAGCCTCAGAAGATGTTCCTTAATGAGAGGAACATGGCCTTCAGCCACAGAATGTTCCCCAAGTGGTTCCTCAGCTGGAGGAAAGTGGCCTATAGCCTCAGAAGAGGTTCCTTAGCAAGAGGAAAGTGTCCTACAACCTCAGACCGTTACTAAAGAGGTTCCTTATCTAGAGAAAAGTGGCCTACAGCCTCAGGAGAGGTTCTTTAGTAAGAGGAACGTGGCCTACAGCCTGAGAAGAGGTTCCTTAGATAGAGGAACGTGGACTACAGCTTCAGAACATTGCTGAAGAGGTTCCTTAGCAGGAGGAAAATGGCCTTCTAAGAACCTTACTCAAGATGATCCTCAGCTACATTAAAGTGGCCTACGGCCTCAGAACATTCCTTAAGAGGCACCTTAAGTAGAAGAACAGGGCTTACAGACTCAGAACGTTCTTGAAGATGTTCCTCATCTAGAGGAAAGTTGCCTACAGCCTCAGAAGACGTTCCCTATGTAGAGGAATGTGGCCTACATCTTCAGAACGTTCCTCAAGAGGTTCCTTAGCTAAAGGAACATGGCCTACAGCCTCAGAACATTCCTCACTTGGTTCCTCAGTTAGAGGAACATGGCCTACAGCCTCAGAACGTTCCTCAAGAGGTTCCTTAACTAGAGGAAAGTGGCCTACAGCCTCAGAACGTTCCTCAAGAGGTTCCTTAACTAGAAGAAAGTGGCCTACAGTCTCAGGAGAGGTTCTTTATTTACAGGAACGTGGCCTACAGCCTCAGAAGAGTTTCCTTAGCTAGAGGAACATGGCCTTCAGCCACAGAATGTTCCCCAAGAGGTTCCTCAGCTAGAGGAACGGAGCCTACAGCCTCAGAAAAGTTTCCTTAGCTACAGGATCATGGCCTACAGCGTCAGAACATTCCTCATGTGGTTCCTCAGTTAGAGGAAAATGGCCTACAGCCTCAGGAGCTGTTCTTTATTTACAGGAACGTGGCCTACAGCCTCAGAAGAGGTTCCTTAGCTAGAGGAACGTGGCCTACAGCCTCAGAAGAGGTTCCTTAGCTAGAGGAACATGGCTTTCAGCCACAGAATGTTCCTCAAGAGGTTCCTTAGCTAGAGGAACGGAGCCTACAGCCTCAGAAGAGTTTCCTTAGCTACAGGAACGTGGCCTACAGCTTCAGAACATTCCTCATGTGGTTCCTCAGTTAGATGTTGTGGCCTACAGCATCAAAAGAGGTTCCTCAGCTACAGGAACGTGGCCTACAGCTTCAGAACATTCCTCATGTGGTTCCTCAGTTAGATGTTGTGGCCTATAGCATCAAAAGAGGTTCCTCAGCTACAGGAACATGGCCGACAGCCTCAGAAGATGTTCCTTAATGAGAGGAACATGGCCTTCAGCCACAGAATGTTCCCCAAGTGGTTCCTCAGCTGGAGGAAAGTGGCCTATAGCCTCAGAAGAGGTTCCTTAGCAAGAGGAAAGTGTCCTACAACCTCAGACCGTTACTAAAGAGGTTCCTTATCTAGAGAAAAGTGGCCTACAGCCTCAGGAGAGGTTCTTTAGTAAGAGGAACGTGGCCTACAGCCTCAGAAGAGGTTCCTTAGCAAGAGGAAAGTGTCCTACAACCTCAGATCGTTACTAAAGAGGTTCCTTAGCAAGAGGAAAGTGGCCTACAGCCTCAGAACGTTCCTCAAGAGGTTCCTTAGCTTGAGAAAAGTGGCCTACAGCCTCAGAAGAGGTTCCTTAACAAGAGGAAAGTGGCCTATAGCCTCAGGAGCGGTTCTTTAGTTAGAGGAACGTGGCCTATAGCCTCAGAAGAGGTTCCTTAGCTAGAGGAACATGGCCTACAGCCTCAGAAGAGTTTCCTTTGGTAGAGGAACGTGGCCTACAGCCTCAGAACGGTCCTCAAGAGGTTCCTTAGCTAGCGGAAAGTGGCCTACAGCCTCAGGAGAGGTTCTTTATTTACAGGAACGTGGCCTACTTACTCAGAAGAGGTTCCTTAGCTAGAGGAACATGGCCTTCAGCCACAGAAGGTTCCCCAAGAGGTTCCTTAACTAGAGGAAAGTGGCCTACAGCCTCAGGAGAGGTTCTTTATTTACAGGAACGTGGCCTACTTACTCAGAAGAGGATCCTTAGCTAGAGGAACATGGCCTATATCTTCAGAACCTTCCTCAGCTAGATGAAAGTGGGCTACAGCCTCAGGAGAGGTACTTTAGTTAGAGGAACGTGGCCTACAGCCTCAGAAGAGGTTCCTTAGATAGAGGAACGTGGACTACAGCCTCAGAACATTCCTTAAGAGGCACCTTAAGTAGAAGAACAGGGCCTACAGACTCAGAACGTTCTTGAAGAGGTTCCTCATCTAGAGGAAAGCGGCCTATAGCCTCAGAAGACGTTCCCTATGTAGAGGAATGTGGCCTACAGCCTCAGAACATTCCTCACTTGGTTCCTCAGTTAGAGGAACATGGCCTACAGCTTCAGAACGTTCCTCAAGATGTTCTTTAGTTAGAGTAAGGTGGCCTACAGCATCAGAAGAGGTTCCTTAGCTAGAGGAACATCGCCTTCACCCACAGAATGTTCCCCAAGAGGTTCCGCAGCTGGAGGAAAGTGGCCTAAAGCCTCAGAACGTTCCTCAAGAGGTTCCTCAGCTAGATGTTGTGGCCTACAACATCAAAAGAGGTTCCTCAGCTACAGGAACATGGCCGACAGCCTCAGAATATGTTCCTTAAATAGAGGAACATGGCCTTCAGGCACAGAATGTTCCCCAAGTGGTTCCTCAGCTGGAGGAAAGTGGCCTATAGCCTCAGAAGTGGTTCCTTAGCAAGAGGAAAGTGTCCTACAACCTCAGACCATTACTAAAGAGGTTCGTTAGCTAGAGGAAAGTGTCCTACAGCCTCAGAACGTTCCTCAAGTGGTTCCTTATCTAGAGAAAAGTGGCCTACAGCCTCAGGAGAGGTACTTTAGTAAGAGGAACATGGCCTACAGCCTCATAAGAGGTTCCTTAGGTAGAGGAACGTGGCCTACAGCCTCAGAACGGTCCTCAAGAGGTTCCGTAGCTAGCGGAAAGTGGCCTACAGCCTCAGGAGAGGTTCTTTATTTACAGGAACGTGGCCTACTTACTCAGAAGAGGTTCCTTAGCTAGAGGAACATGGCCTTCAGCCACAGAAGGTTCCCCAAGAGGTTCCTTAACTAGAGGAAAGTGGCCTACAGCCTCAGGAGAGGTTCTTTATTTACAGGAACGTGGCCTACTTACTCAGAAGAGGATCCTTAGGTAGAGGAACATGGCCTATATCTTCAGAACCTTCCTCAGCTAGATGAAAGTGGGCTACAGCCTCAGGAGAGGTACTTTAGTTAGAGGAACGTGGCCTACAGCCTCAGAAGAGGTTCCTTAGATAGAGGAACGTGGACTACAGCCTCAGAACATTGCTGTAGAGGTTCCTTAGCAAGAGGAAAATGGCCTTCTAAGAACCTTACTCAAGATGTTCCTCAGCTACATTAAAGTGGCCTACAGCCTCAGAACATTCCTTAAGAGGCACCTTAAGTAGAAGAACAGGGCCTACAGACTCAGAACGTTCTTGAAGAGGTTCCTCATCTAGAGGAAAGCGGCCTATAGCCTCAGAAGATGTTCCCTATGTAGAGGAATGTGGCCTACAGCCTCAGAATATTCCTCACTTGGTTCCTCAGTTAGAGGAACATGGCCTACAGCTTCAGAACGTTCCTCAAGATGTTCTTTAGTTAGAGTAAGGTGGCCTACAGCATCAGAAGAGGTTCCTTAGCTAGAGGAACATCGCCTTCACCCACAGAATGTTCCCCAAGAGGTTCCGCAGCTGGAGGAAAGTGGCCTAAAGCCTCAGAACGTTCCTCAAGAGGTTCCTCAGCTAGATGTTGTGGCCTACAACATCAAAAGAGGTTCCTCAGCTACAGGAACATGGCCGACAGCCTCAGAATATGTTCCTTAAATAGAGGAACATGGCCTTCAGCCACAGAATGTTCCGCAAGTGGTTCCTCAGCTGGAGGAAAGTGTCCTATAGCCTCAGAAGTGGTTCCTTAGCAAGAGGAAAGTGTCCTACAACCTCAGACCGTTACTAAAGAGGTTCGTTAGCTAGAGGAAAGTGTCCTACAGCCTCAGAACGTTCCTCAAGTGGTTCCTTATCTAGAGAAAAGTGGCCTACAGCCTCAGGAGAGGTACTTTAGTAAGAGGAACATGGCCTACAGCCTCAGAACTTTCCTCAAGAGGTTCCGTAGCTAGCGGAAAGTGGTCTACAGCCTCAGGAGAGCTTCTTTATTTACAGGAACGTGGCCTACTTTCTCAGAAGAGGATCCTTAGCTAGAGGAACATGGCCTATATCCTCAGAACCTTCCTCAGCTAGATGAAAGTGGGCTACAGCCTCAGGAGAGGTTCCTTAGCTAGAGGAACATGGCCTTCAGCCACAGAATGTTCCCCAAGAGGTTCCTCAGCTGGAGGAAAGTGGTCTAAAGACTCAGTAAGGGTTTCTTAGCAAGAGGAAAGTGGCCTACAGGTCAGGAGAAGTTCTTTAGTTAGAGGAAAGGTGGCCTACAGCCTCAGAACGTTCCTCAAGAGGTTGCTTAGCTAGAGAAAAGTCGCCTAGAGCCTCAGGAGAGGTTCTTTAGCTAGAGGAACATGGCTTACAGCCTCCGAATGTTCCCCAAGAGGTTCCCCAGCTAGAGGAATGGAGCCTACAGCCTCAGAAGAGTTTCCTTAGCGAGAGGAACATGGCCTTCAGCCACAGAATGTTCCTCAAGAGGTTCCTCAGCTAGAGGAACGGAGCCTACAGCCTCAGAAAAGTTTCCTTAGCTACAGGATCATGGCCTACAGCGTCAGAACATTCCTCATGTGGTTCCTCAGTTAGAGGAAAATGGCCTACAGCCTCAGGAGCGGTTCTTTATTTACAGGAACGTGGCCTACAGCCTCAGAAGAAGTTCCTTAGCTAGAGGAACGTGGCCTACAGCCTCAGAAGAGGTTCCTTAGCTACAGGAACGTGGCCTACAGCTTCAGAACATTCCTCATGTGGTTCCTCAGTTAGATGTTTTGGCCTACAGCATCAAAAGAGGTTCCTCAGCTACAGGAACATGGCCGACAGCCTCAGAAGATGTTCCTTAATGAGAGGAACATGGCCTTCAGCCACAGAATGTTCCCCAAGTGGTTCCTCAGCTGGAGGAAAGTGGCCTATAGCCTCAGAAGAGGTTCCTTAGCAAGAGGAAAGTGTCCTACAACCTCAGACCATTACTAAAGAGGTTCCTTATCTAGAGAAAAGTGGCCTACAGCCTCTGGAGAGGTTCTTTAGTAAGAGGAACGTGGCCTACAGCCTCAGAAGAGGTTCCTTAGCAAGAGGAAAGTGTCCTACAACCTCAGATCGTTACTAAAGAGGTTCCTTAGCAAGAGGAAAGTGGCCTACAGCCTCAGAACGTTCCTCAAGAGGTTCCTTAGCAAGAGGAAAGTGGCCTATAGCCTCAGGAGCGGTTCTTTAGTTAGAGGAACGTGGCCTATAGCCTCAGAAGAGGTTCCTTAGCTAGAGGAACATGGCCTACAGCCTCAGAAGAGGTTCCTTTGGTAGAGGAACGTGGCCTACAGCCTCAGAACGGTCCTCAAGAGGTTCCTTAGCTAGCGGAAAGTGGCCTACAGCCTCAGGAGAGGTTCTTTATTTTCAGGAACGTGGCCTACTTACTCAGAAGAGGTTCCTTAGCTAGAGGAACATGGCCTTCAGCCACAGAAGGTTCCCCAAGAGGTTCCTTAACTAGAGGAAAGTGGCCTACAGCCTCAGGAGAGGTTCTTTATTTACAGGAACATGGCCTACTTACTCAGAAGAGGATCCTTAGCTAGAGGAACATGGCCTATATCTTCAGAACCTTCCTCAGCTAGATGAAAGTGGGCTACAGCCTCAGGAGAGGTACTTTAGTTAGAGGAACGTGGCCTACAGCCTCAGAAGAGGTTCCTTAGATAGAGGAACGTGGACTACAGCCTCAGAACATTCCTTAAGAGGCACCTTAAGTAGAAGAACAGGGCCTACAGACTCAGAACGTTCTTGAAGAGGTTCCTCATCTAGAGGAAAGCGGCCTATAGCCTCAGAAGACGTTCCCTATGTAGAGGAATGTGGCCTACAGCCTCAGAACATTCCTCACTTGGTTCCTCAGTTAGAGGAACATGGCCTACAGCTTCAGAACGTTCCTCAAGATGTTCTTTAGTTAGAGTAAGGTGGCCTATAGCATCAGAAGAGGTTCCTTAGCTAGAGGAACATCGCCTTCACCCACAGAATGTTCCCCAAGAGGTTCCGCAGCTGGAGGAAAGTGGCCTAAAGCCTCAGAACGTTCCTCAAGAGGTTCCTCAGCTAGATGTTGTGGCCTACAACATCAAAAGAGGTTCCTCAGCTACAGGAACATGGCCGACAGCCTCAGAATATGTTCCTTAAATAGAGGAACATGGCCTTCAGCCACAGAATGTTCCCCAAGTGGTTCCTCAGCTGGAGGAAAGTGGCCTATAGCCTCAGAAGTGGTTCCTTAACAAGAGGAAAGTGTCCTACAACCTCAGACCGTTACTAAAGAGGTTCGTTAGCTAGAGGAAAGTGTCCTACAGCCTCAGAACGTTCCTCAAGTGGTTCCTTATCTAGAGAAAAGTGGCCTACAGCCTCAGGAGAGGTACTTTAGTAAGAGGAACATGGCCTACAGCCTCAGAAGAGGTTCCTTAGGTAGAGGAACGTGGCCTACAGCCTCAGAACTTTCCTCAAGAGGTTCCGTAGCTAGCGGAAAGTGGCCTACAGCCTCAGGAGAGGTTCTTTATTTACAGGAACGTGGCCTACTTACTCAGAAGAGGATCCTTAGCTAGAGGAACATGGCCTATATCCTCAGAACCTTCCTCAGCTAGATGAAAGTGGGCTACAGCCTCAGGAGAGGTTCCTTAGCTAGAGGAACATGGCCTTCAGCCACAGAATGTTCCCCAAGAGGTTCCTCAGCTGGAGGAAAGTGGTCTAAAGACTCAGTAAGGGTTTCTTAGCAAGAGGAAAGTGGCCTACAGCCTCAGGAGAAGTTCTTTAGTTAGAGGAACGTGGCCTACAGCCTCAGAACGTTCCTCAAGAGGTTGCTTAGCTAGAGAAAAGTCGCCTAGAGCCTCAGGAGAGGTTCTTTAGCTAGAGGAACATGGCTTACAGCCTCCGAATGTTCCCCAAGAGGTTCCCCAGCTAGAGGAATGGAGCCTACAGCCTCAGAAGAGTTTCCTTAGCTACAGGACCATGGCCTAGAGTGTCAGAACATTCCTCATGTGGTTCCTCAGTTAGAGGAAAATGGCCTACAGCCTCTGGAGAGGTTCTTTATTCACAGGAACGTGGCCTACAGACTCAGAAGAGGTTCCTTAACTAGAGGAACATGGCCTATATCCTCAGAACCTTCCTCAGCTAGATGAAAGTGGGCTACAGCCTCAGGAGAGGTTCCTTAGCTAGAGGAACATGGCTTACAGCCTCCAAATGTTCCCCAAGAGGTGCCCCAGCTAGAGGAACGGAGCCTACAGCCTCAGAAGAGTTTCCTTAGCGAGAGGAACATGGCCTTCAGCCACAGAATGTTCCTCAAGAGGTTCCTCAGCTAGAGGAACGGAGCCTGCAGCCTCAGAAAAGTTTCCTTAGCTACAGGATCATGGCCTACAGCGTCAGAACATTCCTCATGTGGTTCCTCAGTTAGAGGAAAATGGCCTACAGCCTCAGGAGCGGTTCTTTATTTACAGGAACGTGGCCTACAGCCTCAGAAGAAGTTCCTTAGCTAGAGGAACGTGGCCTACAGCCTCAGAAGAGGTTCCTTAGCTAGAGGAACATGGCCTTCAGCCACAGAATGTTCCTCAAGAGGTTCCTTAGCTAGAGGAACGGAGCCTACAGCCTCAGAAGAGTTTCCTTAGCTACAGGAACGTGGCCTACAGCTTCAGAACATTCCTCATGTGGTTCCTCAGTTAGATGTTGTGGCCTACAGCATCAAAAGAGGTTCCTCAGCTACAGGAACGTGGCCTACAGCTTCAGAACATTCCTCATGTGGTTCCTCAGTTAGATGTTGTGGCCTACAGCATCAAAAGAGGTTCCTCAGCTACAGGAA
The DNA here is from genome assembly GCF_964273705.1 of Natrix helvetica. Taxonomy (NCBI): domain Eukaryota; kingdom Metazoa; phylum Chordata; class Lepidosauria; order Squamata; family Natricidae; genus Natrix; species Natrix helvetica. The sequence goes on from NC_138555.1 coordinate 16,792,123, forward strand.
CATGGCCAACAGCCTCAGAAGATGTTCCTTAATGAGAGGAACATGGCCTTCAGCCACAGAATGTTCCCCAAGTGGTTCCTCAGCTGGAGGAAAGTGGCCTATAGCCTCAGAAGAGGTTCCTTAGCAAGAGGAAAGTGTCCTACAACCTCAGACCGTTACTAAAGAGGTTCCTTATCTAGAGAAAAGTGGCCTACAGCCTCAGGAGAGGTTCTTTAGTAAGAGGAACGTGGCCTACAGCCTCAGAAGAGTTTCCTTAGCTACATGACCATGGCCTAGAGTGTCAGAACATTCCTCATGTGGTTCCTCAGTTAGAGGAAAATGGCCTACAGCCTCTGGAGAGGTTCTTTATTCACAGGAACGTGGCCTACAGACTCAGAAGAGGTTCCTTAACTAGAGGAACATGGCCTATATCCTCAGAACCTTCCTCAGCTAGATGAAAGTGGGCTACAGCCTCAGGAGAGGTTCCTTAGCTAGAGGAACATGGCTTACAGCCTCCGAATGTTCCCCAAGAGGTGCCCCAGCTAGAGGAACGGAGCCTACAGCCTCAGAAGAGTTTCCTTAGCGAGAGGAACATGGCCTTCAGCCACAGAATGTTCCTCAAGAGGTTCCTCAGCTAGAGGAACGGAGCCTGCAGCCTCAGAAAAGTTTCCTTAGCTACAGGATCATGGCCTACAGCGTCAGAACATTCCTCATGTGGTTCCTCAGTTAGAGGAAAATGGCCTACAGCCTCAGGAGCGGTTCTTTATTTACAGGAACGTGGCCTACAGCCTCAGAAGAAGTTCCTTAGCTAGAGGAACGTGGCCTACAGCCTCAGAAGAGGTTCCTTAGCTAGAGGAACATGGCCTTCAGCCACAGAATGTTCCTCAAGAGGTTCCTTAGCTAGAGGAACGGAGCCTACAGCCTCAGAAGAGTTTCCTTAGCTACAGGAACGTGGCCTACAGCTTCAGAACATTCCTCATGTGGTTCCTCAGTTAGATGTTGTGGCCTACAGCATCAAAAGAGGTTCCTCAGCTACAGGAACGTGGCCTACAGCTTCAGAACATTCCTCATGTGGTTCCTCAGTTAGATGTTGTGGCCTACAGCATCAAAAGAGGTTCCTCAGCTACAGGAACATGGCCGACAGCCTCAGAAGATGTTCCTTAATGAGAGGAACATGGCCTTCAGCCACAGAATGTTCCCCAAGTGGTTCCTCAGCTGGAGGAAAGTGGCCTATAGCCTCAGAAGAGGTTCCTTAGCAAGAGGAAAGTGTCCTACAACCTCAGACCGTTACTAAAGAGGTTCCTTATCTAGAGAAAAGTGGCCTACAGCCTCAGGAGAGGTTCTTTAGTAAGAGGAACGTGGCCTACAGCCTCAGAAGAGTTTCCTTAGCTACAGGACCATGGCCTAGAGTGTCAGAACATTCCTCATGTGGTTCCTCAGTTAGAGGAAAATGGCCTACAGCCTCTGGAGAGGTTCTTTATTCACAGGAACGTGGCCTACAGACTCAGAAGAGGTTCCTTAACTAGAGGAACATGGCCTATATCCTCAGAACCTTCCTCAGCTAGATGAAAGTGGGCTACAGCCTCAGGAGAGGTTCCTTAGCTAGAGGAACATGGCTTACAGCCTCCGAATGTTCCCCAAGAGGTGCCCCAGCTAGAGGAACGGAGCCTACAGCCTCAGAAGAGTTTCCTTAGCGAGAGGAACATGGCCTTCAGCCACAGAATGTTCCTCAAGAGGTTCCTCAGCTAGAGGAACGGAGCCTGCAGCCTCAGAAAAGTTTCCTTAGCTACAGGAACATGGCCTACAGCGTCAGAACATTCCTCATGTGGTTCCTCAGTTAGAGGAAAATGGCCTACAGCCTCAGGAGCGGTTCTTTATTTACAGGAACGTGGCCTACAGCCTCAGAAGAAGTTCCTTAGCTAGAGGAACGTGGCCTACAGCCTCAGAAGAGGTTCCTTAGCTAGAGGAACATGGCCTTCAGCCACAGAATGTTCCTCAAGAGGTTCCTTAGCTAGAGGAACGGAGCCTACAGCCTCAGAAGAGTTTCCTTAGCTACAGGAACGTGGCCTACAGCTTCAGAACATTCCTCATGTGGTTCCTCAGTTAGATGTTGTGGCCTACAGCATCAAAAGAGGTTCCTCAGCTACAGGAACGTGGCCTACAGCTTCAGAACATTCCTCATGTGGTTCCTCAGTTAGATGTTGTGGCCTACAGCATCAAAAGAGGTTCCTCAGCTACAGGAACATGGCCGACAGCCTCAGAAGATGTTCCTTAATGAGAGGAACATGGCCTTCAGCCACAGAATGTTCCCCAAGTGGTTCCTCAGCTGGAGGAAAGTGGCCTATAGCCTCAGAAGAGGTTCCTTAGCAAGAGGAAAGTGTCCTACAACCTCAGACCGTTACTAAAGAGGTTCCTTATCTAGAGAAAAGTGGCCTACAGCCTCAGGAGAGGTTCTTTAGTAAGAGGAACGTGGCCTACAGCCTGAGAAGAGGTTCCTTAGATAGAGGAACGTGGACTACAGCTTCAGAACATTGCTGAAGAGGTTCCTTAGCAGGAGTAAAATGGCCTTCTAAGAACCTTACTCAAGATGATCCTCAGCTACATTAAAGTGGCCTACAGCCTCAGAACATTCCTTAAGAGGCACCTTAAGTAGAAGAACAGGGCTTACAGACTCAGAACGTTCTTGAAGATGTTCCTCATCTAGAGGAAAGTTGCCTACAGCCTCAGAAGACGTTCCCTATGTAGAGGAATGTGGCCTACATCTTCAGAACGTTCCTCAAGAGGTTCCTTAGCTAAAGGAACATGGCCTACAGCCTCAGAACATTCCTCACTTGGTTCCTCAGTTAGAGGAACATGGCCTACAGCCTCAGAACGTTCCTCAAGAGGTTCCTTAACTAGAGGAAAGTGGCCTACAGCCTCAGAACGTTCCTCAAGAGGTTCCTTAACTAGAGGAAAGTGGCCTACAGTCTCAGGAGAGGTTCTTTATTTACAGGAACGTGGCCTACAGCCTCAGAAGAGTTTCCTTAGCTAGAGGAACATGGCCTTCAGCCACAGAATGTTCCCCAAGAGGTTCCTCAGCTAGAGGAACGGAGCCTACAGCCTCAGAAAAGTTTCCTTAGCTACAGGATCATGGCCTACAGCGTCAGAACAATCCTCATGTGGTTCCTCAGTTAGAGGAAAATGGCCTACAGCCTCAGGAGCTGTTCTTTATTTACAGGAACGTGGCCTACAGCCTCAGAAGAGGTTCCTTAGCTAGAGGAACGTGGCCTACAGCCTCAGAAGAGGTTCCTTAGCTAGAGGAACATGGCTTTCAGCCACAGAATGTTCCTCAAGAGGTTCCTTAGCTAGAGGAACGGAGCCTACAGCCTCAGAAGAGTTTCCTTAGCTACAGGAACGTGGCCTACAGCTTCAGAACATTCCTCATGTGGTTCCTCAGTTAGATGTTGTGGCCTACAGCATCAAAAGAGGTTCCTCAGCTACAGGAACGTGGCCTACAGCTTCAGAACATTCCTCATGTGGTTCCTCAGTTAGATGTTGTGGCCTATAGCATCAAAAGAGGTTCCTCAGCTACAGGAACATGGCCGACAGCCTCAGAAGATGTTCCTTAATGAGAGGAACATGGCCTTCAGCCACAGAATGTTCCCCAAGTGGTTCCTCAGCTGGAGGAAAGTGGCCTATAGCCTCAGAAGAGGTTCCTTAGCAAGAGGAAAGTGTCCTACAACCTCAGACCGTTACTAAAGAGGTTCCTTATCTAGAGAAAAGTGGCCTACAGCCTCAGGAGAGGTTCTTTAGTAAGAGGAACGTGGCCTACAGCCTCAGAAGAGGTTCCTTAGCAAGAGGAAAGTGTCCTACAACCTCAGATCGTTACTAAAGAGGTTCCTTAGCAAGAGGAAAGTGGCCTACAGCCTCAGAACGTTCCTCAAGAGGTTCCTTAGCTTGAGAAAAGTGGCCTACAGCCTCAGAAGAGGTTCCTTAACAAGAGGAAAGTGGCCTATAGCCTCAGGAGCGGTTCTTTAGTTAGAGGAACGTGGCCTATAGCCTCAGAAGAGGTTCCTTAGCTAGAGGAACATGGCCTACAGCCTCAGAAGAGTTTCCTTTGGTAGAGGAACGTGGCCTACAGCCTCAGAACGGTCCTCAAGAGGTTCCTTAGCTAGCGGAAAGTGGCCTACAGCCTCAGGAGAGGTTCTTTATTTACAGGAACGTGGCCTACTTACTCAGAAGAGGTTCCTTAGCTAGAGGAACATGGCCTTCAGCCACAGAAGGTTCCCCAAGAGGTTCCTTAACTAGAGGAAAGTGGCCTACAGCCTCAGGAGAGGTTCTTTATTTACAGGAACGTGGCCTACTTACTCAGAAGAGGATCCTTAGCTAGAGGAACATGGCCTATATCTTCAGAACCTTCCTCAGCTAGATGAAAGTGGGCTACAGCCTCAGGAGAGGTACTTTAGTTAGAGGAACGTGGCCTACAGCCTCAGAAGAGGTTCCTTAGATAGAGGAACGTGGACTACAGCCTCAGAACATTCCTTAAGAGGCACCTTAAGTAGAAGAACAGGGCCTACAGACTCAGAACATTCTTGAAGAGGTTCCTCATCTAGAGGAAAGCGGCCTATAGCCTCAGAAGACGTTCCCTATGTAGAGGAATGTGGCCTACAGCCTCAGAACATTCCTCACTTGGTTCCTCAGTTAGAGGAACATGGCCTACAGCTTCAGAACGTTCCTCAAGATGTTCTTTAGTTAGAGTAAGGTGGCCTACAGCATCAGAAGAGGTTCCTTAGCTAGAGGAACATCGCCTTCACCCACAGAATGTTCCCCAAGAGGTTCCGCAGCTGGAGGAAAGTGGCCTAAAGCCTCAGAACGTTCCTCAAGAGGTTCCTCAGCTAGATGTTGTGGCCTACAACATCAAAAGAGGTTCCTCAGCTACAGGAACATGGCCGACAGCCTCAGAATATGTTCCTTAAATAGAGGAACATGGCCTTCAGGCATAGAATGTTCCCCAAGTGGTTCCTCAGCTGGAGGAAAGTGGCCTATAGCCTCAGAAGTGGTTCCTTAGCAAGAGGAAAGTGTCCTACAACCTCAGACCGTTACTAAAGAGGTTCGTTAGCTAGAGGAAAGTGTCCTACAGCCTCAGAACGTTCCTCAAGTGGTTCCTTATCTAGAGAAAAGTGGCCTACAGCCTCAGGAGAGGTACTTTAGTAAGAGGAACATGGCCTACAGCCTCATAAGAGGTTCCTTAGGTAGAGGAACGTGGCCTACAGCCTCAGAACGGTCCTCAAGAGGTTCCGTAGCTAGCGGAAAGTGGCCTACAGCCTCAGGAGAGGTTCTTTATTTACAGGAACGTGGCCTACTTACTCAGAAGAGGTTCCTTAGCTAGAGGAACATGGCCTTCAGCCACAGAAGGTTCCCCAAGAGGTTCCTTAACTAGAGGAAAGTGGCCTACAGCCTCAGGAGAGGTTCTTTATTTACAGGAACGTGGCCTACTTACTCAGAAGAGGATCCTTAGGTAGAGGAACATGGCCTATATCTTCAGAACCTTCCTCAGCTAGATGAAAGTGGGCTACAGCCTCAGGAGAGGTACTTTAGTTAGAGGAACGTGGCCTACAGCCTCAGAAGAGGTTCCTTAGATAGAGGAACGTGGACTACAGCCTCAGAACATTGCTGTAGAGGTTCCTTAGCAAGAGGAAAATGGCCTTCTAAGAACCTTACTCAAGATGTTCCTCAGCTACATTAAAGTGGCCTACAGCCTCAGAACATTCCTTAAGAGGCACCTTAAGTAGAAGAACAGGGCCTACAGACTCAGAACGTTCTTGAAGAGGTTCCTCATCTAGAGGAAAGCGGCCTATAGCCTCAGAAGATGTTCCCTATGTAGAGGAATGTGGCCTACAGCCTCAGAATATTCCTCACTTGGTTCCTCAGTTAGAGGAACATGGCCTACAGCTTCAGAACGTTCCTCAAGATGTTCTTTAGTTAGAGTAAGGTGGCCTACAGCATCAGAAGAGGTTCCTTAGCTAGAGGAACATCGCCTTCACCCACAGAATGTTCCCCAAGAGGTTCCGCAGCTGGAGGAAAGTGGCCTAAAGCCTCAGAACGTTCCTCAAGAGGTTCCTCAGCTAGATGTTGTGGCCTACAACATCAAAAGAGGTTCCTCAGCTACAGGAACATGGCCGACAGCCTCAGAATATGTTCCTTAAATAGAGGAACATGGCCTTCAGCCACAGAATGTTCCGCAAGTGGTTCCTCAGCTGGAGGAAAGTGGCCTATAGCCTCAGAAGTGGTTCCTTAGCAAGAGGAAAGTGTCCTACAACCTCAGACCGTTACTAAAGAGGTTCGTTAGCTAGAGGAAAGTGTCCTACAGCCTCAGAACGTTCCTCAAGTGGTTCCTTATCTAGAGAAAAGTGGCCTACAGCCTCAGGAGAGGTACTTTAGTAAGAGGAACATGGCCTACAGCCTCAGAACTTTCCTCAAGAGGTTCCGTAGCTAGCGGAAAGTGGTCTACAGCCTCAGGAGAGCTTCTTTATTTACAGGAACGTGGCCTACTTTCTCAGAAGAGGATCCTTAGCTAGAGGAACATGGCCTATATCCTCAGAACCTTCCTCAGCTAGATGAAAGTGGGCTACAGCCTCAGGAGAGGTTCCTTAGCTAGAGGAACATGGCCTTCAGCCACAGAATGTTCCCCAAGAGGTTCCTCAGCTGGAGGAAAGTGGTCTAAAGACTCAGTAAGGGTTTCTTAGCAAGAGGAAAGTGGCCTACAGGTCAGGAGAAGTTCTTTAGTTAGAGGAAAGGTGGCCTACAGCCTCAGAACGTTCCTCAAGAGGTTGCTTAGCTAGAGAAAAGTCGCCTAGAGCCTCAGGAGAGGTTCTTTAGCTAGAGGAACATGGCTTACAGCCTCCGAATGTTCCCCAAGAGGTTCCCCAGCTAGAGGAATGGAGCCTACAGCCTCAGAAGAGTTTCCTTAGCGAGAGGAACATGGCCTTCAGCCACAGAATGTTCCTCAAGAGGTTCCTCAGCTAGAGGAACGGAGCCTACAGCCTCAGAAAAGTTTCCTTAGCTACAGGATCATGGCCTACAGCGTCAGAACATTCCTCATGTGGTTCCTCAGTTAGAGGAAAATGGCCTACAGCCTCAGGAGCGGTTCTTTATTTACAGGAACGTGGCCTACAGCCTCAGAAGAAGTTCCTTAGCTAGAGGAACGTGGCCTACAGCCTCAGAAGATGTTCCTTAATGAGAGGAACATGGCCTTCAGCCACAGAATGTTCCCCAAGTGGTTCCTCAGCTGGAGGAAAGTGGCCTATAGCCTCAGAAGAGGTTCCTTAGATAGAGGAACGTGGACTACAGCTTCAGAACATTGCTGAAGAGGTTCCTTAGCAGGAGGAAAATGGCCTTCTAAGAACCTTACTCAAGATGATCCTCAGCTACATTAAAGTGGCCTACAGCCTCAGAACATTCCTTAAGAGGCACCTTAAGTAGAAGAACAGGGCTTACAGACTCAGAACGTTCTTGAAGAGGTTCCTCATCTAGAGGAAAGTGGCCTACAGCCTCAGAAGACGTTCCCTATGTAGAGGAATGTGGCCTACATCTTCAGAACGTTCCTCAAGAGGTTCCTTAGCTAAAGGAACATGGCCTACAGCCTCAGAACATTCCTCACTTGGTTCCTCAGTTAGAGGAACATGGCCTACAGCCTCAGAACGTTCCTCAAGAGGTTCCTTAACTAGAGGAAAGTGGCCTACAGCCTCAGAACGTTCCTCAAGAGGTTCCTTAACTAGAGGAAAGTGGCCTACAGTCTCAGGAGAGGTTCTTTATTTACAGGAACGTGGCCTACAGCCTCAGAAGAGTTTCCTTAGCTAGAGGAACATGGCCTTCAGCCACAGAATGTTCCCCAAGAGGTTCCTCAGCTAGAGGAACGGAGCCTACAGCCTCAGAAAAGTTTCCTTAGCTACAGGATCATGGCCTACAGCGTCAGAACATTCCTCATGTGGTTCCTCAGTTAGAGGAAAATGGCCTACAGCCTCAGCAGCGGTTCTTTATTTACAGGAACGTGGCCTACAGCCTCAGAAGAGGTTCCTTAGCTAGAGGAACGTGGCCTACAGCCTCAGAAGAGGTTCCTTAGCTAGAGGAACATGGCCTTCAGCCACAGAATGTTCCTCAAGAGGTTCCTTAGCTAGAGGAACGGAGCCTACAGCCTCAGAAGAGTTTCCTTAGCTACAGGAACGTGGCCTACAGCTTCAGAACATTCCTCATGTGGTTCCTCAGTTAGATGTTGTGGCCTACAGCATCAAAAGAGGTTCCTCAGCTACAGGAACATGGCCGACAGCCTCAGAAGATGTTCCTTAATGAGAGGAACATGGCCTTCAGCCACAGAATGTTCCCCAAGTGGTTCCTCAGCTGGAGGAAAGTGCCCTATAGCCTCAGAAGAGGTTCCTTAGCAAGAGGAAAGTGTCCTACAACCTCAGACCGTTACTAAAGAGGTTCCTTATCTAGAGAAAAGTGGCCTACAGCCTCAGGAGAGGTTCTTTAGTAAGAGGAACGTGGCCTACAGCCTCAGAAGAGGTTCCTTAGCAAGAGGAAAGTGTCCTACAACCTCAGATCGTTACTAAAGAGGCTCCTTAGCAAGAGGAAAGTGGCCTACAGCCTCAGAACGTTCCTCAAGAGGTTCCTTAGCTTGAGAAAAGTGGCCTACAGCCTCAGAAGAGGTTCCTTAGCAAGAGGAAAGTGGCCTATAGCCTCAGGAGCGGTTCTTTAGTTAGAGGAACGTGGCCTATAGCCTCAGAAGAGGTTCCTTAGCTAGAGGAACATGGCCTACAGCCTCAGAAGAGGTTCCTTTGGTAGAAGAACGTGGCCTACAGCCTCAGAACGGTCCTCAAGAGGTTCCTTAGCGAGCGGAAAGTGGCCTACAGCCTCAGGAGAGGTTCTTTATTTACAGGAACGTGGCCTACTTACTCAGAAGAGGTTCCTTAGCTAGAGGAACATGGCCTTCAGCCACAGAAGGTTCCCCAAGAGGTTCCTTAACTAGAGGAAAGTGGCCTACAGCCTCAGGAGAGGTTCCTTAGATAGAGGAACGTGGACTACAGCCTCAGAACATTCCTTAAGAGGCACCTTAAGTAGAAGAACAGGGCCTACAGACTCAGAACGTTCTTGAAGAGGTTCCTCATCTAGAGGAAAGCGGCCTATAGCCTCAGAAGACGTTCCCTATGTAGAGGAATGTGGCCTACAGCCTCAGAACATTCCTCACTTGGTTCCTCAGTTAGAGGAACATGGCCTACAGCTTCAGAACGTTCCTCAAGATGTTCTTTAGTTAGAGTAAGGTGGCCTACAGCATCAGAAGAGGTTCCTTAGCTAGAGGAACATCGCCTTCACCCACAGAATGTTCCCCAAGAGGTTCCGCAGCTGGAGGAAAGTGGCCTAAAGCCTCAGAACGTTCCTCAAGAGGTTCCTCAGCTAGATGTTGTGGCCTACAACATCAAAAGAGGTTCCTCAGCTACAGGAACATGGCCGACAGCCTCAGAATATGTTCCTTAAATAGAGGAACATGGCCTTCAGGCACAGAATGTTCCCCAAGTGGTTCCTCAGCTGGAGGAAAGTGGCCTATAGCCTCAGAAGTGGTTCCTTAGCAAGAGGAAAGTGTCCTACAACCTCAGACCGTTACTAAAGAGGTTCGTTAGCTAGAGGAAAGTGGCCTACAGCCTCAGAACGTTCCTCAAGAGGTTCCTTATCTAGAGAAAAGTGGCCTACAGCCTCAGGAGAGGTACTTTAGTAAGAGGAACATGGCCTACAGCCTCAGAAGAGGTTCCTTAGGTAGAGGAACGTGGCCTACAGCCTCAGAACGGTCCTCAAGAGGTTCCGTAGCTAGCGGAAAGTGACCTACAGCCTCAGGAGAGGTTCTTTATTTACAGGAACGTGGCCTACTTACTCAGAAGAGGATCCTTAGCTAGAGGAACATGGCCTATATCCTCAGAACCTTCCTCAGCTAGATGAAAGTGGGCTACAGCCTCAGGAGAGGTTCCTTAGCTAGAGGAACATGGCCTTCAGCCACAGAATGTTCCCCAAGAGGTTCCTCAGCTGGAGGAAAGTGGTCTAAAGACTCAGTAAGGGTTTCTTAGCAAGAGGAAAGTGGCCTACAGCCTCAGGAGAAGTTCTTTAGTTAGAGGAACGTGGCCTACAGCCTCAGAACGTTCCTCAAGAGGTTGCTTAGCTAGAGAAAAGTTGCCTAGAGCCTCAGGAGAGGTTCTTTAGCTAGAGGAACATGGCTTACAGCCTCCGAATGTTCCCCAAGAGGTTCCCCAGCTAGAGGAACGGAGCCTACAGCCTCAGAAGAGTTTCCTTAGCTACAGGACCATGGCCTAGAGTGTCAGAACATTCCTCATGTGGTTCCTCAGTTAGAGGAAAATGGCCTACAGCCTCTGGAGAGGTTCTTTATTCACAGGAACGTGGCCTACAGACTCAGAAGAGGTTCCTTAACTAGAGGAACATGGCCTATATCCTCAGAACCTTCCTCAGCTAGATGAAAGTGGGCTACAGCCTCAGGAGAGGTTCCTTAGCTAGAGGAACATGGCTTACAGCCTCCGAATGTTCCCCAAGAGGTTCCCCAGCTAGAGGAACGGAGCCTACAGCCTCAGAAGAGTTTCCTTAGCGAGAGGAACATGGCCTTCAGCCACAGAATGTTCCTCAAGAGGTTCCTCAGCTAGAGGAACGGAGCCTACAGCCTCAGAAAAGTTTCCTTAGCTACAGGATCATGGCCTACAGCGTCAGAACATTCCTCATGTGGTTCCTCAGTTAGAGGAAAATGGCCTAAAGCCTCAGGAGCGGTTCTTTATTTACAGGAACGTGGCCTACAGCCTCAGAAGAGGTTCCTTAGCTAGAGGAACGTGGCCTACAGCCTCAGAAGAGGTTCCTTAGATAGAGGAACGTGGACTACAGCTTCAGAACATTGCTGAAGAGGTTCCTTAGCAGGAGGAAAATGGCATTCTAAGAACCTTACTCAAGATGATCCTCAGCTACATTAAAGTGGCCTACAGCCTCAGAACATTCCTTAAGAGGCACCTTAAGTAGAAGAACAGGGCTTACAGACTCAGAACGTTCTTGAAGAGGTTCCTCATCTAGAGGAAAGTGGCCTACAGCCTCAGAAGACGTTCCCTATGTAGAGGAATGTGGCCTACATCTTCAGAACGTTCCTCAAGAGGTTCCTTAGCTAAAGGAACATGGCCTACAGCCTCAGAACATTCCTCACTTGGTTCCTCAGTTAGAGGAACATGGCCTACAGCCTCAGAACGTTCCTCAAGAGGTTCCTTAACTAGAGGAAAGTGGCCTACAGCCTCAGAACGTTCCTCAAGAAGTTCCTTAACTAGAGGAAAGTGGCCTACAGTCTCAGGAGAGGTTCTTTATTTACAGGAACGTGGCCTACAGCCTCAGAAGAGTTTCCTTAGCTAGAGGAACATGGCCTTCAGCCACAGAATGTTCCCCAAGAGGTTCCTCAGTTGGAGGAAATTGGCCTACAGCGTCAGAACTTTCCTCAAGAGGTTCCTTAGCTAGAGGAACATGGCCTTCAGCCACAGAATGTTCCCCAAGAGATTCCGCAGCTGGAGGAAAGTGGCCTACAGCCTCACAATATTTCTTAAGAGGTTTCTTAGCTAGAAGAACCTGGCCTACAGCCTCAGAACGTTCCTCAAGAGGTTCCTTAGCAAGAGGAATGTTTTCTACAGCATCAGAAGAGGTTCCTTAGCTAGAGGAACATGGCTTACAGCCTCAGAACGTTCCTCAAGAGGTTCCTTAGCTAGAGAAAAGTTGCCTACAGCCTCAGAAGAGGTTCTTTAGTAAGAGGAACGTGGCCTACAGCCTCAGAAGAGGTTCCTTAGATAGAGGAACGTGGACTACAGCCTCAGAACATTCCTTAAGAGGCACCTTAAGTAGAAGAACAGGGCCTACAGACTCAGAACGTTCTTGAAGAGGTTCCTCATCTAGAGGAAAGCGGCCTATAGCCTCAGAAGACGTTCCCTATGTAGAGGAATGTGGCCTACAGCCTCAGAACATTCCTCACTTGGTTCCTCAGTTAGAGGAACATGGCCTACAGCTTCAGAACGTTCCTCAAGATGTTCTTTAGTTAGAGTAAGGTGGCCTACAGCCTCAGAACGTTCCTCAAGTGGTTCCTTATCTAGAGAAAAGTGGCCTACAGCCTCAGGAGAGGTTCTTTATTTACAGGAACGTGGCCTACTTACTCAGAAGAGGTTCCTTAGCTAGAGGAACATGGCCTTCAGCCACAGAAGGTTCCCCAAGAGGTTCCTTAACTAGAGGAAAGTGGCCTACAGCCTCAGGAGAGGTTCTTTATTTACAGGAACGTGGCCTACTTACTCAGAAGAGGATCCCTAGGTAGAGGAACATGGCCTATATCTTCAGAACCTTCCTCAGCTAGATGAAAGTGGGCTACAGCCTCAGGAGAGGTACTTTAGTTAGAGGAACGTGGCCTACAGCCTCAGAAGAGGTTCCTTAGATAGAGGAACGTGGACTACAGCCTCAGAACATTGCTGTAGAGGTTCCTTAGCAAGAGGAAAATGGCCTTCTTAGAACCTTACTCAAGATGTTCCTCAGCTACATTAAAGTGACCTACAGCCTCAGAACATTCCTTAAGAGGCACCTTAAGTAGAAGAACAGGGCCTACAGACTCAGAACGTTCCTGAAGAGGTTCCTCATCTAGAGGAAAGCGGCCTATAGCCTCAGAAGACGTTCCCTATGTAGAGGAATGTGGCCTACATCTTCAGAACGTTCCTCAAGAGGTTCCTTAGCTAAAGGAACATGGCCTACAGCCTCAGAACATTCCTCACTTGGTTCCTCAGTTAGAGGAAAGTGGCCTACAGCCTCAGGAGAGGTTCCTTAGCTAGAGGACCATGGCTTACAGCCTCAGAACGTTCCTAAAGAGGTTCCATAGCTAGAGAAACATGGCCTACAGACATAGAACGTCCCTGAAGCGGTTCCTTAGCAAGAGGAATGTGTTCTACAGCCTCAGAAGAGGTTCCTTAGCTAGAGGAAATTGACCTACAGCCTCAGAACGTTCCTCAAGAGGTTCCTCAGCTAGATGTTGTGGCCTACAGCATCAAAAGAGGTTCCTCAGCTACAGGAACATGGCCGACAGCCTCAGAAGACGTTCCTTAACTAGAGGAACATGGCCTTCAGCCACAGAATGTTCCCCAAGTGGTTCCTCAGCTGGAGGAAAGTGGCCTATAGCCTCAGAAGTGGTTCCTTAGCAAGAGGAAAGTGTCCTACAACCTCAGACCCTTACTAAAGAGGTTCCTTAGCTAGAGGAAAGTGGCCTACAGCCTCAGAACGTTCCTCAAGAGGTTCCTTATCTAGAGAAAAGTGGCCTACAGCCTCAAGAGAGGTTCTTTAGTAAGAGGAACGTGGCCTACAGCCTCAGAAGAGGTTCCTTAGATAGAGGAACGTGGACTACAGCCTCAGAACATTGCTGAAGAGGTTCATTAGCAAGAGGAAAATGGCCTTCTTAGAACCTTACTCAAGATGTTCCTCAGCTACATTAAAGTGGCCTACAGCCTCAGAACATTCCTTAAGAGGCACCTTAAGTAGAACAACAGGGCCTACAGACTCAGAACGTTCTTGAAGAGGTTCCTCATCTAGAGGAAAGCGGCCTATAGCCTCAGAAGACGTTCCCTATGTAGAGGAATGTGGCCTACATCTTCAGAACGTTCCTCAAGAGGTTCCTTAGCTAAAGGAACATGGCCTACAGCCTTAGAACATTCGTCACTTGGTTCCTCAGTTAGAGGAAAGTGGCCTACAGCCTCAGGAGAGGTTCCTTAGGTAGAGGAACATGGCTTACAGCCTCAGAACGTTCCTCAAGAGGTTCCTTAGCTAGAGAAACATGGCCTACAGACATAGAATGTTCCACAAGATGTTCTTAAGATAGAGGAAAGTGCCCTACAGTGTCAGAAGAGGTTCTTTAGTTAGAGGAATGTGCCCTACAGCCTCAGAACGTTCCACAAGAGGTTCCTTAGCTAGAGGAAAGTGGCCTACAGCATCATAAGAGGTTCCTTAGCTAGAGGAACATTGCCTACAGACTCAGAACGTTCCTCAAGAGGTTCCATAGCTAGAGAAACATGGCCTACAGACATAGAACGTTCCGCAAGAGTTTCCTTAGCTAGAGGAAAGTGGCCTACAGCCTCAGGAGAGGTTCCTTAGTTAGAGGAACGTGCCCTACGGCCTTGGTAGAGGTTCCTGAGCTAGAGGAACATGGCTTACAGCCTCAGAATGTTCCCCAAAAGGTTCCCCAGCTGGAGGAAAGTGGCCTACAGCCTCAGAACGTTCCTCAAGAGGTTCCTCAGCTCAATGAAAGTGGGCTACAGCATCAGAAGAGGTTCCTTAGCTAGAGGAACATGGCCTACAGCCTCAGAACGTTCCTCAAGAGGTTCCTCAGCTACAGGAACATGGCCTACTGCCTCAGAAGAGGTTCCTTAGCTAGAGGAACATGGCCTAAAGCCTCAGAACGTTCCCCAAGAGGTTCTTTAGTTAGAGGAAGGTGGCCTAAAGCATCAGAAGAGGTTCCTTAGCTAGAGGAACATGGTCTACAGCCTCAGAACGTTCCTCAAGAGGTTCCTTAGCAAGAGGAATGTGTTCTACAGCCTCAGAAGAGGTTCCTTAGCTAGAGGAAATTGACCTACAGCCTCAGAACGTTCCTCAAGAGGTTCCTCAGCTAGATGTTGTGGCCTACAGCATCAAAAGAGGTTCCTCAGCTACAGGAACATGGCCGACAGCCTTAGAATACGTTCCTTAACTAGAGGAACATGGCCTTCAGCCACAGAATGTTCCCCAAGTGGTTCCTCAGCTGGAGGAAAGTGGCCTATAGCCTCAGAAATGGTTCCTTAGCAAGAGGAAAGTGTCCTACAACCTCAGACCGTTACTAAAGAGGTTCCTTAGCTAGAGGAAAGTGGCCTACAGCCTCAGAACGTTCCTCAAGAGGTTCCTTATCTAGAGAAAAGTGGCCTACAGCCCCAAGAGAGGTTCTTTAGTAAGAGGAACGTGGCCTACAGCCTCAGAAGAGGTTCCTTAGATAGAGGAACGTGGACTACAGCCTCAGAACATTGCTGAAGAGGTTCATTAGCAAGAGGAAAATGGCCTTCTTAGAACCTTACTCAAGATGTTCCTCAGCTACATTAAAGTGACCTACAGCCTCAGCACATTCCTTAAGAGGCACCTTAAGTAGAAGAACAGGGCCTACAGACTCAGAACGTTCTTGAAGAGGTTCCTCATCTAGAGGAAAGCGGCCTATAGCCTCAGAAGATGTTCCCTATGTAGAGGAATGTGGCCTACATCTTCAGAACGTTCCTCAAGAGGTTCCTTAGCTAAAGGAACATGGCCTACAGCCTTAGAACATTCGTCACTTGGTTCCTCAGTTAGAGGAAAGTGGCCTACAGCCTCAGGAGAGGTTCCTTAGGTAGAGGAACATGGCTTACAGCTTCAGAACGTTCCTCAAGAGGTTCCTTAGCTAGAGAAACATGGCCTACAGACATAGAATGTTCCACAAGATGTTCTTAAGATAGAGGAAAGTGCCCTACAGTGTCAGAAGAGGTTCTTTAGTTAGAGGAATTTGCCCTACAGCCTCAGAACGTTCCACAAGAGGTTCCTTAGCTAGAGGAAAGTGGCCTACAGCATCATAAGAGGTTCCTTAGCTAGAGGAACATTGCCTACAGACTCAGAACGTTCCTCAAGAGGTTCCATAGCTAGAGAAACATGGCCTACAGACATAGAACGTTCCGCAAGAGGTTCCTTAGCTAGAGGAAAGTGGACTACAGCCTCAGGAGAGGTTCCTTAGTTAGAGGAACGTGCCCTACGGCCTTGGTAGAGGTTCCTGAGCTAGAGGAAATTGACCTACAGCCTCAGAACGTTCCTCAAGAGTTTCCTCAGCTAGATGTTGTGGCCTACAGCATCAAAAGAGGTTCCTCAGCTACAGGAACATGGCCGACAGCCTTAGAATACGTTCCTTAACTAGAGGAACATGGCCTTCAGCCACAGAATGTTCCCCAAGTGGTTCCTCAGCTGGAGGAAAGTGCCCTATAGCCTCAGAAGTGGTTCCTTAGCAAGAGGAAAGTGTCCTACAACCTCAGACCGTTACTAAAGAGGTTCCTTAGCTAGAGGAAAGTGGCCTACAGCCTCAGAACGTTCCTCAAGAGGTTCCTTATCTAGAGAAAAGTGGCCTACAGCCTCAAGAGAGGTTCTTTAGTAAGAGGAACGTGGCCTACAGCCTCAGAAGAGGTTCCTTAGCTAGAGGAAAGTGGCCTACAGCCTCAGGAGAGGTTCCTTAGTTAGAGGAACGTGCCCTACGGCCTTGGTAGAGATTCCTGAGCTAGAGGAACATGGCTTACAGCCTCAGAATGTTCCCCAAAAGGTTCCCCAGCTGGAGGAAAGTGGCTTACAGCCTCAGAACGTTCCTCAAGAGGTTCCTCAGCTCAATGAAAGTGGGCTACAGCATCAGAAGAGGTTCCTTAGATAGAGGAAATTGGCCTACAGCCTCAGAACATTCCTCAAGAGGTTCCTCAGCTACAGGAACATGGCCTACTGCCTCAGAAGAGGTTCCTTAGCTAGAGGAACATGGCCTACAGCCTCAGAACGTTCCTCAAGAGGTTCCTCAGCTACAGGAACATGGCCTACTGCCTCAGAAGAGGTTCCTTAGCTAGAGGAACATGGCCTAAAGCCTCAGAACGTTCCCCAAGAGGTTCTTTAGTTAGAGGAAGGTGGCCTACAGCATCAGAAGAGGTTCCTTAGCTAGAGGAACATGGTCTACAGCCTCAGAACGTTCCTCAAGAGGTTCCTCAGCTAGATGTTGTGGCCTACAGCATCAAAAGAGGTTCCTCAGCTACAGGAACATGGCCGACAGCCTTAGAATACGTTCCTTAACTAGAGGAACATGGCCTTCAGCCACAGAATGTTCCCCAAGTGGTTCCTCAGCTGGAGGAAAGTGGCCTATAGCCTCAGAAATGGTTCCTTAGCAAGAGGAAAGTGTCCTACAACCTCAGACCGTTACTAAAGAGGTTCCTTAGCTAGAGGAAAGTGGCCTACAGCCTCAGAACGTTCCTCAAGAGGTTCCTTATCTAGAGAAAAGTGGCCTACAGCCCCAAGAGAGGTTCTTTAGTAAGAGGAACGTGGCCTACAGCCTCAGAAGAGGTTCCTTAGATAGAGGAACGTGGACTACAGCCTCAGAACATTGCTGAAGAGGTTCATTAGCAAGAGGAAAATGGCCTTCTTAGAACCTTACTCAAGATGTTCCTCAGCTACATTAAAGTGACCTACAGCCTCAGCACATTCCTTAAGAGGCACCTTAAGTAGAAGAACAGGGCCTACAGACTCAGAACGTTCTTGAAGAGGTTCCTCATCTAGAGGAAAGCGGCCTATAGCCTCAGAAGATGTTCCCTATGTAGAGGAATGTGGCCTACATCTTCAGAACGTTCCTCAAGAGGTTCCTTAGCTAAAGGAACATGGCCTACAGCCTTAGAACATTCGTCACTTGGTTCCTCAGTTAGAGGAAAGTGGCCTACAGCCTCAGGAGAGGTTCCTTAGGTAGAGGAACATGGCTTACAGCTTCAGAACGTTCCTCAAGAGGTTCCTTAGCTAGAGAAACATGGCCTACAGACATAGAATGTTCCACAAGATGTTCTTAAGATAGAGGAAAGTGCCCTACAGTGTCAGAAGAGGTTCTTTAGTTAGAGGAATTTGCCCTACAGCCTCAGAACGTTCCACAAGAGGTTCCTTAGCTAGAGGAAAGTGGCCTACAGCATCATAAGAGGTTCCTTAGCTAGAGGAACATTGCCTACAGACTCAGAACGTTCCTCAAGAGGTTCCATAGCTAGAGAAACATGGCCTACAGACATAGAACGTTCCGCAAGAGGTTCCTTAGCTAGAGGAAAGTGGACTACAGCCTCAGGAGAGGTTCCTTAGTTAGAGGAACGTGCCCTACGGCCTTGGTAGAGGTTCCTGAGCTAGAGGAAATTGACCTACAGCCTCAGAACGTTCCTCAAGAGTTTCCTCAGCTAGATGTTGTGGCCTACAGCATCAAAAGAGGTTCCTCAGCTACAGGAACATGGCCGACAGCCTTAGAATACGTTCCTTAACTAGAGGAACATGGCCTTCAGCCACAGAATGTTCCCCAAGTGGTTCCTCAGCTGGAGGAAAGTGCCCTATAGCCTCAGAAGTGGTTCCTTAGCAAGAGGAAAGTGTCCTACAACCTCAGACCGTTACTAAAGAGGTTCCTTAGCTAGAGGAAAGTGGCCTACAGCCTCAGAACGTTCCTCAAGAGGTTCCTTATCTAGAGAAAAGTGGCCTACAGCCTCAAGAGAGGTTCTTTAGTAAGAGGAACGTGGCCTACAGCCTCAGAAGAGGTTCCTTAGCTAGAGGAAAGTGGCCTACAGCCTCAGGAGAGGTTCCTTAGTTAGAGGAACGTGCCCTACGGCCTTGGTAGAGGTTCCTGAGCTAGAGGAACATGGCTTACAGCCTCAGAATGTTCCCCAAAAGGTTCCCCAGCTGGAGGAAAGTGGCTTACAGCCTCAGAACGTTCCTCAAGAGGTTCCTCAGCTCAATGAAAGTGGGCTACAGCATCAGAAGAGGTTCCTTAGATAGAGGAAATTGGCCTACAGCCTCAGAACATTCCTCAAGAGGTTCCTCAGCTACAGGAACATGGCCTACTGCCTCAGAAGAGGTTCCTTAGCTAGAGGAACATGGCCTACAGCCTCAGAACGTTCCTCAAGAGGTTCCTCAGCTACAGGAACATGGCCTACTGCCTCAGAAGAGGTTCCTTAGCTAGAGGAACATGGCCTAAAGCCTCAGAACGTTCCCCAAGAGGTTCTTTAGTTAGAGGAAGGTGGCCTACAGCATCAGAAGAGGTTCCTTAGCTAGAGGAACATGGTCTACAGCCTCAGAACGTTCCTCAAGAGGTTCCTTAGCAAGAGGAATGTGTTCTACAGCCTCAGAAGAGGTTCCTTAGCTAGAGGAAATTGACCTACAGCCTCAGAACGTTCCTCAAGAGGTTCCTCAGCTAGATGTTGTGGCCTACAGCATCAAAAGAGGTTCCTCAGCTACAGGAACATGGCCGACAGCCTTAGAATACGTTCCTTAACTAGAGGAACATGGCCTTCAGCCACAGAATGTTCCCCAAGTGGTTCCTCAGCTGGAGGAAAGTGGCCTATAGCCTCAGAAGTGGTTCCTTAGCAATAGGAAAGTGTCCTACAACCTCAGACGGTTACTAAAGAGGTTCCTTAGCTAGAGGAAAGTGGCCTACAGCCTCAGAACGTTCCTCAAGAGGTTCCTTATCTAGAGAAAAGTGGCCTACAGCCTCAAGAGAGGTTCTTTAGTAAGAGGAACGTGGCCTACAGCCTCAGAAGAGGTTCCTTAGATAGAGGAACATGGACTACAGCCTCAGAACATTGCTGAAGAGGTTCATTAGCAAGAGGAAAATGGCCTTCTTAGAACCTTACTCAAGATGTTCCTCAGCTACATTAAAGTGACCTACAGCCTCAGAACATTCCTTAAGAGGCACCTTAAGTAGAAGAACAGGGCCTACAGACTCAGAACGTTCCTGAAGAGGTTCCTCATCTAGAGGAAAGCGGCCTATAGCCTCAGAAGACGTTCCCTATGTAGAGGAATGTGGCCTACATCTTCAGAACGTTCCTCAAGAGGTTCCTTAGATAAAGGAACATGGCCTACAGCCTTAGAACATTCCTCACTTGGTTCCTCAGTTAGAGGAAAGTGGCCTACAGCCTCAGGAGAGGTTCCTTAGCTAGAGGAACATGGCTTACAGTCTCAGAACGTTCCTCAAGAGGTTCCTTAGCTAGAGAAACATGGCCTACAGACATAGAATGTTCCACAAGATGTTCTTAAGATAGAGGAAAGTGCCCTACAGTGTCAGAAGAGGTTCTTTAGTTAGAAGAATGTGCCCTACAGCCTCAGAACGTTCTGCAAGAGGTTCCTTAGCTAGAGGAAAGTGGCCTACAGCATCATAAGAGGTTCCTTAGCTAGAGGAACATTGCCTACAGACTCAGAACATTCCTCAAGAGGTTCCATAGCTAGAGAAACATGGCCTACAGACATAGAACGTTCCGCAAGAGGTTCCTTAGCTAGAGGAAAGTGGCCTACAGCCTCAGGAGAGGTTCCTTAGTTAGAGGAACGTGCCCTACGGCCTTGGTAGAGGTTCCTGAGCTAGAGGAACATGGCTTACAGCCTCAGAATGTTCCCCAAGAGGTTCCCCAGCTGGAGGAAAGTGGCCTACAGCCTCAGAACGTTCCTCAAGAGGTTCCTCAGCTCAATGAAAGTGGGCTACAGTATCAGAAGAGGTTCCTTAGATAGAGGAAATTGGCCTATAGCCTCAGAACATTCCTCAAGAGGTTCCTCAGCTACAGGAACATGGCCTACTGCCTCAGAAGAGGTTCCTTAGCTAGAGGAACATGGCCTACAGCCTCAGAACGTTCCTCAAGAGGTTCCTCAGCTACAGGAACATGGCCTACTGCCTCAGAAGAGGTTCCTTAGCTAGAGGAACATGGCCTAAAGCCTCAGAACGTTCCCCAAGAGGTTCTTTAGTTAGAGGAAGGTGGCCTACAGCATCAGAAGAGGTTCCTTAGCTAGAGGAACATGGTCTACAGCCTCAGAACGTTCCTCAAGAGGTTCCTTAGCAAGAGGAATGTGTTCTACAGCCTCAGAAGAGGTTCCTTAGCTAGAGGAAATTGACCTACAGCCTCAGAACGTTCCTCAAGAGGTTCCTCAGCTAGATGTTGTGGCCTACAGCATCAAAAGAGGTTCCTCAGCTACAGGAACATGGCCGACAGCCTTAGAATACGTTCCTTAACTAGAGGAACATGGCCTTCAGCCACAGAATGTTCCCCAAGTGGTTCCTCAGCTGGAGGAAAGTGGCCTATAGCCTCAGAAGTGGTTCCTTAGCAAGAGGAAAGTGTCCTACAACCTCAGACCGTTACTAAAGAGGTTCCTTAGCTAGAGGAAAGTGGCCTACAGCCTCAGAACGTTCCTCAAGAGGTTCCTTATCTAGAGAAAAGTGGCCTACAGCCTCAAGAGAGGTTCTTTAGTAAGAGGAACGTGGCCTACAGCCTCAGAAGAGGTTCCTTAGCTAGAGGAAAGTGGCCTACAGCCTCAGGAGAGGTTCCTTAGTTAGAGGAACGTGCCCTACGGCCTTGGTAGAGGTTCTTGAGCTAGAGGAACATGGCTTACAGCCTCAGAATGTTCCCCAAAAGGTTCCCCAGCTGGAGGAAAGTGGCCTACAGCCTCAGAACGTTCCTCAAGAGGTTCCTCAGCTCAATGAAAGTGGGCTACAGCATCAGAAGAGGTTCCTTAGATAGAGGAAATTGGCCTACAGCCTCAGAACATTCCTCAAGAGGTTCCTCAGCTACAGGAACATGGCCTACTGCCTCAGAAGAGGTTCCTTAGCTAGAGGAACATGGCCTACAGCCTCAGAACGTTCCTCAAGAGGTTCCTCAGCTACAGGAACATGGCCTACTGCCTCAGAAGAGGTTCCTTAGCTAGAGGAACATGGCCTAAAGCCTCAGAACGTTCCCCAAGAGGTTCTTTAGTTAGAGGAAGGTGGCCTACAGCATCAGAAGAGGTTCCTTAGCTAGAGGAACATGGTCTACAGCCTCAGAACGTTCCTCAAGAGGTTCCTTAGCAAGAGGAATGTGTTCTACAGCCTCAGAAGAGGTTCCTTAGCTAGAGGAAATTGACCTACAGCCTCAGAACGTTCCTCAAGAGGTTCCTCAGCTAGATGTTGTGGCCTACAGCATCAAAAGAGGTTCCTCAGCTACAGGAACATGGCCGACAGCCTTAGAATACGTTCCTTAACTAGAGGAACATGGCCTTCAGCCACAGAATGTTCCCCAAGTGGTTCCTCAGCTGGAGGAAAGTGGCCTATAGCCTCAGAAGTGGTTCCTTAGCAATAGGAAAGTGTCCTACAACCTCAGACGGTTACTAAAGAGGTTCCTTAGCTAGAGGAAAGTGGCCTACAGCCTCAGAACGTTCCTCAAGAGGTTCCTTATCTAGAGAAAAGTGGCCTACAGCCTCAGGAGAGGTACTTTAGTAAGAGGAACATGGCCTACAGCCTCAGAAGAGGTTCCTTAGGTAGAGGAACGTGGCCTACAGCCTCAGAACGGTCCTCAAGAGGTTCCGTAGCTAGCGGAAAGTGACCTACAGCCTCAGGAGAGGTTCTTTATTTACAGGAACGTGGCCTACTTACTCAGAAGAGGATCCTTAGCTAGAGGAACATGGCCTATATCCTCAGAACGTTCCTCAAGAGGTTCCTTATCTAGAGAAAAGTGGCCTACAGCCTCAAGAGAGGTTCTTTAGTAAGAGGAACATGGACTACAGCCTCAGAACATTGCTGAAGAGGTTCATTAGCAAGAGGAAAATGGCCTTCTTAGAACCTTACTCAAGATGTTCCTCAGCTACATTAAAGTGACCTACAGCCTCAGAACATTCCTTAAGAGGCACCTTAAGTAGAAGAACAGGGCCTACAGACTCAGAACGTTCCTGAAGAGGTTCCTCATCTAGAGGAAAGCGTCCTATAGCCTCAGAAGACGTTCCCTATGTAGAGGAATGTGGCCTACATCTTCAGAACGTTCCTCAAGAGGTTCCTTAGATAAAGGAACATGGCCTACAGCCTTAGAACATTCCTCACTTGGTTCCTCAGTTAGAGGAAAGTGGCCTACAGCCTCAGGAGAGGTTCCTTAGCTAGAGGAACATGGCTTACAGTCTCAGAACGTTCCTCAAGAGGTTCCTTAGCTAGAGAAACATGGCCTACAGACATAGAATGTTCCACAAGATGTTCTTAAGATAGAGGAAAGTGCCCTACAGTGTCAGAAGAGGTTCTTTAGTTAGAAGAATGTGCCCTACAGCCTCAGAACGTTCTGCAAGAGGTTCCTTAGCTAGAGGAAAGTGGCCTACAGCATCATAAGAGGTTCCTTAGCTAGAGGAACATTGCCTACAGACTCAGAACATTCCTCAAGAGGTTCCATAGCTAGAGAAACATGGCCTACAGACATAGAACGTTCCGCAAGAGGTTCCTTAGCTAGAGGAAAGTGGCCTACAGCCTCAGGAGAGGTTCCTTAGTTAGAGGAACGTGCCCTACGGCCTTGGTAGAGGTTCCTGAGCTAGAGGAACATGGCTTACAGCCTCAGAATGTTCCCCAAGAGGTTCCCCAGCTGGAGGAAAGTGGCCTACAGCCTCAGAACGTTCCTCAAGAGGTTCCTCAGCTCAATGAAAGTGGGCTACAGTATCAGAAGAGGTTCCTTAGATAGAGGAAATTGGCCTATAGCCTCAGAACATTCCTCAAGAGGTTCCTCAGCTACAGGAACATGGCCTACTGCCTCAGAAGAGGTTCCTTAGCTAGAGGAACATGGCCTACAGCCTCAGAACGTTCCTCAAGAGGTTCCTCAGCTACAGGAACATGGCCTACTGCCTCAGAAGAGGTTCCTTAGCTAGAGGAACATGGCCTAAAGCCTCAGAACGTTCCCCAAGAGGTTCTTTAGTTAGAGGAAGGTGGCCTACAGCATCAGAAGAGGTTCCTTAGCTAGAGGAACATGGTCTACAGCCTCAGAACGTTCCTCAAGAGGTTCCTTAGCAAGAGGAATGTGTTCTACAGCCTCAGAAGAGGTTCCTTAGCTAGAGGAAATTGACCTACAGCCTCAGAACGTTCCTCAAGAGGTTCCTCAGCTAGATGTTGTGGCCTACAGCATCAAAAGAGGTTCCTCAGCTACAGGAACATGGCCGACAGCCTTAGAATACGTTCCTTAACTAGAGGAACATGGCCTTCAGCCACAGAATGTTCCCCAAGTGGTTCCTCAGCTGGAGGAAAGTGGCCTATAGCCTCAGAAGTGGTTCCTTAGCAAGAGGAAAGTGTCCTACAACCTCAGACCGTTACTAAAGAGGTTCCTTAGCTAGAGGAAAGTGGCCTACAGCCTCAGAACGTTCCTCAAGAGGTTCCTTATCTAGAGAAAAGTGGCCTACAGCCTCAAGAGAGGTTCTTTAGTAAGAGGAACGTGGCCTACAGCCTCAGAAGAGGTTCCTTAGCTAGAGGAAAGTGGCCTACAGCCTCAGGAGAGGTTCCTTAGTTAGAGGAACGTGCCCTACGGCCTTGGTAGAGGTTCTTGAGCTAGAGGAACATGGCTTACAGCCTCAGAATGTTCCCCAAAAGGTTCCCCAGCTGGAGGAAAGTGGCCTACAGCCTCAGAACGTTCCTCAAGAGGTTCCTCAGCTCAATGAAAGTGGGCTACAGCATCAGAAGAGGTTCCTTAGATAGAGGAAATTGGCCTACAGCCTCAGAACATTCCTCAAGAGGTTCCTCAGCTACAGGAACATGGCCTACTGCCTCAGAAGAGGTTCCTTAGCTAGAGGAACATGGCCTACAGCCTCAGAACGTTCCTCAAGAGGTTCCTCAGCTACAGGAACATGGCCTACTGCCTCAGAAGAGGTTCCTTAGCTAGAGGAACATGGCCTAAAGCCTCAGAACGTTCCCCAAGAGGTTCTTTAGTTAGAGGAAGGTGGCCTACAGCATCAGAAGAGGTTCCTTAGCTAGAGGAACATGGTCTACAGCCTCAGAACGTTCCTCAAGAGGTTCCTTAGCAAGAGGAATGTGTTCTACAGCCTCAGAAGAGGTTCCTTAGCTAGAGGAAATTGACCTACAGCCTCAGAACGTTCCTCAAGAGGTTCCTCAGCTAGATGTTGTGGCCTACAGCATCAAAAGAGGTTCCTCAGCTACAGGAACATGGCCGACAGCCTTAGAATACGTTCCTTAACTAGAGGAACATGGCCTTCAGCCACAGAATGTTCCCCAAGTGGTTCCTCAGCTGGAGGAAAGTGGCCTATAGCCTCAGAAGTGGTTCCTTAGCAATAGGAAAGTGTCCTACAACCTCAGACGGTTACTAAAGAGGTTCCTTAGCTAGAGGAAAGTGGCCTACAGCCTCAGAACGTTCCTCAAGAGGTTCCTTATCTAGAGAAAAGTGGCCTACAGCCTCAGGAGAGGTACTTTAGTAAGAGGAACATGGCCTACAGCCTCAGAAGAGGTTCCTTAGGTAGAGGAACGTGGCCTACAGCCTCAGAACGGTCCTCAAGAGGTTCCGTAGCTAGCGGAAAGTGACCTACAGCCTCAGGAGAGGTTCTTTATTTACAGGAACGTGGCCTACTTACTCAGAAGAGGATCCTTAGCTAGAGGAACATGGCCTATATCCTCAGAACGTTCCTCAAGAGGTTCCTTATCTAGAGAAAAGTGGCCTACAGCCTCAAGAGAGGTTCTTTAGTAAGAGGAACATGGACTACAGCCTCAGAACATTGCTGAAGAGGTTCATTAGCAAGAGGAAAATGGCCTTCTTAGAACCTTACTCAAGATGTTCCTCAGCTACATTAAAGTGACCTACAGCCTCAGAACATTCCTTAAGAGGCACCTTAAGTAGAAGAACAGGGCCTACAGACTCAGAACGTTCCTGAAGAGGTTCCTCATCTAGAGGAAAGCGTCCTATAGCCTCAGAAGACGTTCCCTATGTAGAGGAATGTGGCCTACATCTTCAGAACGTTCCTCAAGAGGTTCCTTAGATAAAGGAACATGGCCTACAGCCTTAGAACATTCCTCACTTGGTTCCTCAGTTAGAGGAAAGTGGCCTACAGCCTCAGGAGAGGTTCCTTAGCTAGAGGAACATGGCTTACAGTCTCAGAACGTTCCTCAAGAGGTTCCTTAGCTAGAGAAACATGGCCTACAGACATAGAATGTTCCACAAGATGTTCTTAAGATAGAGGAAAGTGCCCTACAGTGTCAGAAGAGGTTCTTTAGTTAGAAGAATGTGCCCTACAGCCTCAGAACGTTCTGCAAGAGGTTCCTTAGCTAGAGGAAAGTGGCCTACAGCATCATAAGAGGTTCCTTAGCTAGAGGAACATTGCCTACAGACTCAGAACATTCCTCAAGAGGTTCCATAGCTAGAGAAACATGGCCTACAGACATAGAACGTTCCGCAAGAGGTTCCTTAGCTAGAGGAAAGTGGACTACAGCCTCAGGAGAGGTTCCTTAGTTAGAGGAACGTGCCCTACGGCCTTGGTAGAGGTTCCTGAGCTAGAGGAACATGGCTTACAGCCTCAGAATCTTCCCCAAGAGGTTCCCCAGCTGGAGGAAAGTGGCCTACAGCCTCAGAACGTTCCTCAAGAGGTTCCTCAGCTCAATGAAAGTGGGCTACAGTATCAGAAGAGGTTCCTTAGATAGAGGAAATTGGCCTATAGCCTCAGAACATTCCTCAAGAGGTTCCTCAGCTACAGGAACATGGCCTACTGCCTCAGAAGAGGTTCCTTAGCTAGAGGAACATGGCCTACAGCCTCAGAACATTCCTCAAGAGGTTCCTCAGCTACAGGAACATGGCCTACTGCCTCAGAAGAGGTTCCTTAGCTAGAGGAACATGGCCTAAAGCCTCAGAACGTTCCCCAAGAGGTTCTTTAGTTAGAGGAAGGTGGCCTACAGCATCAGAAGAGGTTCCTTAGCTAGAGGAACATGGTCTACAGCCTCAGAACGTTCCTCAAGAGGTTCCTGAGCAAGAGGAATGTGTTCTACAGCCTCAGAAGAGGTTCCTTAGCTAGAGGAAATTGACCTACAGCCTCAGAACGTTCCTCAAGAGGTTCCTCAGCTAGATGTTGTGGCCTACAGCATCAAAAGTGGTTCCTCAGCTACAGGAACATGGCCGACAGCCTCAGAATATGTTCCTTAAATAGAGGAACATGGCCTTCAGCCACAGAATGTTCCCCAAGTGGTTCCTCAGCTGGAGGAAAGTGGCCTATAGCCTCAGAAGTGGTTCCTTAGCAAGAGGAAAGTGTCCTACAACCTCAGACCATTACTAAAGAGGTTCGTTAGCTAGAGGAAAGTGTCCTACAGCCTCAGAACGTTCCTCAAGTGGTTCCTTATCTAGAGAAAAGTGGCCTACAGCCTCAGGAGAGGTACTTTAGTAAGAGGAACATGGCCTACAGCCTCAGAAGAGGTTCCTTAGGTAGAGGAACGTGGCCTACAGCCTCAGGAGAGGTTCCTTAGCTAGAGGAACATGGCCTTCAGCCACAGAATGTTCCCCAAGAGGTTCCTCAGCTGGAGGAAAGTGGTCTAAAGACTCAGTAAGGGTTTCTTAGCAAGAGGAAAGTGGCCTACAGCCTCAGGAGAAGTTCTTTAGTTAGAGGAACGTGGCCTACAGCCTCAGAACGTTCCTCAAGAGGTTGCTTAGCTAGAGAAAAGTCGCCTAGAGCCTCAGGAGAGGTTCTTTAGCTAGAGGAACATGGCTTACAGCCTCCGAATGTTCCCCAAGAGGTTCCCCAGCTAGAGGAATGGAGCCTACAGCCTCAGAAGAGTTTCCTTAGCTACAGGACCATGGCCTAGAGTGTCAGAACATTCCTCATGTGGTTCCTCAGTTAGAGGAAAATGGCCCACAGCCTCTGGAGAGGTTCTTTATTCACAGGAACGTGGCCTACAGACTCAGAAGAGGTTCCTTAACTAGAGGAACATGGCCTATATCCTCAGAACCTTCCTCAGCTAGATGAAAGTGGGCTACAGCCTCAGGAGAGGTTCCTTAGCTAGAGGAACATGGCTTACAGCCTCAGAACGTTCCTCAAGAGGTTCCTCAGCTACAGGAACATGGCCTACTGCCTCAGAAGAGGTTCCTTAGCTAGAGGAACATGGCCTAAAGCCTCAGAACGTTCCCCAAGAGGTTCTTTAGTTAGAGGAAGGTGGCCTACAGCATCAGAAGAGGTTCCTTAGCTAGAGGAACATGGTCTACAGCCTCAGAACGTTCCTCAAGAGGTTCCTTAGCAAGAGGAATGTGTTCTACAGCCTCAGAAGAGGTTCCTCAGTTAGAGGAAAGTGGCCTACAGCCTCAGGAGAGGTTCCTTAGCTAGAGGACCATGGCTTACAGCCTCAGAACGTTCCTAAAGAGCTTCCATAGCTAGAGAAACATGGCCTACAGACATAGAACGTTCGTGAAGCGGTTCCTTAGCAAGAGGAATGTGTTCTACAGCCTCAGAAGAGGTTCCATAGCTAGAGGAAATTGACCTACAGCCTCAGAACGTTCCTCAAGAGGTTCCTCAGCTAGATGTTGTGGCCTACAGCATCAAAAGAGGTTCCTCAGCTACAGGAACATGGCCGACAGCCTCAGAAGACGTTCCTTAACTAGACGAACATGGCCTTCAGCCATAGAATGTTCCCCAAGTGGTTCCTCAGCTGGAGGAAAGTGGCCTATAGCCTCAGAAGTGGTTCCTTAGCAAGAGGAAAGTGTCCTACAACCTCAGACCGTTACTAAAGAGGTTCCTTATCTAGAGAAAAGTGGCCTACAGCCTCAGGAGAGGTTCTTTAGTAAGAGGAACGTGGCCTACAGCCTCAGAAGAGGTTCCTTAGCAAGAGGAAAGTGTCCTACAACCTCAGATCGTTACTAAAGAGGCTCCTTAGCAAGAGGAAAGTGGCCTACAGCCTCAGAACGTTCCTCAAGAGGTTCCTTAGCTTGAGAAAAGTGGCCTACAGCCTCAAGAGAGGTTCTTTAGTAAGAG
This sequence comes from Natrix helvetica, assembly GCF_964273705.1. Lineage (NCBI taxonomy): Eukaryota > Metazoa > Chordata > Lepidosauria > Squamata > Natricidae > Natrix > Natrix helvetica. The sequence continues at coordinate 16,820,629 of NC_138555.1, forward strand.
GAACGTGGCCTAAAGCCTCAGAAGAGGTTCCTTAGATAGAGGAACGTGGACTACAGCCTCAGAACATTGCTGAAGAGGTTCATTAGCAAGAGGAAAATGGCCTTCTTAGAACCTTACTCAAGATGTTCCTCAGCTACATTAAAGTGACCTACAGCCTCAGAACATTCCTTAAGAGGTTCCGGCGGCTACGGCGACAGGCAGGTCTTTGCCTGCTCCAGCTCTCCCGGTGGGCTCCCCCCGCTTTTGGGGGGGCACAAGACGCCCTGGAGGGGTGTCTTGCCGAGGGAACGGCTCGCGGAGGGTCCTGGCGTCGGCGTCGGCTGGCGGGGGCTTCTCCGCTTCGTTCTAGGCATCGGGGAGCCTTTTGGAGGACGCGCGCGCGTGCGTCTCGCCCCATGCCGATCGGAGAATATACTTCTGAATGAAGCAGCGGCGGTGTGGTGAGAGGCTTCCTTTCTTCATTCCTTTTTTTTTGAATTAATGGACTTTTCAGCTTTTTTTTAAACAAAGTTTCTTTCGGACTTTGCTGGAGGTGCGGCTAGAGGGAGGGGGATTTCCCCCCCCCTTGGACAAGCGGCTTGAAAAGATTTTGCTCTCGCCCCCAGGGGAAGGAGGAAGGGGGAGAGCCAACTAATGATGCCTCACCCCTATAAAAGTGACTTTCCTTGGACTTAGATCTAGAACTTATGGGTGAACTGAGAACTTTCTGAACTTTTAAAATTTTATTATGCCTCTGTGCCCAAAGCTGGCAGGGCAAGATGGCACACTTCCGTTGTCTTCATGAACTGTGAAACCTGACTCCACCTTTAAAATTCAGGCTTCCGGTCTTTGTCTCCGAGTCACCCAGAGAAATCTCTTGTGGATTGTTATTTTCTGAACTCTTTGGAGAAAAAACTTTCATCTATCGCTAGAGTGACTAAAGAAACCCCCACCTGTTTGGATCCTCTGCCTTCTGAATTCGCCTGCCTGCTCTACTTCTCCAGCTGCCCAGTTTCTACTCTGACTGATCTCCTTGCTTCATAAACCATATCTCCAAAAAGACCACCTCCTGGAAAGCCTGGCTTTGCTACTTCTGCCCCAACGTCTGCAACGTCTAGTCCAGCTACACAGTCAAAGATAACAGAACTGATGCAACCCAAGACTACAGAGATAGACTTTCAACAAATGCTTCAACAAATTTTACAGGGCCAGGAGGAAATTAAGAAACAGTTAAGGGAAATGAAAGATGAAATTAAAGAGAATCAAGCCCAAATTTTTAAAAACTCACAGAGACTGGACCTTGTGGAGGGTGGGGTGGCGGAGGCGAAAGGGGGGGTAGAGGCTTTACAGAAGGGGAACAAAGAACTTGACATCCAACAAATGAAAACAGAGTTTGAGAGAATGTCCTTTTATCTTAGATTTCAAAATGTAATAGAAGCAGATGGGGAAAATATAAGGGACATTATGACAAATATTTTAGCTGAATACATACACAAAGATAAACAGCAGATGGAATGGGAGATAGACCTAGCCTATAGAGTGAATTCAGCATATGCCAGAACCCATAATGTACCCAGGGAGGTTCATATTAAATTCCTTAGGAAAACCACAAGAGATGAAATTCTGGGTGTACAAAGGGGGCAAACATTGACATACCACGACAGGGAGATAACCATTCTGAAGCAGATTCCCAAAAAAATTAGGGAAAAAAGGAAAAGCTATTCGCAATTGGCGAATAAATTATACCAGAAGGGGGTGTGGTTTAGATGGTTGATGCCTGAAGGTATGCTGATATTCTGGGAGGAGACAAGAATCAGAATCAACACACCCATAGAGGCACAGGCCTTTATGGAAAAAAATAAAGCGAACCTAGAAAAAACAGAAGACACTACAACGGTCATACAGGACACGGGAGGGGCCGGAGCTCTGCCAGCGGGGGGTGAAGGGGCAACACCAAGAAAGCTCAGATCACAAAAATAAATAAGAAAATCACAATGTTATAAACAGACCGAAAGTAATAATGAATTTATAACTAGACTATATACTATAACTATATAAACTGATTGAAAATTATCTTTTCTAGAATTAATATGCTGATTTTTTATGATTATGTATTAAGGTTTGATATTTTGATGTAACCTAGGAGTCTGGAGGGAGGGGGCGTCTGCCACACTTGCAACTGCCAAAATTTGTAACCATTCCACTTACCCTTTTCCGCATAAATGTTTTTTAAAAAAACCAATAAAACTTTTTGAAAAAAAAAAAAAAAAAAGAGGCACCTTAAGTAGAAGAACAGGGCCTACAGACTCAGAACGTTCTTGAAGAGGTTCCTCATCTAGAGGAAAGTGGCCTACAGCCTCAGAAGACGTTCCCTATGTAGAGGAATGTGGCCTACATCTTCAGAACGTTCCTCAAGAGGTTCCTTAGCTAAAGGAACATGGCCTACAGCCTCAGAACATTCCTCACTTGGTTCCTCAGTTAGAGGAACATGGCCTACAGCCTCAGAACGTTCCTCAAGAGGTTCCTTAACTAGAGGAAAGTGGCCTACAGCCTCAGAACGTTCCTCAAGAGGTTCCTTAACTAGAGGAAAGTGGCCTACAGTCTCAGGAGAGGTTCTTTATTTACAGGAACGTGGCCTACAGCCTCAGAAGAGTTTCCTTAGCTAGAGGAACATGGCCTTCAGCCACAGAATGTTCCCCAAGAGGTTCCTCAGCTAGAGGAACGGAGCCTACAGCCTCAGAAAAGTTTCCTTAGCTACAGGATCATGGCCTACAGCGTCAGAACATTCCTCATGTGGTTCCTCAGTTAGAGGAAAATGGCCTACAGCCTCAGGAGCGGTTCTTTATTTACAGGAACGTGGCCTACAGCCTCAGAAGAGGTTCCTTAGCTAGAGGAACGTGGCCTACAGCCTCAGAAGAGGTTCCTTAGCTAGAGGAACATGGCCTTCAGCCACAGAATGTTCCTCAAGAGGTTCCTTAGCTAGAGGAACGGAGCCTACAGCCTCAGAAGAGTTTCCTTAGCTACAGGAACGTGGCCTACAGCTTCAGAACATTCCTCATGTGGTTCCTCAGTTAGATGTTGTGGCCTACAGCATCAAAAGAGGTTCCTCAGCTACAGGAACATGGCCGACAGCCTCAGAATATATTCCTTAAATAGAGGAACATGGCCTTCAGCCACAGAATGTTCCCCAAGTGGTTCCTCAGCTGGAGGAAAGTGGCCTATAGCCTCAGAAGTGGTTCCTTAGCAAGAGGAAAGTGTCCTACAACCTCAGACCGTTACTAAAGAGGTTCGTTAGCTAGAGGAAAGTGTCCTACAGCCTCAGAACGTTCCTCAAGAGGTTCCTTATCTAGAGAAAAGTGGCCTACAGCCTCAGGAGAGGTACTTTAGTAAGAGGAACATGGCCTACAGCCTCAGAAGAGGTTCCTTAGGTAGAGGAACGTGGCCTACAGCCTCAGAACGGTCCTCAAGAGGTTCCGTAGCTAGCGGAAAGTGGCCTACAGCCTCAGGAGAGGTTCTTTATTTACAGGAACGTGGCCTACTTACTCAGAAGAGGTTCCTTAGCTAGAGGAACATGGCCTTCAGCCACAGAAGGTTCCCCAAGAGGTTCCTTAACTAGAGGAAAGTGGCCTACAGCCTCAGGAGAGGTTCTTTATTTACAGGAACGTGGCCTACTTACTCAGAAGAGGATCCTTAGGTAGAGGAACATGGCCTATATCTTCAGAACCTTCCTCAGCTAGATGAAAGTGGGCTACAGCCTCAGGAGAGGTACTTTAGTTAGAGGAACGTGGCCTACAGCCTCAGAAGAGGTTCCTTAGATAGAGGAACGTGGACTACAGCCTCAGAACATTGCTGTAGAGGTTCCTTAGCAAGAGGAAAATGGCCTTCTAAGAACCTTACTCAAGATGTTCCTCAGCTACATTACAGCCTCAGAACATTCCTTAAGAGGCACCTTAAGTAGAAGAACAGGGCCTACAGACTCAGAACGTTCTTGAAGAGGTTCCTCATCTAGAGGAAAGCGGCCTATAGCCTCAGAAGACGTTCCCTATGTAGAGGAATGTGGCCTACAGCCTCAGAACATTCCTCACTTGGTTCCTCAGTTAGAGGAACATGGCCTACAGCTTCAGAACGTTCCTCAAGATGTTCTTTAGTTAGAGTAAGGTGGCCTACAGCATCAGAAGAGGTTCCTTAGCTAGAGGAACATCGCCTTCACCCACAGAATGTTCCCCAAGAGGTTCCGCAGCTGGAGGAAAGCGGCCTATAGCCTCAGAAGACGTTCCCTATGTAGAGGAATGTGGCCTACATCTTCAGAACGTTCCTCAAGAGGTTCCTTAGCTAAAGGAACATGGCCGACAGCCTCAGAACATTCCTCACTTGGTTCCTCAGTTAGAGGAAAGTGGCCTACAGCCTAAGGAGAGGTTCCTTAGCTAGAGGAACATGGCTTACAGCCTCAGAACGTTCCTCAAGAGGTTCCTTAGCTAGAGAAACATGGCCTACAGACATAGAATGTTCCAGAAGATTTTCTTAAGATAGAGGAAAGTGCCCTACAGTGTCAGAAGAGGTTCTTTAGTTAGAGGAATGTGCCCTACAGCCTCAGAACGTTCCGCAAGAGGTTCCTTAGCTAGAGGAAAGTCGCCTAGAGCCTCAGGAGAGGTTCCTTAGCTAGAGGAACATTGCCTACAGACTCAGAACCTTCCTCAAGAGGTTCCTTAGCTAGAGGAAAGTGGCCTACAGCATCATAAGAGGTTCCTTAGCTAGAGGAACATTGCCTACAGACTCAGAACGTTCCTCAAGAGGTTCCATAGCTAGACAAACATGGCCTACAGACATAGAACGTTCCGCAAGAGGTTCCTTAGCTAGAGGAAAGTGGCCTACAGCCTCAGGAGAGGTTCTTTAGTTAGAGGAACGTGCCTTACGGCCTTGGTATAGGTTCCTGAGCTAGAGGAACATGGCTTACAGCCTCAGAATGTTCCCCAAGAGGTTCCCCAGCTGGAGGAAAGTGGCCTACAGCCTCAGAACGTTCCTCAAGAGGTTCCTCAGCTCAATGAAAGTGGGCTACAGCATCAGAAGAGGTTCCTTAGATAGAGGACATTGGCCTACAGCCTCAGAACATTCCTCAAGAGGTTCCTCAGCTACAGGAACATGGCCTACTGCCTCAGAAGAGGTTCCTTAGCTAGAGGAACATGGCCTACAGCCTCAGAACATTCCTCAAGAGGTTCCTCAGCTACAGGAACATGGCCTACTGCCTCAGAAGAGGTTCCTTAGCTAGAGGAACATGGCCTAAAGCCTCAGAACGTTCCCCAAGAGGTTCTTTAGTTAGAGGAAGGTGGCCTACAGCATCAGAAGAGGTTCCTTAGCTAGAGGAACATGGTCTACAGCCTCAGAACGTTCCTCAAGAGGTTCCTTAGCAAGAGGAATGTGTTCTACAGCCTCAGAAGAGGTTCCTTAGCTAGAGGAAATTGACCTACAGCCTCAGAACGTTCCTCAAGAGGTTCCTCAGCTAGATGTTGTGGCCTACAGCATCAAAAGTGGTTCCTCAGCTACAGGAACATGGCCGACAGCCTCAGAATACGTTCCTTAACTAGAGGAACATGGCCTTCAGCCACAGAATGTTCCCCAAGTGGTTCCTCAGCTGGAGGAAAGTGGCCTATAGCCTCAGAAGTGGTTCCTTAGCAAGAGGAAAGTGTCCTACAACCTCAGACCGTTACTAAAGAGGTTCCTTAGCTAGAGGAAAGTGGCCTACAGCCTCAGAACGTTCCTCAAGAGGTTCCTTATCTAGAGAAAAGTGGCCTACAGCCTCAAGAGAGGTTCTTTAGTAAGAGGAACGTGGCCTAAAGCCTCAGAAGAGGTTCCTTAGATAGAGGAACGTGGACTACAGCCTCAGAACATTGCTGAAGAGGTTCCTTAGCAAGAGGAAAATGGCCTTCTTAGAACCTTACTCAAGATGTTCCTCAGCTACATTAAAGTGACCTACAGCCTCAGAACATTCCTTAAGAGGCACCTTAGAACATTCCTTAAAAGGCCCCGAGTCCCTTTTTGGGAGAGGGGGCGGTTTAAAAATCTAAGAAATAAATAAATAAATAAATAAAGTAGAAGAACAGGGCCTACAGACTCAGAACGTTCTTGAAGAGGTTCCTCATCTAGAGGAAAGCGGCCTATAGCCTCAGAAGACGTTCCCTATGTAGAGGAATGTGGCCTACATCTTCAGAACGTTCCTCAAGAGGTTCCTTAGCTAAAGGAACATGGCCTACAGCCTCAGAACATTCCTCACTTGGTTTCTCAGTTAGAGGAAAGTGGCCTACAGCCTCAGGAGAGGTTCCTTAGCTAGAGGAACATGGCTTACAGCCTCAGAACGTTCCTCAAGAGGTTCCTTAGCTAGAGAAACATGGCCTACAGACATAGAATGTTCCACAAGATGTTCTTAAGATAGAGGAAAGTGCCCTACAGTGTCAGAAGAGGTTCTTTAGTTAGAGGAATGTGCCCTACAGCCTCAGAACGTTCCGCAAGAGGTTCCTTAGCTAGAGGAAAGTGGCCTACAGCATCATAAGAGGTTCCTTAGCTAGAGGAACATTGCCTACAGACTCAGAACGTTCCTCAAGAGGTTCCATAGCTAGACAAACATGGCCTACAGACATAGAACGTTCCGCAAGAGGTTCCTTAGCTAGAGGAAAGTGGCCTACAGCCTCAGGAGAGGTTCTTTAGTTAGAGGAACGTGCCCTACGGCCTTGGTATAGGTTCCTGAGCTAGAGGAACATGGCTTACAGCCTCAGAATGTTCCCCAAGAGGTTCCCCAGCTGGAGGAAAGTGGCCTACAGCCTCAGAACGTTCCTCAAGAGGTTCCTCAGCTCAATGAAAGTGGGCTACAGCATCAGAAGAGGTTCCTTAGATAGAGGACATTGGCCTACAGCCTCAGAACATTCCTCAAGAGGTTCCTCAGCTACAGGAACATGGCCTACTGCCTCAGAAGAGGTTCCTTAGCTAGAGGAACATGGCCTAAAGCCTCAGAACGTTCCCCAAGAGGTTCTTTAGTTAGAGGAAGGTGGCCTACAGCATCAGAAGAGGTTCCTTAGCTAGAGGAACATGGTCTACAGCCTCAGAACGTTCCTCAAGAGGTTCCTTAGCAAGAGGAATGTATTCTACAGCCTCAGAAGAGGTTCCTTAGCTAGAGGAAGATCGCTTACAGCCTCAGAACGTTCCTCAAGAGGTTCCTTAACTAGAGGAAAGTGGCCTACAGCCTCAAGAGAGGTTCCTCGGCTACAAGAACGTGGCCTACAGCCTCAGAAGAGTTTCCTTAGATAGAGGAACATAGCCTTCAGCCACAGAATGTTCCCCAAGAGTTTCCGCAGGTGGAGGAAAGTGGCCTAAAGCCTCAGAAGAGGTTCCTTAGCAAGAGGAAAGTGGCCTACAGCCTAAGAACGTTCCTCAAGAGGTTCCCTACATAGAGGAAAGTGGCCTACAGCCTCAGGAGAGGTTCTTTAGTTAGAGGAACATGGCCTACAGCCTCAGAACGTTCCTCAAGAGGTTCCTTATCTAGAAGAAAGTCGCCTATAGCCTCAGGAGAGTTTCTTTAGCTAGAGGAATGGGACCTACAGCCTAAGAACGTTCCTCAAGAGGTTCCTTTACCAGAGGAAAGTGACCTACAGCCTCAGGAGAGGTTCTTTAGTTAGAGGAATGTGGCCTACAGCCTCAGAAGAGGTTTCTTAGCTAGAGGAACATGGCCTTCAGCCACAGAATGTTCCCCAACAGTTTCCTCAGCTGGAGGAAAGTGGCCTAAAGCCTCAGAAAGGGTTCCTTCGCGAGAGGAACATGGCCTACAGCCTCGGAATGTTCCCCAAGAGGTTCTTAAGTTAGAGGAAGGTGGCTGACAGCATCAGAAGAGGTTCCTTAGCTAGAGGAATGTGCCTATAGCCTCAGAAGAGGTATTGTACCTGGAGAAACGTGGCCTACAGCCTCAGAAGAGGTTCCTTAGCTAGAGGAACATGGACTACAGCCTCAGAACATTCCTGAAGAGGTTCCTTAGCAAGCGGAAAGTGGCGTACAGTCTAAGAACCTTACTCAAGATGTTCGTCAGCTAGATTAAAGTGGCCTACAGCCTGAGAAGAGGTTCCTTAGCTAGAGGAACATGGCCTACAGCCTCGGAATGTTCCCCAAGAGGTTCTTTAGTTAGAGGAAGGTGGCTGACAGCATCAGAAAAGGTTCCTTAGCTAGAGGAACATGGCCTACAGCCTCAGAACGTTCCTAAAGAGTTTCCGTAGCTCGAGAAAAGTGGCCTACAGCCTCAGAAGAGGTTCTTTAGCTAGAGGAATGTGACCTACAGCCTCAGAAGAGGTTGCTTAGCTAGAGGAAAGTGGCCTACAGCCTCAGTACGTTCCTCAAGAGGTTCCTCAGCTCGATGAAAGTGGGCTACAGCATAAGAAGAGGTTCCTTAGATAGAGGACATTGGCCTACAGCCTCAGAACTTTTCTCAAGAGGGTCCTCAGCTACAGGAACATGGCCTACAGCCTCAGAACGTTCCTCAAGAGGTTCTTTAGTTAGAGGAATGTGACCTACAGCCTCAGAAGAGGTTGCTTAGCTAGAGGAAAGTGGCCTACAGCCTCAGTACGTTCCTCAAGAGGTTCCTCAGCTCGATGAAAGTGGGCTACAGCATAAGAAGAGGTTCCTTAGATAGAGGACATTGGCCTACAGCCTCAGAACTTTTCTCTAGAGTTTCCTCAGCTACAGGAACATGGCCTACAGCCTCAGAACGTTCCTCAAGAGGTTCTTTAGTTAGAGGAAGGTGTCCTACAGCATCAGAAGAGGTTACTTAGCTAGAGGAACATGGCCTACAGCCTCAGAATGTTCCTCAAGAGGTTCCTTAGTTAGAGTAACATGGTCTACAGCCTCAGTAGAGGTTCCTGAGCTAGAGGAGCATGGTTTACAGCCTCAGAATGTTCCCCAAGAGGTTCCCCAGCTGGAGGAAAGTGACCTACAGCCTAAGAACATTCCTCAAGATTTTCCTCAGCTAGAGTAATGTGCCCTATAGCCTAAGAACGTTACTCAAGAGGTTCCTTAACCAGAGGAAAGTGACCTACAGCCTCAGGAGAGGTTCTTTATTTAGAGGAACGTGGCCTACAGCCTCAGAAGAGGTTCCTTAGCTAGAGGAACATGGCTTACAGCCTCAGAATGTTCCCCAAGAGGTTCCCCAGCTGGAGGAAAGTGGCTTCAAAATATATTGGAAGGATTCGAGAGATTTGGAAAGAAGCTGGATAAATTATTGCTATGCGCAGAAAAAGTGGAAGAGATTGGAGCTCCCAAAACTAAAGAAGAGAATAAAGATATAGAAGATATAGAAGATAAAGGCAAGATAATAGATGAACTTACTAGACTACTGTAACGCTCTCTACATGGGGCTCCCCTTGAGATGCACCCGAAGGCTACAGCTGGTTCAGAATGCGGCCGCGCGGGCAGTCTCGGGAGTCTCTAGCTACTCCCACGTAACACCTCTCCTGCGCGGGCTACACTGGCTACCTGTGGCTTTTCGGGTGCGTTTCAAGGTGTTGACCATCATTTTTAAGGCGCTCCATGGCACAGGACCTAGTTATTTGCGGGATCGTATCCTGCCCCATACATCCCTCCGGCCGATTCGCTCACACAGAGAGGGACTCCTCTGGGTGCAGTCCACTAGGCTGTGCCAGCGGACGACGCCTAGGGGAAGGGCCTTCTCTGTGATGGGCCCGACCCTCTGGAATGACCTCCCCCCCGACATTAGAATGACTACGGATCTCCGCTCCTTCCGTCAGAAACTTAAAACCCACCTATTCCAGCTAGCCGGCTTGGCCTAATTCCACCTATCCCACCTCAGTCCTATTTCTAAATTTTTTAAGATTGGTTTTAAGGTCTGTTTTTAATTTTTATAAATTGTACAGGGGTTGTTTAATCTGATTTTTATTTATGTGTATGATCGTTTGTATGTTTTAAATTTTATTCCTGTACACCGCCCTGAGTCCCTCCGGGGAGAGGGGGCGGTCTAGAAATTTAATAAATTATTATTATTATTAATGAAGCACCTATGAGTGAAAATGGAAAGATATGGAAAAGTGAACTTTATTATTTGGAGCTCTATTCCTCTTCTCAATATATGGATTTGATGATGGAACTAGGAGGAGAAGCAGCTTTGGAAAGACGTCTGATAATCAAAGATATGTTAATGTCAATTCCAGTTGAAGGGCAACGAGACTACTTGAGAGATTTTTTGAGCAAAAAAGTGTGGAGAGAAGTCTTTAAGAACTCTATAAAGAAATTAATAAGAGAATTGACACAACGACTGGCTAAAGAGATAAGAGTGTTTTGTTACTGGATAGACACAGGTTGACAATGAATGCTGATAATTAAAAACTTAGTTAATCTTTGGTGATTAATAAGTAGGATTTTGTAGATGCTCATAGAATGTTCTTGTTCTTTTTAAAATGTTTATTCATTAACAGATAATTCATTATGATAATAATAGTGAAATAACAACTCTAATTAGTGAAAACAATTTGGATATAAACTGTAAATTGGGACCTGGGAAAAAGACTTATCAATTTTATTAATACTTTTTAGTTTGGATTTTGTTATGAAGGTGTAATTCTTTCTGGGTACCTATAAATTTTACTACAATTTAGATATAAACTATAATATGGGACCTGGGGAAAAGATTCATTAATTATATTTGTTTAGATTTTGTTATAAAGATGTAATCTTTCCTGGGTACTTATAAATTCTAGTAATAAATTTTTGTCTAGATTTATTATAAAGATGTTAGATAACTACAATAATAATAACGAAATGTTAATGGATAATGTTTAATGATTCTACATGGGTTGGCATTGGTGAAAGCAATTGGATATAAGCCTGAAATTTATAGAAATAGCTAACGAATGCCAGTATGTGGTTGTGTCCTTAAATACAAATGATTCTAGATAAAAGCACGTTTAAACAAATATAGTTAAATGAGAGTGATGGTACATTGATGGTATATAAAGATTTTTCATTTAAAATATATAATCCAATATGAATGAAGTATAAAGAATGATTGTGGTAGTAACACACGAAATTTATTTGTAACCAATCAACATGCTTTCTGGAAGATGTAATGAAGAATGTTTTTTGTGTGTGTGTGTGTTTAATTAAAACAATAAAAAAACCTTTAATTTAAAAAAAAAGAGGTTCCTCAGCTACAGGAACGTGGCCTACAGCCTCAGAAGAGGTTCCTTAGCTAGAGGAACATGGCCTTCAGCCACAGAATGTTCCCCAAGAATGTCCTCAGCTGGAGGAAAGTGGTCTAAAGCCTCAGAAAGGGTTCCTTAGTGAGAGGAAAGTGGCCTACAGCCTCAGGAGAGGTTCTTTAGTTTGAGGAACGTGGTCTACAGCCTCAGAACGTTCCTCAAGAGGTTCCTTAGCTAGAGGTGTCAGGGGAAATTTCACCCTGAGCTAATGAGGTATAGACCGTCGGCTTTCCTAAAAAGTACATCTTCAGAAAAAAGCGAAAAGACCCAATAACATGTTCTAATTAAAAACAAACTTTAATATGAAAATAAGAAATAAACAAATCTATCTAATTGTTACATTTTGGCAAGAGCAATTGTCGCCCACCTTCTTGGCAGACGAACAGAATAACAAAAGTAAAGAAGTCTCTGGAATGTGTGATGTATTAAGAAACGTGTTAAGAACCATGCACAGTAAATCATTGCTGATAAGGCCTATGACCTGCGCAGTAACTTTTCAGTTCAGCTAGCAAACAATTAACGCAATGACACCCCTTCTTTTGCTAGTTGGGCTGATGTCATCAAATCATCAAATAAGGCACATCTTCTTTCGCAGATGCTCGTGTTGAACTGCTGGAAGTGGTTTGTTGAGCATGTCAGCAATCTGATCATGTGTAGAAACATATTGCAATTTAACAAAACCTTGCTTAACTAATAAATTTGCGTTTTGATAACGAATGTCATGTGTCTGGACCTAGAACCTGTAAAATGTGACTCAGAAAGATAAACCACCGATTCATTATCTTCCATCATGGTGATTGATTGAATCGGATGTGTCCAGATATCTGTGATCAAAGCATCAAATCATGTTAGAGAATTACATGCATCTGAAACACAAGCATATTCAGCTTCAGTAGATGAACATGAAACAAAACTCTGTTTTGTCACTTGCCAGTAAACAGGACATCCATTCAGGAACATCATGTAACCAGAAGTACTTTTGCGTGATTTCTTATCACTTGCCCAATCAGAATCTGCATAACAGCATAACTTTGCATGATCAGTATGTGTTGGTTCTAGCAATAACTTCATGTGTTTAGTGTGTTTCAGGTATTTCAACAACTTCTTAATGCATGTCCAATGAAATTGTGTTTCCTTACCTACGTGTTGTGATAAAAGATTAACACTAAGTGCAATGTCGGGTCTGGTCCAACTACTAATGTATAATAGTGACCCAATGATTGAACAATAAAGTGTTTGATCTTCGAACTCAGGACTTGGTTCATGTGTTAAGTTGTGAAAATCTGTTTGCATGGGTGTCTTTGTTGTGTTAGCATCCTTCATGTTGCAATGATGCAAAATGTGGTCAATTTTCTCCTCTTGTGAAAGACTAAACCCCTTCTGTGTTTTTTCAATCTGAACACCTAAATAAGTGCTAATGTGTCCTAAAGATTTCAATGTGAAGTATCTCTGCAAACTTTTTGTAAAAATCTCACTCATTTTCTTATTTGGACCAATATAAACAATATCATCAACATAAACAAGAATTATCTCATATGCATTGTTAGATCTTTTTGTGAACACACATTCATCAGTTTCGGACTTAATAAAGCCCATTGAATTTAGTTTGTCAGTAAGACATAAGTACCACATTAAACCTGACTGTTTCAGACCATAAAGACTTTTGTTCAGGAACCAGGTATCCCCTTCTTGCTTTCGGAATCCTGGAGGGCTTCTCACGTAGATCTCTTCATCTAGGTCTGCATGTAGATAAGCTGTGTCCACATCAAATTGGAAAACTTCTAAATCAAGAATAGTTGCAGTGGTTAAAGCAATTTTTACACTCTCAGTTCTGACTGTTGGTGAGTAAGTGTTTGTGTAGTCCTCAGGATAACGTTGAGCGAAACCCTGAGCTACAAGTCTGGCTTTGTACAAAGACTCACCATTTGGTTTCTTCTTGATTCTGTAGACCCATCGAGTGCCAATGACTTTCTTGTTTGCTGGAGGTTTTGCAGGTGTGAATACATTAAGTTCCTTTAAACTGTCCATTTCATCCTGCATTGCTTCATACCATTTGTCTTGTTCGGACTCAGGAAGCTGCTTGATTTGTGTGAATGTCTCAGGAGGAAGAGTAACATTGCAAATCAAAGGCAAGGGTGTTTTTTGTCAGTTGCCATGAATATCGTTGTGGAGGGATTCCTTTTGTGACCCTCTTGGAACGTCTCGGAACAACAGTCCATTCTTCTTCTTCTTTGTCCTCTTCCTCACGTTCGTCGCTAGCATCAGCATCTGCGGCTTGCGAAGACGGAACATCAGGTTGTGAAGAACTGGTAGAAGGGATATCTGCCTGTAAATTGTCATCAGGCTGCGTGGCATCTGCAACATCATCTCTAGGAAAATAAACTCCAGGATCATTAGAATGAATCCTGGACCAGTCAATATCTTCCTCAAAATTAGCAGATTGTGAAATGACAATTACATGTTTAGGATCAATAAATTTGCTCCATTTTGAGTTATCATCAATACCCATAAATCTCAGTCTCTTTGCTACTGGATCTCCCTTTCTTCTTTTAGCTAAGGGAATGTTCACCATAGCGTATGAACCAAAAATGTGGAGGTTCTTAAGATCACGCTTGTAACCATACATCATGTAGAAAGGAGTTTGATTGATTACACTGCTCCAAGTACGGTTGACAATGTAATTTGCATATTTGATTGCTTCACCCCAGTATATGCTACCGAGATTGGCATCTTCTAGGAGACAACGCATCATGGTTTGTAGAACCCCTTGTCTTCTTTCTACGACTCGGTTGTGAGCCGGTGTATATGGAGCGGATGTCTGATGAAGAATTCCATTCTTACGCATCCAGTCCTGGAAACGCTGAGACATGAACTCTGCACCACGGTCGCTCTGGATTCTGGCGATGCGAACTTGGTATTGTGTAGAAACAAAAGCTGCAAAGTCTTTAAAGATCTGAAAGGTCTCAGATTTCTCTCTCATAGGATATACAAATCCATATCTAGAATGATTATCTACAATTGTTAGAAAATACTTTCTACCACCAAATGATGGTGGGAAAGGACCCACTATGTCAGTGTGTACCAAATCAAAAATGCGTGTTGACAGGCTTGTAGCGTGTTTGGGAATTGCAGCTGCTTTGGATTTAGCTTTCCTGCAAACTGCACAATCCAAAAACACCTTACACCCCTTTAGATCCAAACCTTTTGCGAACTCCGGCATCTTTCTAAGAACACGGAAACTGGCGTGCCCCAATCTTCTATGCCACTTGTGGATACACCTGGAATGCAAAGGTTTACCAGTTAGTGAATTCTCAACATTAACAGTTTCATGAGGAACCTCAGGTTTGCTCTGAGCAACCTGCTTCCTTTTTCTCTGTTTGTTGGCTTTAGGAGCCTTTGGAACAGTAACGGGTTCTCTCTCTGAACCAACTCTCTCTGGGCCCATGCTGTTCCTTTTGGGAGTTTGCATACTTGCCTGTGCTTGCCTTTTAGGGTTTGGCTTTAAGTAATAAACACCACCAATCAGCATGGTTTCAGCAACAATATCTCCATCTTTAACTATGTAACTTGCTTTCTCGAGGTGGTGAACCTGGAACTTTAACTCTCTAGACAAGTGACTTTGACTAAGCAAATTACTGGTTGCTGAAGGTATGTAATAAACATCAGGGATGAATGTATCGAGCTCTTCAATGTAAACAATTCCTTTTCCCACGACCTTGCAAGTGTGGTTGGAGAAGGAGTACAATTCTCGATATTCGGGCTCGGGTTCGCCCATCTCTGTGAAAAGTTCCTTTCTGTGGGTAACGTGTACAGCTGCGCCACTATCTAAAGTCCACAAAAGACGTCTGTCGTACTTTGGATCAGGTTGTGGAACGTTGGTTATGGCCAATGTTGCAAGTGGAGCTTGTGGATCACGCCTTGGACCACGACTACCTTGTTTTCCGCCTCTACCTCTGCCTCTGGAGTCTGTTCCTCTGGGCTGGTATGTGACGGGAGCTGGAAGTCGTTGGGGACAATCCCGGGTGTGATGTCCCATACGGTTGCAGATGTAGCTTCTTGGCATCCTTGGAGTGTAGCCTCTTCCTCGGAAGGGATGTCTAGCTGGAGCTTTTGACGCTGGGGGTCGTTGTAGATGTGGTGTGGCTAATTTAATAGCTTCCTCCTCAATTAAAAGTCTACATACATGATTAACAGTGCGTTGAGTAATGGGTACGTAGTTAATCTTTGCAATGGCATCTTTCCATTCATGATTCAATGAGTTAATGATGAAGCTGATCATTTGGATATCATCAATAACATGGCCACTTTCTCTCAATTCACTTCTCATTCTTTTCAGTTTGGTCAAATGTCCACCAATTTGTTCACCAGGTTTCAATTTCGAACCATGGAATTCAGACATGAGCAAACATGAAGATTCAATTGAAATGGGCCTGTAGCAATCTTCCAAAATAGCCCAAATTTGTTGGGCTGTTGCATCAGGTGGAAAGGTACCCTGGAGCTCAATTTCCATCGACATGAGCAAAGTCGTGATTGCTCTGTTTTCCAAATCTCTCATTGCAGGTGTCCATGGCTGGGCAGGAGGATTAAAAACCATGCAGTATGTGCCTTCTCTGCGAAGCAAGAGCGCAATTTCACTGACCCAGGCTTTATAATTCTCTCCTGACTCCTTTAATTTTGACTCACCAGTCAAAGGAGTGACTGAAAATGCCTGCTGAGTGATATGCATTGGAATAACTTGTGCAGGTTGCAAAGCTGGTTGTTGAACCAGGGGGTGCTGTAATTGCACCATTGGCCTTTGTGTGGCAACATCAAGTTGGCTTCCTTGCATTCGCCTTTGGCTTTGCCTTTTTCCATCTAGGGAGGATCCAACACCACCAGGGGGCGTTGAAGACTTAACCTTTGGAGGCAAAACTTGGGCTTCTGTAAGACTTATAGATAAATCTTTCCAACTGTGGCGTAGCTGCTTTAGCTTTTGCTCTAATAAATTTTCTCCGCCAGCAGATGGCAGTGCAGCTTCACTTCTTGGCTGCATCAGACCTCTATACGTGGCCGGAAATGTGGTGGAACAAAAGGGATCACGTGACCTCGGTGACGTGTACATATCTCTTTGTTCTGATTCACCTAAAACAATGTCCTCTGTGGGGTGTGTCTTAGGCTGTTGTTTTGAAGACAAGATGGCGTCCTCAGACATTTTGGGAGTGGGGGAACCCCTCCTACTTCTTTTCATTCTTTCAAAATATTCTCTGGCTTCCCTGGCGTATTTTTCGAACAGCTCTATCTGATCACGATAGCTTTGCATTTCTTCCCCAGTGCCGGAGAAGGATTCATAAATTTCGCTTTCTGCATGGGGGTATTTTTCCTCTGCCGGCAGTTGCCGCGGAGGCTTTTGCCATTCATCAATTGTTTCATAATCTCCAAGAGTCTGGGAGTGAAGTGGCTCTGGTAATGTGGAAAGTTTTGGCTTGGCCCCCAATAAATCATAATCTTTTGGAGGTATTTGAGAAGGGGGAACTACTGACCTCTGTTCGTAGATCTCGCCTCCTGTAGCCTCTTCCTTCACAGCAGGCTCGGCCGCTGGAGAAATGTGTTGCTTTTGAAGTAATTTTGAAGAATCTTGCTTCTCTGTGTCTGAGGGAGTCTCTGTATCAGAAGAAGTGGACCCATCTGAGCTCATTCCACATTTCTTCTTCTTTTTCTTCTTCGACATGGCTAATTAGCCTAGCCGGTTATCTTAAGATAGCTTGAAGGAAAACAGCCGTAAATTATAACCATCTCTCTGCTTCCATTAATTGTCAGGGGAAGATTTCACCCTGAACTAAATGAGGTCTAGGATCGGGGCTGTTTCCAACAGCATATTCTTTAAGGTGCGAAGAAAAAGAAATAAGCTTTCTGGAGAAACATATTCTAATTAATAAACAAACTTTAATGCAAAAATAATAAATGGAAATAAAACGAAACTAACTAATTGTTACATTTTGATAAAAGAGAGTTCCGCCTACCAGTTTCTTGGCAGCCGGACAAAATCAGAAGTAGCTCAGGAATGTGTGAATCATGCGCAGTACATCACTGTCAGATAAGAACTTTTATGACCTGCGCAATAACTCTTTCTCAGTTTAACTATTTAGTGTCAATTCAGTCAGTTCAGGCTAGCAAACAATTTTAACACAGTGACATGGAAGCCATAGATGAACTACAGAAAGACCCAAAGAATAAAATTAAAAAAGAAAAAAGAGAGATAATTAAACATAGGATCAAGTTAAGAACTCAAAAAGAATTAGCACAGAAAATTAAAGCGGCCAGACAAAATTACTTTGAACAAGCCAACAAACCTGGACGATGGCTGGCATGCAGACTGAAGAATGAAAGAGAAAAAAGGATGATATATCAATTAAAAGATGATGAGGGAAGAATTCAATACAAAGCAGAAGAAAAGAAGAATATTATTTGTTGCAGTAGTATTTGATCCACCATTAAGGGCTAAACAAAAATAACACGTGCTCAGAAGAACTATCCCTGGTAAATTTCCACTACGTGCAGGCCTCTGGGAAGAGGCCGGACCACGTTAGGAGGAAAAACAAAAGAGACAAAAGGATCTCGTCACCAGAATGACATGATGTACAGCCAATGAAATTAAGACACCACGAGCCAATAGAATGCTTGTACAGGAAATATGACCAAATATGGTAGTGTTAAGCCTACGTGTAATTGTAGTACATACCCCTTACCCCACCCTTCCTTGCCTACCAATAATAGAGATCTCCAGATGCAATTCTGGGCGCGATCTCATCCCGAGGAATCCTGTGTGGTGTCTTCACTCTCCATCTCATGAAATCGGCCCCCGGAGAAGGCCTCTGGCCAAACCGGGAAGATTGAGCCCCGGTTTTCCACAACTGGTGACCCCAATGTGATTCGCGGAATACGTCTCAGACCACCCCCGCTTACCCGCCTGGAAGAGGCTGCGCATTCGACCTGTCTGGAACATGACGTGGTTACTCCGTAAGTATGGGTGGAAAATTCTCTCAGCCGCAAGTTGAACATTTGCAAGAACTGAGGAAATTAACCGAATCTTCTATAAAAATAGCTTCTCACGGGGGTAAAACTCTTCCCCGATTAAAAAAGAAGGAATTAGTTAATTTACTATTATATATTTGGGAAAAATGCCCTTCTTATCCCGAAAAGGGCTCCTTAAAAGTCTCTACATGGACAAAATTGGGAGAATATTTCCACAGTCCGCCGAGGTCACCCATTCAAAATTTAACCACCTGGCGGATGATTATGGAATGTGTAATGATTCACTATACATTTGGAAATCAAAATGCCCCGGAGGTGGTGCCGCCTCCGTATGACTCGGTTGTAAAAACTTCCACCGAAGGGCAGCCAGACAAAACAGCAAAAAAATCAGACGACACCATGCCTTCCTGCCCCCCCACTGCTCCTAATCGACCGGCGGGCAGATCATTGATTCGCGCCATGCTGGCAGCTCGGGCACAGGGGGACCTTGATATAAAGGAAATGGAGGCTTGCGCTGCCTATCTGGTAGATTTTGTTGTCCCTCAAAACGCGGCTGCTGGAGCCGCTGCTGTTCCTGTTTACGCTCCACTTAGTATGAAGGTGATAAAAGAAGTTAAACTTGCTGTTTCTACTTATGGCTTGCAATCTCGTTATGCTCAAGGCTTGCTTTGCTCACTTGCTCAATCTGCGGGGGAAATGTTGCTGGCTGAATGGCAAATGCTGTTTAATATGATTCTTACACCCGCTCAGTATGTCGTTTGGTGGTCAGAATATCAAAAACAGATTGCCATTGCTGTCCAGGGAGGACTCCCAGTTAATGTTACTATGGATCACCTCCTAGGCACTGGCACGATTAACACCATTACAGCCCAGACTCAAACTGATCGCGCTGCTTTTCCTATTATTTTTCAAGCCGCTATGGCTGCTGTGCGAAAGGTTGATGACTCCACTGCAAAATCTACCCAAACTTTTTCAAAAATTGTCCAGGGCCCTACAGAAAATTATTCGGAGTTTCTCAGCCGCCTTCATTTAGCGGTTGAACGCCAAATTGACAATGAAGAGGCTCGCAATGAACTCCTTCTTAAATTGGCTTATGAAAATGCTAATGCAGATTGCCAGAAGGTTTTGCAGCCCATTGCGAACAAGCCGGGGATCACCCTTGCTGACTTCATGCAGGCTTGTCGCATTGTCGGCACCACAAGTCATAAAATGGAGGTGCTGGCTGCGGCAATGCAGCCACCGTCGCCATTTCCCGCTTCTTCTTCCCGCCCCACCGGAAATTGCTTTAACTGCGGGAAACCAGGCCACTTTAAAGCACAATGCAGAGCTCCTGAGGGGGGGGGGGGTGCCTCACGATGCAGCAACCAGCAAACCAAACCGAAAACCGTTTGCCCTCGCTGCAAGAAGGGATTTCATTGGGCCAATCAGTGTCGCGCCACTCAAACCCCTCCCCAGTCGGAAAACTAATTGCGGGGCATTCATAATAATAATAATAATAAACTTTAATTTATAAACCGCACCCTTTCCTAAACAGGACTCGGGGCGGTGTACAGTCATACTAAAACAGTATGAATACAAAGTATAGTTATACATTAAATATACAAATAGGTACACGGAGGAGGTAGGATGTGGACTGTACAATATTTAAAATAAAATACAAATAAACATTAAAATACCCTTAAAAACTACCCAATAAGATGTTTGCCAGGAGGTTAAAATGGGACTATAAATCAGTTAAGCCAGCTAATTGGAACAGGTGGGTCTTAAGCTTCTGTCGGAAGGAGCGGAGGTCGGTGGTATTTCTAATATCGGGGGGGAGGACATTCCAGAGGGTTGGGCCCATCACAGAGAAGGCTCTGTTCCTGGGTGCCGCCCATTGACACTGCTTAGTGGACGGCACCCGGAGGAGTCCCTCCCTGTGAGAGCGGATTGGTCGAAGATGTATGAGGTGAGATGCGATCCCGCAGGTAACTAGGTCCCGTGCCATGGAGCGCTTTGAAGATAGTAATCAACACCTTGAAACGCACCCGAAAAACCACAGGCAGCCAGTGCAGCTCGCGCAGGAGTGGTGTTATATGGGAGTACCTTGTCCCTCCCATGATGGCCCGCGCGGCCGCATTCTGAACTAGCTGTAGTCTTCGGGTGCATCTCAAGGGGAGCCCCATGTAGAGAGCGTTGCAGTAGTCCAGGCGAGACGTCACCAGCACATGAGTGACCGAGCGTAAGGCGTCCCGATCCAATAGGGGGCGCAATTGGCGCACCAGGCGAACCTGGTGGAACACCCCCCTTGCCACGGCTGCCACATGGTCATCCATCGACAGCTGGGCATCAAGGAGGACGCCCAAATTGCGCGCCTGTTCCACGGGGGGCAGTTGTTCGCCCCCTATGGCCAGCGATGGAATCCACTGGTTGAACCGGGGCACCGGTAGCCACAGCCACTCAGTCTTGGAGGGGTTGAGTCTGAGTCTGTTGTCCCCCATCCAGACCCGAACGGCTTCCAAGCACCGGGACAACATTTCGATGGCCTCGTTGGGGTGGTTTGGGGTGGAAATGTACAGCTGTGTGTCATCAGCGTACAGATGGTATCCAACCCCAAAACCACGGATGATCTCACCCAGCGGCTTCATGTATGTGTTGAACAGGAGGGGCGAGAGGACCGACCCCTGCGGCACCCCACAAGTGAGTGGCCTCAGGGTCGACCTCTGCTCCCCTGCCAACACACATTGCGTCCGGTCGGAGAGGTAGGAGCAGAACCACCGCAAAACGGTGCCCCCTACTCCCATCCCCTCCAGCCGGCGCAATAGGATACCATGGTCGATGGTATCGAAGGCCGCTGATAGATCTAATAGGACCAGGATAGAGGAACAACCCCTATCTCTGGCCCTCCAGAGATCATCCACCAATGCGACCAAGGCCGTCTCCGTGCTGTGACCGGGCCGGAAGCCGGACTGGCGCGGGTCTAGATAGTCAGTTTCCTCCAGGTGACGTGGGAACTGTTGTGCCACCACACTCTCTACAACCTTCGCTAAAAAGGGAAGGTTGGAGACGGGACGATAATTAGCTAGCTCCACCGGGTCCAGGGAAGGCCTCTTGAGTAGGGGCCTCACCACCGCCTCTTTCAAGGCGGTCGGTAAGGACCCCTCCTCCAATGAAGCGTTCACAAGACCCAGGAGCCAGCCTCGTGTAACCTCCCAGGATGCCAGTACAAGCCAGGAGGGACACGGGTCCAATAAACATGTAGTGGCTCGCAGTCGCCCACGTAACCTGTCCAAATCCTCAGGGGCAACAGAGTCAAACTCCTCCCAGCGTGGTGCCTCAAGACTTGCTTCCGACGTCTCCCCTGGGCCACTGAAGGGGGCACATCCACTCCGGATCTGAGCGATTTTGTCCTGCAGATATTCCCCAAACTCCTCTGCTCTACCCTACAAAGGGGCTTCCCGCGGCCTCTGTGATAAGAGGGAGCGGGTCACCCAAAACAGGGCGGCAGGGCGGTTATCTGCGGACGCAATAAGAGCGGCACAGTGTCTACGTTTGGCCGCTCTCAGTGCCACAAGGTAGGTCCGTAAATAGGATCTTACCTGTGTTCGGTCAGATTCGGAGCGTGAGGACCTCCACCTGCTTTCTAGGCGTCTCTTGTGGCGTTTCATCACCCTCAGCTCCTCGGTAAACCAAGGAGCCAGGGTGGTTCGTTGCCGCAGGAGAGGCCGCAAAGGCACTACCCGGTCCAAGGCCCCAGCAGCCGCCCTATTCCAAGCGGCCACTAGGTCCTCCGTCCGGGAGTGGGTCAGGGCTACAGGAAGTGGCCCAAGCTCCGTCTGGAACCTATCAGGTTCCATCAGTCGCCTGGGGTGGAACCATCTGGGACAGTCAGGTTCCGCCTCCCCGCGGTGGGGGGTAGCGCCGGGGAAGTCGAGCCGGAGAGATGAGTGATCTGACCATGACAGGGGTGTAATAACCGAATCCCCTATTCCCAGATCACTCGTCCACTGTCCAGAGACAAAAACAAGGTCCAGTGTGTGCCCACCTTTGTGTGTGGGGCCCTGAATTAATTGGGTCAGGTCCATGGCTGTCATGGAAGCCATGAACTCCCGAGCCACCTCGGATGCTTCACCCGTCGACGGCAGGTTGAAATCCCCCATAACCACAAGTTTGGGGGTATCAACCGCCGTCTCCGCGATCAGCTCGAGGAGCTCAGGCAGGGCCGCTGATGTATAGCGAGGAGCCAAGTATACAATCAGCAAGCCCAACTGCCTCCCGGGGCCCCATTTCACACCAAGGGACTCACAACCGGATATCTGCGGCACAGTGAACTCTCTCGGTTCCAGACTCTCCCGTATAATTACCGCCACCCCACCACCCTTACCCAGGGCCCGTGGCTGATGGAATGCACGGTAGCCTGGTGGGCACATCTCCACGAGAGGTAAACCTCCCTCGTGGCCCAACCAGGTCTCCGTTATCCCTGCAAGGTCCGGCTCCCCCTCTGAGATCAACTCATTAATGAGGGGGGCTTGTTAACAGCGGACCTTGCATTGCAGAGCATCAGCCTCAGGCCCTGGCTCTGTAGGCCCTGGCCACCTAGACTGCGGGGATTGGTACAAGCGACCGGGCGTGTCCAGCAGCCACGGTCTCCCAACCGACTGCGAGATTTTCTTCCGTCCTCGCACCCACCCCTCCCCACGACCGTTGGAATAAAACAACCCTCTATAGGAATGTCATTTTCCCTTCCCCCCCCAACTCCGCTCACTTCCCCCTTGACCTCACCTGTTCGCCTGGCAAAAGTCCCCCTCCTGGCCTGATTATCCCTCCCACCCACCCTGGTGCCCCCTAAAATGGATAAAAAACATCTGGTTAAAAAACCCCTAAGTCTTCGCTTCCTCCACCTCTCGGGGTTAACAAACCCGTCATTAAGGTGGGCCCTTGAAAGGGCAAAGGGCCATGTCTGCGAGAGGGGGGACTCCCGTAGCAGGAGCAAGTCTGACCTCGAGTATATACTGGGGGGAGCTGCAGCAAGGGCCAGGGTGCTGTAGATGTTAAATTGAGTCAGCAAGCCAGGTTCCACATCAGATGGTAAGTCAGTACGTGGATGATAAGTGGATGGTAGATAGATTCAGCTAGCCCCGCCCCAAAGGCTGAACCTCCAAATGACAAATGGTGTTCGCAATCTTTTGAAATGGTGGCTGATGAAACAGTACATTATGGGTTACCTGCTCATGTTTATCAGTTGTTTATTTCTCCAAAGCTCCCCCTCCCTCTGCCCCCCGCTTTACCCGTTCTCATTTTTCCAAATCTGGATTTAACAGCTCAGGGTGTCATAGCTGCTCCGTTTATGAGAAGCTGTGACTCCTTTTCCGACCTCGCTCTTTCAATAATGATTAACACTCCCATTACCATTAATCAAGGCGATGTTGTTGCCACAATGATTTTACTGGAATCCCCTGAAGCCATGGCCATAGAACAATCCATGCGGGCATCTCGCCCAGTAGTTACATTTACGCTCAATGGGCGTCCTTTTTCTAGTATTTTAGATACCGGCGCTGACGTCTCGGTCATACGATCAGAATGGCCTTCCGACTGGCGTACTCATGAAGCTCCTTCAGTTCGAGGCGTGGGTGGTTCCCAACCTGCACGAATTAGCTCTGATTGGCTTTCAGTGACATCACCCTCCAGTTCGGTGACCGCACACATCAAACCTGTTGTGTTACCCCTACATATTAACCTATGGGGTCGTGATTTACTTTCACAATTTGATGCCAAACTTGTTTTACAATAATGTCATCTCCTTTGGTGCTACGCCTCACTTTGAAATCCACAACTCCTGTGTGGGTTGATCAATGGCCACTTACCTTGGAAAAATTATCTGCCTTGCAAAATCTGGTGCAGAAACAATTGGAAGAAGACCACATCGAAACAACAAATAGCCCCTATAACACTCCAGTTTTCGTCATTAAAAAGAAATCAGGTACTTGGCGATTACGAGTCCCTTTGGGGAGAGGGGGCGGTCTAGAAGTTTAATAAATTAAATTAATTAATTACTGCATGATTTAAGGAAAATCAATGCAATATTACAGCCAATGGGGGCGCTTCAGTGTGGTCTTCCCAACCCAAATTTGATCCCTCAACACTATGACCTCATGATTATTGATTTGAAAGACTGTTTCTTTTCCATTCCATTGCACCCCCAAGACAGACCGCTTTTTGCTTTTACTATCCCCACTCTTAATAATTCTCAACCCACTTGTAGGTATCAATGGAAGGTGTTACCTCAAGGAATGCTTAACAGCCCCACAATGTGCCAGTTTTTTGTTTCTCATGTGTTGCACCCTTATCGACTGGCTTATCCTTCCTTTTTAATATATCATTACATGGATGATATTTTGGTTGCAGCTCCAGGCCCACCAGGAACTGTCCTCAAAACCTTCCCTATATTGTCAAAAATACTGAAAAAGGGAGGATTATACATTGCCCCCGACAAAATTCAGACTAAACCTCCCTTCCAATATTTAGGTCACAAATTATTCTCCTCTCATGCCGCCCCCACATCTCCCTCCTTAAAATTGCCAAAACAACCAACATTGCTTCAATTACAGCAATATTTAGGTGCAATTAATTGGATCCGTCCCTATTTAGGCCTGACCACACCACAATTATCACCTCTTTTTTCTGCTCTCACACAAGGAAAGCATCCTGCTGATGTTATTCCCCTACAGGAACAACAGCTGAAGGTATTGCTCCTCATTGATCAAGCCTTACAGGTACGATGGGTGGATAGAATGACACCAAACACTCCTTTTGCTCTCTTATTGTGCAACACATTTCATTTACACACTTGGGCTATTGTCCAAGCCACTCCTTCTTTACTGATTTTAGAATGGCTTCACTTACAACACACTCCTCGCTCTACCATCACTTCCAAACCTCTACAATTTGCACTCTTAATACAAAAAGGGCGTCACCGCTCTAAGATGCTTGCAGGCGTAGAACCATCCACCATTTTCGTTCCCTGCTCTCTATCCACCTGGGAAGCTCTTTTATCAAATAGTGAACAACTACAATTTGCTCTGGCCGATTGGCCAGGACAGTTTTCTTGCCACCCTCCTCCTGATCCCAGAGTTCAGCTGTTGAGAACAGTTCCCTTTGAATGGCATTCTCCTAATGCTCAGTTTCCTATTCCAAATGCCATCACGGTCTTTGCAGATGGCAGTAAAAAGTATGGTGCTTGTGCCTGGCAGTCAGACGGTAAATGGCACACTAAGATTACCCCACCCCAAACCTCAGCACAAAGGGCTGAACTTGTTGCTTCTATCCTGGCTTTTCAAACCTTTCCCAACCAACCCTTCAACTTAATCTTGGATTCCCTATATGTTTCCCAGATAATCTCCTCTATTTATCTCTCATACTTATCCCCCTCAATTGAAGCTGACCTTCCATCTCTCTTCCTCATCCTGCAGCAGTTAATTTCCCAAAGGTCTCATCTCTTTCATGTTGCACATATCAGGAGCCATCAACCTTTTCCTGGCTTTCTTCAAGAGGGAAATGATATTGCTGATACTGCTGCAGCAAAGGCCTCCACACAGGCTTCTGACACTCTTGTTTACCCTCTCACCTCACTTACCCCATGGGAAAGCCACTCCTACTTTCACCAAAACAAAAGGGCATTAATAAAACAATTCGGCATAACAACGGCAGAAGCCACTGCCATCTTACAACAATGCCCTACCTGCAGTAAACAAGCGCATTCCATCCCCATG
Source organism: Natrix helvetica (assembly GCF_964273705.1). Lineage (NCBI taxonomy): Eukaryota > Metazoa > Chordata > Lepidosauria > Squamata > Natricidae > Natrix > Natrix helvetica. The sequence goes on from NC_138555.1 coordinate 16,846,610, forward strand.
GGGGTAAATCCCCGGGGGACTGAAAGCTGTCAAATCTGGCAAATGGATGTTACCCAATATCCCTCTTTTGCTCCATGGAAATTTATCCATGTGTCTATCGACACATATTCTGGGTTCATCATGGCTACCCCACAAAGGGGCGAAGCCTCAAAAAATGTAATTAATCATTGTATTCAGACCTTTGCATCGTTGGGACGCCCACAAGAATTAAAAACAGATAATGGCCCTGCTTACACTAGCACGGCCTTTGCTGACTTTTGTAAAAAATGGGATATTCTACATAAATTTGGCATTCCCTACAATAGTCAGGGCCAGGCATTGGTAGAACGTGCCAACCACACTTTGAAACATGCCTTAGACAGATATATTGACTCACAGGGGAAACTACCCCCAGACCTCCCAGCGGGGCAAAATATTCTTAATCTGTGCCTGTATACTCTGCATTTCCTCAACCTCACCGGTCACCCACCGTCATCTGCTGCCTGTCGTCACTTCTCTACCTCTCCGTCTGCTGTAGCCCAGCGACCTCAAGTCTACTATCTCTGCCTACCTGACCTGACGTGGCGCGGACCTGCTGATCTCATCACCTGGGGGAGAGGTTACGCAGCAGTCCAGCTTCCCGACTGTGTCCTCTGGGTTCCAGGTCGTCACATCCGCCCCTGCCATCTGAAAGCCCGCGATGCAGCTCCTCCTACTGATCGCCCTGATGGCAAGTTGGACTGCGAAACACAATCAACATGTGACGGCCGCCGCGATCAATCAGCCACCACCTCCACTGATGCTGATGCCGCGGACTGCCACCGCCCCAGTTAATGGGACCACATCTTTCACCTGCATCCCTACCATGGATGGCCCTGGACCAATGATTTTAACATGGGCCCGAAAAGGCGAGGAGGAACATCAGCTGTCCAACTCTTCTACCATTACAATTACCTCTCGTGTCAACCCTACATCATCTACGCTGACCTTTCATCACGCCCAACTCTCAGACTCTGGTGTTTACTGGTGCCAGCTTCTTCGTACCTGCCTTCCCACTCGCCAAGTCATTTCTTCACTTGACGCTTTTCTTAAAGTTTCTCACCTGCCAAGACAAAGCGAGCAACCACCCTTTCTCAGGATTGTGCGGAATGCATCCAGACCACAAAATCAGGCACTCGCACTCGTCAGACATTAATCTACCACACACTGAAGCCAGACTGTACAAAGGACCTAGACTCTTGCACCCGAAACAACACTGTGTATGCCCGCTGCACCACTTCGTCAGGAACTCAGTGTTATCACCCGCACGCCCTGGGCCCTGTTTATGCTTCTGTTCACGTATATGGGTATAAAGGGGGTAGCTGGCATCCGAATGCCAAATTTCAAATACCCTCAACTCTCTTTTCACTTGCCCAACAACGATCGGGGTATGTTGCTCACAATACCTCCCGGAATCGCCCCTCAAATAACCAAAAGGGCTCAGTTTCTGTTTGTTTTGATGCTTGCACAGCCATAACTAAAGGGCAGGGTGATGGGGCTGTGGGGGTCACCTGTGGCTCCTTTTCATGGGAGCAATCATACTTCCTGTACAAAAATATCTTTTTACTCTTCACAAGGTGCAATCCACTGGGCATGTTAGTTTTCAAGATGCTTATAACTATTGGTACACAGGCCTGATTGGAACCATCCAATCTGGCCCTGAGGGTTTTAACTTTACCTTAGGCCCAGCTGCCACCACATGTTCCACCGGCCATTGTAACACTGTTTGTTTATCAGCCCCTACTATGCACTCCCCTTCAACCCGTTATTATGGATTTGGCCTTGGTATTGATGTCACTGGAAAGGACCCTTACGGGTACATTGTGGTACGGGTTCAAACCCACATACTCTCCTCTTCCTCTCTTTCGGTGTTTTGGGAATATGAGGAAGAGATTTCAAAACTCAATCAACTACCCGCTCCTCCTAAAGCTCATAATATGTTTATTAATTTAGCCGAAACTATAGCAAAAGAGTTGGTTGTAAAAAATTGTTTTGTGTGTGGTGGAACTAATATGGGAGATCAGTGGCCATGGCATGCCAGAGTGGCCAATTATACTGAACTTGCAATATGGAAAGCAAACTATACCTATCTCCAACGAGCAAATGAAACTTGGCTATTAAGTTCTAATCTCATTGGGCGAGTATGTTACCAAAGAAATAATGCCTCTGACAGAGTCCCAGTGGGAAATCTGTTGTGTCTGTCCACCTGGAATAATAACACATGGTGGTCTTCTACCAATGCCACTGCCCCCATCAATTCACTCGCATCCATAGAACACTTATTGTATTTACAGGACCCTGAAAATGACCTTTTACCATGGTTTTCACCTGACGGGTTATACTGGATTTGTGGTGCATATGCATATAATGTTCTTCCCAAGGGATGGTATGGCTCTTGTGTTTTAGGTGCCATTCAACCCTCCTTTTTTCTTCTTCCTCTCAAACGACGCCAAATACTTGGCATACCTATATATGATGAGGTGGGCCACGTACAAAAACGTGACATTTCTAGGATCTCAAACAATATTAACATTGGCAACTGGAAGGATAACGAATGGCCCCCTGAGTGCATCATGAACTATTACGACCCTGCTACATGGGCCCAAGATTGCACTTGGGGCTATCGTACACCCATTTATATGCTTAATCGCATCATAAGGCTCCAAGCAGTTGTAGAAATCATTACCAACAAAACAGCTCTTGCCTTAAAACAACTTGCCAAAGAAAGTGCTCTTTCTCGCACATACATTATGCAAAATCGTCTTGCCTTAGACTATTTATTAGCCAAAGAAGGGGGAGTATGTGGAAAGTTTAATCTATCCAATTGTTAATTAATTAATTTATTAAATTTATAGACTGCCCCCTCTCCCCAAAGGGACTCGGGGCGGTGTACAGACCACAATAAAACAATATACAAACTTAAATAATTATAAATACCCATTAAAACAAATTATATGATAGGCTGTACAGTTATAGTTAAAAATTAAAACAACCTAAAAAATCTATCCCTAAACATTTAAAATTTAAAATATAGGCTAGAGGGACACAAAAGCTACAGTTAAGCCAGGCCAGCTAAGTTAAACAGGTGGGTCTTAAGTTTTTTACGGAAGGAGCGGAGATCGGTCGTTATTCTAATGTCGGGGGGGAGGTCATTCCAGAGGGTCGGGCCCATCACCGAGAAGGCCCTACTCCTGGGCGTTGCCCGCTGGCACTGCCTAGTGGACGGCACCCGGAGGAGTCCCTCCCTGTGAGAGCGAATCGGCTGCAGGGATGTATGGGGCAGGATGCAATCCCGCAGGTAGCTAGGTCCTGTGCCATGGAGCGCTTTGAAGATGATAGTCAACACCTTGAAACGCACCCGAAAAGCCACAGGTAGCCAGTGCAGCCTGCGCAGGAGAGGTGTTACATGGGAGTATCTGGTACCTCCCATAATTGCCCGCGCGGCCGTGTTCTGGACCAACTGCAGCCTTCGGGTGCATCTCAAGGGAAGCCCCATGTAGAGAGTATTGCAGTAGTCCAGTCGGGACGTCACCAGTGCATGGGTGACTGTGCGCAGGGCGCCCCGGTCCAATAGCGGGTGCAATTGGCGCACCAAGCGAACCTGGTGGAACGCCCCCCTTGCCACGGCCGTCACATGGTCATCCATTGACAGCCGGGCATCCAGGAGGACGCCCAAATTGCGCGCCCGCTCCACGGGGGCCAGCTGTTCGCCCCCGGTGGCCAGTGATGGAACCCACTGGTTGAACCGGGGCGCCGGTAACCACAGCCACTCCGTCTTGGAGGGTTTGAGTTTGAGTCTGTTACTGCCCATCCAGACCCGTACGGCCTCCAGGCACCGGGACATCATTTCGACGGCCTCGTTGGGGTGGTTCGGGGTAGATATGTACAGCTGAGTATCGTCAGCGTACAGATGGTACTCAACCCCAAAACCGCGGATGATCTCACCCAGCGGCTTCATATATGTGTTGAACAGGAGAGGCGAGAGGACCGACCCCTGCGGCACCCCACAAGTGAGCGGCCTCAGGGTTGACCTCTGCCTTCCCGTCAGCATACATTGCGCTCGGCCAGAGAGGTAGGAGGAGAACCACCGCAAAACGGTACCCCTCACCCCCAACCCCTCTAGACAGCGCAATAGGATACCATGGTCGATGGTATCAAAAGCAGCCGAGAGATCTAATAGGACCAGGATGGAGGAGCAACCCCCATCTCTGGCCCTCCAGAGATCATCCACCAACGCGACCAAAGCCGTCTCCGTGCTGTGGCCGGGCCGGAAACCAGACTGGCGCGGGTCTAGATAATCAATTTCATCCAAGTGGCGTGGGAACTGTTGTGCCACCACACTCTCTACAACCTTTGCCAAAAAGCAAAGGTTGGAGACAGGACGGTAGTTAGCTAATATAGCTGGATCCAGGGAAGGCTTCTTGAGTAGGGGCCTCACCACCGCCTCTTTTAAGACTGCTGGCAAGAACCCCTCTCTCAAGGAGGCGTTGACTAACTCCTGGAGCCAGCCTCGTGTGACCTCCCAGGATGCCAGTACAAGCCAGGAGGGACACGGGTCCAGTAAACATGTGGTGGCTCGCAGTCGACCACGCAACCTGTCCATATCTTCGGCGGTAACAGAGTCAAACTCCTCCCAAGATGGTCCCTCAAGACTCGCCTCTGGCGTCCCTCCTAGCCCACTGCAGGGGACCCACTCGCTGTGGATCTGAGCGATTTTGTCCCGCAGATATTCCCCAAATTTCTCTGCTCTACCCTGCAAAGGGGCTTCCCGCGGCCTCTGTGAAAGGAGGGAGCGGGTCACCCGAAACAGGGCGGCAGAGTGGTTGTCTGCGGACGCAATAAGAGCGGCACAATATCGACGCTTGGCCACTCTTAATGCCACAAGGTAGGTCCGTAAATAGGCTCTTACCTGTGTTCGGTCAGATTCAGAGCGTGAAGATCTCCATCTGCTCTCTAGGCATCTCTTGTGGCGCTTCATCACCCTCAGCTCCTCGGAAAACCAAGGGGCCTGTGTGGATCGCTGCTGCAGGAGAGGCCGCAAAGGCACAACCCGGTCTAAGGCCCCGGCAGCCGCACTGTTCCATGCGGCCACCAGGTCCTCCATCCGGGAGCGGGTCAGGACTACAGGAAGTGGCCCAAGCTCCGTCTGGAACCTATCAGGTTCCATCAGGCGCCTGGGGCGGAACCATCTAGGACATTCCAGTTCCGCCTCCCCTCGATGCGGGGTAGCGCCTAGGAAGTCGAGCCGGAGAAGTGAGTGATCTGACCATGACAGGGGTGTAATAGCTAGTTCCCCTACTCCCAGATCACTCCTCCACTGGTCAGAGACAAAAATAATGTCCAGGGTGTGGCCTCCCTCATGTGTGGGGCCCTGAATTATTTGGGTCAGGTCCATGGCTGTCATGGAAGCCATGAACTCCCGAGCTACCTCGGATGATCCCCCTGTCGACGGCAGGTTGAAATCCCCCATAATCAATAGCTTGGGGGTCTCAACCGCCATCTCGGCGATCACCTCGAGGAGCTCTGGCAATGCCACTGATGCATAGCAAGGAGCCAGGTATGCAATCAGCAAGCCCAACTGTTTCCCTGGGTCCCACTTCACGCATAGGGACTCACACCCGGATATCTGTGGCACAGTGAACTCTCTCGGCTCCAGCCCTTCCTTTACAATAACCCCTACCCCACCACCCCTACCCAGGGTCCGAGGCTGATGAAATGCACGGTACCCCGGTGGGCACATTTCCACGAGGGGGAGACCCCCCTCGTGGCCCAACCAGGTCTCCGTAATCCCTGCAAGGTCCGGCTCCCCCTCCAAAACTAAATCATAAATGAGGGGGGCCTTATTGACAACGGACCTTGCGTTGCACAACATCAGCCTCAGGCCCTGGCTCTGTAAGTCCTGGCCACCTAGGGCGCGGGGGTTGGGACAAATGATCGGTCGTGTCCAACGACCACGGTCTCCCAACCGGCAACGAGATCTACGTCTGCCCTCGCACCTACCCCTCCCCCCGACCGTTGTGATAACAAGACCCTCTGCTGGAATATCACTATTCCCCCTCCCCTCCGTAGCTCCGCTCACTTCCCTACCGACCTCACCTGTCGGCCTGGCACTAGCCCCTCCCTCAGCCTGATCAATCCCAGCCCCCACCCTGGGACCCCCTAAAATATATATAAAACATTTTATTAAAAAACCCGTCAGTTTTCACTTCCTCCACCTCTCTGGATTAATAAATCCCTCATCAAGGTGGGCCCTCGAAAGTGCGGAGGGCCATACTTGCGAGAGGGGGGACTCCCAGAGTAAAATCAGGTCTGCCCCCGAATACATAAAAGACCATAATTCAGCAGGGCCTCAGATCGAATTGAGGATGCTACAGATGTTAAAATGGGATTGAAAGATGTTAGAATAAATAGTACATAAGTCCAGTGGTATACAGAAAGCCGGAGCTGGGTACAGATGGTAAAACCAAAGTCCTAGGCGGGGATGGTGGGGATGGTGAACCGGTCAGATGGTCTGCAAGTGGTAAGTGATAGGTGATAGGTGGGCGATGGGTGGTCAGTCAGTAGGGGGCAGATGGTCAATTTGATGGTGAGCGGGGGGCAGCTAGTCAGTAGGTAGAAAGCAGGGTGATAAATAGGTGGTAGGCAGGGGGCAGATGGTTAGTGGTGGTCAGCAGGGGGCAGATGGTCAAAAACAAGGTAGGCGGCCAGCAGGAGACAGATGGTTCTCCTGCCAGCACTCTGGCAGCCCTGGCATTGAAAGTCTCCTGTTAGCCACAACAAGCCCCCTGATTCCTGTCTGGTCTCCAGCGCTGAGAGCAACCCTCCTCCTACCAGGCCTCCAACGCTGAGACGCCTCTGCCATCGTTCCTCCACTCTCTTCTGTTGTATCCAGATAGACAACAGTGGAAAAGTAATTGAACAAATAACATCGGATATGGTAAAAATTGCCCATGTTCCCATTCAGACATGGTCTGGGTTAAATTTCAGAGATATGTTTGGTTCATGGTTCTCCAAATTGCCTGGCCTTCAGGCCATTGTTGCGCTCATTGGTATGATTGCCTTAGGATGTATTGTATTGCCTTGTGTCTTACCAATTTTTGTAAAAACTATTTCCAATAGTCTATCACTGATTGCTGAAAAGCGTGCTGTCGCTCAGGTGAATGCATTATGGCACAACAAGGGATATTCCTTGATACCTCAAGATGAATCTCTCCAAATTGAGCTCCCGGATGCCTTTAAAGGCAGCGAGGAAGAAATAGACAATGATATCATCACCATTAACCATGATAAAAAACCTCCCATCACCTTCAGTTGTGATAAGGAGACCATTTCAACATTTCAACAGCGGTGGATACCCCCAAACTTGTGGTTATGGGGGATTTCAACCTGCCGTCGACGGGTGAAACATCTGAGGCGGCTCGGGAGTTCATGGCTTCCATGACAGCCATGGACCTGACCCAATTAATTCAGGGCCCCACACACGAGGGTGGTCACACACTGGACCTTGTTTTTGTCTCTGGAGAGTGGACGAGTGATCTGGGAGTAGGGGATTTGGTTATTACACCCCTGTCATGGTCAGATCACTCATCTCTCCGGCTCGACTTCCCTGGTGCTACCCCCCACCGCGGGGAGGCGGAACCAGATTGTCAAGAATGGTTCCGCCCCAGGCGACTGATGGAACCGGATAGGTTCCAGATGGAGCTTGGGCCACTTCCTGTAGCCCTGACCCGCTCCCGGACGGAGGACCTAGTAGCCGCATGGAATAGGGCGGCTGCTGGGGCCTTGGACCGGGTAGCGCCTTTGCGGCCTCTCCTGCGGCAATGAATCACCCTGGCCCCTTGGTTTACCGAGGAGCTGAGGGTGATGAAACGCCACAAGAGACGCCTAGAAAGCAGGTGGAGGTCCTCACGCTCCGAATCTGACCGAACACAGGTAAGAGCCTATTTACGGACCTAACTTGTGGCACTGAGAGCGGCCAAACTTAGACACTGTGCCGCTCTTATTGCGTCCGCAGATAACCGCCCTGCCGCCCTGTTTCGGGTGACCCGCTCCCTCTTATCACAGAGGCCGCGGGAAGCCCCTCTGCAGGGGAGAGCAGAGGAGTTTGGGGAATATCTGCAGGACAAAATCGCTCAGATCAGGAGTGGATGGGCCCCCTTCAGTGGACCAGGGGAGACGTCGGACGCAAATCTTGAGGCACCACGCTGGGAGGAGTTTGACTCTGTTGCCCCTGAGGATTTGGACAGGTTGCGTGGGCGACTGCGAGCCACCACATGTTTATTGGACCCGTGTCCCTCCTGGCTTGTACTGGCATCTTGGGAGGTTACACGAGACTGGCTCCTGGGTCTTGTGAACGCTTCATTGGAGGAGGGGTCCTTACCGACCGCCTTGAAAGAGGCGGTGGTGAGGCCCCTACTCAAGAAGCCTTCCCTGGACCCGGCAGAGCTAGCTAATTATCGTCCCGTCTCCAACCTTCCCTTCTTAGCAAAGGTTGTAGAGAGTGTGGTGGCACAACAGTTCCCACGTCACCTGGAGGGAACCGACTATCTAGACCCGCGCCAGTCCGGCTTCCGGCCGGTTTTTCGGGTGCGTTTCAAGGTGTTGGTTACCATCTTCAAAGCGCTTCATGGCACGGGACCTAGTTACCTGCGGGATCGCATCTCACCTCATACATCCCTGCGACCAATCCGCTCCCACAGGGAGGGACTCCTCCGGGTGCCGTCCACTAAGCAGTGTCAACGGGTGGCGCCCAGGAGTAGAGCCTTCTCTGTGATGGGCCCAACCCTCTGGAATGACCTCCCCCCCGATATTAGAACTACTACCGACCTCCACTCCTTCTGACAGAAACTTAAGACCCACCTGTTCCAATTAGCTGGCCTGGCTGATTTATAGTCCCACTTTCAACCTCCTGGCAAACACCTTATTTTGGGGGTAATTTTTAAGGGTAATTTTAATTTATATTCGAATTTTAATCTATTGTACAGTGTATATCCTACCTCCTCCGTCTATTTATGTATATCTATCTATATTTTTTGTATCTACATTGTTTTAATATGACTGTACACCGCCCCGAGTCCTGTTTAGGAAAGGGTGCGGTCTATAAATTAAAGTTTATTATTATTATTTATTATTCCCATTTTTTAAGCAACAAGTCTAAAAATTCCGCCTTTTAAAACAAAAAACAGAGGAGATGTTGCAGTAGTGTTTGATCCACCATTAAGGGCTAAACAAAAATAACACGTGCTCAGAAGAACTATCCCTGGTAAATTTCCACTACGTGCAGGCCTCTGGGAAGAGGCCGGACCACGTTAGGAGGAAAAACAAAAGAGACAAAAGGATCTCGTCACCAGAATGACATGATGTACAGCCAATGAAATTAAGACACCACGAGCCAATAGAATGCTTGTACAGGAAATATGACCAAATATGGTAGTGTTAAGCCTACGTGTAATTGTAGTACATACCCCTTACCCTGCCCTTCCTTGCCTACCAATAAAAGAGATCTCCAGATGCAATTCTGGGCGCGATCTCATCCCGAGGAATCCTGTGTGGTGTCTTCACTCTCCATCTCATGAAATCGGCCCCCGGAGAAGGCCTCTGGCCAAACCGGGAAGATTGAGCCCCGGTTTTCCACAATTATTCATAAATACTTCACAAAACTATGCGCACAAGACAGTATGGAGGAAAATAAAATAAAACATTATTTAAACAAAGAAAAGATAACACCAATCTCAAAAGAGCAAAGGGAGGCGATAAACAGGCCAATAACGTTAGTTGAAGTGGAATTAGTCTTGACAAACCAGAAAAATAATAAAACCACAGGACCAGATGGAATACCGGTGGAGCTATACAAATATAATAAAATAATATTGGAAGAACTAGGAGTGGAAATGTTTAATGAAGTTTTAGGAAAAGCCAAGATACCTGAATCATGGACAGAAGCAATAATATCGCTAATCCCAAAAGAAGAAACCATCCTACAAGAAATTCAAAACTACAGGCCAATTTCATTATTAAACTCCGATTATAAAATATTTGCAGCAATTATGGCAGGAAGAATTAAACAGCTTTTAAATGAACGAATACACCCGGACCAAAACGGATTTTTACCTCACAGACACATTAAAAATAATACGAGAATCATCCTAGATATAATAGAGTACTACGAGGCGCATCCAGAAAAGCAAATGGTACTGGTTTTCCTTGATGCACAAAAAGCATTTGACAACGTAATCTGGAAATTTATAATAACACTATTGGACGAGATGAAATTTGGAGAAAAATTTATAAAAATGATAGAAGGATTTTATAACAATCAGACAGCCAAAGTTCTGATGAATGGAGAATTAACAGAGAAGATTGAAATAAAAAAGGAGTCAGGCAGGGATGCCCCCTCTCTCCTTTGCTGTTTATATTAACTTTGGAAATTTTATTAAATGAAATTTGGAAGGACCAGGGAATAAAAGGTTTAAAACTCAAAAATGAAGAATATAAGGCCCAAGCCTATGCCGATGACTTAGTATTTGTTCTAGAGGACCCAGTAGAATCCAGCCTGAAATTAATTCAAAAATTAGAAGAATATGGTGAAGTGGCAGGACTAAAGATCAATAAAGACAAAACAAAAATGATAACCAAGAACATGACAAAAAAGCAAGAGGAGGAACTGGAAGTAACAACCAGAATGCAAATAACTAAGAAAGTGAAATACTTGGGGATCTAATAAATTAGTGACACAAATAAAAAAAGATTTAGAAAATTGGAAAAATATTCAACTATCACTCATGGGACGTATAGCGACAATTAAAATGAATATTTTACCAAGAATCTTATTCCTTTTTTTTCACATTTTTTTTATTTTTAAACATAAAAGACAACATTAAAAAAATTTCATCCATTACATACCGCATGTCGTTTGGTTACAAGTGTTTTTGCATCCGTATTTTCGATTACATATACAATCACAGATTTTCCATCCAATATAACCAAAATACAAACCATATAAAGGATATCTTTATAGTATGCACTTAGAGTTATATATTATATTACCAATCCTCTATCAAATGTACATTAATTCATTTATTATCTTTGTCCTTCATTTTATAACAAAACATTCTAAATTATTCATATATATGTCAGTGTTTCATTGTATGATTATTAGTCTAACAACATTATTGTATTCTCACTTTTCTCCTTCAATTAAAACATAAGTAAAACATTTTTCATTTCCAGGTTCTTTTTTCCAGCCCGTGATAAAACAAATCCCATAGCTTATAAAATTGCTCGTCTTCTTGTTCTCTAATTTCAAATGTCAATTTGCTCATTTCAGCGCACTCCATTATGTTTCAAATAACTTCTTCCTGTTTTGGTATCATTTCGTTTTTCCAGTTTTTTGCAAATGCAATTGTAGCTGCTGTTAAAACATTTACAATCAAATATTTTAAGTCTTCATTGTAAATTTCTGGTATGATTCCCAGTAAAAAGATCTCTGGTTTGAGGTCTATGAGTTTATGAATCATTTTCTCCAACCACATGTGGATTTTAGTCCAGTATCTTTTAGCTTCAATACAAGTCCACCACATGTGGTAGTATGAACCCGGTATCTGATGACATTTCCAACACTTTTCCGATTTATTCTTGGACATTCTTGCAATTCTCCTTGGGGATAGATGCCACCTGTAAAACATCTTATACAAATTTTCTCTATATGCAGTTGACATTGTCATTTTATAATTTTGAGACCACAGTTTCTGCCATTTTTCTAAATCTATCCCATACCCAAAGTTTTTCCCCCAAGCTATCATAGTTTCTTTAACTTGTTCCTCTTGTAATTTAGTCTCTAATAAATATCCATATAGTTTTTTAATTACTTTTTCATCAGTACCTATTAAAATTTTATCTAACTCAGTCATTTCATTGTAAAGACCTATTGATTTTCTATCTTCATTATATCTAGATTGTATCTGTAAGTATGAATACCAATTCATTTCTTTTTTTTATTAAAATGTTTAATAAATTTTACAATTATCACCCCTCTTACCCTTCCCTCTTCCCCCCCTCCCTCCCCCCGACCTCCCAGAGCAAAATACAGGGTATAAACATTTAACAACCATACGCTAACATAAGCTAACTAATTTTAACATGTTACTATTCTTGTGCTTTAACTCCCCCTTTATTAAACTAACTTTGAATAAATTGTAACATTCTTTATGCCTAATACCAATTCATTTCTATTCCTTCTTGTTTCAACTCTTGAATAGATTTGAGTTCACCCTCTGTATTCAATATTTCAACGAATTGTTGCAGAAAATGACAGGCTTAGACTTCTCAGGATACAGGAAAAGTTTATTTGGCAGCCAGGTTCAGAAACGTTAGCCCATGGCTAACATTGCAAGTTCTGAACAATCTTTATTATTGATGCACGCATTCTTATACATTCTCAAAGACAGTGTAACACGGAAACACTTTACTAATTTCTTATTGGTTACCTTGAGGAAAAAGCCTTATAAGCAGATGGGGGTCTTACTTCTCCTTTTGTTACAGGTATGGACTACGTGCCATTAACGAACTTTAATTGAACTTTGTGGTTTTGGACTTTTGACATAGGGACATTTGCTGGAACAGGTTGTGGTTGAAGGCTGATGACATTTCCCTGTCCCTTTAAGCAAGCTTCTAACTGTTCCTTTTATGCCACGTCTTCATTCTTATATTTTAATCCTGGCTTAATTACAACTGTTCCTCCTGGTAAACGTACTATTAACTGGTTATTTTAGGGGTATTGTTTTTAATTTAATTTGTGTGTGTCCTAGGGGTTTTAATATTATATTTATATATACTTGCTCTGTACAGTTCTTTTTAATTCGATTTTAACCTCCTCCATATTTAACTGTACATACTTAATTCTTTTATTTATTGTATTTTGATATATTCTTTATATGGACTGTACACCGCCCCGAGTCCCTTTCGGGAGAGGGGGCGGTCTAGAAGCATGGTAAAATAAATAAATAAATAATTAATAAATCCATATTTTATTCTACTTTATTTCCCCCCTTCTAGACTCTATTAAGGCCCACAATTGAGTCTAGCCTGTTAGATTAACAATATAAGCATGCAGGATACAGAATAGCAGAAAAAGCAAGAGTACAAGCAATACGCATCTTAGGGCTTATCTTCCAAAATCACTTTCTCTACTTCCAAGAGGGCAATTTGAATATAGGAATTAGTATCTGAGACTTCATCTTCCTTGAGGGTATGTGGAATTAGGCTTTCCATTAACATTAATTACTTTTCACCCTGTGTTTCCTTTACAGACCTCATAATGAGTTGTTTAAGCAAGGGTATTATGCAAGGGAGGAAGGCTAAACTTGCAATTCCACATAATAAAAGAAATAGCATTTGTTTGATCCAACCTGTTCCCGGTAGCCAAGAGAACCACACATCTGTTCCTTGTACTTTTTGACCAATAGAGGAAGCTCAAACTCATAGTTCTTGGATCACCCCCCAGACTTTCCCTGATCTATTCATATGGAAACAGCAAGCTTTTCCACATAAGAAGAAGACTCCATTTTCCCCTACACACACTCCTATGTTCATAGAAAAGGCATGGCCTCGGAGGTTCTTTTCATTAGTCCAGACCTGTAAGGTTCCTGCCAAGTACATACCAGTTAGGGGCTGTAATGGAACTTCTTGGTTAGGGTCCATTTGCCTATCCCTGAGAACTGGTCCTTCAAAGAGATAGTGGGAACTGGCGTTTCCAGGGGGAAAATAACACAAAATCCCATGGTGGATTGTATTGAAAGCCAAATGGGAACCCTTCCAGTAGTCAGATTCCCCTCCCATCGGTAAAAAAACAAGTGGGAGTGGGAGCGAGAAAGTGACCCTCTGTTGGAAGAGCTTGTGAGCAGAGGGAGACATGCTGCGAGTTAATTTCACATCTACAAGGGTTTTCCTGGGGGCAAGGTACATTTCAGATGGGCATTGTTCCTCTGATAGTGACCCCACAGGAATGCCAGGTTCCTGATATTGTTTGATGCACAAGGACTATCTTAGCTTTGTTGTTGTTGTTTTCAAAGATCTTGCTCAACTGAAACAGCATGATAAGGTAAAGATCCAGCAGACAGACACAACCAGTATTTTTGACCCAGGGCAGGATCAGACTGATTGATTAAGCTTTGACCTAACTCCAGCACTCTTTATAGTCCCCTTTTCTCAATTGTTGCAGGGGTCTGTTTCCCCTATGTTTTGCCCTTTTTCTTACAGGGTTTGTCAAATAATTGACTTTAGGTGTTGGGATTGGTTTACGGTTCTGTCCCCAAGCATAAATGATGCATCGTTGGTGGGAGCAGACCACATCCTGTAACTTGATTCCACCCTGTTCTTCGGGATTTATAGCATCCACGGATCTTTCTTCAAGAGCAAGGGGGGTTGCTTGGGTATTTTCGCAACATTCAAGATGTTATCACTTAACAAGCTCATTGCCAATAACAGCCAGAGCCACAAAAGGCTCATAATTGTCCCTCATGCAAAACCTCTCCTAACACAATTCTTTTAGCCCCCTGAATCACTGCATCAGGGAGGGGTTATATATAGTTTAAGGAATGGCAATATCAGCTTTGGGCAATCCACAAAACCAAATCTTATTTGCTAAACATATCACCCACAATCCAAAAACTCCTATTATACTGCAAAGAACCCATTTCCACGCTTCCTCAAACATAAGTGTCATCAGATGATTCATTTTCCTCTTGATTATAATTAATGATCTTAGCCTCAGCACCTGTCTTCCTCTGGAGGGGACAATTCCTGAGGGATGAATATGCAATACAACAAATAAGTACGTTCACTAAAGCGAGAGATAGTACAGTTATGACTATGAATACTTGGCTTGCCATTTCCTGACAGGTGCTCAACCTTTCTAATACATCTTATATCTAATAAATGGAACGTTGTCTTCCTCCTCCAAATCTTCAGCCATACGTCGAGAAGTCAGCTTCCAAGTGTGACTTCCGTAGGGCCTCTTCTGCCCCGTAATTCTGCCCATTGCTGGTAGGGCAGTTTTTTTAGGGGGCGTTTCTTTAAGCATATCACTAGAGGACGGGCTTCTTCCTGGTCTGCCTCCCAATACTCATCAGCAGCTGGCTTAACTCGAGTCCAGTGAATCCAAAACTTGGATTCCAACACTTTTGCTGCAAGTGGAGAACACATGACCACAGTATATGGGCCCTTCAAATCTAGGTTTCAAATTCTTCCCTTTCCAGTGTTTTACCACACTCTGTCCCCTATCTGAATATTATGACTGGAAGTTGTTAAAAATGGTGGGGGTAAGGGAGACACAATACTGTTGGATTACTTGTATTTACTTATTCAATTCTCCTACCATTTGATTCACCCATGAGGACCCCAGCTGTCCTAGGTCCCTTATATGATTTTTCAAATTATGGCTTATAACTGGTGGCCGTCCAAACATCATTTCAAAAGGAGATAATTTAAGTTCTTTACATGGAGTACATCTCACAGAGCAGAGAGCTACGGGTAAGGCATCAAAACACACCTTATCTTTTCCTTAACAGTGCAATTCACACATTTGCTTAATTTCTTTCCTGAGGCAGTTAAAAGACCTCTTTCCCTATGATCAGCAGCATTGATATGCAAAGTAAGGAAGGCATACAGAGTCAGTTCAGATGTTCACCCTTTCATTCTTTGTCCTCTCTAATGCATAGCCCATAATTCTGCTACTTGGGCACTAGTGCCTTTTGGGAGAGGTCCACTCTCAAAGACTTGGGCAAGGGAGTCTACTGCATAGCCTGCATAATGTTCTCTCATAGTAATGAAGCTTGATCCATCAGTGAACAAGTTATAGTCTGCATATTTCAACGGCACGTCAGTTAAGTCTGGTCTGCATGAAAACTGATTCTCAATGATTCTCATACAATTATACTCAATTTCGGGTCCTGGTATTGGCAAAAGGGTGGCAGGGTATAGGTTATTTGTTTGCTTCAAGGTCATTTGTGGATTTTGAGTCAGGAGTGCCTGATATTTGTAAATGTCCCTTCATTTCTAAAATTCCTTGAATTGCGTGGCTAGTGTAGATATTGGTAGGCTGTCTGAAAGTTAATTTATTAGCTTCCTCCATTAGGAGAGCTGTGGCGG
Source organism: Natrix helvetica (assembly GCF_964273705.1). Classification (NCBI taxonomy): domain Eukaryota; kingdom Metazoa; phylum Chordata; class Lepidosauria; order Squamata; family Natricidae; genus Natrix; species Natrix helvetica. The sequence goes on from NC_138555.1 coordinate 16,862,774, forward strand.
CTAGAATTTTAGGCAATGTGGCCAGCCTTTTGCAACAGTCCAGTTGTTTAGATAGATAAGCCACAGGTTGTTGCCAACTTCCTTTTTCTTATCAGAGCCTGAGATAATTCTGACTTTAGGGCTTTGTACGCCTGTTTCTCCTTTAAACCTCAAGCAAGGGTTCTTCTTCTTCTTCTTCTTTTTTCCACCCCCCTTTGTAGATGCGTAAGGAGGTTTGGCTAGAAGCGCAAAATTTGAAATCCTCATTCTGCAATATCCTGCTGCCCCTAAGAATTCTCGCAATTTGCCATACAGCTTCTTTTCACTCACATCCTATTACTCTTAAGTATTTAACTTGGCGCTTTTTGTCCCTGCCTTCCAGCTTTTTTTTGCCTTGGGGCACGGTGTCCCTTGTCCATTAACAGATGAAGCAATTGATTGATTTTTTTTTTCAACAAATCTCCTTCGTCTGTTCGGTTACTGGGATATTATCTACATATTGGAGTAGCACATTTCCATCTTCGCAAGGCTGGAAATTTTCTCGGTCTGAGGCAAAGACTTCACCAAAAAGGTAGGTGATTTTTTTTAAATCCTTGGAGAAACCTAGTCCAAGCAAACAGCCTCTTTTGACCTGCTACTTTTCCTACTCAAAAGCAAACAGTTTTTAGTTGTCTCTATGTATTTGAGATGGTGAAGAAGGCATAGGCAAACAGGCATGGCTAGAGGTTTCACTTGTATAATTATTGGTGCATGATGATACGCATGGCCTGGTGGATTCTTGAACCACCATTGCCATATCTCATCTGGGGGAGTGCCTCATCATTAGAGCCATTTTATCTTCCTCAAAGGACAGTGTAGCTCCCATTTTGCATAGGATATCATGACCCAAAAGAGGAACTGGGCATTCAAGCATGTCTTGGGACATTCTTGTAGCCAGTGGCCTTTTTTTTCTTACACCAATTACATTGACCTCTGCTTTGGGCTTTGGAATTATTTGACAATGCAACTGTCAGCAATTCAGCTTTACGTTGCAGCCTGTCATCTCTCTTTCTCTCTTTTACTTTTCACAAAGACCTTTCATGCAATTTCCATTTTATTCAATCCACACAGACCTACATGCACAAATACCCTGAAACAACACTTTCAGACCTGGGGAAGAGTTTGTCCCTTTAAATCTTCAATTTTCTTTCCTTGGGAAACATGTGGCTCATTCTCCAAGCAGTGGGAAAACTCAGAGAGCAGTTTATATCCTATCGTTCCCCACAGCTTCAAGCCCCAGCTGAAAAGCTTGCTTATTTTGCCAGCTGGTTAAACATATCAAAATCAATTGATCGCCATTCAATTCTACATGTAATTAGTATAGATACACACCTTAGAATTACATCAAATTAATCAAGTCCAATTACCTAGATCTTCCTATTCAATAGGCTTTACCTTTTTATGACCTGCTAAATTTCTTACTTTTGCTTGAAGTTATGCCCATTGTTCTATCTCCTTAAGCACGTTTGCATCTGGGTGGGGCCCTTGATTCATCTGATGGTGGCCAGAATCTGAGGCCCTATTCAAAGGCACTCCAAACCTTGGCACAATGTCTTTTAGTACACACAAAACCAAGAGATCTCTAAATCTCACTTTCTGGGAAAATTGTGGGGACATCTATTTGCCACACAGCACCTGGGAGCCCTGTAGAAGGACTTCCAAAGGAGTTCCTTCTTTTCTGAGGTTTTGAGCCCTTGTATGCACATCCCACAAGTTCGGAGATGCCATTCCTGGCCCCCCTTTTTTCCCTAATGTCATCTGCAGAGTGACCAATGAAGATACAATACAATACAATAGCAGAGTTGGAAGGGACCTTGGAGGTCTTCTAGTCCAACCCCCTGCCTATACCGTGTCAGACAAATGACTATCCAACATCTTCTTAAAGACTTCCAGTGTTGGGGCATTCACAACTTCTGGAGGCAACTTCTGTTCCACTGATGAATTATTCTAACTGTCAGGAAGTTTCTCCTCAGTTCTAAGTTGCTTCTCTCCTTGATTAGTTTCCACCCATTGCTTCTTGTTCTACCCTCAGGTGCCTTGAAAAATAGTTTTTGACTCCCTCTTCTTTGTTGCTCTTTTCTGCACTCTTTCTAGAGTCTCCACATCTTTTCTACATCGTGGTGACCAAAACTGAATGCAGTATTCCAAGTGTGGCCTTACCAAGGCCTTATGAAGTGGTATTAACACTTCACGTGATCTTGATTCTATCCCTCTGTTTATGCAGCCTAGAAATGTGTTGGCTTTGTTTGGCAGCTGCTGCACACTGCTGGCTCATATTTAAATGGTTGTCCACTAGGACTCCAAGATTCCTTTCACAGTTACTACTGTTGAGCAAGGTATCATCTATACTGTACCTGTGCATTCCGTTTTTGTTGCCTAAATGTAGAATCTTACTCTTTTCACCATTGAATTTCATTTTATTAGAAAGTGCCTAATAATAATAATAATAATAATAATAATAATAATAATAATAATAATAATAATAACAACAACAACAACAACTTTTATTTCTAGACTGCACCCTTTCCTAGGCAGGACTCGGGGAGGTGTACAGTCATGTTAAAACCATATACAAATACATAGACATGAACATAGACATAGACATAGACATAGACGTGGACGTAGACGGAGGAGGTAAAAAATATACTGTACAATTCTTAGTTAAAATACAAATATTAAAATTCCCTTAAAAATTCCCCAATAAAATGTTTGCCAGGAGGTGGAAGATGGAACTGTCAATCAGCTAAGCCAGCTAGTCGGAACAGGTGATTCTTGAGCTTCTGTCAGAAGGAGCGGAGGTCATTGGTAATTCTAATATCGGGAGGGAGGTCATTCCAGAGGGTTGAGCCCATCACAGAGAAGGCTCTACTCCTAGGCGTCACCCGCTGGCACTGCTTGACGGATGGCACCTGGAGGAGTCCCTCCCTGTGAGAGCGGATAGGTCGTAGGGATGTATGAGGTGAGATGCGGTCCCGCAGGTAACTAGGTCCCATGCCATGGAGCGCTTTGAAGATAATAACCAACACCTTGAAACGCACCCGAAAAACCACAGGCAGCCAGTGCAGCTCGCGCAGGAATGGTGTTATGTGGGAGTATCTTGATCCTCCCATGATAACCCGCGCGGCCGCATTCTGAACTAGCTGCAGTCTTCGGGTGCATCTCAAGGGGAGCCCCATGTAGAGAGCATTGCAGTAGTCCAGGCGAGACGTCACCAGAGCATGAGTGACTGTGCGTAGGGCATCCCGATCCAATAGGGGGCGCAATTGACACACCAGGCGAACCTGGTGGAACGCCCCCCTTGCCACGGCTGTCAGATGGTCATCCATCGACAGCCGGGCATCAAGGAGGACGCCCAGATTGCGCGCCCGTTCCACGGGGGGCAATAATTCGCCCCCTATGGCCAGTGATGGCGTCAACTGGTTAAATCGGGGCGCCGGTAGCCACAGCCACTCAGTCTTGGAAGGGTTGAGTTTAAGTCTGTTGTCCCCCATCCAGACCCGCACGGCTTCCAAACACCGGGACAACATTTCAATGTTCAAGTTTGTCAAGATCCTTCTGCATCTTTAGCCTATCTTCTGGAGATCATATTGACTATTCTATTTTCTTCAACCTCAGGATCTAATGTGGCATATTGCCTGAAGGTTTGATAAATGCATTCTAGGAATTCCCCTGGATTTTCATCCTGTTTCTGTTGAATTTAATAGACCTTCCCTAAATTCTTAACTTTTGTTTGAATCCTAACAAAACTAAGGTCCAATAGTTTTGCAGCTGAATGTACTAGGTTCCTAATCTGGTTCCTTCAGTAACCATGTCCAGTCCGGATTTTTTTTTCCATGATCCTTCTGTAAAGGCTTATTCAAAAGACTTATTCTTTTCTCTGTGGTTAATAAAATTTCCATCAGACTTTTTATGTCAGCCCAAGCAGACTGGTGAGTTCAGAAAAATGGATGCAAAAAGGACATGCATCTCATCTGGATTTTCTCTATAAGCAGGAATTTGATTTTTCCAATTACATAAATCAGCCATTGAGAATGGAGCATATATCCAGACCTTACGTAGCTCCCCCTCAGCTTCTGGCAATAAAATTCCCTTAGGGGCAATTTGAGTTTTTATCTCAACTGCTCCCTTGGACCAGGTTTGTGGTCCACTTGATCTATCCCTTCGATAACCTTTTTGGTTTTCTTTCTCCTGGCCCTACCTAATGGGACCGTTTGTTCTTTCTTTTTAACAAAACAAAAAAACACTTAAACACATCATCAAGGACAACCATGCAAGTTAAAACAGACAGGAACTAAGTGTTTCATCGAGACTCTCTTTTTCTTTTTCTTTCCTCCTTGAGGCTTGTACAATAGGGGTGAGGATAATTTCTCTGCCAGAGACTTTACTAAAACTCTCTCAAAGCTTTTTTTCTCCTCAATATGCATTGGAGAGGCGTTCGAGGAACGCTCCCCACCTTCCCATGTTCTATTTCTAAGACACTGTCACCGACCTGGGGTGCCGGAATACCATGGTCGCCTTCAGGAACTGCGATGACATAACCACCCACACAAACCTAGAGCCTCATTAGGATACGCCGGTTCCATTTGGAAGGGACGCTATCCCGGGCTCAGGGGGGTGACCTCTTCCACTCCTAACCGAGTGGGTCTACAATTCTTTTGATACTTGCCTGCAGGCATCTTCTTTCTCAGCCGGCGTAAATTTTATTAACTTGTCCTGATCCTGGTCAGATTCTTGGATCAGTGGTGTCCTCCGGATGCCCAAGAGGGGTCATCGGCCCCCTTCCAGAGAAAGATCTCCGTGGCGCCTGAAGAAGGGCGAGATGGCCTCGATGGGGCACCGGTCGGTCTGTTCCGTCCTCAGCGAAATATCACTCTAAGTCCTGCTGCCACGGTCGCCAGAATTGTTGCAGAAAATGACAGGCTTTAGACTTCTCAGGATACAGGAAAAGTTTATTTGGCAGCCAGGTTCAGAAACGTTAGCCCATGGCCAACATTGCAAGTTCTGAACAATCTTTATTATTGATGCACGCATTCTTATACATTGTCAAAGACAGTGTAACACGGAAACAATTAACTCATTTCGTATTGGTTACCTTGAGGAAAATACCTTATAAGGAGATGGGGGTCTTACTTCTCCTTTTGTTGCAGGTATGGACTATGTGCCATTAACGAACTTTAATTGAACCTTGTGGTTTTGGACTTTTGACATAGGGACATTTGCTGGAACATGTTGTGGTTGAAGGCTGATGACATTTCCCTGTCCCTTTAAGCAAGCTTCTAACTGTTCCTTTTATGCCACGTCTTCATTCTTATATTTTAATCCATATTTTATTCTACTTTAATATCTTACTGTTTGTTCCTTTTTATATATTATTGGATATGAAAATGCTTCAATAGTTGATACCCAGGCTGGAGTTTTTAAGTAGTGTAATCTTTTAAACTTTTCCCAGTTTAATAACAAGGCCTCCCTTATATAATGTCTTCTAAAATAACCATGTACTTTAGTTCCCTTATACCATAAAAAAGCATGCCATCCCAACAGTTAATCATGAACCTCTACATTCAATAATCTGGAATTTTTTAGTGTTACCCACTCCTTAATCCACATCAGGTTTGCTGCTTGATAATATAACTCCCAGTCAGGTAGGCCCAGTCCTCCTCTTATTCTAGCATCTTGTAGCAATTTAAGTTTTATTCTTGCTTTTTTCCCTTGCCAAATAAACTTCAAGACTATTTTATTTAGATCTTCAAAAAGGTCCTTGCCCAATCTAATTGGAATTGTCTGGAACAGATATAAAATTCTGGGTAAAATGTTCATTTTAATTGTAAAAATTCTTCCTAACATTGATAGTTGCAGGTTTTCCCATTTCATCAAATCAGTCGCAATTTGTTGTTTTAATGTAGCATAATTATCCTCCTTAAGAGTGCTACATCTAGCTGATAAGTATATCCTCAAATATTTAACCTTGCTTGTGATTTGAATCTGCAAAGCTTCTTCCAACTCTTCCTTTCGTCTTAATGGTATGTTCTTTGTCAAAATCTTTGTTTTGTCTTTATTTATTTTCAAGCCTGCTACTTTTCCATACTCCTCTATTCTTTCCAAAAATTTGGGTGCTGTCTCAAATGGGTCTTCAAGAATAAATACCAAATCATCTGCAAATGCTTGTAGCTTGTATTCTTCTTTTTAAATGTTCATTCCTTTTATTTCTTCTTCTTCTCTAATCTTTCTATTTAAGACTTCTAATGTTAAGACAAAAAGTCGCGGTGATAATGGGCAACCTTGTCTCGTACCTTTCTTTATTTCAATAGAATCTGTCAATTCTCCATTTACCATTATCTTTGCAGTTTGTTTATGATATACCATTTGTATAGTTTGGATAAATTTCTTACCAAAATTCATCTGTTCCAATTGTAAAAACATGAATTGCCAATTCACATTGTCAAAAGCCTTCTGTGCGTCAAGAAACATCAAAGCCATTTGTTTTTCAGGATGGGCCTCGTAGTATTCCAAAGTATTCAAAATCATTCTCATATTATCTTTAATTTGTCTCTTTGGTAAAAAACCATTTTGAATAGAGTGGATAAAGCTATTTAAATACTTTTTGAGTCACTCTGTTAATATAGATGCAAATAACTTGTAATCTGAATTTAATAAAAATATTGGTCTATAGTTCTTGGTTTGTGTTAGATCTGTCTCCTCTTTGGGTAGCAATACAATATATGCTTCTGACCATGATTTAGGTATTCTGCTCTCTGATATCACTTCATTCATGACTTCTAAAAGAGGGAGAGACAAGATTTCTTCAAATGTTTTATAGAATTTCACTGGTAATCCATCTGGACCTGGGGCTTTTCCATTATTTTGTTTTTTGAGTGCTTTCATTAGCTCCATCATTGTTATTTTACTTTCCAACATTATTCTAGTTTCATCTGGTATCTGGGGAAGATTAGCATCCTGTAAGTATTTTTTAACTCCCCCCTCTTCCATTTTCTCTTGTTGATACAGCTTAGCATAGTAGTCTTGTATAATTTTCTTTTTCTCAGCATTTCCATAATGAATTTGTCCTTGCTCGTCTCTTAATTGGAATATTTTCTTTGCCTCTCTCTCTTTTTTCAATTTATATGCCAACCATCTGCCTGGTTCATTTGCATTTTCAAAGTAATTCTGTTTAGTGCCTCTGATTTTTTGTGCCATTTCTTCCTTTTCCAGTAGATCTATTTTATGTTTGATTATATCCATTTTTATTTTAACATCTTTTTTTTTGTGGCGATCTCTGTAACTTTTTTTCCAGTTTTTCATAGTCATTGTCTAGAGCTTTATGCGTTTGTCTTTTCTTTAAGTTTCTCTTCCTTGTATAGTCTATTATCAGGCCTCTAATAACAGCCTTCATTGTGTCCCAAAGGTTCTGCATTGATGTATCTTCTTTTCCATTTTCTGTATAAAATATTTTTCTTTCAATATGATATTATTTAATGTCCATCTAGATCTTATCCTTTGGTATTTCCATTTAATTGTAATTGGATTATGATCCGCCCATGTGCTTGCTTCAATCTCAATTTCTTGTACATTACAAATCAATTCTGTTGAAGCCCATATCATATCAATTCTGGAAAATGATGAATGTCTATTTGAATAAAAAGTATATTGTTCTTTTGTAGTATTTATTTCTCTCCATATGTCTTTTAAGTTTATTTCATCTATGATCCTAAAGCAGTTTTCTATTTAACTTTGTTGTTTTGTATATTTATATTTATATATATATATTTATTTAAACTTATTAGTCGCCCCCTCTCCCCACAGGGACTCGGGGCGACGTACACAAGCAACAGTCAACACAGTGTCATACAGAGGAGGTAAAAAATAAATAAATAATTACAATGCTGAAAAAGGTTAAAACCTCACTAACATTAATAGTTTAAAAACTAAAATTAACAATTAAAAATGACCTAGGGGTGGATAAGTTGTCGAGTTATGCCAGGCCGGCTAGCCGAAACAGGTGGGTCTTCAGTTTACTGCGGAAGGAGCGGAGATCAGTTGTTGTTCTAATGTCTGGGGGGAGGTCGTTCCAAAGGGTAGGGCCCGCCACAGAGAAGGACCTACTCCTGGGCACCGCCCTCTGACAATCTCTAGAGGACGGCACCCGGAGGAGACCCTCTCTGTGTGAGCGAATGGGCCGCAGGGATGTATGGGGCAGGACACGATCCCGCAGGTAACTAGGCCCTATGCCATGGAGCGCTTTGAAGATGGTAACTAACACCTTGAAGCGCACCCGGTAGGCCACAGGAAGCCAGTGCAGCTCGCGCAGGAGCGGTGTTATATGGGAGAACCTCGATCTCCCCATAATTACCTGCGCGGCTGCATTCTGGACCAACTGCAGTCTCCGGGTGCACCTCAAGGGGAGCCCCATGTAGAGAGCATTACAGTAGTCCAGGCGAGACGTCACCAGTGCGTGAGTGACTGTGTGCAAGGCCTCCCAGTCCAAAAGGGGTCGCAATTGGCGCACCAGGCGAACCTGGTGGAACGTCCCCCTCGCCACGGCTGCCACATGGTCTTCCATAGCCAGCCGGGCATCAAGGAGGACGCCCAAATTGCGTGCCCGTTCCACCGGGGCTAATTGTTCATCCCCGATGGCCAGCGATGGAATGTGCTGGTTGTACCGGGGTGCCGGAAGCCACAGCCACTCTGTCTTGGAGGGGTTGAGCCTGAGCCTGTTGTCACCCATCCAGACCCGCACGGCTTCCAGACAATGGGACATCACTTCAACAGCCTCGTTGGGGTGGTTTGGGGTGGAAATGTACAGCTGAGTGTCATCAGCGTACAGATGATATCTCACCCCAAAACCACGGATGATCTCGCCCAGCGGTTTCATATATGTGTTGAACAGGAGAGGCGAGACGATCGACCCCTGTGGGACCCCACAAGTAAGGGGCCTCGGGGTCGACCTCTGCTCCCCTGTCAACACACATTGCGTCCGGCCAGAGAGGTAGGAGCGGAACCACCGCAATACGGTGCCCCCGATCCCCAAACCCTCCAGACCATAGGATACTGTTGTGGCCCAGCCGGTGCCCCTGTCACCAGACTCCGAGAGTGATACTCCATACGAGTCAGCTCCAGAGGAGATGTGCGATCCTGGACAGGATTCGGAGGCTGAGCAGGAATCCGAGAGTCTGGTCGGCCACCAGGTGGTGCCAGAGGCATGGAGCAGCGGTGAGAGCCAGAGGAGGAGGACTCCTGATGCCCTGCCTTGGAGCAGCGGAGAGGATAGTGACTCAGGACTTAGTAGGGCGTTTCTAGATGCCCGTTTCCAGCACGCCCACAAACGCAAGGAGCGTGGGCGTAATTATAGGCAGTAAAGAGCTCTCAGGTGCTGTTTGGGAGACGCCCTTTTTAGGTTATAAAAGGGTTGACTCTGGAGAGGCTCTGCGTAGCAATCAACAAAGGACTTATGCCAGCAACTCTAGTCTGGGATCCTGGCAAGCTGGATTGCTGCTTTTGTGTGTTCTGTCTTTGTGAGTTCTGTCTTGGTGGCTTGCTGCCACAAAACCTCTTGTCTGTTGGTGTAATAAACCTTGTTCCCTTGTACTGTTCCGGAGTGTGTGTGCTGTGTGGGCAATGGAGGAAGGGGGGTCAGAACAGATTGATTGCTACCCCAAACGTATCTCCATTCAGCTATGATGGAGCAACTTCAGGCGGAGAATGCTCTCTTCGCACAGCAACTTGCCTTGCTAACAGTGCAAGTTGCACAGCTGTCTGCTCCTGCCAACCCCCCACCCCCCCAGCAGCAACGAAGGAAATGCCCAGTGGCCATGCCGGATAAGTTTGATGGCAGTCCGAAACTTTTCCCGGCGTTCCTGGGCCAATGCCGGTTGTTCATTGCCTAGCTGTGTTTATTGTCTTTCACTTGCAGGTCTACTCTCCTCCATGCACAAATGTAATTGTCCTTGTTTTTTCGTATGTATGTGTGTCCTATGTGTATTTTATCTTTTTGACTGTACGCCGCCCCGAGTCCTTCGGGAGAGGGTTGCGGCTAATCAAATAAAATTTGATTGATTGATTGATTGATTGATTGAGAGCGGAGGACTTTCCCACCGACCAGACGAAGGTGGGCTTTGTGATAAGCTTGCTCTCAGGCACAGCAGCACGGTGGGCTACGCCTTTGCTGTCTCAGCCGAGCCCCCTGCTGGATGACTTCCAGGGTTTTTGCACTCATCTTCGGCTGACGTTCGAGGACCCCATCAAAGGAAAAACAGCCACCAGACTCCTGAAAGAGTTGCACCAAGGGCGTGGTTCCGGCTGCTCAGTCAGGACTCTGAGTGGAATGAGCCAGCCCTTATGGATGCTTTTCAGGATGGCCTGTCAGAGGACCTGCAGGATGACCTGGTGAGAGTGGACAGGCCTCCAACGTTTGACGCATTGGTTCATCTATGCCTCCGGATTGACGGCCGGCTGCAGAGGCGGAGGCCTCGCCGAGCGTCCCGGGAGGTTCTGAGAGTGCCAGTTCCACAAGAGACTCCTGTCCCACGAGAGGAGCCTATGGAGTTGGGTGCAGCCAGACCCCGCTTGTCACGCACGGAGATGGAGAGACGGTTTTTACTGTGGGGATCCGGGACATCTGGCTACGGATTGCCCCAAGAAGGGAGGTAGAGGGGCTGCACGGTCTACGGCCTCCCCTCAACGACGGACCTGCGTCTCGGGAAACGGGGAAAGCCCGATCTGAGGGAGACTTCGGGTCGGGCACAGGCCGGAACAGAGGCGGAGGGGCCTCCACGACATCTGATTCTTGCAGCGCACATTCTCTTGTCGGGTAGTCCGCAGGGAATTCCAGCCCATGCCTTGGTCGATTCCGGGGCTACCACGAATTTTATGGATGCAGCGTTTGTCACGAAATATCATGTCCCTCTGTGCCCGGTAGACCCTGCGATGCGAGTGGAGACCATTGACGGCCGGGTGCTTCTGTCTGGGCCCATCAAGAACGCCACGCAGCCTTTGTGCCTGATCCTCGGGGAGCATGAGGAGGCCATTCAATTTTACGTGGCTTCGGGTCTGCATTTCCCCGTGGTGTTGGGCTTGGCTTGGCTGCGGGCGCACGATCCCCAGATCCACTGGTCGCAGAACCGCATCTCGTTCCCGTCCTTGCAATGCGTGGACCATACCCGTCATGTTTGCGCGGCTCAGGTGCCCAGTTCGGCCGAGGTGACAGTGCCGCCGGATTTAGCGGAGTTCGCGGACGTGTTTAGCGAGCAGGAGGCGGATCAACTGCCACCGCACCGGCCTTACGACTGTCCCATTGACCTGGTACCTGATGCGAAACTCCCGACGGGCCGCCTATACTCCATGTCTGAACCGGAGTTGGCCGCATTGCGGGACTTCCTTGACAAGAACCTTGCCCGGGGTTTTATCCGGCCTTCGTCTTCGCCCTTGTCTGCCCCGGTTTTGTTCGTCAAAAAAAAGACCGGGGATCTAAGACTTTGTTGCGATTACCGGCGCTTGAACACCATCACGATCCGTAATCGCTACCCATTGCCTCTGATTCCCGAGTTGTTGGAGCGGCTCCGGGAGGCCGTGGTGTTTACAAAACTGGACTTACGTGGAGCTTACAATCTGGTTCGAGTCAGGGCGGGGGACGAATGGAAGACAGCCTTTAGCACCCGATACGGACATTTTGAGTATACGGTCATGCCGTTCGGGTTGACCAATGCCCCAGCTGTCTTCCAACATTTTATGAACGATATCTTTCGGGACCTTTTGGATCAGTTTGTCGTCATCTACCTGGACGACATCTTGATCTACTCTACGTCTCGGAAGGATCATCAACAGCACTTGCGTCAGGTCTTGCAGCGCCTTCGAAAGCATCGCTTGTTTGCCAAGCTGGAGAAGTGTCAGTTCTGGCAGACCACCATCAATTTCTTGGGGCACCGTATATCCCCTGAAGGAATTGCGATGGAGCCAGGCAAGGTGGAGGCATTACGAAGTTGGCAATCTCCTCGACGGATGAAAGACGTTCAGAGACTCCTCGGGTTTGCCAACTACTACCGGTCCTTCATCCCCGGCTTTGCTTTCTTGACCGCGCCCCTCACTCGGCTCCTGCAAAAGAAAGTGCCGTTTCACTGGGGGTCCACGGAACAACAAGCGTTCGTGGCCTTGAAGCGTGCTTTTACAAAGGAGCCGATCTTGAAACACCCTGATCCCCATCGCCCCTTTGTAGTCGAGGCGGATGCGTCCGACATCGCGGTGGGGGCGGTGTTATTGCAGGCTCACGCCCCTGATGGCACCCTTTTCCCTTGCGCCTATTACTCTCGGAAACTCAATCCTTCCGAGCGCAATTATACCATCTGGGAGAAGGAGTTGCTGGCTATCAAGGCGGCGTTCGAAGCCTGGCGACATCACCTGGAGGGGGCCAGGCATCAGGTCGAAGTCCGGACAGACCATCGGAATCTGGAGTTTTTGACAACAGCGCGGAAGCTCAATCAGCGCCAGATCTGGTGGTCTCTGTTTTTTGCCCGGTTCCACTTCAAGGTCACGTATATCCCCAGTGCCTTGAACCAGAGGGCGGATGCCCTATCTAGAAAGCCGGAGTACTCAGACCCTGCTGACTCACTGCCCCCCCGGACGGTCCTACCCGTCGAGTCCTTCGCTGCAATCCAGCAACCCATGGATTTACGGTCGTTGATACGGAATGCGCAGCGAAACGACGAGTGGGTGGAACAACGGCGGGCAGAGGTAGGGCCGACATCCCCGTGGACCTTTGACGAGGACCTTTTGAGGTATCGGGATCGGCTCTACGTGCCTGCAGGACCGCTCCGTGGATTGGTTCTCTCCCAATGTCATGACACTCCGGCAGCGGGACACTTTGGCCTGTTCAAAATTTTGCACCTGGTTTCCCGTACGTTTTGGTGGCCTCGCCTGCGACATGACGTGCAGACGTACGTCACGTCATGTGTGCAGTGTCGACAGGCCAAATCAGCGACGGGAGCTCCTCCAGGCTTGCTACAGCCATTGCCGACCCCGGACAGACCCTGGGGAGCTGTGTCCATGGACTTCTTGACGGAACTGCCTCCGTCGTCCGGTTTCACTACGGTCCTAGTGGTGGTGGACATGCTCACCAAGATGGCGCATTTCATCCCCTGCCGGAGATTGCCGACAGCCCGCGCCACCGCCCGCATGTTCATCCAGCACGTGTTCCGGCTGCACGGCCTACCTGACCGGGTCGTCTCCGATCGTGGTACACAATTCACGGCCCAGTTCTGGAAAGGGCTGATGGCCGCTCTTGACGTCCAAGTTTGTCTGTCCTCGGCGCACCATCCCGAAACCGATGGAGGGACGGAGAAGGTGATTGGGATTCTGGAACAATATCTGCGCTGCTTCGTGAACCAGCAGCAGAACAATTGGGCGGAGTACCTCGCCGTGGCGGAGTTTGCGTTCAACAACTCGCAGCACTCCTCCACACGGATGACGCCTTTCATGGCGAACGTCGGGTACCACCCTCGTTTTTTCCCTCTCACCCCCGTGGACTCTCCGGTCCCCGCAGCGCAGGATTTCCTCTCTGAGCTTCAGGCGGTTCACCAGATGGTGCGCCTCTACTTGAATCAGGCGAAGGAGGATTAGAAGCGGGTGGCGGACAGGTCTCGCCGTGCGGTGCCGGAATTGGCCATGGGTGATCGCGTGTGGTTGTCCACGCGGCATCTTCCGTCCCACCGGCCTACGAGAAAGTTGGACCACCGGTATCTGGGGCCGTTCCCTGTGGAGGCCGTTATCAATCCGGTGGCCTATCGCCTGACCCTCCCGCGCTCGATGCGAGTACACCCGGTGTTCCATTGCTCGCTCCTGATCCCTGAGCGGTCGGATTGTCCTCTCCGACGTCCCTCTTCGCCCTCGTCGCCTGAGGTGCACGGACGGCCATCGCACAGAGTGACCCGGATCCGTGACTCGAGATGGCTCAAGGGTCGGTTCCAGTATTTGGTCGACTGGGCGGACGAGGACTCGGATGGGGGGTGCTGGACCGATGCGACGGCTGTGCATGCTCCAGCTTTGGAGTAGCGCCAGGGAAGTCCAGTTGGAGAAGTGAGTGATCTGACCATGACAGGGGCGTGATGACTAAATTCCCTCTTCCCAGATCACTCGTCCACTGGTCGGAGACAAACACAAGATCCAGTATGTGGCCTCTTTCGTGTGTGGGGTCCCGAACTACTTGAGTCAGATCCATGGCTGTCATGGAAGCCATGAATTCCCGGGCTGCCTCGGATGCCTCTCCCGTCAACGGCAGATTGAAATCCCCCATCACTAATAACTTGGGGGTCTCAACCGCCATCTCAACCGCCGGTCAGCTCGAGGAGTCCGGGCAGGGCCGTTGATGTATGGCGGGGAGCCAGGTATACTATCAACAGACCCAACTGACTCCCTGGGCCCCATTTCACGCCCAGAGACTCACAACCAGATGTCTGCAACACAGTGAATTATCTTGGAGCCAAATCTTCCCGGATGATTATCGCTACCCCACCGCCCCTACCCTGGGCCCGTGGCTGATGGAATACCCGGTAACCTGGAGGGCACATTTCCCCGAGGGGCAACCCCCCCTCCGGGCCCAACCAGGTTTCCGTTATTCCTGAGAGGTCCGGCTCCCCCTCTGAGATCAAGTCCCTAATGAGGGGGGCCTTGTTAACCACGGACCTCGCGTTACATAACATCAGCCTAAGGCCCAGGCTCTGCCGATCCTGTCCACCTAGACTGCGGGGGTTGGTACAAGCGACCGGGCGTGTCCAACAGCCCCGGTCTCCCAACTGACCATGCGTTCTTCTGGTGTCCTCGCGCCCGCCCCTCCCTACGACCGTCGCTATCGGAATCCCCCCTATAGGAATGCTGTATCCTCTGGCCTCCCCCACTCCGCTCCCCTCCGTCCTGATCCCACCTGTTGACCTGGCTGTATCCATACCCCCAGGTTGAATAACCCTCCCCCCCTCCCTGGAACCCCTTAAAAATTTTAAAAAACATTTTGCTAAAAAACCCCTAATCCCCCGCTTCCTCCACCTCTCTGGGTTAATAAACCCTTCATCGAGGTGGGCCCTTACCAGGGCAGGGGGGCATATCTGCGAGAGGGGGGACCCTCGCAGTCGTAGAATGTCAGCCCTAGAATAAATTATGATGTTGGTCAGTCCATGAGTATGGCTATGGCAGAGTTTTCTTTGCAATAGGTCCAAGATGTAAATAAATGTAAAAAGGCCAAGATGTAAATAGATGTAAAAGGTAACTAAAAGGAGAGAAGAAGCCTACATCACCAAACCACAATAGTCTAACAGTCCACCATCGAGGCCCAGAGGTAGTTCTTAAGGTGCTTCTTAAGTTCTTAAAGTATGTAGAAACCACAAATCGCAAATCCATGGGGGTGGGGGGGGCGGGGGGGGGAAATGGGCGAAGTGCCAAAGCCAGTTTCCTGGCCTGTTGATCTTCTGGGGGTCGCCCAAACCTCCGGCGACCCCCCTGGCTTGCTTCTTCGATCCCCGCAGCTCCTCTCCGCCCCTCCCGGCCTCCATACGCCGCCCCCGAACAAGATGTAATTCGTTCTCCTCCTCACCGACTCACTCACTCCCCTCATGGAATCACTCCTCCGCTCCTCAGCTGTCTCGCCGCTGTCTCGCCACCCTAGCAGCCACGCAAGCCTCATCCTCCGCTCTTCCAGTTTTTCCGGTTTTTCGGCTGCCGCGGCCCAGCCTCAGCGTTCAGCATTCAGCGTTCTCGCCTCTTAGCCTCTTAGCCGCCATCCACAATCCTCAATCCTCGATCTCCTATCCATCTGGCTGTCTGATTCTCCCGGGTTTTGTGTGTTTTATAGTCCATGTTCTGGTTTACAATGCCATTAAAGTCTCCCATCATACAAATATCAACATAGTCCAAGTCCAAAAAAATTTTGTGCAGTTTTTAATAAAATTCATCTTGCTTTTCATTAGGAGCATAAATTTCAATTAAAAGTATTTTTTTAATATTATCCATAATTTCCACCATCAAAATTCTTCCCTATTCATCTGCGTAAATTAATTTCGCTGGAATGTTATCTTTAATATAGAAGATCACTCCTCTTTTCTTGCAGTTCACCAGTGTAGTAAATGTTTTCCCAAGCTTTGGTTGTATTAGTAAGTGTTCATATCTCTTTTGAATATGCACTTCTTGTAGACAGATTAAGTCGCATTTTAGTTTTTCTAATTTGTGAAATATTTTCCTTGTTTTAATTGCTGAGTTAAGTCCATTTATATTAATTGTAATCATTTTTTTCCTCCATGTTTATACTTTATATACAGGATTTATAGCTCTAGTTGATCTGGGTTCTCGTTGTTCTCTGAGGATTACACCACCCACCGCACCTTCTTCCTTATCAATTCCGCCTACGGCTCCTTCTACTTTTTCAGTCTCAATTATAGGTGTCTCCAGTAATTGCACTAATAATTCTTCTTTTCCAGTTTTCTCAGCCATTTCTCTAAAATGTTCTGCATAGAAAGCTTCTGCCTTGTCAATTGTATCTATTCTGTATCTTTGTCCTTGCCATGTAAATGATAAACCTTCCGGTATGAGCCATCTATAATTAACGCCTTTTTTGATCAGAACCTTATTCAAGAATTGATATTCTCTTCTTTTCTCTCTCACTCTTCTCGGAATTTGTTTCAACACTACAACCTCCTTGCCTTTGTATTCTAATTTTCTATCTCTCATTTTCTGCAATATTTGTAGTTTGATTGCTTTCTTGGTACATCTTACATGGACTTCCCTTGGAAGAGCATTTCTCATTGCGTATCTTGTATATACTTGAAATGCTTCATCTATGCCATCCATCATCTTCTCTTGGGATATCTCTAACACATTTATCAATATCTCAGATATTATCTGTACTAAGTTATCTCCTCTTTCTTCTTCTATGTTTTGAAATCTTAAAAAAAATCAGACCTATCCATCTCCCATCCTAATATTCCACTGCTCTCCCTTTCCACATCGCTCACTCTGCTATCTAACTCCTCAACTTTCTTCTCTTCTTGTTGAACTTTTTCTTCAATTTTTTGGACTCTATTTTCATATTTCATCATCCAATTTTGCATATCTTCCATTTTTCCTTCCATTTTAGCAACTTTTTGTTCTATTTTTTGAGTTTGCTGCTCTATGTTCTCAGTCTTCTTTACAATGGTATCTAACTTTTCATCCTTCCTATCAGCACCTGCTTGTAATTTCTGTATCGCTTGCATAATTGAATCTAAAGTTATTCCCTTCTCCTTTTCTTGTTGTAGCATCGACTGTATTGATCTTTGTCCTCCTGCTGGTGAGGAGGCAGGGGTTGTTGTAGAACCAACAGGTGTTGTTTTTCTACTCATCTTCTAATTTTCTTCCTCTACAATCTAGTCCAGTTAATATCACAAAGATTTAAACATCAACTTATGAGGATAAAAGTTTATAGGTAAAGTGGAGGGGGAGAAAAAAGAAAGGGGGGGGGGTAAGAAAAAATGAAGATCTTTCACTTAAAAAGAAAAGTGAGAAAGAGAAAGGAAAAAGAGAGGAGAGTAAAAACGAATAGAATAAAATAAAAAAGTAAAAAAGAGGATAGTTAAAAAAAACCTTCAATCTGATTTACCCATATTTAAGGCAAACCATCCATTTATGTCTAATATCTTCAAAAAATAAGAATAAAATGAAGAGAGCAACAAAGAAAAAAAATCAAAAATCAATACTTCAAAGAGCCAAAAAAAATATCATCATCTTCCCAGCAAGATAATATAAAAATAGTATGAGAACTGCCACCAAGCTAAAAAAGAAGAATAGATTCAGTCTCTTTATTTTTGTTTAAGATAAGAGTCTTTCCAAGGTCATTCTGAGCTTTCCCTTAAGTCTTCTATTTAATCTAAAGTAAGTTTCCAGATACTGAAAGATTCCACAGAAAACAGCTGTTCAAACAAATGTATTTCTGCCTCTCACAGTCCTGAACCTTTAAGGGAAACGATTCTGTCGAGTAACAATGTTTCAAGTCCACTAGATGGCAGTGTTAATTGTATCAACTCTCAATGCTTGCTTCTTCCATCAGTTTTAAAAAAAATTTAAAACTTTTCTTATAAACAAAATAATGCCAATATAACAAGAGTAGCCAAACCAGAAATAAAGGAGAAAGGAATCTTCAGGGCAATTAAGATTTAAGTATGTTCAAAGCCCCCCACAAGGTCCAAAATTAAAAGCCTAAAAAAAACGCAATGAGCCAATCCACATTGAATTACGATGAGAGTCCAGCCTGGCTTCCGAAAGTAAAAAAAAAAAAGGGGGGGAAGGAGCTTTAATTGGTAAACTGATATCCACCGCTTTTCTCTCTAGTCAGCCTTATTTTAAGTTAAGTTTCCAAATTCAGGGTGTTCTCTTTCCCATAGAAAAAAGGGTTTAAAAACTCTCACCAACATGACATGCTTCTCTCCTGCGCTTGCGTGTAGGGGCTGTCAGCAGCTTCAGCAGCCTGGTGGCTGATTTGCGATCTCTGGCAAAGGGGGCTTTTTCCAGATCACCAGAGACTTTGCAAATGTCTCTGGGACCACTGGATCTCCCCCTACCTTTCACCGTCTCTTCGGGATGGCTTAGAATCAGATTGAGTCGTCCAGATGATCTGAATTAGACGGCTATTCCAGAGAAATTGGAACAGACATCTTCTCACTGCAACATCAGCCCCGCCCATCCCAAGAATCTTATTCCTGTTGCAAGCCGCACCTATTAATTCTTTCAAGAATTAAACAAAATTGGTTCCACGAACGTCATCGGCAGGCTTTTTCTGAGCTTGTCGAATCAATAGGCTGTAGAGGTGTTTTTTAAAGATCTTTAACGCCTTGGACACTCTTAAATTCTTTGAATTTATGAGGGAGAGATTCAGCTGTCGGGTAGAGCCACTTGTGTAGCCCCCCAGAAGGATTTATAGCCTCTGGAGTGCGGGCAAGGAGAGCCCCCCCTTTGCAGTTGTTGCATTCTCCGGTCTTTTGATATCCTCCGCTAATGTTTTAGTGGAGCAAGACGCCGGGAACAGCCTTAACTCCGAACATCCCAAGAAGGAAGACTCTTGCAAGTATTTTAAGTTTTAAGTTTGAAAAAAAAATTTCTTAAAAAGAACGCTACTGCTGAGTTTGAAAGGCATGGGCTTAGAACAAAGGATTCAAAATGGCGTTAATTTATAGTTGAAAACCTAAAGAAAATGAAAGCTAATTGCTTGCTGACAGCCGGGGCTGGAGCGGCTGAAATAACTATTAACAACTTCTAAGTCAGTTTATATAACCTGACCTACTTGGAAGAGTATTCTGTGAGAAAGTTGGGAAGAACTGTCCTCCTTTTTTTCTGTTAAATATGGCAACGGATCAAGGGGCGGTTCCCCCAGCTGCTACAATGAATCTCCAGGACTTGAAGGATTTTATAGGCAAAGAAATTAAAGAGGTTAAACAAATGGTCCAGGACACTATAAAAAGGTCTGATCAAATTGATAAAAATATGCAAGCTATTGCGACGGGATTGTCAGAGGTGGTTCTTAAGGTGGACAGCAAGGTCGAGCAATTAGTCGTGGACTTGGAAACCAAAATGAAAGAAACGGATTTGAAATTTGTGGAAATGGAGGGGAATATGCAAAGGATGGATAATGAGATTATTATGATACAATTTAGATCTATGGAGTTTGCTATCAGACTTAGGGGCATAAGAGAAAACTCTAGAGAGGACTTAAGAAAAGTTTGTGCAGACGCTCTGGCTACGTTATTAAAAATGGATGACCCCAGTGAGATCTCAGCTAAGATTGACAAAATCTACAGAGTAAATTCACGCATAGCATTACAAAGGCAACTACCAAGAGATGTTGTGATATACTTTACTGAGAGATATTTTAGAAATGACATCTTGCAGAAGTCTCTTTACTCTGCCCTTCAAATAGATGGGGATATGATTGGTATTTTTAAGGAGCTCCCGCCAGCGATGTTAAAGTTTAGAAGGGACTTTGGATTTTTGGTAGCTGAGCTGAAGAAGAGAGAGATACAATATAGGTGGGATGTTCCAATTGGTGTTATATTCAGATATCAAGGGGTAAGATATCGTTTGAATACAATAGATAAAGCTAGAGACTTTTATTATGAAATACTCAAGGAAAGTGCAACCCCCCCACGTACATCTACACCAACACCAGCAGATTTGAATGTCTTAGAGCAGAGGCTGTTTGAAAAAGAGTCAGACGAACAAAGAAAGCAGTTGCAAAAAGAGAAGGAAGTGCAGGGTGCTGTAGGTGGATTTCGAGTGGACCCCTCCAGATCTCTGTAGAGCTCCTTCTTGGAAGAAGAACTGTCTAAGACCCTCATTGAAATGCCGATACTTAAACCTGTGGAACAACGTGTTACTAGATCCACGACTAGACAAATGCTAGAATCTCACAAGCAGGGGGACCCCCAAACACAATGCGCTAAGAAAGAAGTTAAGAAGTAAACTGGAGCCATGGGAAGAGCCGGGCCGAAGATTAGTCTTGTGGAGAGAGATCTTCAGCAAATGCTTTCAACGCTCCAGATCAGACCCAAAGATGTTTAAGCTATTATCTTGGAACGTGAATGGATTGAACTCTCCACAAAAAAGGAAAGAAATATTTTATTATTTGAAGCAATTTAATAATGATGTTGTTTGTCTTCAAGAGACCCATATTAGGCTACAAGACCAGAAGTACTTAGTGAATTCAAAATTGGGAACACTGTATGCTGCCTCTAATTTGGTAAAGAAAAATTGAGTGCTGATATATATAAACAAAAGATTCCCAACCAAGGTTATAGAGGCAGATGACAGTGGTAGATATATAGCAATTGAACTTGATACAGACTTTGGTGCTATTTTGGTTGTAGGAATTTACGCACCTAATCAACAACAAGAAAGTTTTTATAAGATGCTTCATTTAAAAATTTTAGATTGGAATTTTAAGAGTATTTTAATTATGGGAGACTGGAATGGAGTGATCTTGCCAAGGATAGATAAGAGAACAACGACCAAATTCATTACCAAACTACCAAAGGCTTTTTTACAAGATGATTTGAAATTAAAAGATGTTTGGAGGACACAGCATCTAAATGAGATGGACTTTTCTTTTTACTCAGATAGACATAAATCCTTTTCAAGGATTGATTTCTTTTTGTTAACACCGGATTTACTTCTTAAAGCTAAGAAAACCAAGATATTCTCCAGGACACTTACTGATCATAGCCCGGTGTGGTTAGAAATAGAGTTAGGGAAGAGGCCAAGAAGGTCTTGGAGAGTAAATGAAAAATTATTTAGATATGAAAAAAATGTTGATGAACTTAAAAAACGCATGAAGGAATTTTTCAGTTTTAATATGAATAAGGGTACTCCTATTGAAACAGTTTGGGATGCAAGTAAAGCTTACATGCGTGGGGTCCTGATACATATGAATTTCAAACATAAACAAATTAGACAGAAAAGGAGAATGGAACTGGAGGATGAAATAAAAAGTAAGGAACAGTTACTTATAGCAACCCCGAAAAACGAGGCGCTCCAGATGGCGATAAAGTTGTTGAAAGATCAATTTCAAATGCTTATAGCAGAACAAACAGCAACTAACTTACAATTTGCTAAACATAACACTTTTGCTAACGCTAATAAACCTGGTAGGTGGTTGGCTTATACTTTGAGAAAGAATACGAATGACAGAATTATTGACAGAATTGAGTATGGAGGGAAGACGGTATATCAACAAGATTTGATTAAAAAATCATTTGTGGACTATTATGCTAAGCTATATGTACAGGATAATATACAGAACAAGTCGGTAGATGATTTTTTGGAAGGAAAAAGGGTTACCAAAATATCTGTGCTTCAAAAGGCAAATTTGGAACGTCTGATAACTGCTGATGAGATTACTTTAGCTATAAATCAACTTAAACTAGCTAAGGCTCCAGGGACTGATGGTTTGACTGCAATGTACTATAAAACTTTACAATTGGAAATGATTGAATATCTTACACAACTATTTTGTAATATACAGCAAGGAGGTAAAATACCCCCCTCATGGAAAGCGGCTTTTATCTCATTGATACCTAAAGACAAAGAGGGCCCTAAGAAACCAGAGGATTACAGGCCGATATCTCTTCTGAACACAGATTATAAAATATTTGCTAAGGTACTAGCCAACAGATTGATGCCGGTTATCCAAGAGATTGTTCATCATGATCAAGCAGGATTTATTGAAGGCAGACACATGAAGGAGAATGTAAGGCAACTCATAGATTTAATTGACTATCTTGATAAGAATAAGCAGATCTCTGCAGTGCTGGTCTTCTTGGATGCAGAGAAGGCCTTCGATCGAGTGAATTGGAATTTTCTAACCAAGACTTTGGAAAAGATGGATATGGGACCACGACTTCGGCAGGCGATTGGAGCAATTTATCAGCAACAAAATGCACAACTTATTATTAATGGAAATTTGTCAACAACTTTCGAGATACAAAAAGGCACAAGACAAGGTTGCCCATTATCTCCATTGTTATTTATTTTAACTTTGGAAGTCTTGTTGAACGCAATTCGGGACTCAAAATCCTTAGATGGCATAGCTATCAGGCAAAAGGAAGACAGAACTAGAGCATTTGCCGACGATCTGGTTGTTACCCTTTCACATCCTTTGAAGTCAATAATCCAGATGAAAAATATCATAGTAGAATTTGGCATGGTGTCTGGGTTTAGACTAAATCAAAACAAAACGAAAATGATGGTTAAAAACATGACAGAGACTCAAAGAAAGAGACTTGTAAGTTTAGCAGGTTTTGAAATAGTCTCCAAGGTCAAATATTTAGGAATACAAATCGCAGAATCAAACACAAAACTTTTCTTAAATAACTATGAAGTGTTGTGGCAAAAGATACAGAAAGATCTTGAAGTGTGGAAAAAGTTACAATTGTCTTTGCTTGGAAGGATCTCAGCAATTAAAATGAACATTCTACCCAGATTTATCTTTTTATTCCAGATGATACCGGTGCTTCAGTCAGATAAAACTTTGTTAAATTGGCAAGCAACATTAAATAAATTTGTTTGGAAGGAGAAAAAACCGAGAGTAAAGATGAAGATTATGCAAGATACTCGTGAAAGAGGCGGCCTTAGACTCCCAAACCTTCGATTGTACTATGAAGCTGCGGTATTAACGCATGTAGCAGATTGGTTTGGGAAAACAAAAATGGATTTGCTGAATATAGAAGGCCATGATCTTGTTCTGGGATGGCATGCATATCTTTTTTATGAAGATAGGGTGGATAAAGTGTTTAACAATCATGTTCTCCGAAGTGCCCTGATGAGAATATGGAAGAAGCACTGGCCCAATTGGGATTATAAAATACCGCTTTGGTTGGATCTTGCAGACACCATGGGGATTATGAATATTAAGTCACTCGGGGGTTGTTTATATAAATATGTGCTTATTGCTGATGGGGACGAATGGAAGTTAAAAACTTTGGAACAACTGTTGGAAGAAGGAATTATTTTAAATTGGTTACATTATATACAGCTACAGAAGAGATGGGAAGAAGATCGTAGGGTCGGTTTTATGGATAAAGAAGTGGAACTGATCAAGCAGATAAAAGAGACTGGCCCAAAACAAGTTAAAAGAATATATAATGTACTGTTAGAAAGAGATTCAGAAAGTGAACTGGTTAAGGATTGTATGATTAAATAGGCTCAGAATTTTGGTGAAGTGGTTATGTTGGAAACGTGGGAAAAAATATGGGTTCAGAATGTTAAATATACACAGTCACAGAATTTAAGGGAGAACTTTTATAAAATGTTTTACAGATGGTATTTAGATCCTAAAAAATTATCATGCATGTACCCAAATGTTCAACCAAAATGTTGGAGATGCGGGTGCCTAGATGCTACTTTTTTTCATGTATGGTGGACTTGCAACAAGGTTAAAGCTTTTTGGATAAAAATATGGTGGGTTATGCAAAATGTATTTAAGAAAAGAATGCAATTTACTCCGCAAATGTTTTTATTGGG
This sequence comes from Natrix helvetica, assembly GCF_964273705.1. NCBI lineage: Eukaryota > Metazoa > Chordata > Lepidosauria > Squamata > Natricidae > Natrix > Natrix helvetica. The sequence continues at coordinate 16,886,804 of NC_138555.1, forward strand.
TATAACTAAGGATTTTACTAAAGGGGAAACAAAATTGGTTTTGTATATGGTCACAGCAGCTAGGTTGTTGATTGCGCAACATTGGAAAAAAGATTTTTTACAGACAATTGATCAATGGATAAAGAAGGTGGCGGGGTTCGCCGAAATGGCAAAAATTTCAGCTTTTTTAAAAGATCAGAAGCAGGAGAATTATACACAGGAATGAGTAAAATGGATTGATTATATACAGAATAAATACCAGACTAGGAGGTATTATGTAGCCTTTAGGTAAGAATGTTTAGACTGATAGATGATCAGAGTAAATAATACATGGGATGCTTGGAATTGTTAGAATGGTGTATAGCGGAAGTCAGGGGGGGGGGTTGAGTGGGAGGTGGGGGTGGGTTAGGGTGGAGGGTGGGGTAATATATATGCATAATTAAACTAGAAGATGGGATTAATGAAATATTGTTTTAAGAGAAATTTTAAGAGAAATTTATATTATGATTTATATATGTTTAATTAACTTAGAAGATGGGATTAATGGGCTATTGTTACTTTAAGAGAAACTTATATTATGATTGTTGGGAGGTGAAGGGGTACAATATGTGAATGAGTAATTTACTTTAAGACGGGGGGAGGGGAGGGGGTAAAGTATTTGGTATAATATTTGAATGAGAAATTTTTTGGGGGGGTTGGGGGGAGGGGAGGGGGCATAGTATCTGTATGTGATTTACACTGTATGGTGGGGGGGTTAAAAGGGGGGAAATTTGTTTGTATAAAACTTTTTCAATAAAAAAAAGAATTAAACAAAATTACTGCTAGGTTTATTTGACAGGGACGAAAAGCGAGGATTAAACTGAAGTCAATGCAAGACAGCAAGGAGAGGGGAGGTTTGGCATTACCAAATTGGGATCTATACGCATCAGCAGTAACAATAACATGGGTGAAAGACTGGATAGAGCTAAAGAATAAAAGAATGTTGACCTTGGAAGGCCATGATTTGCAAGCAGGCTGGCATACATTCCTATGGGATGATAAAAATAAAGCGCACAAATACTTTCAAAATCATTTAATTAGAAGAGCGTTATTGCAAAAATGGCTCAAAATTTAAAAAATCCACTATGTGAAAATTCCGAATTGGCTATCACCAACAGAAAGGAAGAACCAACCAAATTTTATAGATTTGAACAAAATGCTAAGATATAGACACTTAATTGATAGACAGGGAAATTTAAAAACAATTGAAGAATTGGCAGAACAGAACATGAAAGTTGACTGGCTAACTTACCTTCAAATCAAAGCGAAATACAATAAAGATACCAAATTATATGACATTGAAACAGAACCACACGAATTGGATAAAATTATTGAAAGCTCAGATAGAAAGATGATAGGGAGAATATATAAATTTCTCCTGAAGTATAAAATGGAAGAGGAAATTGTGAAAGAACAAATGATAAAATGGCCACAGAACTTTGGATATAATATTGAATTAGACAAATGGAAAAAATTTGGGGGAACAAACTTAAAAATGACATTATCAGTTGCATACAAGGAAAACCAGTACAAAATGTTTTATAAATGCACCTGGCACCAACAAGGTTAGCTAAAATCTCAACAAATACCTCCCCAAAATGTTGGAAATGCGAATCGATACATGGAACATATTACCATTTATGGTGGACCTGTGAAAAGGCTAAAAAATTTTGGAAAAAGATCAAAAATTGGCTGGAGGCAATAACAGGGGTTAAAATAGAATGGAAACCTGAAATTTTTTTATTAGGAATAATGTCTCTGAAATACAAAAAAGAAATCCAGTATTTAATACTATATATAATTACGGTGGCAAGGATTGCTTTTGCCCAGAAATGGAAAAACAAACTAACTCCAAGCGAAGATGAAATAATAAGAAAGGTTATGGACTGTGCTGAAATGGACAAATTTACTAAAGAGATTCAGGGAAAAGAAGAATCAGAATTATGTCAGATATGGGATAAATGGTATAGGTGGATGGAGGAAAGAAACAAGAATCAATGTAGTTAGAGGAAGGTGGCCTACAGCATCAAAAGAGGTTTCTTAGCTAGGGGAACGTGGCCTACAGCCTCAGAACGTTCCTCAAGATGTTCCTCAGCTAGATTAAAGTGGCCTACAGCCTCAGAAGAGGTTCCTTAGATAGAGGAACGTGGACTACAGCCTCAGAACATTCCTGAAGAGCTTCCTTAGCTAGAGTAAAGTGGTGTACAGCCTGAAAAGAGCTTCCCTAGGTAGAGGAATGAGGCCTACAGCTTCAGAACGTTCCTCAAGAGGTTCCTCAGCTACAGGAACATGGCCTACAACCTCAGAACATTCCTCATGTGGTTTCTTAGCTAGATGAACATGGCCTACAGCCTCAGAATGTTCCTCAAGATGTTCCTCAGATAGAGGAAAGTCGCCTACAGCATCAAAAGTGGTTGCTTAGCTAGAGGAATGTGACCTGGAGCCTCAGAACGCTCCTCAAGACGTTCCTCAGCAACAGGAACGTGGCCTACAGCCTCAGAATGTTCCTCAAGAGGTTCCTTAGCGAGAAAAGTGGCCTGCAGCCTAAGAACGTTACTCAAGATGTTCCTCAGCTAGATTAAAGTGGCCTACAGCCTCAGAAGAGGTTCCTTAGATAGAGGAACATGGCCTACAGCCTCAGAACGTTCTTCAAGAGGTTCCTCAGCTTGAGGAATGGGGCCTCCGGCCTCAGAAGAGGTTCCTTAGCTAAAGGAAAGTGGCCTACAGCCTCAGGAGAGGTTCTTTAGTTAGAGGAATATGGCTTACAGCCTCAGAACGTTCCTCAAGAGGTTCCTTAGCTAGAGGAAAGTGGCCTACAGCCTCAGGAGAGGTTCTTTAGTTAGAGGAATATGGCTTACAGCCTAAGAACATTCCTCAAGAGGTTCCTTAGCTAGAAGAACATGGCCTACAGCCTCAGAACATTCCTTAAGAGGTTCCTTAGCAAGAGGAATGTGTCCTAAAGCCTCAGAAGAGGTATTTTAGCTGGGGGAACGAGGACTACAGCCTTAGAACGTTCCTCAAGAAGTTCTTTTTTTTGCCTAGTAATTTTTATTGTTTTTCTCTTTTCAACATATGTTACAGTCGTTATGTCAACATTTTGTATATTGTCATATCGTCTTGTCTATACATGTTTTTCTCTTTTCACCATATATTACAGTCATTATGTTAACATTTGTACCTTGTTATATCATCTTATCTATACCTGTTTATAATATTCCGCTTCTATATTTGCATACTTTTATGCACAGTTCAATACGTATTTATATATATATTGTTTTTGGCTTAATTATTTTTCTTGTTTTCTAACCATTCATACCAATTATTCCAGATTTCATAATATTCCGATTCCTCTTTATCTTTTAATTTTAGGGTTAATTTATCCATCTCTGCGCAGTCCAGTGTTTTTTTAATCATTAATTCGTCCGGTGGGGTAGTAGTTTGTTTGAGCGAAAGCAATTCTAGCTATAGTTAGAAGATGCGTTAGTAAATATTGAATTTTTTTTGTGTATTTCCCTTTGATTATTCCCAGCAAGAAGGTTTCAGGTTTATATTTTATTTGTTCTCTCGTGATTTCTTGCACCCATTTCCAAATTTTTTTCCAATATTTTTGTGATTCCGGCAAGACCACCACATATGATAGAAGGTCCCTTGTTCTTTTTTACATTTCCAGCAGGTCGGTTTCAAATTTGGGTATATTTTAGCCAATCTTGTTGGTGATAGGTGCCAACGATAAAACATTTTGTATATATTTTCTTTCACTGTTGCTGATCGTGTTAATTTATAGTGTATGTTCCAAATTCTTTCCCAATCCGCAAGATCTATATTATAACCAAAATTTTTGGCCCATGCTATCATACAGCCTTTAACTATTTCTTCTTCTAAGTTTATTTCTAGCAAATATTTATACATTTTCATTGTGAATTTGTTTTCCGGGCCAATTAAGATTTTATCTATTTGTTGCAATTCTGTATATATTCCATATTCTTTTACATCTTTTTTGTATCTTGATTGTAATTGCAGATATGGCCACCAATCTATATTTATATTATTCTCTTTTAGTTCTTGATATGTTTTCAAATTCCCCTGGTTATCTAAAATTTCACTGTATCTAATCATTTTTGATAGATCTAGCGTATTGGGATGTATCATAGCTTCCATAGTGGAGAGCCATATCGGTATTTTCATGTAGTGTTTTGCTTTAATTTTGTTCCAGACCTGTATTAATGCATCTCGGTTGAGACCCCCAAGCTATTGATTATGGGGGATTTCAACCTGCCGTCGACAGGGGGATCATCCGAGGTAGCTCGGGAGTTCATGGCTTCCATGACAGCCATGGACCTGACCCAAATAATTCAGGGCCCCACACACGAGGGAGGCCACACCCTGGACCTTATTTTTGTCTCTGACAAGTGGAGGAGTGATCTGGGAGTAGGGGAACTAGCTATTACACCCCTGTCATGGTCAGATCACTCACTTCTCCGGCTCGACTTCCTGGGCGCTACCCCCCATCGCGGGGAGGCGGAACCGGAATGTCCTAGATGGTTCCGCCCCAGGCACCTGATGGAACCTGATAGGTTCCAGACGGAGCTTGGGCCACTTCCTGTAGTCCTGACCCGCTCCCGGATGGAGGAACTGGCGGCCGCATGGAACAGTGCGGCTGCCGGGGCCTTAGACCGGGTTGCGCCTTTGCGGCCTCTCCTGCGGCAGCGATCCACCCAGGCCCTTTGGTTTTCCGAGGAGCTGAGTGTGATGAAGCGCCACAAGAGACGCCTAGAGAGCAGATGGAGATCTTCACGCTCTGAATCTGACCGAACACAGGTAAGAGCCTATTTACGGACCTACCTTGTGGCATTAAGAGTGGCCAAGCGTCGATACTGTGCCGCTCTTATTGCGTCCGCAGACAACCGCCCTGCCACCCTGTTCCGGGTGACCCGCTCCCTCCTTTCACAGAGGCCGCGGGAAGCCCCTTTGCAGGGTAGAGCAGAGGAATTTGGGGAATATCTGCGGGACAAAATCGCTCAGATCCGCAGCGAGTGGGTCCCCTGCAGTGGTCTAGGAGGGACGCCAGAGGCGAGTCTTGAGGGACCATCTTGGGAGGAGTTTGACTCTGTTACTGCCGAAGATATGGACAGGTTGCGTGGTCGACTGCAAGCCACCACATGTTTACTGGACCCGTGTCCCTCCTAGCTTGTACTGGCATCCTGGGAGGTCACACGAGGCTGGCTCCAGGAGTTAGTCAACGCCTCCTTGAGAGAGGGGTTCTTGCCAGCCGTCTTAAAAGAGGCGGTGGTGAGGCCCCTACTCAAGAAGCCTTCCCTGGATCCAGCTATATTAGCTAACTATCGTCCTGTCTCCAACCTTTGCTTTTTGGCAAAGGTTGTAGAGAGTGTGGTGGCACAACAGTTCCCACGCCACTTGGATGAAATTGATTATCTAGACCCACGCCAGTCCGGTTTCCGGCCCGGCCACAGCACGGAGACGGCTTTGGTCGCGTTGGTGGATGATCTCTGGAGGGCCAGAGATGGGGGTTGCTCCTCCATCCTGGTCCTATTAGATCTCTCAGCTGCTTTTGATACCATCGACCATGGTATCCTATTGCGCCGTCTAGAGGGGTTGGGGGTGAGGGGTACCGTTTTGCGGTGGTTCTCCTCCTACCTCTCTGGCCGAGCGCAATGTGTGCTGACGGGGGGGGCAGAGGTCAACCCTGAGGCCGCTCACTTGTGGGGTGCCACAGGGGTCGGTCCTCTCGCCTCTCCTGTTCAACATATATATGAAGCCGCTGGGTGAGATCATTCGCGGTTTTGGGGTTGAGTACCATCTGTACGCTGACGATACTCAGCTGTACATATCTACCCCAAACCACCCCAACAAGGCCGTTGAAATGATGTCCCGGTGCCTGGAGGCCGTACGGGTCTGGATGGGCAGTAACAGACTCAAACTCAACCCCTCCAAGACGGAGTGGCTGTGGTTACCGGCACCCCGGTTCAACCAGTGGGTTCCCTCACTGGCCATTGGGGGTGAACAGCTGGCCCCCGTGGAGCGGGCGCGCAATTTGGGCGTCCTCCTGGATGCCCGGCTGTCAATGGATGACCATGTGACGGCCGTGGCAAGGGGTTCGCTTGGTGCGCCAATTGCACCCCCTATTGGACCGGGGCGCCCTTCGCACAGTCACCCATGCACTGGTGACGTCCTGACTGGACTATTGCAATGCTCTCTACATGGGGCTTCCCTTGAGATGCACCCGAAGGCTGCAGTTGGTCCAGAACGTGGCCGCGCGGGCAATTATGGGAGGTAACAGATACTCCCATGTAACACCTTTCCTGCACGGGCTGCACTGGCTACCTGTGGCTTTTCGGGTGCGTTTCAAGGTATTGACCATCATCTTTAAAGCGCTCCATGGCTCAGGACCTAGCTACCTGCGGGATCGCATCCTGCCCCATACATCCCTGCAGCCGATTCGCTCTCAAAGGGAGGGACTCCTCCAGGTGCCGTCCACTAGGCAGTGCCAGCGGGCGACGCCCAGGAGTAGGGCCTTCTCTGTGATGGGCCCGACCCTCTGGAATGACCTCCCCCCCGACATTAGAATAACGACCGATCTCCGCTCCTTCCGTAACAAACTAAAGACCCACCTGTTTAATTTAGCTGGCCTGGCCTAGCTGTAGCTTTTGTGTCCCTCTTGCCTGTATTTTAAATTTTAAATGTTTAGGGATAGATTTTATAGGTTGTTTTAATTTTTAACTATACTGTACAGCTTATCATATAATTTGTTTTAATGGGTATTTATAATTATTTAAGTTTGTATATTGTTTTATTGTGGTCTGTACACCGCCCCGAGTCCCTTTGGGGAGAGGGGGCGGTCTATAAATTAAATAAAATTAAATAAAATTAAATAAAATTAAAATCTCTAATATAATGTGTATGGAAATATTTTTCTTTCTTTTTGCTTTCTTCCCATAAGAAAAAGTGCCATCCTGTTTGCAGGTCGTGGCCTTCTAATGCTAGTATTCTTCTGTTTTTTAAATTTATCCAGTCTTTGATCCAAATTAATGCTGCTGCTTTGTAGTAGAGTTCCCAGTCAGGTAACCACCTCTGCTTCTATCATTCTGTAATGCTTTCAATTTTATCCTAGCTTTCTTCCCTTGCCAAAAAAATTTTAGTATGATTTTGTTCAATTCGGTTTAAAAAAAAAATTCTCTAATTTTATGGGGATAGTTTGAAATAGATATAGCATTCTTGGTAGTATATTCATTTTTGTGGTTGCTATTTTCCCTAATAAAGATAGTTGTAATTTCCCCCATAATTCTAGATCTTTTTTTATTTGTTGCACTAATTTTGTATAATTATTTTCTTTTATAGTTGAGCACTTTGCAGTTAGCCATATTCCAAGATATTTGACTTTCTTTACCACTTGGAGTCCTATTATTTTTTCTAATTCTTTATTTTGTTCTTCCTTCAAATTTTTGGTTATTATTTTAGTCTTTTCTCTATTAATTTTTAATCCTGCCACATTTCCATATTTTCCAAGTTCTAGCATTAAACTGTTTGCTGTTTCTAATGGATCTTCTATAAGAAATACCAAATCGTCTGCAAAGGATTGGATTTTGTATTCTTCATTTTTAATTTTGGTTCCTTTTATTTCTGGATTTTGTCTAATTCGTCTCAGAAAACTTTCTAGTGTCAGGATGAAAAGCAGAGGTGATAGTGGGCAGCCCTGTCTCACTCCTTTCGTTATCTCAAAAAACTCTGTGTTTTCCCCATTTAATAGTACGTTTGCCTTTTGAGTGGAGTATATTGTTTCTATTAATCATTCAAATTTGTTTCCTAGATTCATATTTTTAATTTGTTGTTTCATATATTGCCAATTTAGTTTATCAAATGCCTTTTGTGCATCCAGGAAAACAAGTGCCACTTGTTTCTCTGGGTGCACCTCATAATATTCCAAGATATTATCTATTATTCTGGTATTGTTTCTAATTTGTCTTGTTGGGAGAAACCCGTTTTGGTCTGGATGTATATAATCGTTTAGTAGTCTTTTTAGTCTCTCCGCTATTATTGTTGCAAATATTTTATAATCGGCATTCAGCAACGAGATTGGCCTGTAGTTTTGAATTTGGTTTTGGTCTGTACCTTCTTTGGGTATTAACGTGATATGCGCTTCCCTCCATGAGTGTGGTATTGTCAGCGTTCCAAATATCATGCAGAATTAAATCATTGTCCAAGGCAAAGTTATCCTTAAAACTCCAATTTAATAAGACAGACATTTTGGCATTAGGCTGTGAAATTTCAACTCTAATGTACATCCTGTGGGTTCACCCAGTTAAAAGTTCATCATCTATCCCCACACCCCATAATTCATCACATGGTCCAATCTTCATCTTCCACGCTGGCATGTATACCCCTCTGCTTCCGGCCAGGTGTCGAGGTGCGGAGACAAAAGACGACCTTGAGCTTCTAAGAAAATCCATAACAATACATTCCACAATCCTACTCCTTTTTTTCCCCCCTCCAAACTACTATACCAATGAAACAGCATAAGAATTTTTTTTTTAAATATGTGGCAGGCCAAAGATCCGAAAAGGAACAGAATTACAGGCCTGACAGGCGGCCTCTCCTCAGGAGAAAAACGTTTCCTGAAAAAAGAATAACATTAAAGTTAACATATAATTTTTTAACCACCTCTTCCTCCCCCAGAGGGACCCTTTGGCTTATCAGGGAACTTCTCATGGAATTGTTTCACTAATTTTTCTGCTTTCAGATCCCAACTTTTCACCCACGTACCTTCGGACAAAGGGTATCCCTTCCAATGCACTAAATATTGTAAGCGACCTCTATATAGCCTGGAATCTAATATTTTTTTCACCTCATAATGTGTTTCCCCTTCTACCACTACAGGAGGAGGTGGAGTTTGGGTGGATGGTCTCATGCTAGACCCCCTTACCGGCTTCAATAAGCTACAATGGAATACCGGATAAATTTTCCCTAAGAGTCTGGGTAGGCTGAGTCGAACTGGAACTGGGTTAATTATCTTTTCTATTGGGAAAGGACCTAGAAATTTTGGACCTAATTTCTTACTAGGCATCTTTAATCTTATGTATTTAGTAGACAAAAAAACTTTGTCCCCCACTCGAAAGGGGGGTTGTAGGGAACGATGTTTATCAGCTTGCTTCTTGTAGGCTTCTGCCGCATCTGTTAGCGCCCTTTTCATATTCTCCCATCCCTTCTTTAGTGCCTCCTGCCATTCATTCAGGGACATGGAGGAGGGAGGTTCCTTAGGTAGTTCAGGCATGGGAACGAATTCCATGCCACTGGTAATCTGGAAAGGAGTTAATCCTGTACTGCTGTGAACCGCATTATTATATGCTACTTCAGCGAAGGGTAGCAAGTCCGACCAATTGTCTTGCTGATAGTCCACATAACACCGGATGTACTGTTCCACCATCGCATTGCCCTCTCTGGTGCCCCATTTGTGCTGGGATGAAATGCTGAGCTGAGTCCCTGCGTGGACCCGATCGATTTTAGGAATTCTCTCCAGAACTTGGCGGTGAATTGAACTCCGCGATCTGAAATGATACTTTTTGGTACCCCATGTAGGCGATAAATGTGTTTCACAAACATTTTCGCTAATTTCTTTGCGGATGGTAGGCTTGAACAAGCGATAAAGTGTGCTTCCTTGGAAAACAAATCAATAACTGTCCAGATTACTTTATTACCACTGCTATCTGGAAGTTCGACGATGAAGTCCATTGCTATCTCTTCCCATGGTCGGCTAGGGTTGGCCACTTGTTGTAGTAGTCCAGGGGGCTTTCCCGGATGGATTTTCATTGTTGCACAAGTAGCACAGCTTTTTACATAATCTTCCACCTCCGACCTCATCTTTGGCCACCAAAATTGACGTCTAGCGAGGTGGAGAGTTTTCAGGAATCCGAAATGACCTCCTAGTTTCGCATCATGACTCCGCTGTAGCACTTGCAATCTCATCTCTGCAGGGACGTACAGTTTGGATCCCTTCCAGGCTACGACATCATTAATCGTTAGGATGTCCTTGTTGTTGTTGAACCATGGGTCTGTCTGGAGGGCTGCTTTCAGTTCGGTTCTCAGTTTATCTTGGCTTCGACTGGTGACTTGAGCTGCCTTTTGGTGAGAAGGAGATATGATGGGGTGGAAAATTTCTTCCTTCTTACTGTCAAACTGGGGTTTTCTCGACAGTGCATCTTTTAACAAGTTCTTCCCTGCGGGGATGTGTTTAATTTCAAATTTGAACCTTTGGAAATATTGGGCCCAACGAACCTGTTTGGGGGATAACTTTCGATGGGCAAGGAGAGTTTCGAGGTTTTTATGATCAGTCCATACCTCGAACGGTATATCCCCCCCTTCCAGGAGATGTCTCCAGGTGAGCATGCTCCACCTGATCGCGAATGCCTCCTTCTCCCAAATGGGCCACCTTCTTTCCATAGTGGTGAGTTTCTTGGAGATGTAAGCGCATGGTAAGAGGTGGCCTTCTTTATTCTTTTGTAGTAGCACCGTGGCTATCACGACATCACTGGCATCCGTTTGGATTATGAAAGGTCGCTCTGGATCGGGGTGTTGCAATATGGGTTCTTGGGCAAAGAGCCATTTTAATTTCTCAAAAGCCTTTTGACAGTCGATTGTCCATTTTAATGGTTGGTTTGCTTTTGGTTTAGTAGGGGAAGGCCCCGTTCTTAATAGTTCAGTCAAAGGTAGGGCAATTTCAGCAAATGTTGGAATAAACTGCCTATAAAAGTTTGCAAATCCAAGGAAGCTTTGTAATTGTTTGCGAGTGCTTGGAGGTTTCCAATCTAACACCGCTTTCACTTTTCCTGGATCCATTTCTACTCCTTCATTGGAGATACGATACCCCAGGTAATCTAGGGAGGTCTTTTGGAATTCACACTTTGACAATTTTGCATATAGTTTGGCAGCTAGAAGTTTTTTCAGGACTTGCCGTACCAGTTTCACATGTTCTTCCATGGTCTCAGAGAAGATCAAGATGTCATCTAAATAAACGAGTACTCCGCGGTACAGGTGGTCGTGTAGCACTTCATTTATGTACTGCATGAATACTGCGGGTGCTCCTTGTAGTCCGAAAAGCATGACTTTATATTGGAAGCTGCCTAAGGGAGTGTTAAAAGCGGTCTTCCACTCATCCCTTTCCGGATTCGTATACGGTAATACGCCTCTCTCAAGTCCAGCTTGGTGAAGATCTTGCCCTTAGCCAAGTGGTTCAACATATCTTTCATGAGAGGGAGGGGATAGGTATTCTTTTCGTATACCGCATTCAAAGCTCGTAAGTCCACACAGAGGCGAACTCCCCCATCTTTCTTTTCTCTGAAGAGGACTGGGGCCGCTACTTTTGATTTTGCTGGTTCAATAAACCCTCTTTTCAAATTGGTGTCGATGTACTTCCTCAATTCTATCATCTCTTTAGGCGTCATAGAGTACATTTTGGGCTTTGGTAAGGTTACCCCAGGTTTGAACTCTATTGCACAATCTGTGGCGCGGTGAGGTGGAAGGTAGTTTCCGTCTTCCTCACTGAACACCTCCGCCAGATCCCAATAGATCTTTGGGACTCGTTGGATTCCCGGAGGTTTAGTGTCTGCTGTGGTTGCTGCAGGTTCTGGATGGGTTGGGCTGTTGGGTTCCAACGTTCCTGGGTGGCCTTTTGGTTCCACCGGTGGTAACGGCCCAAGTCCAATAGTCACCTTTCTAACGCCATCCTCCCATTTTATAGTAGGTTCCCACTTATCCAACCATGCAAGCCCTAGGATAATTGACTCCTGAATTCCAGGGGCCACGATGAATCTGAGGAACTCATAGTGGCGGCCTATCACCAGCTTTACTAACTCAGTGATCTTTGTAGCGGGAGCTCCCCCAATTAGGGTTCCATCCACTTGCTCAAACGGAATGGGATGTTTTAGGGGTCTGGTGCGTATACCTAGTTGCTCCACTATTGACATGCTGATTAAGCATCGGGTGCAGCCGGTATCTATAATCACCCCAACTTCCCCTTCTACCCCCGTTTTTGGTATTTGGAGTTTGGCTTTTATCTGGAAGGGGCGGATAGGTGCACTCACCATTGGGTCGTCTTCCGGGTTTCCTTCCTCTTCCTCATCTGAGGTGGCCAGGGCGTTTTCAGTGGCTCCGCTCTCTGCCTTTGCTGGCTGTTGTGCCAGACGACTTTTTTCTGGGGGTTTTCTGGGGGTTTTCTTGATTGTGCTGGCAGGTGGTTGGCGTGGTTGTGGAACTGGGGCTGGAGCCCAGCATGTAGATGCCCGGTGCCCAAGCTGACCACAACGGTAGCACTTTATTTTGGGGGCCCTGGAACGAGGGGTTGGTGGGGGCTTTTCAGTTTGCTGCCTCTGCGTTCGGTGGGCTAACGGTTTTTTTTCATGGGTTCTGGTACCCGGCTTTGGATAGGTGTTAATCTCGTGGTCCAGTATGATTGCAGTGGTGTACCATTCTTGGAGACGATCTGGGGTCCCCCTTACGGCACAAGCTTCTTTCAGTTTGGGATCTAAGGCCTTTTTGAACGTATAGACCAATAGTCTTTCTGGCCAGTATCGTAGTCTTCCAGCTATTCTCCGGAATTCCCAAACTAATTCTTTGACCGGCCGACCCCCCTGTCGTAATTCCTGGATCTGGTCTTCAGCATCTACCTGTTGGGCCACATCGTAAAACCGGGCCCGCATCAGTTGGATGAACCCCGTTATGTCATCTAACTCAGGAGCTGCTGCTTCATGGAGTTCCGCTATCCATTGTGCTGCGTCTCCTTCATTCATCCCCTCTGCTATTTCTTGGATCAGTTCTCGATCCGGCAGGTATTGTGGGCCTACTTGGTCAACGTACGCCAATACTCGATTCATAAAGTAAGCTAGTTTGTCTCGGCTGCCATCATAGGTTGCACGGAACCTTGGGGGTGTGGGAGGAGGAGGGGGTGCTGGTGGTTGAACCGGAGCAACCTGTCGGCCTGCTGCTTGGGATGGTAAGCCTCTTTGTTGGGCCACACCCATCGGTTGGGTAAAAGCCTGCTGAGGCATTGGTAGGGGCCTGGAACCTGTGGTGGTCCCAGTCCCTGGCTCTGCCTCTGGGCAGCTATTTGGGGTGGCGTCATTAGTTGGGAAGGGGCAGGCGTCCAGTGGCATTGAGCCCATCCACGACCCGGGAAGAAAGCCCAACCTGGATTGGCTTGATTGATGTGTTCAGAGCCATCACTTTGCAGAGGGGGGGGAGGTGAAAGTGTTCCAGGCCCCTTTCGGCTGGTTAGTTTTTACTTCCCAACTTTTTTTCACTCCAGGAGGGGGGGGTGCTGATTCGCTAGTGGCTGTGTGGAAAGAACCAAGGTCTCCACTCCACTGCGCAGCAGTTTCTCTGCTGGGAAAGGATAATGTGGGCTTTGCTAGGCTCCACCCGGGTGGTTCTGGGGGCCCCAGGGGTTTTTGTTCACTCACATTTAGGCGTCGGAATTGGTCCGGAAGGCCCATCAAAGACTGGCTGCGTGATAGCGACTGAGATCTCCATTCATTTGCTCTTCTCCCCATCCTCCTGTCGTCTGTCGGAGTTCCCTTGGGGGGGGCCCTCTCCTTCTAGCAGGCATTCCTGAGAAGCAATAAATCCCGAAGCTTCATCTCGCAGGTCTAATTCCATCTGTGAAGAAAATCTTGGTTTCGGTTCCTTTCGCCGGGCGCCCAGCTGAAGTTCCCTTTCCCTCGCCTCTGCATGTTGAACTATTTCTTTAGAAGGTGCATAGATAGTTTTGACAAAAATAAGCGATCCATCATCCTTAGCCTTCTCTGCTGCATTCTTTCCTTCCTCCATCTTCACTGAAATTTCATCCTGCCCAGGATTTAGTCAGAACTGGGATTCAGTACCCCGATGAAAGTAAAAAAAAATTATGTGAGAGTTGAAATAATGTCAGCGTTCCAAATATCATGCAGAATTAAATCATTGTCCAAGGCAAAGTTATCCTTAAAACTCCAATTTAATAAGACAGACATTTTGGCATTAGGCTGTGAAATTTCAACTCTAATGTACATCCTGTGGGTTTACCCAGTTAAAAGTTCATCATCTATCCCCACACCCCATAATTCATCACATGGTCCAATCTTCATCTTCCATGCTGGCATGTACACCCCTCTGCTTCCGGCCAGGTGTCGAGGTGTGGAGACAAAAGACGACCTTGAGCTTCTAAGAAAATCCATAACAATACATTCCACAATCCTACTCCTTTTTTTTCCCCCTCCCAACTACTATACCAATGAAACAGCATAAGAATTTTTTTTTAAAAAAATATGTGGCAGGCCAAAGATCCTAAAAGGAACAGAATTACAGGCCTGACAGGTATTTTTGCTTTCATCAATGCCTCATTGTACATTTCCAGCATCAAGGGTTCTATTGATTCGTTCAAATCATCCATTATTTTATACCATTCTGCTGGGAATCCATCTGGGCCTGGTGTTTTATTGTTTTTCTGTTTCAGAATTGCTTGTTGCAGTTCTGTTTTTTTTTAAATTTTTTTTAATTTTTCTTTAAAAAGGACAAAACAACACATACAGAACAAGAGCAAGGAGAAAAAAAAAGAAAAACAATTTCATCAAGCATGTCGTTTGGTTACAAGTTTTTGTGCAGCGGTTTTTACAATTAAGAATAAAGTCACTGATTATCCATTAAACATAATTAAATATTTCATTGAGCATTGTGTGTTCAGATTAGTATTCTTTCATTTGTGACAGCCCTTATTTCCTTACATCCATAATTATCTACTAGATAACAATAAGTCTTTATAAAATTATCATATCACCAATCTCTAAGAGATAAGAATAAGGATTAAGTCAAAAGATTCCTATTAATTCATATTACACATTTCTACTTTCAGTTAACCATAAAATTTTCAATCATCCACAACTCCAAATATAATTTTCCATTATTAATTATCAATCCATGTAGTCATTAAGTGTTTCAATTTCTATATATATATCCATTGTTCATTACAAAATCATTATTCCATTTTATGTTATAAAATAGTCACCACCTACAATTATACCTAACAATTTAAATATCTCACTCTTATGCATTAAGCACATTATTATTCTTCATATATCGAATAAGTAAGTAATCTATTTCATAATAAAAAATTAACATATAAAAAAAGAAAAAAGAACTTTCACAACATTAAATATAGCTTTCTATTATTATTACATATAAGATAAGATAAAGAAAAAAAAAAGTTTCATTTCCAGGTTTTTTTATCCAACCATTGATAAAACAAATCCCATACTTTATAGAATTGCTCATCCTCTAGTTCTCTAATTTCAAATGTAAGTTTACTCATTTCAGCACAGTCCATTATTTTCCGAATAGTTTCTTCCTCTGTTGGTAATTTCTCATTTTTCCAGTTTTTGGCAAATACAATTCTAGCAGCTGTTAACACATTTATAATCAAATATTTCAAGTCCTTGTTGTATATTTCTGGTATTATTCCCAATAAAAAGAGTTCTGGTTTTAAGTCTATATGTTTATGTATCATTTTCTCCAACCACATGTGTATTTTAGTCCAGTATCTTTTAGCTTCAGAACAAGTCCACCACATGTGGTAGAATGTGCCCGGCGTATGTTGACATTTCCAGCATTTTTCGGATTTATTCTTAGACATTCTTGCTATTCTCAATGGGGATAAGTGCCACCTATAAAACATCTTATACAAATTCTCTTTATATGCAGTTGACATTGTCATTTTATAGTTTTGAGTCCACAGTTTTTGCCATTTTTCTAAATCAATCCCATGTCCAAAGTTTTTTCCCCAAGCTAACATAGTTCCTTTAACTTGTTCTTCATATAATTTCACCTCTAATAAATAGGCATAAAATTTTTGAATTACTTTTTCGTCGTTACCTGTTAAGATTTTATCTAATTCAGTCATTTTATCATAAAAGCCCTCATTTTTTCGATCTTCATTGTATCTAGAATGTATTTGCACATATGAGTACCAATTGAGTTCAATGCCTTCCTGTTTCAGTTCTTGTATGGATTTGAGTTCACCCTCTGTATTCAATAATTCAGCATATCTAACTGTTTCTTCCCTTTTATATATTATTGAATATGAAAAGGCTTCAATAGTTGATATCCAGACTGGAATTTTCAAGTAGTGCAACCTCTTAACCTTCTCCCAATTTAATAGCAGAGCCTCTCTTATAAAATGCCTTCTGAAATAACCATGTGTTTTAGTTCCCTTATACCATAAATATGCATGCCATCCCAACAACAGGTCGTGACCCTCTAGATTCAAAAGCCTAGCATTTCTTAGCATTATCCATTCCTTAATCCACATCAGGCTAGCTGCCTGATAATATAACTCCCAATCGGGTAGGCCCCACCCTCCTCTTGATTTAGCATCTTGTAACAATTTACATTTTATTCTTGCTTTTTTCCCCTGCTTGTTGCAGTTCTGTTTTTGTTATTTGTTTTGTCAACGTTTCTTTCATGTCTTCCGGTATTGATGGGATTTCTTCTCTGTTTAAGTATTCTTTTATTTGTTTATCATCTATTTGTTCCCCCTTATATAGTTTTTCGAAGTATTTGTGTATAATCTTTTTCTTCCCTTCCATTGTGTGTTGTAATTCGCCGGATTCCTCTTGAAGTTCCTCTGGATGGGAAGTAACAGACTCAAGCTCAACCCGTCCAAGACTGAGTGGCTGTGGCTACCGGCGCCCCGGTTCAACCAGCTTATTCCATCACTGGCCATTGGGGGCGAACGTCTAGCCCCAGTGGATCGGGTACGCAATTTGGGCGTCCTGCTGGATACCCGGCTGTCCATGGATGACCATGTGACAGCCGTGGCCAGGGGGGCGTTCCACCAGGTTCGCCTGGTAATAATAATAATAATTTTAATAATAATTTTATTTGATTAGCCGCAACCCTCTCCCGAAGGACTCGGGGCGGCGTACAATCAAAACGGATAAAAATACATATAAGACAAACATATATACAAAAAGAACAGAGACATATACATATGTGCATGGAGGAGAGTTGACTTATAAGTGAAAGACAATTAAAACACAATTTAAAATCCCCTTAAATAAAATTACTAAATTAAAAAACCCATCAGGAGCGTTACGAAGTTATGGTTGAGCCAGGCCAGCTATTTGGAAAAGGTGGGTCTTGAGCTTGACACGGAAGGAGCGGAGGTCAGTAGTGGTCCTAATATCCGGGGGGGAGGTCATTCCACAGGGCTGGGCCCGCCACAGAGAAGGCTCTGCTCCTAGGCGCCGCCCCATGGCACTGTCTGGTGGACGGCACCTGGAGAAGTCCCTCTCTGTGCGAGCGGATGGGTCGTAGGGATGTATGGAGCAGAATACGATCCCGCAAGTAACTAGGTCCTGAGCCATGGAGCGCTTTAAAGATCGTAATCAAGACCTTGAAACGCACTCGATAGACCACAGGAAGCCAGTGCAGCTCGCGCAGGAGAGGTGTCACATGGGAGTACTTAGTACTCCCCATAATCACCCGCGCAGCCGCATTCTGGACCAACTGCAGTCTCCGAGTGCATTTCAAGGGAAGCCCCATGTAGAGAGCGTTACAGTAGTCCAGGCGAGACGTCACCAGCGCATGGGTGACTGTGCGTAGGGCGTCCCGGTCCAATAGGGGGCGCAATTGGCCCACCAGGCGAACCTGGTGGAACGCCCCCCTGGCCACGGCTGTCACATGTTCATCCATTGACAGCCTGGCATCCAGGAGGACGCCCAAATTCCGCACCCGCTCCACGAGGGCGAGTTGAATGCCCCCAATGGCCAGAGATGGAATTATCTGGTTGAACCGGGGAGCCGGAACCCACAGCCACCCCGTCTTGGAAGGGTTGAGCCTGAGTCGGTTGTCATCCATCCAGACCCGTACGGCTTCCACACACCGGGACATCACTTTGACGGCCTCGTTGGGGTGGTTCGGGGTGGAAATGTACAGCTGAGTATCATCAGCGTACAGATGATATCCCACCCCGAAACCACGGATGATCTCACCCAGCGGCTTCATGTATGTGTTGAACAGGAGTGGCGAGAGGACCGACCCCTGTGGCACCCCACAAGTAAGGGGGCTTAGGGTCGACCTCTGCTCCCCTGCCAACACACGTTGCGTCCGGCCGGAGAGGTAGGAGCCGAACCACCGTAAAACGGTGCCCCGGACCCCCAACCCCTCCAGTCGGTGCAACAGGATACCATGGTCGATGGTATCAAAAGCCGCCGAGAGGTCTAATAGGACCAGGATAGAGGAACAACCCCTATCTCTGGCCCTCCAGAGATCATCTACCAACGCGACCAAGGCCGTCTCTGTGCTGTGCCCAGGGCGAAAGCCGGACTGGCGCGGGTCTAGATAATCATTCTCCTCCAGATGTCGTGGAAACTGAGAAGCCACCACACTCTCTACAACCTTCGCCAAAAAGGGAAGGTTGGAGACAGGACGATAATTGGCCAGCTCCGTAGGGTCCAGGGAAGGCTTCTTGAGCAAGGGTCTCACCACCGCCTCTTTCAAGGCGGCCGGGAGAGACCCCTCACCCAACGAAGCGTTCACTAGGCCCAGGAGCCAGTCGCGTGTAACCTCCCAGGATGCCAGTACAAGCCAGGAGGGACACGGGTCCAGCAAACATGTGGTAGGTCGCAGTCGTCCACGCAATCTGTCCAAATCCTCGATGACAACCAAGTCAAACTCCTCCCAAAAAGGTTTCTCAAGACTCGCCACTGGTGTCTCGACTGGGCCACTGAAGGGGACCCAATCCATCTGGATTTGAGCGACTTTATCCTGCAGATATTTCCCAAACTCCTCTGCCCTGCCCTGTAAAGGGGCCTCCCGCGGCCTCTGAAACAGAAGGGAGCGGGACACCTGAAACAGGGCGGCAGGGCGGTTCTCTGCGGATGCAATGAGAGCAGCACAATATTGACGTTTGGCCGTTCTCAATGCCACTAGGTACGTCCTTAAATGGGCTCGTACCTGTGCTCGGTCAAATTCGGATCGGGAGGATCTCCAACGACTCTCTAGGCATCTCTTGCGGCGCTTCATCACCCTTAGCTCCTCGGTGAACCAAGGAGCCAGGGTGGATCGTTGCCGCCAGAGAGGCCGCAAAGGCGCCACCCGGTTCAAGGCCCCGGTAGTCGCATTATTCCACGCGGCCACCAGGTCCTCTACCCGAGGGCGGGTCAGGGCTGCAGGAGGTGGCCCAAGCTCCGTCTGGAACCTGTCTGGTTCCATCAAGCGCATGGGGCGGAACCATCTAGTGTTTTCCGGTTCCGCCTCCCCGCAGCAAGGGGTAGCACCAGGGAAGTCAAGTCGGAGGAGTGAGTGATCTGACCATGACAGAGGAGTGATGGTTAAATTCACTCCTCCCAGATCACTCAACCACTGGCGAGAGACAAGTGCGTCCCCTATTGGACCGGAGCGCCCTTCGCACAGTCACTCATGCGCTTGTGACGTCCCGGCTAGACTACTGTAACGTTCTCTACATGGGGCTCCCCTTGAGATGCACCCGAAGGCTGCAGCTGGTTCAGAATGCGGCCGCACGGGCAGTCTCGGGAGTCTCTGGCTACTCCCACGTAACACCTCTCCTGCGCGGGCTACACTGGCTGCCTGTGGCTTTTTGGGTGCGTTTCAAGGTGTTGACCATCATTTTTAAAATGCTCCATGGCACAGGACCTAGTTATTTGCGGGATCGTATCCTGCCCCATACGTCCCTTCGGCCGATTCGCTCACACAGAGAGGGACTCCTCCGTGTGCCGTCCACTAGGCTGTGCCAGCGGGCGACGCCTAGGGGAAGGGCCTTCTCTGTGATGGGCCCGACCCTCTGGAATGACCTTCCCCCCGAAATTAGAATGACTACGGATCTCCGCTCCTTCCGTCAGAAACTTAAAACCCACCTATTCCAGCTAGCCGGCTTGGCCTAATTCCATCTTTCCCACCTCAGTTTTATTTCTAAATTTTTAGGATTGGTTTTAGGGTCTGTTTTTTAATGTTTTTAATTTTTATAAATTCGTACAGGGGTTGTTTAATTTGATTTTTAGCTATGTATATGATTGTTTGTATGTTTTTAAATTTATTCCTGTACACCGCCCTGAGTCCCTCCGGGGAGAGGGGGCGGTCTAGAAATTTAATAAATAAATTAATTAATTAAGTTGATATATTAATCTTTTCTCTCTTTCTTTTCTCAATTTGTATGATAGCCACCTCCCTGCTTTGTTTGCTTGCTCAAAAAAGTTTTGTTTCGTTAATTTTAAATCCTTTACTATTTCTTCCTGGGCTAGTATATTTAATTTGTGTTTCGCTAGCATCCAATCCTTTCTAATTTTATCGTTTTGTGGCTTGTTTTGCAGTTGTATTTCTAAATTTTTAATTTCGTACTCTAATCTCTTCTGTTGTGCCCATTTTTCTTTATTTCTTTTGGCTGAGTACGCTATAATGATTCCTCGTGTATAGGCTTTCATAGTATCCCATAAATTTTGTATTGATGTCTGTTCTTTTGTGTTTTCCTTAAAAAATAATTCCAGCTCATTCTTACATTTTTGAATAATTTTTTTTTCTTTTAGTATTTGCAGGTTTAACGTCCATATATACTATGTCTCTTACTTTTTTCCTTGCGAACCTGATGTGCACTTCTCTGGGCAGTCGATGTTTTCTAGCATAGTTAGTACTAACTCTATATATGTCGTCCAATTCATTTAGAATCTCTTGTTCATCTCTATTTAGTATCTCTGCTATTAGGCCTGACATTATCATTGTTAAATCTTCATCTTTTGCCTCCGTCACATTCTGAAAACGGAGGTAAAAAGCTGCACGGTCCATTTCCATATGAATAAGCGATTCCTCTAAGTTTTTGTTTTATATTTTCATTTGTTGTTCAACCTGGTTTATCTTCATCTCTGTTTGTTCTGTTCTTTTTCTACTGCTTTTATTGATTGTTCATTTTTTCCCAAAGTTTGTTGTATAATTTCCATTTTATTATCTAATTTCTGTATGTCATTCTTGACTTCGCTTTTCATTTCACACATCTCTGATTTCATTTCATTCATGTCTGTTTTCATTTCTCCGTGATTTTTTGCTGCTGTTTCTTGGAGTTTTAACATGGTTTCTTGGATGTTTTCCAGCATTGCCTGTACATTTTCAGTGTTCGGCCCTGGGTTTGGTTTTTCTGTTGCATTCATTTCTTCTGTTGACCCTTTGGGTGCTGGGGAGGCAGTCAGTGCCTTTGTTGGATTTATCGCAGGATTAACGTTTGTCTTTTTTCCGGTTCATAGTGCTGTTGATGTTATGTTTGCCATTTCTTTTATGGTTTTATCTTGTTCTATAAGTATCTTATATATCTTGTCCCAGATTAGCATTCAATATCCTTTCCCCCCTTTTTTTCCCTTGTATTAATATATCAACAGTAGTCTTAGACTTAGTACAATATAAGAGTCTTAAATAATATGTATAGGTTATTCAATGGTACCTAGAAATGGTAGCAAGAGGGGTTATATAGGTAGAAAGGGAGGACAGGGGGGAATGAACTCAATACTTATTCATATCAATATCCACAGTACTATATCTTAAATATTTAAATTGTTCGCTGTGTCCTTAGTGTTACTGAAATTACTAAGATTTAAGTTGATTAAACATTTGTAACATAGGTATATATAAACAGTGATTGCCACAGATTTTCAAACTTACTTATTTGTGAGTATAACAGTAAATATAAATAGAAATATTTATGTTAAATATTAATTTAAATATTTATTTATAAATATTAAAACAATTATATATAGATATGTATTATTAATATAGTTAGTTCATTCACCACTTTCCTCAGAGTTTCTTTAAGTTCTTTTAAGCTCCTTTCTTTCAGTTTTTATAAAATTGTCCAGGATCTTCTAAGTTATTTCTGTATCGCTGTTTCGTCAGCTTTCTCTTCCGTTTTGTTACTTTGTTACTCTCTTCTTCTTCCTAATTAATGGCCGCTGCTTTCCCGTATAACACAGTCCACCAAGATCTCCCTCTGGCTCTCTTTCTTCTCTACCCGAGTCTACAGGACCCCGGTCCATTTGTATTTTTTTCTCCTTGTTTCTTCAGGTTTGTTTTTACCTTTGAAGTTGTCGCTCTCGCCTCTTCCAGTGGCCCTTCAGTTGTAGGGCTCTCTCACCAGGTCTCTGGAGACTCCCTGTTTGCCAGTTTTCCTCTGCGGTCTGCAATCCGTCTTTTTCCAGCCTATACTCTCCGCTGTTTTTGCTTGTAAGCCAGTCTGTTGATTCTCACGGTGTTATAACAATGTAGCAACAAGTTGAAACAAGTTAAATCTTCCTTCCTTCTCCTATTAGGTGGTTTCCTGTTGTGGCCCAGCCGGTTCCGGTGCCGCTGCCACCAGACTCCGACAGCGAGGTGTCCTCTGAGTCGGCTCAAGAGGAGGTGGGGGACCCTGGACAGGGTTCCGACGCTGAGCAGGGCGCAGAGAGGCTGGTTGGCCACCAGGGGGCGCCTGAGGCATGGAGCAGTGGTGAAAGCCAAAGGAAGGGGGCTCCTGATGTCATGCCTTGGAGCAGTGGGGAGGAGTCACAGGACAGTGAGTCAGACAGCAGTGAGCTATTAGATGCTCGTTACCGACGTGCTACCCGGCGTAAGGAGCAATTGAGCAATTACCGGAGGTAATGGCTCTCAGCTGCTGATCATTAGACTCCTCTCCAGACTATAAAGGGACTGCTTGTGGACACACCCTTTGCAGGAATCAACTGATCATTGGAGTTGGAGAAGCTCAGATCTGTGTCGTACTTTGGCAGGCTGGATTGCTGCTAAAGGTTTTACCTGGATTACTGTCAATCTGTTCCCTGGACCTTGGCTGCTAAGGTGATTATCTGGAGCTTGGTAGCTGGATTGCTGCCAAGGGGTGTCGCTGTAGCTGGATTGCTGCCCAGAGTGCTATCTTGACCTTGGCAGGCTGGATTGCTGCCAAGGTGGAACCTGTATGTCAATAAACATCTTTGAAGAGACTTTGTGTCGGAGTGTCTTGGTATACAAGAGGAGTGGGTCAGAACAGATTGATTCCTGCCCCAAACAAAACTCCATTAAGTTGCAATGGAGCACCTACAGGCTGAGACGGCCCAGTTGGCTCAACTGATTGCTTTGCTGGCTGGTCAGGTCTCTCAGCTCCAGGGGCTTGCAAACCCCCCCCCCCCAGCCAAGGAGGAAATGTCCAGTGGCTACACCAGACAAGTTTGATGGCAAACAAGCAATGTTTGCAGCGTTTTTGGGCCAATGCCAGCTGTTTATCAGCTTGAGAGCGGAGGACTTTCCCACCGACCGGACGAAGGTGGGATTTATCATCAGCTTGCTCTCAGGCACAGCAGCGAGGTGGGCCACTCTATTGCTCTCTCAACCGAGCCCCCTGCTGGACGATTTTCAGGGTTTTTGTAACCATCTCCGGCTGATGTTTGAAGATCCCATTAAGGGGGAAACAGCCACCAGACTCCTGAAAGAGTTGCACCAAGGGTGTGGTTCTTTGCAGGATTATGTCAGCGAATTCCGGCTGCTTAGTCAGTACTCTGCTTGGAATGAGCCAGCTCTTATGGACACTTTCCAGGACGGCCTATCAGATGGCCTGCAGGACGAGCTTGTGAGGGTGGACAGGCCTCCAACGTTCGACGTGTTGGTTCATTTGTGCCTCCGGATAGACGCCAGGCTGCAGAGGCGGAGGCCTCGCTGCGTGTCCCAGGAGACCAGTAGGGTGCCGGTCCCTCACGAGACTGCAGTTGCACGGGAGGAGCCCATGGAGTTGGGTGCCGCCAAACCCCGCTTGTTGCGCACGGAGATGGACAGACGGCGTGCAGGGGGGTTCTGTTTCTACTGTGGGGATTTTGGACACTTGGCTTTGGTTTGCCCCAAAAAGGGTAGGGGGGCTGTGCGGACTGCGGCCTCCCCTCAGCAACGTGTCGGGAAACGGGCGGGGCCCAATCTGAGGGAGACTTCAGGTCGGGCACAGGCCGGAACACAGGCGGAGGGGCCTCCACGACATCTGATTCTTGCAGCGCACATTCTCTTGTCGGGTAGTCCGCAGGGAATTCCAGCCCATGCCTTGGTCGATTCCGGGGCTACCACGAATTTTATGGATGCAGCGTTTGTCACGAAATATCACGTCCCTCTGTGCCCGGTAGACCCTCCGATGCGAGTGGAGACCATTGACGGTCGGGTGCTTCTGTCTGGGCCCATCAAGAACGCCACGCAACCTTTGTGCCTGATCCTCGGGGAGCATGAGGAGGCCATTCAATTTTACATGGCTTCGGGTCTGCATTTCCCCGTGGTGTTGGGCTTGGCTTGGCTGCGGGCGCACGATCCCCAGATCCACTGGTCGCAGAACCGCATCTCGTTCCCGTCCTTGCAATGCGTGGACCATACCCGTCATGTTTGCGCAGCTCAGGTGCCCAGTTCGGCCGAGGTGACAGTGCCGCCGGATTTAGCGGAGTTCGCGGACGTGTTTAGCGAGCAGGAGGCGGACCAACTGCCACCGCACCGGCCTTACGACTGTCCCATTGACCTGGTACCTGATGCGAAACTCCCGACGGGCCGCCTATACTCCATGTCTGAACCGGAGTTGGCCGCATTGCGGGACTTCCTTGACAAGAACCTTGCCCGGGGTTTTATCCGGCCTTCGTCTTCGCCCTTGTCTGCCCCGGTTTTGTTCGTCAAAAAGAAGACCGGGGATCTAAGACTTTGTTGCGATTACCGGCGCTTGAACGCCATCACGATCTGTAATCGCTACCCGTTGCCTCTGATTCCCGAGTTGTTGGAGCAGCTCCGGGAGGCCGTGGTGTTTACAAAACTGGACTTACGTGGAGCTTACAATCTGGTTCGAGTCAGGGCGGGGGACGAATGGAAGACAGCCTTTGGCACCCGATACGGACATTTTGAGTATACGGTCATGCCGTTCGGGTTGACCAATGCCCCAGCTGTCTTCCAACATTTTATGAACGATATCTTTCGGGACCTTTTGGATCAGTTTGTCGTCATCTACCTGGACGACATCTTGATCTACTCTACGTCTCGGAAGGATCATCAACAGCACTTGCGTCAGGTCTTGCAGCGCCTTCGAAAGCATCGCTTATTTGCCAAGCTGGAGAAGTGTCAGTTCTGGCAGACCACCATCGAGTTCCTGGGGCACCGTATATCCCCTGAAGGAATTGCGATGGAGCCAGGCAAGGTGGAGGCGTTACGAAGTTGGCAATCTCCTCGACGGATGAAAGACGTTCAGAGACTCCTCGGGTTTGCCAACTACTACCGGTCCTTCATCCCCGGCTTTGCTTTCTTGACCGCGCCCCTCACTCGGCTCCTGCAAAAGAAAGTGCCGTTTCACTGGGGGTCCACGGAACAACAAGCGTTCGTGGCCTTGAAGCGCGCTTTTACAAAGGAGCCGATCTTGAAACACCCTGATCCCCATCGCCCCTTTGTAGTCGAGGCGGATGCGTCCGACATCGCGGTGGGGGAGGTGTTATTGCAGGCTCACGCCCCTGATGGCACCCTTTTCCCTTGCGCCTATTACTCTCGGAAACTCAATCCTTCCGAGCGCAATTATACCATCTGGGAGAAGGAGTTGCTGGCTATCAAGGCGGCGTTCGAAGCCTGGCGACATCACCTGGAGGGGGCCAGGCATCAGGTCGAAGTCCGGACAGACCATCGGAATCTGGAGTTTTTGACAACAGCGCGGAAGCTCAATCAACGCCAGATCCGGTGGTCTCTGTTTTTTGCCCGGTTCCACTTCAAGGTCACGTATATCCCCAGTGCCTTGAACCAGAGGGCGGATGCCCTATCCAGAAAGCCGGAGTACTCAGACCCTGCTGACTCCCTGCCCCCCCGGACGGTCCTACCCGTCGAGTCCTTCGCTGCAATCCAGGAACCCGTGGATTTACGGTCGTTGATACGGAATGCGCAGCGAAACGACGAGTGGGTGGAACAACGGCGGGCAGAGGTAGGGCCGACATCCCCGTGGACCTTTGACGAGGACCTTTTGAGGTATCGGGATCGGCTCTACGTGCCTGCAGGACCGCTCCGTGGATTGGTTCTCTCCCAATGTCATGACACTCCGGCAGCGGGACACTTTGGCCTGTTCAAAACTTTGCACCTGGTTTCCCGTACGTTTTGGTGGCCTCGCCTGCGACACGACGTGCAGACGTACGTCACGTCATGTGTGCAGTGTCGACAGGCCAAATCAGCGACGGGAGCTCCTCCAGGCTTGCTACAGCCATTGCCGACCCCGGACAGACCCTGGGGAGCCGTGTCCATGGACTTCTTGACGGAACTGCCTCCGTCGTCCGGTTTCACTACGGTCCTAGTGGTGGTGGACATGCTCACCAAGATGGCGCATTTCATCCCCTGCCGGAGATTGCCGACAGCCCGCGCCACCGCCCGCATGTTCATCCAGCACGTGTTCCGGCTGCACGGCCTACCTGACCGGGTCGTCTCCGATCGTGGTACACAATTCACGGCCCAGTTCTGGAAAGGGCTGATGGCCGCTCTTGACGTTCAAGTTTGTCTGTCCTCGGCGCACCATCCCGAAACCGATGGAGGGACGGAGAAGGTGATTGGGATTCTGGAACAATATCTGCGCTGCTTCGTGAACCAGCAGCAGAACAATTGGGCGGAGTACCTCGCCGTGGCGGAGTTTGCGTTCAACAACTCGCAGCACTCCTCCACACGGATGACGCCTTTCATGGCGAACGTCGGGTACCACCCTCGTTTTTTCCCTCTCACCCCCGTGGACTCTCCGGTCCCCGCAGCGCAGGATTTCCTCTCTGAGCTTCAGGCGGTTCACCAGATGGTGCGCCTCTACTTGAATCAGGCGAAGGAGGATTAGAAGCGGGTGGCGGACAGGTCTCGCCGTGCGGTGCCGGAATTGGCCATGGGTGATCGCGTGTGGTTGTCCACGCGGCATCTTCCGTCCCACCGGCCTACGAGGAAGTTGGACCACCGGTATCTGGGGCCGTTCCCTGTGGAGGCCGTTATCAATCCGGTGGCCTATCGCCTGACCCTCCCGCGCTCGATGCGAGTACACCCGGTGTTCCATTGCTCGCTCCTGATCCCTGAGCGGTCGGATTGTCCTCTCCGACGTCCCTCTTCGCCCGTGCCGTCGTCGCCTGAGGTGCACGGACGGCCATCGCACAGAGTGACCCGGATCCGTGACTCGAGATGGCTCAAGGGTCGGTTCCAGTATTTGGTCGACTGGGCGGACGAGGACTCGGACGGGGGGACCTGGACCGATGCGACAGCTGTGCATGCTCCAGCTTTGGTGCGGGCCTATCATGGACGTTTTCCCTCCCGACCGCATCCCAAGCATCAGGCCCGGGGGAAGGGCCCTGCGGTGAGGGATAGTGTTGTGGCCCAGCCGGTTCCGGTGCCGCTGCCACCAGACTCCGACAGCGAGGTGTCCTCTGAGTCGGCTCAAGAGGAGGTGGGGGACCCTGGACAGGGTTCCGACGCTGAGCAGGGCGCAGAGAGGCTGGTTGGCCACCAGGGGGCGCCTGAGGCATGGAGCAGTGGTGAAAGCCAAAGGAAGGGGGCTCCTGATGTCATGCCTTGGAGCAGTGGGGAGGAGTCACAGGACAGTGAGTCAGACAGCAGTGAGCTATTAGATGCTCGTTACCGACGTGCTACCCGGCGTAAGGAGCAATTGAGCAATTACCGGAGGTAATGGCTCTCAGCTGCTGATCATTAGACTCCTCTCCAGACTATAAAGGGACTGCTTGTGGACACACCCTTTGCAGGAATCAACTGATCATTGGAGTTGGAGAAGCTCAGATCTGTGTCGTACTTTGGCAGGCTGGATTGCTGCTAAAGGTTTTACCTGGATTACTGTCAATCTGTTCCCTGGACCTTGGCTGCTAAGGTGATTATCTGGAGCTTGGTAGCTGGATTGCTGCCAAGGGGTGTCGCTGTAGCTGGATTGCTGCCCAGAGTGCTATCTTGACCTTGGCAGGCTGGATTGCTGCCAAGGTGGAACCTGTATGTCAATAAACATCTTTGAAGAGACTTTGTGTCGGAGTGTCTTGGTATACAAGAGGAGGGGGTCAGAACAGTTTCCTGAGGCTTCAGGTCCGCCATAAAAGAAGAGCGGCAGACGCTTACACGCTGGGTTGAAAAGGGTATCCCAAGTCATAACGGGCAATTGCCTTCCGCCTCGTTAGTTCTGGGGTTTCCCTACTTCTCCACGTCTCCCTTCAGGATCAGTGGATCCCCGGGGGGATCCTCCAAGACACGCAAATCGGGGTTCGAAGACAGAGCCCTGTTTTCTTCCCCGCACTTACTTCGACGTCACCACAGGAAGTCCCCTCAAGAAGTTCTTTAATTAGAGAAACGTGGCCTACAGCCTTAGAAGAGGTTCCTTGGCTAGAGGAACGTGGCCTACAGCCTCAGAACGTTCCTCAAGAGGTTACTCATCTAGAGGAAAGTGGCCTACAGCCTCAGAAGAGGTTCCTCAGCTACAGGAACGTGGCCTACAGCCTCAGAAGAAGTTCCTTAGCTAGAGGAACATGGCCTTCAGTCACAGAATGTTCCCCAAGAGGTTCCTCAGCTGGAGGAAAGTGGCCTAAAGCCTCAGAAGAGGTTCCTTAGCAAGAGGAAAGTGGCCTACAGCCTCAGAACATTCCTCAAGAGGTTCCTTAGCGAAAAAAGTGGCCTACAGCCTAAGAATGTTACTGAAGATGTTCCTCAGCTAGATTAAACTGGCCTACAGCCTCAGAAGAGGTTCCTTAGCTGGAGGAACGTGGCCTACAGCCTCAGAACATTCCTCAAGAGGTTCCTTAGCTAGAGGAACGTGGCCTACAGCCTCAGAACGTTCCAGTTCCGGCAGCCAACGGCGACGCTTCCCTGGTGGGCTTCCCACTCCTTGGGGGGCACAGGATGCCCCATAGAGGCATCCTGCCAAAGGGGAGGCACCGCGGGGGATCCCTGGATCAGCGGCGGCCGGCGGGATGTCCCCCGCCTTGCTCCAGGCACCGGGGAGCACGATGGGGAGACGCTCCGGCGTCTTCGCTACGATGCCGATCGGAGAAAAAAGAAACTAGAAGGATGCGGCTGCTGTGCAGTGAGGCGTGAACTTTCTCCATTCCCTTTAACAACCCTAACAATTCTAACGAAAAAAAAGTAAGCTGTTTAAATCCTATTTTCGGCGTGAATCGGAGAGGCGCGGCTGGAGGGAGGGGGAATTCCCCCCCTCCCTCGGACAGGCGGCTGGAAATGATTTAGCTCTTTGCCCCAGGGAAAGGAGGAGGAGGGGGAGAGCCAACCAATGATGTCACGCTCTTATTAAGTGAATTAAGTGAACTTTCGGACTTAAGCCCTAAAACAATGATGATCTGGAAACTTTGAACATTGAACTTTGAAAACTTTATTTGTTGCCTCCAAACCCGAAGCTGGCAGGGCAAGATGGCACACTTCCGTTGTCTTTATGAAATGTGAAATCTGACTCCACCTTTGAAACTTCAGGCTTCCGGTCTTTGTCTCCGTGTTACTCAGATAAGTCTCTTGTGGATTGCTGTTCTTTGAACTCCCTGGAGTGGAAATTTTGCTCTATTGCCAGGGCCAGTGGAAACAAAAACTCTCTTCTGCCTGGACCTTCTGTCTCTTGGACTCTCTTAGCTGCCTTGCCTTTCTGATTGACCATTCTCTATGCTGACTGAACTCTTTATGGTATAAAGAATGCCACCTAAAAAATCACCTCCTGGAAAGCCTGGCTTTGCTGCCTCTGCCCCGACATCTGCAACCTCCAGTCCTAGTACACAATCAAAAATAACAGCTTTGATGCAACCCAAATCTCTGGAGATGGACTTTCAACAAATGTTTCAGCAAATTATACAGGGACAAGAGGAAATAAAGAAACAACTGCAGGAGATGAAAGAAGAAATTAAAGAGAACCAGGCCAAAATTAATAAGAACTCACAGAGATTGGACCTCTTGGAGGGTGGGGCGGCTGAGATGAGGGGAGGGATGGAAGGGATGCAGAAGGGAAACAAAGAACTTGACTCCCAGCAGATGAAAATAGAGTTTGAGAGAATGTCCTTTTATCTTAGATTTCAAAATGTGATAGAGACAGATGATGAAAATATAAGGGACATCATGACAAACATTTTGGCTGACTACATCCAGAAAGAGAAGCAACAGATGGGGTGGGAAATAGACCTGGTATATAGAGTGAATTCAGCTTATGCTAGGACACACAATGTTCCCAGGGAGGTACACATTAAATTCCTTAGAAAAAGCACAAGAGATGAAATTCTGAGCACACAACGGGGGCAAGCCCTGACATACAAAGATAAGGAGATAACCATTCTGAAACAGATCCCCAAGAAAGTAAGAGAAAAAAGAAAAAACTATTCGCAATTAGCGAATAAACTATACCAGAAGGGGGTGTGGTTTAGATGGTTGATGCCTGAAGGTATGCTAATATTCTGGGAGGAGACAAGAGTTAGAATTAATACACCCATAGAGGCAAAGGCTTTTATGGAAAAAAACAAACTACTCCTAGAAAAACCTGAGGATCCTCCACCAGATACACAGGACATGGGAGGGTCCGGAGCTCTGTCGTCAGGGGGAGATGGGGCAACATTGAGAAAGCTCAGATCACAAAAATGAGTAAGAAAATCCACCTGACATAAACTGTTCGAAATTATTAACTGAACTTACATGCTGACTATATGTTACTATGTTACTATCTAATAATGAATTATGTGCAAATGTATACTATGAGTATGGAGGGGGGGCGCACCTACCGCACACTGCAGTTGCCAAAATTTGTAACCTATCCCCTACCTTTTCCCTTTGTAAAATATTTAAAAAACCAATAAAACTTTGTCTAAAAAAAAAAAAAGAGGTTCCTTAGCTAGAGGAAAGTGGCCTACAGTCTTAGAAGAGGTTCCCTAGATAGAGGAATATGGCCTACAGCTTCAGAACGTTCCTCAAGAGTTTCCTCAGCTTGAGGAAAGTGGCCTACAGCCTCAGAAGAGTTTCCTCAGCTTGAGGAAAGTGGCCTACAGCCTCAGAAGAGGTTCCTCAGCTGGAGGAAAGTGGCCTAAAACCTCAGAAGAAGTTCCTTAGCAAGAGGAAAGTGGCCTACAGCCTCAGAACGTTCCTCAAGAGGTTCCTTAGCTAGAGGAAAGTGACCTACAGCCTCAGGAGAGGTTCTTTAGTTAGAGGAACGGGGCCTACAGCCTGAGAACGTTCCTCAAGAGGATCCTTAGCTAGAGGAAAGTCGCCTACAGCCTCAGGAGAGGTTCTTTAGCTATAGGAATGTGATCTACAGCCTCAGAACGTTCCTCAAGAAGTTCCTTAGCTAGAGAAACATGGCTTAAAGGCCACTTTAAGGACTTACCTCGACGTCAGCACCGGAAGTCCCCTCAAGAAGTTCTTTAATTATAGAAACGTGGCCTACAGCCTCAGAAGAGGTTCCTTGGCTAGAGGAACGTGGCCTACAGCCTCAGAACGTTCCTCAAGAGGTTCCTCATCTAGAGGAAAGTGGCCTACAGCCTCTGAAGAGGTTCCCTAGGTAGAGGAATATGGCCTACAGCTTCAGAACGTTCCTCAAGAGGTTCCTCAGCTACAGGAACATGGCCTACAGCCTCAGAAGAGGTTCCTTAGCTAGAGGAACATGGCCTTCAGCCACAGAATGTTCCCCAAGAGTTTCCGCAGCTGGAGGAAAGTGGCCTACAGCCTCAGAACGTTCCTCAATGGGTTCCTTAACTAAAGGAACATGGCTTACAGCCTCAGAATGTTCCCCAAGCGGTTCCCCTGCTGGAGGAAAGTGGCCTAGAGCCTCAGAACGTTCCTCAAGAGGTTCCTTAGCTAGAGGAACATGGCCTACCACCTAAGACCGTTCCTCAAGAGGTTCCTTAGCAACAGGAGTGTGTCCTAAAGCCTCAGAATAGGTATTTTAGCTGGAGGAACGTGGCCTACAGCCTCAGAACGTATCTCAAGAGGTTCCTTAGCTAGAAGAAGATTGCCAAAACCTCAGAACTTTCCTCAAGAGTTTCCTTACCAAGAGGAGTGTGTCCTAAAGCCTCCGAAGAGGTATTTTAGAAGGAGGAACGTGGCCTATAGCCTCAGAACGTTCCTGAAGAGGATCCTTAGCTAGAGAAACATGGCCTAAAGCCTCAGAAGAGGTTCCTCAGCTACAGGAACATGGCCTACAGCCTCAGAACTTTCCTCAAGAGGTTCTTTAGTTAGAGGAAGTTGGCCTACAGCATCAGAAGAGGTTTCTTAGCTAGAGGACATTGGCCTACAGCCTCAGAACGTTCCTCAAGATTTTCTTTAGTTAGAGGAAGGTGGCCTACAGCATTAGAAGAAGTTCCTTAGCTAGAGGAACATGGCCTACAGCCTCAGAACATTCCTCAAGAGGATCCTTAGGTGGAGAAACATGGCTTAAAGACTCAGAAGAGGTTCCTTTGCTTGAGGAAAGTGGCCTACAGCCTCAGAACATTCCTCAAGAAGTTCCTTAGCTAGAGGAAAGTTGCCTACAGCCTCAGAAGAGGTATCTTAGAAGGAGGAACATGGCCTACAGCCTCAGAACGTTCCTCAAGAGGTTCTTTAGCTAGAGGAATGTGACCTACAGCCTCAGAACGTTCCTCAAATGGATCCTTAGCTAGAGAAACATGGCCTAAAGCCTCAGAAGAGGATCCTTAGCTAGAGGACAGTGCCCTACAGCCTCAGAACGTTCCTCAAGAGGTTCTTTAGTTAGAGGAAGGTGGCCTACAGCCTCAGAAGAGGTATTTTAGCTGGAGGAACATGGCCTACAGCCTCAGAACGTTCCTCAAGAGGATCCTTAGCTAGAGAAACATGGCCTAAACCCTCAGAAGAGGTTCCTTAGCTAGAGGAAAGTGGCCTACAGCCTCAGAACGTTCCTCAAGAGGATCCTTATCTAGAGGACATTTGCCTACAGCCTCAGAATGTTCCTCAAGAGGTTCCTTAGCTAGAGAAACATGGCCTAAAGCCTCAGAAGAGGTTCCTTAGCTAGAGGAAAGTGGCCTACAGCCTCAGAATGTTTCTCAAGAGGTTCCTTAGCAAGAGGAGTGTGTCCTAAAGACTCAGAAGAGGTATTTTAGCTGGAGGAACGTGGCCTACAGCCTCAGAACGTTCCTCAAGAGGTTCTTTGGTTAGAGGAAGGTGACCTACAGCATCAGAAGAGGTTCCCTAGCTAGAGGAACATGGCCTACAACCTCAGAACGTTCCTCAAGAGGATCCTTAGCTAGAGAAACATGGCTTAAAGCCTCAGAAGAGGTTCTCTAGCTAGAGGAAATTGGCCTAAAGCCTCAGAACTTTCCTCAAGAGGTTCCTCAGCTACAGGAACGTGGCCTACAGCCTCAGAAGAGGTATTTTAGCTGGAGGAACGTGGCCTACAGCC
Organism: Natrix helvetica; assembly: GCF_964273705.1. Lineage (NCBI taxonomy): Eukaryota > Metazoa > Chordata > Lepidosauria > Squamata > Natricidae > Natrix > Natrix helvetica. The sequence continues at coordinate 16,920,216 of NC_138555.1, forward strand.
TCAGAACGTTCCTCAAGAGGTTCTTTAGTTAGAGGAAGGTGGCCTACAGCCTCAGAAGAGGTATTTTAGCTGGAGGAACATGGCCTACAGCCTCAGAACGTTCCTCAAGAGGTTCTTTAGTTAGAGGAAGGTGGCCTACAGCATTAGAAGAAGTTCCTTAGCTAGAGGAACATGGCCTACAGCCTCAGAACATTCCTCAAGAGGATCCTTAGGTGGAGAAACATGGCTTAAAGACTCAGAAGAGGTTCCTTTGCTTGAGGAAAGTGGCCTACAGCCTCAGAACATTCCTCAAGAAGTTCCTTAGCTAGAGGAAAGTTGCCTACAGCCTCAGAAGAGGTATCTTAGAAGGAGGAACATGGCCTACAGCCTCAGAACGTTCCTCAAGAGGTTCTTTAGCTAGAGGAATGTGACCTACAGCCTCAGAACGTTCCTCAAATGGATCCTTAGCTAGAGAAACATGGCCTAAAGCCTCAGAAGAGGATCCTTAGCTAGAGGACAGTGCCCTACAGCCTCAGAACGTTCCTCAAGAGGTTCTTTAGTTAGAGGAAGGTGGCCTACAGCCTCAGAAGAGGTATTTTAGCTGGAGGAACATGGCCTACAGCCTCAGAACGTTCCTCAAGAGGATCCTTAGCTAGAGAAACATGGCCTAAACCCTCAGAAGAGGTTCCTTAGCTAGAGGAAAGTGGCCTACAGCCTCAGAACGTTCCTCAAGAGGATCCTTATCTAGAGGACATTTGCCTACAGCCTCAGAATGTTCCTCAAGAGGTTCCTTAGCTAGAGAAACATGGCCTAAAGCCTCAGAAGAGGTTCCTTAGCTAGAGGAAAGTGGCCTACAGCCTCAGAATGTTTCTCAAGAGGTTCCTTAGCAAGAGGAGTGTGTCCTAAAGACTCAGAAGAGGTATTTTAGCTGGAGGAACGTGGCCTACAGCCTCAGAACGTTCCTCAAGAGGTTCTTTGGTTAGAGGAAGGTGACCTACAGCATCAGAAGAGGTTCCCTAGCTAGAGGAACATGGCCTACAACCTCAGAACGTTCCTCAAGAGGATCCTTAGCTAGAGAAACATGGCTTAAAGCCTCAGAAGAGGTTCTCTAGCTAGAGGAAATTGGCCTAAAGCCTCAGAACTTTCCTCAAGAGGTTCCTCAGCTACAGGAACGTGGCCTACAGCCTCAGAAGAGGTATTTTAGCTGGAGGAACGTGGCCTACAGCCTCAGAACGTTCCTCAAGAGGTTCTTTAGTTAGAGGAAGGTGGCCTACAGCCTCAGAAGAGGTATTTTAGCTGGAGGAACATGGCCTACAGCCTCAGAACGTTCCTCAAGAGGTTCTTTAGTTAGAGGAAGTTGGCCTACAGCATCAGAAGAGGTTTCTTAGCTAGAGGACATTGGCCTACAGCCTCAGAACGTTCCTCAAGATTTTCTTTAGTTAGAGGAAGGTGGCCTACAGCATTAGAAGAAGTTCCTTAGCTAGAGGAACATGGCCTACAGCCTCAGAACATTCCTCAAGAGGATCCTTAGGTGGAGAAACATGGCTTAAAGACTCAGAAGAGGTTCCTTTGCTTGAGGAAAGTGGCCTACAGCCTCAGAACATTCCTCAAGAAGTTCCTTAGCTAGAGGAAAGTTGCCTACAGCCTCAGAAGAGGTATCTTAGAAGGAGGAACATGGCCTACAGCCTCAGAACGTTCCTCAAGAGGTTCTTTAGCTAGAGGAATGTGACCTACAGCCTCAGAACGTTCCTCAAATGGATCCTTAGCTAGAGAAACATGGCCTAAAGCCTCAGAAGAGGATCCTTAGCTAGAGGACAGTGCCCTACAGCCTCAGAACGTTCCTCAAGAGGTTCTTTAGTTAGAGGAAGGTGGCCTACAGCCTCAGAAGAGGTATTTTAGCTGGAGGAACATGGCCTACAGCCTCAGAACGTTCCTCAAGAGGATCCTTAGCTAGAGAAACATGGCCTAAACCCTCAGAAGAGGTTCCTTAGCTAGAGGAAAGTGGCCTACAGCCTCAGAACGTTCCTCAAGAGGATCCTTAGCTAGAGAAACATGGCCTAAAGCCTCAGAAGAGGTTCCTTAGCTAGAGGAAAGTGGCCTACAGCCTCAGAATGTTTCTCAAGAGGTTCCTTAGCAAGAGGAGTGTGTCCTAAAGACTCAGAAGAGGTATTTTAGCTGGAGGAACGTGGCCTACAGCCTCAGAACGTTCCTCAAGAGGTTCTTTAGTTAGAGGAAGGTGAGCTACAGCATCAGAAGAGGTTCCCTAGCTAGAGGAACATGGCCTACAACCTCAGAACGTTCCTCAAGAGGATCCTTAGCTAGAGAAACATGGCTTAAAGCCTCAGAAGAGGTTCTCTAGCTAGAGGAAATTGGCCTAAAGCCTCAGAACTTTCCTCAAGAGGTTCCTCAGCTACAGGAACGTGGCCTACAGCCTCAGAAGAGGTATTTTAGCTGGAGGAACGTGGCCTACAGCCTCAGAACGTTCCTCAAGAGGTTCTTTAGTTAGAGGAAGGTGGCCTACAGCCTCAGAAGAGGTATTTTAGCTGGAGGAACATGGCCTACAGCCTCAGAACGTTCCTCAAGAGGTTCTTTAGTTAGAGGAAGTTGGCCTACAGCATCAGAAGAGGTTTCTTAGCTAGAGGACATTGGCCTACAGCCTCAGAACGTTCCTCAAGATTTTCTTTAGTTAGAGGAAGGTGGCCTACAGCATTAGAAGAAGTTCCTTAGCTAGAGGAACATGGCCTACAGCCTCAGAACATTCCTCAAGAGGATCCTTAGGTGGAGAAACATGGCTTAAAGACTCAGAAGAGGTTCCTTTGCTTGAGGAAAGTGGCCTACAGCCTCAGAACATTCCTCAAGAAGTTCCTTAGCTAGAGGAAAGTTGCCTACAGCCTCAGAAGAGGTATCTTAGAAGGAGGAACATGGCCTACAGCCTCAGAACGTTCCTCAAGAGGTTCTTTAGCTAGAGGAATGTGACCTACAGCCTCAGAACGTTCCTCAAATGGATCCTTAGCTAGAGAAACATGGCCTAAAGCCTCAGAAGAGGATCCTTAGCTAGAGGACAGTGCCCTACAGCCTCAGAACGTTCCTCAAGAGGTTCTTTAGTTAGAGGAAGGTGGCCTACAGCCTCAGAAGAGGTATTTTAGCTGGAGGAACATGGCCTACAGCCTCAGAACGTTCCTCAAGAGGATCCTTAGCTAGAGAAACATGGCCTAAACCCTCAGAAGAGGTTCCTTAGCTAGAGGAAAGTGGCCTACAGCCTCAGAACGTTCCTCAAGAGGATCCTTAGCTAGAGAAACATGGCCTAAAGCCTCAGAAGAGGTTCCTTAGCTAGAGGAAAGTGGCCTACAGCCTCAGAATGTTTCTCAAGAGGTTCCTTAGCAAGAGGAGTGTGTCCTAAAGACTCAGAAGAGGTATTTTAGCTGGAGGAACGTGGCCTACAGCCTCAGAACGTTCCTCAAGAGGTTCTTTAGTTAGAGGAAGGTGACCTACAGCATCAGAAGAGGTTCCCTAGCTAGAGGAACATGGCCTACAACCTCAGAACGTTCCTCAAGAGGATCCTTAGCTAGAGAAACATGGCTTAAAGCCTCAGAAGAGGTTCTCTAGCTAGAGGAAATTGGCCTAAAGCCTCAGAACTTTCCTCAAGAGGTTCCTCAGCTACAGGAACGTGGCCTACAGCCTCAGAAGAGGTATTTTAGCTGGAGGAACGTGGCCTACAGCCTCAGAACGTTCCTCAAGAGGTTCTTTAGTTAGAGGAAGGTGGCCTACAGCCTCAGAAGAGGTATTTTAGCTGGAGGAACATGGCCTACAGCCTCAGAACGTTCCTCAAGAGGATCCTTAGCTAGAGAAACATGGCTTAAACCCTCAGAAGAGGTTCCTTAGCTAGAGGAAAGTGGCCTACAGCCTCAGAACGTTCCTCAAGAGGATCCTTATCTAGAGGACATTTGCCTACAGCCTCAGAATGTTCCTCAAGAGGTTCCTTAGCTAGAGAAACATGGCCTAAAGCCTCAGAAGAGGTTCCTTAGCTAGAGGAAAGTGGCCTACAGCCTCAGAACGTTTCTCAAGAGGTTCCTTAGCAAGAGGAGTGTGTCCTAAAGACTCAGAAGAGGTATTTTAGCTGGAGGAATGTGGCCTACAGCCTCAGAACGTTCCTCAAGAGGTTATTTAGTTAGAGGAAGGTGACCTACAGCATCAGAAGAGGTTCCCTAGCTAGAGGAACATGGCCTACAACCTCAGAACGTTCCTCAAGAGGATCCTTAGCTAGAGAAACATGGCTTAAAGCCTCAGAAGAGGTTCCTTAGCTAGATGAAAGTGGGCTACAGCCTCAGAAGAGGTTCTTTAGCTAGAGGAAATTGGCCTTCAGCCTCAGAACTTTCCTCAAGAGGTTCCTCAGCTACAGGAACGTGGCCTACAGCCTCAGAAGATGTATTTTAGCTGGAGGAACGTGGCCTACAGCCTCAGAACGTTCCTCAAGAGGTTCCTTACCAAGAGGAGTGTGTCCTAAAGCCTCAGAAGATGTATTTTAGAAAGAGGAACGTGGCCTACAGACTCAGAACGTTCCTCGAGTGGTTCTTTAGCTAGAGGAACATTGCCTACAGCCACAGAATGTTCCCCAAGAGGTTCCTCAGCTGGAGGAAAGTGGCCTAAAGCCTCAGAAGAGGTTCCTTAGCAAGAGGAAAGTGGCCTACAGCTTCAGAACGTTCGTCAAGTGGTTCCTTAGCGAGAGGAATGTGGCCTAAAGCCTCAGAACGTTACTCAAGAGGTTCCTTAGCTAGAGCAAAGTGGCCTACAGCCTCAGGAGAGGTTCTTTAGTTAGAGGAAGGTGGCCTACAGCCTCAGAAGAGGTTCCTTAGCTAGAGGAACATGGCCTTCAGCCACCGAATGTTCCCCAAGAGGTTTCTCAGCTGGAGGAAAGTGGCCTAAAACCTCAGAAGAGGTTCCTTAGCAAGAGGAAAGTGGCCTATAGCCTCAGAACGTTCCTCAAGAAGTTACTTAGCAACTTCCGGGTTGTTCCTTGGCGCCGTCAGCAGGCTTTTTCTGAGCTTGTCAGATCAATAGACAGTAGAGGTGTTTTTTTACGATCTTTAACACCTTGGACACTCTAAAATTCTTGGAATTTATGAGGGAGAGATTCAGCTGTCGGGTTGAGCCTCTCGTGTAGCCCTCCAGAAGGATTTATAGCCTCTGGAGTGCAACGAGGTGTGCCCCCCCCCCTTGCAGTTGTTGTATTCTCCTGTTTTTTTGATAACCTCTGCTACAAGCAGAACCAGACACCGGGAGCAGCCTTTACTTCTAACAACATCTCAAGAAGGAAGGAAGACTTTTGCAAGTATTTTAAGTTTTAACTGGGGGAAAAAATTCTTTTTAAAAAGAACGCTACTGCTGAGTTTGAGAGGCGTGGGCTTAGAACAAAGGATTCAAAATGGCATTGATTTATAGCTGAAAACCTACAGAAAACGAAAGCTAATTGCTTGCTGATAGCCGGGGCAGTAAAGGCGGAACGGCTGAAACAACTATTAACAATTTCGAAGCCAGTTTACATAACCTGACCTACTTAAATGACAACGTTTTAACTCTGAGCAACTTAGAAGGAAACATTTGCAAGTATTAATTTACAGCTGAATACCTAAGAAAAACGAAAGTTAATTGAATGGTGACAGCTAGAGGCGGCTGAAAGAATTATTAACAACTTTAAAGTTAGTTTATACAATTTGATCTATTTGGAGGAGTATTTTGTGAGAAAGTGGTGTTTTTTGTTAAACATGGAAACGGAACAAAAGGTGGCTTCCCTAGGTGCTACAATAAACTTCCAGGATTTGAAGGACTTTATAAGGGAAGAAAATGCTTTTTTAGGCAAAGAAATTAATGAGTTTAAAGAAATGGTTCAGGATACCATTAAAAAACATGATCAGCTTGATAAAAACCTACACGCTATAGCCGCAGGTCTGTCAGAAGTTGTTCTTAAGGTGGACAGTAAAGTTGAACATCTGGCTTTGGATTTGGAAACTAAAATGAAGGAAACGGATTTGAAATTTGTTGAAATGGAGGGGAATATGCAAAGGATGGATAAGGAGATTATTATGATGCAATTC